>NW_017728943.1:49961212-49986491 GCF_001723895.1 Crocodylus porosus | reverse complement strand
CCCAGTGCTCTTTCCTGCCAAGGCAGGGGGTCGGACTAGATGATCTACCTAGGTCCCTTCCGACTCTAGCTACTATGAAACTATGAAACTATAGGTTAGAATATGGATCCAGGCAAACTACCTCCAAAGCTCAAAATTGCTTTGATTTGGGAATTCCAGTTTGCCTCATTGTACAGATGAAAGCTAATATAGAAATTCATTTTGCAAAACAATGGAAAGTCCCCTGCAGGCTACTAGTTACCCATGAGTCAGAACCGAAGAATCTCTACATAACAAAATCAATGATGAAGTATATGCATTTTTCCCAAGAGGAAAAAAAACTAAACAGGATCATCATAATCTATTCTCCCTCCCCTCCCCTCTAGCCATCCCCCTCCCCCAAATGAATTGTTTCAGGACAGCTTTTTTTTCAGCCAGTTCTGTCCCAGACAAGCCAGGAGATCTACCATAGTTATGTGTGAACAACAGCCCAAAACAGTAGAGGGCACATAAGCAAATAGATTTTTTGGTCCCTTTGGAATACAAAGCAATATAGAATGGCAGCTGGAGAACCACCTAAGCTAGTAGTAAATGAAGATGTACCCACAAACTACACTGCACTACTAAATGAGCTTTCAAATAGGAAAGTAGAATGTATATTATCTGTCTAGTTAATGCCCCTACTGATTGTGCGATATGGATACCAGCCATTTAGGTATAATCACTATGCTAACCTGTGCCCTTTCCCTATGTAGGAAAGCCCTAAAGTCTTGACTCAATTCCCATTTGAAATCAGTAGCAAAACTCCTGTTGACTTCTCTGGTATAGGATTGGGGTTCAAGATCTGAGTCCAACAAGGTGCTGAGCACTCTTGCTTCAATCCAGCAAAGCACAGAAGGCAGCCAGTTTCCATCAAGTAATTTACCTTACAAACTTCAATGAGAACTACTCACAGACTTAAAGCTAAGCATGTGTTTCCAAGTCCTTTGCAGGGTTGAAAACAGAATGCTCAGTAGTTGGCAGGAATTAGCCCTCAGACATTCAAAGCTGATTGTTTTTACAGCAAGGAGCAACATGGCAGAGACTATTACACAATGTGAAAAGATAGCCAAAAAATATAGGCTTGGCGCACTACCTCCACAAGGCACACACTGTGTGTACCTTTAACGCAATTAAAAAATATACTTGTAGATGTAGCTGTCATACAAGACAGGAATATTGGGCATAGGAGTCATTGTGCTCCTACTTCATCACAGGATGCATTCATTTGCAAAGAACTCCTTAACATCAAGAACAAAGGAAATAGAATTTCTTTGAATGCTCTGTCTAAGTGCACCAAGTACCTATTGCTTTGAGTGCCACTTCACAAGCTAAACTGGCAGAAAATAATAAGGTAATTAAGCAATAATGACCTTCAGGTTGAGCACTTCCTGGCAGTTAACCCAGCCTTTAACCTGATAGATTTTTGCTCCTAGGAAGTGCCCAATCCCAAGATAGTTATGGCTATAATAACTAGGGAAGTGCTTAAAATAAATAAATAAATAAAATAATTACCATTTTTATGTGTTGAAAGGTTAAAAAACTCAACTGTACATTGCCATGGATACATGTTCTATTTACAGAAACCAGGCTTTTCCTGGGAGTTAAAGGCCAGTAATGACACGTACAAATCTGTACATTTCAATAGGTTTATCATTAACATGCTTTCCTATACAGGAAACACTGAGGTAATGTTATTTAATTATGTAAAGTTACCCATAACTTTTAAGGACAAACACTAATACCAAATGGCAATTTTCTCTATTTATTTCAGTCTTTTCTGATTCTTATAATCCACCCATTTCCATGGTATCCAAGGGTTCTGCCTACCAATGAAAGTAAAGAAACTCTATATATTTAGGGCTTGACAACACCTGGCAGAAAAATCCCACAGTAAACTGCCTTGAGTTTTCAAGTTTTGTGCAACACACAGTGTGGCTGGGCAGTACATGTTAATAGCTGGCTGACAAGTAAAAATCCAGATCTGCTCATATACTTGTGAACAGAAGCATTGCATTTGGTTTGCTGTCAAATGTTCATAAATTTGTATTGCATGCATGTAGGTGTTCTCACAACTAATGGGTAATTCATAAACATGGGAATTCAAAAAAAAATATTTGTGAAGTTTACCAGGAGTGCTTATTTGTTTAAAAATTCATCCTGATGTTCCTAATTCATTATTCTTCTATTTTAGATGTTTCAGTCATCCTGCCTTAGACAATTTTGTGCAGTTCAAGACAAAAATGGACTTTATAGCAAACAGCTCCCTGGAAAGGGATTCTTTATAAAATTTATTTGGATATGGCCTTACAATAATAATAATAATGATGATAATAAAAAATAGAAGATAATCAAGATCCGTTTGTTTAAAATTCAACACCTGATTAGTACATAGAATTCATAATAAACTGTTTGACCAGTGCTGCAGCTGTCACAACTGTTTGTTAAATATTGATTGTATCAACTGATTGCAAAACTAGTGGCTTTCGGATAACTCATTATGCCCCTGTTCAGCCAAGCCTTCTAACAATGATTTCCTTCAACTGAAAAGACAAGTCCTTTTAACTTGCAGCTGTGTTGGCCAGTTGGGCACTATGTGGTAGGAGTTTCAGAAACTTCAGAATGCTCTGGTTCAAATAACAGCACTAGAGAAAATATTTGTAGAGGTGTAAAAAACAATTGTTTCAAACATGAGCATAGCAAGTACAAATGAATCCATGCTTATTTTATAGTCAAAGCATTAGACATTTTATAGTTAAGACATGTAGGTCATGTGTATTTCATTCCTTGCTCTGCCGCAAGCTTCCTGTATGACTTTGAGTAAGTCTTTTCCTATTTCCATTTCTTAGTTCCCCATTAACACAACTATCACTGCCTCCCCCTGCTCCAGCCACTGATAAACATACCCAATGGGGATCTATAGCAGGCTCTGCTCCTCCTCACCCTGCCCCCAAATTCCTGGCCAGGCTGGGAGCCCTGTGGACCAAGGGAAACCGTGTATGAGCTAGATCCAGCCTGCAGGCCATATATTTGATACCCCTGATTTATGCAGTAATGTTGTAGCAAAACCACCAGCTTTTCTTTTCTTTTTTTTTTAATTGCATTCCCTCCCCTTCCCCAACCATTTCTGACTTTTTCTCTCCCTCTCTATTCCCTACAGATAAGTATAAGTAAGCTAAGATGTAGGATAAGCTTTAAACATTTTTAGTTTGTAGCAAGTTTTTGGTTTTGTATCCACTGTTTTATATTGTATTATTATTAGGTTTGTATCGATTTTTACTGTTGTATATTGTATTATTATCATTTTTGTATTGATTTGTATTATTTCATATACATATTGTATGGTTTAGGCCTGTGTTTGTAAGTGAACAAAGTCATGTCAAGTTTCAATTTTATGTCAGGTCTCCATCTTGTGTCTGGTGCTCAGGAATCCCCTGTGTGTAGCAACTGTATGATCCACATATTCCTCCCATGTAAATTAGTTCCCCAATGAATGACTGTGATTGGGAATGATTAAAATACAATGGTAGCAGGCCTCTACTGAATGATCTATAAAGACTGGGCCATCACTTTGCATTGATTTATCCAGGAACCGTGGACCTCACCCAGGAACAGGGACAAGACCAGCATTTGAAAGACAAAAGACCCTGCAGAACTAGCAACTCTCACCATTACAGACACCCAGAACTTCACATCCCTGCATGGAGCACACATGCTCAGTATGCCAGGGGCTGACCTTTGCCTGGGCATGCCTCCTGTCACTAGGGTCACACAAGGTCTGCCCCTAGAAAATGGGGCAGTGAAGACAGACCCAGCGGGACACCCTTTCCATCTGGACCAGCACCATGCCACACCACCTATCCATCCAGAGTCCCTGCTAGCAACCCCACTCTGGACAACATCTACTGGACAAGGACCCCTTTCCAGTCTGGATAAGTAGATATTATCTGCTCGTCTCCTTCTACAATTTGGACTCTCTCTCTCTCTCTCTCTCCTCCTGCACTTCAGTGGCCTTCAGCCCCTGCACCAAGCCTCTCTAACCCCTGCTGCCATTGTGTGTGTATGTGGGGGGTGTAAGGGAACCAATTTGACATTGTGTCACCATCTCCCCTGTTCAATAAAACCACTGTCATTTGCAACCCCGAGTTGGGTCATGTTTTAGTAAATCCCAGTCCCTTCCTTATCTTAAATTCCAGCCTCATTCTCTCTCTCTCAGTTCCAGTCCCCACCCTATCTGCTAGTTTCCCCATCTCCTCCCAATTCCATCTCCGCTTTTCTGCCACCTCTCAGCCTCCCCTGCTCCTACTGCCTTTTCCCTGTGACTTTCTGCTGCCTTTCTCTGCTTTCCTGCTGCCCTGAAACCTGCTGCTTTTCCTGTGATTTTCTGCTGTCCGTCTCTCTGTTTTCAGGCTTCCCCTGCAACTTCTGTAATCCCCCACCTCCTTCTGCAACTTCCCAGCTCCTCGTAGCTGTATTGTAGTTTTCTCCAGCTTCCAGCACCTACTGCTGCTCCTGCAACTTCTCTAGCTGCCTTGGAGCCATCCTCTGGCTCCCCACAACCAGAACCCTTCTTTAACACCCACACTTTCCCTTAGTCCCATTTTCCCTCCTCTCGCCATCTACCTTTTCAGTCCCCCGTAGCTCTGGCTCCAGTCCCAGACTCTGTGCCGGCATGCTTCCCTGTTCTGCAGGCTTTGGGCGTTGTCTTTGAATCAATTAAGATCAGTTGACTTAAAGTTACTCCCCGAGCCTCAGTTCTTCAGCCCAGGCCCCTGTAGTCTATTGGTTCTAATCCTGGTCCTGGTAACTTTAACTCCCTACACTTCTACGTTCTTACCTTAACCTTTCCCCAGGTATCACAAGTACACCAAGCACATACATACATACACATCACAACACCCAACTTAGGAACTCACTTGTGTGTATGTGTAGGTGGGTGGTATGTGTGCAAATTAGTGAATACATATATATACACATATATAGATATCAGTGTGTCTGTGTACGGTATATGAATTAGTAATCCACATATGTGTATTGGATGTGCAGGTGTTGGTAACTGGTAACTGATTCTGTCTAAATTTGGTGTGTGTAGCATGTATGGGCTTAAACTGGTGATAGGTGTGAATGAACCTAAACTAGTTATTTTGAACATGCATGTATCTGAGTTGCTAGTGTGAATGGTGTGTGTGTGTTTTCGTGTATGTATGTGTGTGTGTATATATATATAGAGAGAGAGAGAGAAAGAGAGAGAGAGAGCATTGTGTGCATGATATATGAATTAGTGATCTGTGTCTAACTTCTGGGGTGTATAGTGTATGTGCTTGAATTAGTAAAAGGTATGCATGTGCCTAGTCTGGTTTGGATGTGTATGTGCCTGAGCTGGTAGTGTGCATGTGTATGCACCTGATTGATCTGTGTGTTTGTATATGTGAAATTGTGTTACACCCTCCTGTCTAACAGCACAATACTGAGATCCTGAGAGCTGGCCTGACCCCACAAGACAACAATGTGATTGAGAGAGATTGCCTGGCTCACTGTATGATTTAACTATGCAGAACATAAGTTAAACATAGAGCTGGGTATTTGACCAGTCAAATAAAGTTCAGTCAATTGACCAGTCAAATATCAGTCAAAAATTGTACACAGAAAAAGCACATTTTCATTAATAAATTCATAGAAGTTAGGGCCTGGAAGGGATCTCATGACATCATCAGGTCCAAACCACATCCTGCTCAAAGGCAGGAATGACTGCTGAGGTCAGATGACCCCAGTGAGGTGTGTATCCAATCATCTTTTGAAGATCTCCAGGGAAGATGACTGTACCACCTCTGCAGAGTCTTCCAGACTCTGGATACACAAACCTTAAAAACGTTTTTCCTTGTGTTTAATCTAAAGCAATCTTCTATCATTATTCCTAGTCTTGGTGAACAGGTGTTCTCCTAGCTCCTGATATTCACCCCTTATATACTTAAAGACTGCCAGCAAGTCCCCCCTAAATCTTCTGTTTTCCAGGCTGAACAGTCCCATGTCCTTCAGCTTCTCCTCCTATGGTCTGTTCTCCAGATCTTGCATCATTCATGTGGGCCTCCTTTGGATCCTTTCCAGCTTTTCTACATCCCTCTTGAAGTGCGGCACCCAGAATTGGACACAGTACTCCAGTTGCAGCCTCACCAATGCTGAGTAGAGTGAGAGAAATATATTCTAGGTCTTGTCTGAGATGCATCAGTTGATGCATCCCAGAGTTTTGTTTACTTTGTCGCCTATAGCATTATATTGGTGGCTTATATTCATTTTGTGGTCAATCATAACCCTCAGGTCTGTCAGTTGTGGTGCTGGCTAGTTTGTACCCCCGAGCCTGTAAGTAAGTTGTGGATTATTTTCCCCAGATGAAGTACTTTACTTTTCTCAGTGTTAAACATCATCAGGTTCAGATCCGCCCACTTTGCAAGCCTGTCCAGGTCAGCCTGTATCCTCAGCTTTCTTTCAGACTGGCAACACTCCCCCATAACTTGGTGTCATCCACAAACTTTGCCAGTATGTTTTCCACACCTGTATCCAAATCATTGATGAAAATGTTGAAAAGCACTGGTCCGAGTACTGAGCCCTGAGGGACACTACTGGTCACCTTTTGCCATGTCAACTTGGTTCCATCTATTAACTCTCTCTGGGTCTGACCTTCCAGTGTCCCAGGTACTAGACTGTTAAGTTGTTGAGGCCACAATTTCTTAGTTTAACCATGAGGACATCATGGGAGACCAAGTCAAAGGGATTTTTGAAATCCAAGTATATGACGTTGACCTCATCTCCCTTATCCAAGTGGCAAGTTATCTGATTGTAGAAGATGAAGTTGGTCAGGCATGACCTGCCCGCAACAAAACCATGCTGGCTGTCTTTTAGAATACTGCCTTCTGTTAGCCTATTACTGATAGAATCTCTGATAAAATTTTCCATGATTTTTCCAGGGATTGAGGGATTGAGGACAGACTGATTGGTCTATAATTTCCTAGGTCCTCCTTCCTTCCTTTCTTGAAAATAGGCACCACATTGGCCCTCGTCCAGTGTTCTGGGACCTCACCCGAGCACCATGAGCTCTCAGATAGCTTTGCCAATGGTTTCATAGTTTCATAGTTTCATAGTAGCTAGAGTCGGAAGGGACCTAGGTAGATCATCTAGTCCGACCCCCTGCCTTGGCAGGAAAGAGCACCGGGGTCAGATGACCCCGGCAAGGTGCTCATCTAACTTCCTTTTAAAAATCCCCAGGCTTGGAGCCTGCACCACTTCCCCTGGAAGCTGGTTCCAGGCCCTAGCCGCCCTGACTGTGAAGTAGCGCCTCCTAATATCTAATCTAAACTTACCCTCCGCCAGCTTGTGACCGTTATTCCTGGTCACTCCTGGCAGCGCACGGGGGAACAGGGACTCCCCCAATACCTGCTGATCCCCCCTGACCAGTTTGTAGCAGGCCACAGGTCCCCCCTTAACCTTCTCTTGTGGAGGCTAAACAGGTTCAGGTCCCTTAGCCTCTCCTCATAAGGCCTGCCCTGCTGACCCCTGATCATACGAGTGGCCCTCCTCTGAACTCTTTCCATAAAAGATAAAAGTTGTGTGATGATGTCAAAAACCTACAAAAAGTTTGTTTTGTTTTGGTTTGGTTTTTGTGTAAAATTGCTATAATGTTTGACCAGTCAAAATACATGCAGTCAATTGACCAGTCAATTGACAATATTTGACTGGTCAATTGACCAGCTTGCCAACCCTAGTTAAACGTCATTGTAACTATTTGGTGCCAAGTCCTGAACTTTACCAACTAAGAAGTGAGGGAGGCGCAATTCATGTGGGAAAGAAAAAATAAATGGAAAGAGGGTGAGGGAGGGATTACTATGCTCATGTTAACTGCCTGTGTGCATGCTCTTAATCTGCAGCAGATAAAAGGCAAGCCAGGTTCATTGAGGTCTCATCTATGCTGAAGGAAGAAGGTACACAGAGACACTTACAGTGCAACAGCTGACAAGCAGTGATCCTTTACTTCCTTTTCATCATGGTAAACAGTTCATTTGCACATAACCTGATTATAGTTACTCTTTTCAGTATTCATTCCCCAAAATTTGCAAACACCAGAGAACAAGTGCTTGTAATACCTAGTCATGAAAGACCAGTAGTATGTTTCAAAAGGTAAAGGATGAAAAATAAAGAATAGTGAATCAATTTAACTGCTCCCAAAATGAAATGCCTCCCTTAATCCAGGGGTAAAGCTGGATTTAAACAGATTCCAGAGCCAGTGTTTATCCTTTGCACAGGAGAGAAATTGTTTCTAACTACAAAAGAAAGAAGAAGAAAGTAAAGGTTGCCTGGCCCACATATTTCTCCAGATAGGAAGGGGTCAATAAGGTAGTGGAAAACAACCTGTGATACCTCCTGCCTTCTCAGGTACAGCTCATATGCATCTCAAGATATGACCCAAGCATCCAAAGATGGTGGCACACAAAATTAGAAGTCCTACGCCTCTGCTCTCACTACTAGTCATCAGTTTCAGCCTACAAGGAGTATGAAAATACCTGCAGATAACCAGGAGAACTGGCTTCAGTAGAAGTCTAAGGAAGAGAATAAGCTGTGTGAATTTTTGTCTGGGATTCTGCCAAGATTTGTCTTATCGGCATTCAGCACTGTTGTCTTCTGAGTAGGAAGGAAACAAACCCCACTGAAGCATGAGCAAGAGAGATAAAATGAGAGCAGTGATAAGAAAGGCTTCTTTCATTACTTATATTCTGAACTTTCTTTCTGTTAATGCATCCCCAAACTCACCTTCGGTCAAATAACTAGCAGCATGCTGCACGTACCTTGAGAAGAAGTGTGAGCAATAGCACGTACAAAGTTCTGCATATCTGTCACATGGGTGCTGTAACTTACCTGCCCTGTACATAATCTTCATTTGTTTCCATTACTTTGGCAGCAACTTCTCTCTCTCTCAGTAGTGATCTCTATTCCTGCAGTGGACTATACAGAAAATGTGTAACCAGCACATGGTAAACACATAAAAGAAAGCACACAGCTATCTTCTTCTACTCCAGTAGAGAAGAGAGAGAGAAAATACAAACACATTAACAATCCAAGGAAAATGATACATGATTTCTTCCCATTATCCCTGAACACAAAGGTATGGAAAGTGGGTGCTCTGGGGAGAGAGTCACAGACTTCTATGATTGACCAGATGTGGAACTCAATGAAGAATTATATTGTGGGAAAAGATGAGACAGGGACAAATAAACACCTTGCTTTTGTCCCTCACCTGAAAGAGAGACAGACAGGAAAAGAGGTAAAAGAAAAATAAATCAACCCACACATCAACAGTAACAACTGTTTCTCTTTCAACAAGTTTAAAACAAAATCTTTCTCTAGCCATTTTTATATAACAGTGGCAGCATCACATATATTCACGGCAGGGTGGGGAGTTCTCACTTCCTGCTGAACTGGAGATTATTCAAGCCACAGGGGAGACATGAGCTTCATCTTTGGGGATGGATGTGCCACCTATGGAATGCCCTCTCCGAGCCTTGCTGACCTCATTTTCTGATTCATGCCGCGGTGTTACCATTGGCTTGAAGGGAAGCAGCTCCTCTGTCCTTCTGAGCAGAAGGTGAGAGTTTTCACTCAGTTGTTTAAGAAAAGGCATTGCAGCTGTCATACGGGCTATTTCACATACTGCACTTTTCCCATTACATAGGGGCTTCTCCCTGATTCTTGCCTTCCTCTGCACTAAGTACTTTGCATATGTTTTTATGGTTTGTAATTGTGATAAGTGCAAACAGACGAAGACTTTCAGTGCCATTTTTTTTCCTTTGCAACCAGTGCTAATGACTGAAGTATAAATCTTATACCTGGTTTCAGGGTTTCATCCTAAATATATATTTTAAAATGAAAATTAATGATTTATTTCTTGTTGTAAAACAAGGTAACAACCCTGATTTTATCTGTCTTTCCAAGTTGAGGTTTCACGTACTTTGCCATTTAAACCCAAGTGCTTGAAGTCATCTGGTTTAAGGTCTCAATTGAGCAAGTCACTTAATGTGCTTACCTTTAATCATGGTAATGGCCCCACTGACTTTAAGAGAACGACTCCAAGGCATAATGCATGGGAGCATGCTTAAGTATCATGCCAAATCAGGATTAGGAAGATTACACGGCTCCTTTCTGACATACACCAGATTGACAATGAAAGTCAAGTTTACATGACTGAGTTACTCCTGAAGAAACAGGAGACTATGTTTGTCATATGGCTCCCTGCTTTATATGTAGAGTAAGGTTCTTGAGAAAAATCCTAATGAAATCAAAGCAGAAGAGGATAATTGTAAAGAAGATAATTAGATGGGGCATGCCATATACCACCATCAAATGGGACAGACTCCTCAAATCCAACTACACATGTTCATTATATATCAGGGGTGGCCAACCTGCAGCACAAGTGCCCTAAGTGGCAGGGGCAGCCTGTGTGTGTATCACATAGCAGGCCCAGGCAGGGACACGCAGAACAGAAGAAGATAGGGCTGGAAAGAGCAGAGCAGGAAAGTGGCAGGGAGCATTAAATAGGGAGCAAAAAGAAGAGCAGAGGGAGGGGATCAGATTGGTACGTGGGGATGATGATGAGGTTATTAGTGTGTCGGCTGCCAAAAAATGTTGGCCCCCACTGCATTACATGAATACAGTGGCAGAGTAGAGGGTGAAAAGAGAAACTATGTGACATAGTGGGCAAAACCAGGTCATGGGCCACACTGTCCTTGCACCATTCACTCCTTCATGATGCACATCCCTTCTCTCCTCTCCAATATACAGGAGTTACAGTGTCTGCCTATCCAGGTTTTCTGTACTTTGGCCCTCCCTCCATAGGAGAGAAACAGCATTTTGGCATGACTTTACACTGCATGGGACAATGTTTTCTTAAGACATATAGGCAAAAGATGTAGACAGGTATGTCTAGTGGGAAATTCAAGAAAGTCTATATACCAAACTGCATTTCTTACATTAGTAACCCTCACCCTGCATTCTCTGAGACAGGGCATGTTTGCGCAGCACCTAGCAGAATGGGGTTCAGCTTGCTTGTATTCTTTAGGCATAACCACAATACACTTTAAATTATATTACTTTTTCTAACATTTTAGGCATTACTGGTGTAGAGCACGATTTCACTCGATATACCGTTGCATAAGCGAGTGCCCTTGGAAATGTACGCATGGTATCTCCTAGGATACTGTGACGCATGCTAATCCAGAAGCAGCATGGAATTTAGCCCACACGTACAGTAATACTTTCTGGACTTAAAAAATATCTGTGTCTCAAAAAAAATCATATTCTTTAGTGCATACTGGGCCTTGCACTGAACAAAATTGATTGTCAGCATGTGTCGTCAGAAGAAAGGCTGGCTTGAAAACTGCTTTTTCAGCTACATTTCTAAAAGAAACTCCACAAAGATGCACCTTGACTTGGGAGTCATGCCGGGTCCTATCTGTCATGTCCTATCACATTCTAAAACACAATCCAACTACTAAGCGAGGGGCAGCCCATTAGTAATTTCTGAGCACACATGGAGCTTGTTAAAAACCAATGTGGAAAGCATGTGCATGAAGAGAGGGGAATAAAATATTCGGAGCGCCTTTTTTGTGCATATAATATGCAATATGCTGAACACTCAAAATAAAGCACTGTGATATTCCTGCCACACTTCTAATGTCTGAGGGCCTGGGCAATAAAGGACCTGCCCTGGGAACTTCTGCCCAGCTCTCACAGGGAATAAGCACTTAACACCTATTGGTTTCAGCAAGCAGCACAGGATCAGTGAAGTTAAGGAATATGTGACACTCCAAAACAAGTGAATTTTGCAACAGATTTGTATCAAAAGAGGCAAATGGCACCCAAGATGTCCCAGGCGATCAGTCAAACAGCAGGGGATTCAAGAAGTGTATCATCCAACTGGATCACATTACATAGATGTCATACACAGTGCTAAAGGGTAGGAACAAGTGTTCAGTTTTAGCTGTGGAAATGTCTTTGAAATACTTGCATTCCAGATTGCAGCCATCCCTTCTCCCCTGCTTCCCCCTCCTTCCTTTTCAAACCCATTTTCAGGGAAGTTGTGGGGAGCAGCAGCTGCTCCACTCTTCTGAGTCCACAGAGGGAGTTGAGCATCATGCTTTCCCTAGATGGGGAACAGGTGGTGAGCAGCAGGCAGGAGAGACTGGGAGTGGAGCGAGCAGCAGGACGGTGTCCCTTATGTGTTCCCAAGACTAATGTGTCCCTGATCTTAGGAAGGCTCAAGGGGAAGAGGGGGCTGTGGCAGTTCAACTCCTCTGACTGGGAAGTCTTGAGCTGCAGAAAAATACTCCCTACCTCCCATCTGCCCCAGACTTGCTATGACCAGGCTGGGGAAGGCACAGAGAAAGTTGCTGCTCGATGTCTTCTGATCACAGAGGAGTGAAGCAGAAGTTCATTAAACCAAAAAAGAAATCCTCCCCCAGGGGAGATCTTCTAGGTGTCAACCTGACTGAACTTTCTCCTGTGGGGGAGGAGAAAGTGAACGAATACCTTTACTCCTGCAGTTCCTTTTTGTTACTCTCCTAATAGTAACAAAAATAATGGGTGCCTATATATGTGTATCGAGGCTGTGCTGACACGCTGTAATTATACCGTGTCAGCGTGGACTTGATTAATCAAGTCTGCTGGACCATGGCAGTTATTGCAGTCCAACAGACTCCAGCATCACAGCAGCTGAAAAATGGCAGCAGGAATACTTTAACTAAAGCTCATTCAACAAGTTTTAGTTAGAGAGCCTCTGCCACCATTTTTTCTTCTGTCACTCTTAGAGCCGCTCTAATTAAAGTGCCCTGCCCCCACCACTCAGAGCGTGTATATAAATGCCCATAATGCCTGTACATAGCCAAAAAGGTGCCATTGTTCATCACACCCAAATTTAAATCTATTCATGTCTATTTAAACCCTATATCCCATTTCTGGGGCAGGTTCATTATTTCTAGTTGTTTAGCAGACTACAGAAGGGACATATTTTCACTCCTGTGTATACATGAAATGCCTGTTAACATTAAAGGGAGTTACTCACAAATAAAGGAGCCGAGAGGCCCTTTAGTGCATGTTCTTGGGCCATACAAGTGATAGTTAGCACTTCTTATTAGTCATTAACAGTGAAAAGGGCTCCCTCATGACTTCAAGGGACAAACAAATTCAGAATACAAACTCCCATTGACAGTAATGGGATTGCTCTGACTCTGACCTGTAAGGAGGCAAAAAGACAGTTATTTTTTAATTATTATTTTTAGGGTTGTCTGAGAAAGTCTTTTTGGGTGACAATAAACTCTGGGACCTGAGAGGATGCTGGGTTTGTACACTGAGGATTAATAGCATGTAATTTTCCCATGGAAATAGGAAGACAGTAAATGTCTGTCCTCCTAGGCTACACACACACACACACACACACACACACACACACACACACACACACACACACACACACACACACACACACACACAAACTATATTGAGAGAGAACAGTTTTCAGTGACTTCACTCTTAATGTAGATCTTGTTGGCATATATAATTCCCTTAAGCCTTGTCTTTTTCTTAGCATGCCAACCCCCAAAGGTTATGAAGTATTTTAGAAAATATTTGCTTATTAACACATAATGTCTACTAATTTGTGGGGGAAATGAGATGAGACAGCTGCTAATGTTCAGACATTAGAAGCCAATACCTTCAGAAGCCCAATAAAAAAAATCTCACTACTTTTGCCTGACCTCTTGAATTTTTCATCCTGTAATGTTGTTTCTGGTGTGATATCACAGTCAGTAAATTTTTAACTTCAGGACCTGGCAAAGATCCAGATGGTTTTAAAGTCACTTGCTCAGGCAAGAGAAGAATGGTACATTTGGGATGAAATTATCCTGGAGGGCATTGTTGCAATTAGAGAGATGAATGGCTATAGGCTTTAATTAGAACACTGGGTACACATTCCATATCAGTATTCTAAGAAGAAACTCAACTCACACAGCCAGGTAGTATAATGTTCCTAAGTCAATACCTGCATTTCTAAATGAGGGACCATTTTAACTCCATATTTATTTATAAACATAAGACAGTTAAGTAGAAAAAACACTCTTGATTAGCCTGAATTCCCCTGCCTCAGGCCTCTTCACAAATCATGGTTATGCTAACATTTATAACAGACTTGTGCATCAGGGGAAGGGAAGTTGGAAGGAGATTGGAGATGAGATTGGGCAATATATTTCACAATATAAAAAAAAAAAGAGTAGACATAAGAAGGAAGCATACAATTATACTTCTCCAATCTTTTTGTAGTGGTGGCTATAGTTTGATTTTTCCTACCTGGATATTAACTCTGTGCTTTAAAATGGATTACCTTCTAATTTGATTCAAACTTGGTAATACAAAGAACATTATTAAAGGGGCAAAGTCAAGCGCTCTCAAATGTTAGAAAATTAAGGAATTAAAGTTGCCAGTACATCCTCAGTTCAGCTCCCCTGGTAAACATGCATTATGATAGAGTGTTTAATTACATAATCACATTTCTTTTTCACAGGACCCCTGCTTCCTCCTGTACACACAACACATTTAATGAGCAACAATTCAATGTATTTTTTTCCTTGTTGTTCAGTGAGCACCCCAGGCCTTATTTACTGAATATTTTCAAAAGCTGCTCTGAAGGCAGAATTATTCATTTCCTCCTGGGTGTTTTTATGGTGCTTATTGCTGCAGAGGCCAAATGCTGAACTATCATTAAGTAATTTCTTTTCTTAAAGCTTCTGTTAAGTCAGGGGTGGTATTATGCCCATTTCACAGATGGGAAACTGAAACACAGATACATTAAGTTTAAAAGCAGGTGCTAGTTCTCCATGTTCAATTTGAGATATGTAGGGCCAAATTTTTCATGCACTCAGAATTATACATAACTATATGTTAAAGCACAGCTCCCCCAGAGGTCCATTGTAGCTGTGAATGCTCAGCAAACCTGGGTGCGTCTACACATGCACATTTACAGTAATCAAAAATTAATGTGCAGTACAGGAGTGCGTCTACACGTGCACTCCCGTACTACACAGTAACTATAGTGGCTTATGCAGACTTGGGTGTAAATTTGCTACCTACATAATACATAATACATGTAGCAAATATACGCCCAAGCAGTTACTGCACAGTAATGTTCATGTGGACCCATTACGGTGCAGTAACATGGAAACTTCCCAGCTGGGTCTGCCCAGCCACTAGTGGGCTGCCTGGAGCCCAGCCCCAGGGCTCCTGCCTGGCCCCCTCTTCTGCTGCTGGGCTGGCCTGCTCTCTGGCAGCCCCTAGCTGCAGGGTATAAAAGCTTGCAGCCTTTTTGTGCCTTGGGGTAAACACTATAGGGAGCCTGAAGGAGCTGCTTGTCCTGCTGCACACCAGCAGGCCCCATCTGCCCCCTGGGCAGCCCGCAGGCTGTGTTTGCCTGAGCTGTCCCCCTCCTGAGCTACTGCCTGGCCACAGGTGAGTGCTGCAAAGGGTTGCAGTTTGCTGCATGCCTTGCCAGACCCCTGTGATCCTATCGGGGCTCTTGCTCCCCACTTCTCTCTCTTTGAAGAACCAGGGTGAAGCACCTTGGCTGCACGGCTGTGACTACCTGGCTTTGCCCCAGTTGGGGTGCTGCTTCCTGCCCTCCAGTGCCAGCACCACAGGGTCAGCTGCATGGGGGCCCAGTCAGCTGGCATGGGGCATGATATTGTCCTCCTCCCCATGCCAGTAGCACAGCCTCAATGAGACCCATCTGCTCCAGCAGCTGGTGGTAATAGTGGATGGCTGGGTGGTAGGCCAGCAGGTAAAGGACCTCACCTGGGAGGCCACCAGAGAGAAGGCACAGATGTGGGCATCCCAGGCCCACTGGGAGGAGCTGGCAACCCTGGAGCAGCTGGCAACCCTGAAGCTGAAGCATCTGGCTACCCAGGGTCACCCAGCAGAGTCTGCCCCCCTGCCCCCCCACACCTGACCTTGCGCCCCAGACTCACAGGGCCCCTGGGTCCCACCCACTGCCCCACAGCAGAACCCTAGCAGTACTCTGGAGCAGGTTCTGTGGTGTCTTCCAGCCTCAGGCATCCCCAGCCCCTGCTGTGGTCCCCAGACCCATGAAGGAACCATCTGCAGCAGCCTACCGGCTCTCCACCCTGGGTGGCCCCACTCCTCAGCCCTGCATAGATGCACTTAGGGATGGGATCAGACACATGACATGTCTTTTAAGTTTGGAGAACAGGGTTTTTATTTTTGGTGGGGGGGGGTGGGAGTGGAGAAGTGCTGTGCGGGAGGAAGGGGGAGGTGCCTATGTTTGTTGAGGGGGGAGGGAGGAGGGATGGGGCAAGTGGGTTTGCTATATTCATAAAGTTTATATTGTTTGACCTTTGTGTGTGTCCTGGAGTGGTGCTTGGGGAGTGCAGGAGGAGGGTGTCAGCCAAAGACTCTCACTCCTGGTGCTCTGGGCTTGGCTGGTGGGTGCGTGGCTGTCCTGGGGCCTGGGCAGGGGGGTCTGGTGAAGACAACAGGGCCAGCACCATGGCCAACAGCAGTGCAGGGTGCTAGTCATTGTTGGCAGGAGCTGGGCTAGATCTGTGGGGTGCTGGCACTGCTGACAGGGGCACAGACACGGGTAGGGGCAGGGGCAGCATGGGGAGGCAGGGTGGGCAGGGAGAGAGCTGCTGTTTGCTGCCCCTGTGTTGGGCATGCAGCTCCTGTCAAGGGAGGGGCTGAGCAGGGATCGGAGGGCAGGACTGTGCTTTTAGTGCTGGCAGCCATATGGCTAGAGGCTGAAGCTCCCCGAAGTGACCACAGGGGCACATGGCAGGCTGCTCTGACTTGGGACTAAATCTAGTCCCAAGTTGACTGCACATATAGATGCCAGCCCTATTCCTGCTTACTGCACAATAACTTTAATGCACAGTAAATGCACATGTAGACACGCCCCCTGTAAGTCAGATCCAGGGAATCAACATTGGCACCCAGAAAAATAAGGAATACACTGCAAAAAGTTTGGGGTAAATATCTTACCTTGTATCATGCAGAAAATCTGTGGTAGAAACTGGGGTAGAATCCAGTTATCTGGGGCAGAACCAATTGTCTTCTATTCCTTCTGTTTCTACCTCATTTATTACACCATTTCTGGTTATACAATAAGAGAGGCAAGGCTTTTACAGATGATAGTCTGTCACTACACTGTCCAGCTTCAATCCAGAACAGGTCCATGCCATGCAATGGCATGCAGGTGTCATGTATAATTCATCAAAAGAAAAAAAATTAACATTTCACAAGAAACTTTAATTATTGTATTTTCTAGTTTCAGTGCACTTACATTTGCAACCTTAATAATGTCCTTTTAGAAAAAGTTTTGTTTATAATGCCTGTCTTTCTAAAAGCAAGTTTAACCCTTCCATTCCCCCCCCCACAAATTCCATCATGCAGTGTGCTGACATTCACTTTGCCAATAAGTTTCACAAACACACGCAAGAATAGGAGGACCCAAGGAATCTTCATTACATTTCTGACTCTTGTTCTTCTCATTTTTCCTAAGCAAAGTCTTTTCTTCCCTCACCCCTTCAACTTTTTCATATCTAAGCCCTGTCTCTTTCCCATCTCTAGCTTCTCATCCCTGTCCAACTCTTGTCCTGAATTAACCAGATCCAGTCTCCAGTCTTCAGCTTCTTTGTTCAGCAAGTCCTAATCACACACCTCTGGACTTCCTATTAAAGTCCCATTGTCCCCTTCTATTCCTTATCTCTTTGCTCAGCCAGTCCCAGTTCCTTCTCTTCTGACTGATTGTTTGATTTATCTCTTTATTATCTTGACTTCTAGGCTCCACTCCTCCCTTTTCCAAACTCCCTTATCAAGCTAATTTCAGTGCCTCTGACCCCTTGAACCCATCTCAGTTCTCTTCAAGCATCCTGTACCATGCCTAATTTCTGTCCACTCTGCCACGCTCAACTGATTCTCACTTCCAGTCTCCTTGACTAGTTAGTCCCAATAAGCCATCCATTCCCCACTCAAACCTTCCATCTACTTACTATTTGTTTCCCCACCTGTTTTGCTCCCTCACTCCAGGATCCATAGTCATTACCCACCCAGTCCCAATCTCCTTTTAACCCAGCTCCAAGCACCAGTAACCTGTTTCCTTGCCAATCTCCAGTTGGAGCTTTCACCTTTCTTCCTTATTTGCTCCTTGTCTATCCAAGCTATTACATTTCCCCATGCCAACCAAACTCTTTTTCAATACTCTTTTGACTCAGGCAGGTACCAAAAAGAAGGAAACCATACCCAGCAGGAGCTTGTTTGAAAACAGGAAGGGCAGGCTCCCTGCTTTTGGTTCAGGTGACTGCAGCTGGTTACAATAGTAGCTTAGACTTGCAAGTACAGGGACATACTGGACAGTTCCAAGCTGAAGCCTTGCCCAGTGAAAACAGGATCATTGGAAAATCTGGCTGCCAAAATCTATGAAGTGCACTAAACTTGTGAAAACCAAAGTTTTTCAAATTCTTATAGCCTGACCAAATCCAGACAGATTTTCAAGGAGGTGGAAGAAGAAATGTCTTTGACAGACCACCTCTTCCCATTCCAAATTCCAGTTCTTCACTCCAAAGTTGGGATTTCTAAAACTTATAAAAAATAAGTCATGCAAATATTTTACCATGGGCAGAACAACTTATTTTTACCTTAATTTCATTCTCAGAAATGTCTGAGCATTTGCCTAAGGCAGATACCTAGCACAGAAAGTTTCAAGTTTTGTAAAACTATAAGTAACTGAAAACATGGTGTTATAATGGGAAGTGCTAGGCAACCTTACCACCAGGCACTGCTACCATTGCTGCCTGTAATATATGAGAACACAGCCACCCACCTTTAATCTAAAAATCCTAAAGATATTTTTAAGGGAAATTATGTAAGATGAAAAGACTCTTGTTCCAAGCCCTCTTTCATAGCTCTTCTGATATGCATGTTCCAAATCCTGTCCTAGATCAGTACATCATTTTCACTTTGTCTAAATAAGGACCTGTATCTGTCTATCAGCAGAACTGTACCAGGATGGTTTTATTGCTGTAACTGTAGTGAGCACAGAGGTGGTTAGCTGTCTTAGTCTGAAGTCAGGCAGAAGGTAGGGCAGGGTAGCACTTATGAGACTGGTTCAGAGAGGCATGAGCTTTCAGTAAGCAATAACCTACTTTGTCAGATGCTATGTCATAGCACCTGTACTAACTTGTACTTTTATTTATACTAGCATAACTCCACATGTGCAAACACATATTCCTGTTACACTGTACAGTATGCAGTGTCAATGGCTGGCCACTTTTGTAGAGCTCTTTGGATTACATGTATGAAAATGTTATGCTAGCATTTACTAGAACTTCCATAGCTAAGGCCAAATTCTTATTGTCAATTTTTTAGTGATGTTTAATGTGCAATAGCCCAATTTTACTGCGCATTAGCTTATTCGCACTGTTTTTGCCATGACAATCTAATGCACAGTAAAATAGACTACTGCACATTAAAGTGCACAGGTAAACACACATATTATTAGCAATAAGTGGTTCCATCAGCCCTTCCTACTTCAGAGCAACCCCACACTTTTTTCTATAATCTGCTATGAGGAGCTATTTTTCATTGTGTAACATGCTATTCCATAACCGTGTTTGTCATTAATTTATATTTCTTAAGTTAAATTGGCATTGCTCAGCCTTAGATTGTAATGCTAATGAAGCACACAGGATTGTCTGTTAATAAACTATTGGTGAACTTATCAGGTTGTTGATGTCTCTGGAGAGAAGCTGTGAGGGGTGGGAGACAGAGAATCATATAATAATATCTTTTTGCCTTAGCATAGATCTTGCCCCATCAACCTCAACTGGTATGTCATCCATTTGTGACATCTTTGCATCACCAATGTTACTGCTGGGGCCAGGAACTGGCCAATAAAAGACAATTAAAAATAAAGCCATTCTGCAAATTTATACAAAATATGCAGCTAGCCTTGGTACTTTATTGATTGTATTGCTGGTTTCCATGGCAACAGATGTGGAGGAGTTAATTAAGATCAAGGGTTAGAGCTGATAAAAATTGGAATTTTCAATGCAGTTAATCTATCATGAACATTCAAATTGGCTTCCCTAACAAAATATCTATTGGAGTGAAATGGCGGCAGCTAAATCATTTTAATAAAAGTAAATGAAACTTCTTAAGAGGAGCTTAATGCTGATGTATTTGCTTTCTCTTTATCCTGTTAGAAGGCATTTTTACTTTGATAATCAAATTAATAAAAACAATTACAAAATCTCGTGGAACTCATACATTATCAAAGAAAGATCCTTGTGATCAAAAGTATTCTTTATTGTAATCTCCTTGCCAATGTGCATTTCTGTTAATTTATTCACTCAAAGGCCCCAAATGTTTGCACAGCAGCTAAAACATTAGTTTTTTGGCAATGAGCCATTTCTTTGCCTCAGACCTCATTATCCTTATTAATTCAGTCTACTACATGCAATAATGGGTTGGTTGCACTGTGCCTTATTGGCAGCTCTCTGAGTCATCCAAGCGTGACGAGAGATTAATCCTGAGGTAACATGGTCCAGTAGTAGAAGCTGAATGAGTCCTCTGTTTCTTCATGGAGGAACAGCAAGTGACCAGTCCCAAAATACAGATGAGGGTGATGGACTTTTTAGTCAGCTCTGCACTAAAATTGCCATCCACAGTAGGGGCACCCTCAAGCATGTTGCAGGGCTCCAAGTGGGCTGCTTCCATGGAAGCACTGTAACCACTTTCTCTTGGCACTTTACGTGGGATAACTAGCATTGATGAAATATAAGGCCACTCCAAACCAGTGGGCAAGCATGACTGGACTAGACTAGACTCATTCCAGTTTAAGAGGCAGTTCATGCAGAGCAGCACAACATTCCTGAGGGTACTACTGCCAGGGCCTGCAAGTTCGCCTTGTAGACATGACCCTAGCGCTTGCTTAGGGCCAGCTAAGAATTATGATTTAAAGTCTGTCGATAAAAGATTTCCCTAGTGGCTTACCATCAGAGCTCATGGGCTACATTTAGCTTCTGAACCTTGCAAGTGACCTGAATGCATTCTTAATGCCTTAGGCCAGAAGGGATGAACCCCCCTGTACTTAGAAATTCTCTCACCCAGGGTGCAGTAAGAGAAACAGGTACAAAAGGAGACAGAGAAGGAGACTCAGCATTCTTCTCACTGCAGGAAAACTAACATTTGTGGAAAAGGCTGAGGAGACTTAAAAATATTTTTAGCATTTTCCTGGACGTGCTCACAACAAATTCATGAAACCAAATTATTGTGGGAGTCTTGCCCCTTTCTGATGGCATTGCCTGGGATTGTCCAGCAAAATTCTGATCTGCAGCACTACAGACAGGGGCCTCATGTCACTGCTTCCTGTCTGGTGACAGGAGCAGGAAATCTGGACTGGAGTCAGCAGTCCACTGCCTAGCTCTAGGACCCTAGATTTACAAAGACACTGGCCAAGTTTCCAGGAGTAGGATCAGATCTCCCAAAGGGGTTTGATTAACAGAAACACCTCATTCAAATGTTGAAAGCCACTCTCCAACCTCCAGGATTGTCTGTCTACACATAATTCACCCAGTCATTCAAAACATCCTGGTTCCTCCTTATTTGCAGTGCTGTGAATAGTGCTTTGCTATATTCTCTTTCCTCACTGAACAGGGAAAAATGGGGAGAATTACTCTTCACTTCTGGCTTTGGCATACATTGGGTATTTCTACCCAGTCTATGAGTTTTCATTGATTGGGGAGAGAGGATGAAGCCAAGCAGCCTGTGTCGTTGTTTTTGCTAGGGCTCAGTACTGCTGGACCTTTATGAATTGCTCCAAATGTGAGGCCACAACACAGGAGTGTGGTGCAGGGAATATTAATCTTGCAAGAAGGGAGGAAAGAAAGGAAGATCTGATCCAACTCATTTTTATGTTCACTGCATATTGTTGATATTATACCTGGCATCTGAGTACTTGCTCAAACCTGGTAATCTTACACTTGGGATAAATATGAGCAAACACTTTCTTCCTGCTGTCACTGAAATGCAATCACCTCTGTATTTTGCAATGTGTGTGATTTACCAGGACCTGCCACCATACACAACTGTAAGAAAGAAAGAAAAAAATCAAGAAATGAGCCATAACTTAAGCAGCAGAAACTCCAGGGGAAATGTAGGTAGCCAGAAAGCAATTACCCAAGCTGGAATTTAGCCAGGATGCTGGGGTTAAAGTCCCTATTTGTTTGAATTAATTTAATTGGTAAATATATTGTTCCACTAGCTGTTGCTCAAATAACCTTTTGTATTAGCCAGCAGGTTAAATAGCACTTTCATTGCAGCACTTACCAGCCACTGTTTCTGCCAGGCACTTTTGCTATTTTATGCAAGTCCTGGGCCTTTCTGGTATTATCCATGTCTGATTTGGAGCTGGGGAATGTTGCAACAAGCAACAATTAAAAAAAGTAGAAGAAAATAGTGCAGCTGTAGCCAGCATTTGTTATAATAGTCAAAGGAAGCTGAAAACAAATGTAAAAATATCTTTACAGTGGTTGTACCTTATGCATAAGTAACACCGCGAGAACAAAATTATCACAGATGCCTCAGCTCTTGAAACCAATATTAGCTTGTGTTTCAGACTAAAAATGCAAAAAAAAAAATTGTTGCTACCTCCTTAGGGAAAAAATATTAGCACAATATCAGCTCAGTGAAATTGCTGCTTACTTCACAGGACTGACGCTGCTGAGCCTTGATTGTGAGCAGGGCTTTCACCTACCAACTGTGAGAAAGATCCTGATCTGAGTACCCTCAGGGAGCTATACATTTACCTTCTTGTGTTCTACCTTTCTCTTCTCTTGTGCTTCAGAGTTTTTAAAATTGTGTCTTTTGGAAACTGACCAGAGTAGAGGGAATATTGTGGAGATAATGGGGAGTTAAATTCACTTTCTTTGGAGGATAATCTCAAGGGCTAGACATGCATTACTTCAGGATGAACAGCTGAGTGACTAAGCACATAACTTCACATTGTGGAAGGAATATTTTTGAAACAGCCAAGGAGAGCTGGAGAGCCAACTCCAAGAGGGCACCATTTACTTTATGTCAATATAGGATTGGAATGGGGTAGGGGAAGATCAGTCAGAAATCTCGGACTAGATGATCTGCTCAGGTCCCTTCTGACCCTAGAAACTATCTCCTTCCCCCAACATTTCCTGCCTCCAGAGCTGAATTATTAAGATCTTTGTCTAAGGACCAGTGGCAGGGTTTGCCTTTTGAGTGCCCTGTGCAAAGGTTCAGTTTCAAGCCTCTTCTCTTTACTAGACAGCCCTACCAAAATATTACCATAATGTATGACCAGTTTGGAGCCAAGGATACCAGACCATATCACCATTCCCTCTGTCATAGCTAGCAACATAAGAACACGGCTGGATGTCTAGGGTGGCTGCCACACACAGGGGCAGTTGTTGACCCTGCTGTCATGATTGCAGTCTCACAACTGCAGCGAAAACTTTTTTTTCTTCCCTCCATCCCTGTCAGTGCCTGGAGCAGTTGCCCTGTCACTCTGCCCTACTTATATCACTAGTTATAATCCAATCATCACTCTAATCACTTTGCCCAGGGACGCGTACCTTTTCATATGCTTTGCTTATCTTGTCTTTGAACTCCCCAGACCTGAAAAGACTTAAGTGTGTGCTTGTCTGTGGGTGTGTCTGCATATGCGTTAATATGCCATAGTTATTGCACGTTAAGTTTAGTACATGTAATAGCAGGTACTAATTCAATGCACAGTGACTGGCACTACTCCACAGTAGCACCAGCACACACCTTTTTAGTGATGCTAATGCACAGTAGGCTAATACTACTGTGCATTAGCATGGCTTTTCCCATGACACTCTAATGCACAGTAGAATTAGTCTACTGCAAATTAAGCATCTCAAGTAGATGTGTCCTGTATGTACTCTGAACAATGCCCTATATAATGAAAAGCTTAGTTGAAGTCTTTTAAGATGGTGAAGTCCCTTATTCTATATCCTTGAGCTACAAACAGCAAAACAGGGCCTTGACACAACTGAAACATCTAGGCCCTAGCAGGATGCAAACAAGTCATAACAACAATCAGAATTTGACATCAGAGCATTTCTACATGTGCACAATCATTTGCAATATACATTTACTTTAAAGGCATCAGATGCACATTGTACATGAGATGTATTTAAAAGCTGAGGCTGTTGCTTGGTCTAAAAGGACATGTCTACACATTTACTGTGTAGTAGATTAATTAGCTCTGCAGTAAATGTTTTTCATCTATACATGCAGGGCTATTAGGCCACAAGAAACTAATAAACTCCGCAGTAGGTTAGTATTTGTATTTACTAACACAGTAAGTACTTGTACAAGTACTAACTTACTGCAGAGTTATTTACTGCACAGCAATGCATGTGTAGACACTGTCCCAGGAGTAAATTGCTCCTGGTGAGCTCAGACAGCAGTGGGCCATACTTCTGCCTAGCCACAGCTGCAAGAGCCTTGTGTTCCAGTCAGCTCTTCCACTGCCTGACACGGCTTCCTGCTACCTGGACCTGACCCCCTTGTTTCTCCCTGCCAGCCTCGAGCGGTCCCCGCAGATGCAGGGTCACACTGTCACCACTAGACAGAGCCTGGGGCTCATCCCTATGCCCCCTGCCAGCCCAGGGCTGGCACCCCAGCAGCTGTGGATAGAGTCTGAAGCTCCCCTTGGTGGCTGCAGGGGAGTAAAACAGGGTGGAAGCAGCCAGGGCCTAAACTGCCCCTCCCTAGCCCAGTTTGCTGCTGTCCTGGGTGCATGTCTACACATGCACTCAGGAGTGGTTTACTGTGTAGCAAATTGCTATGAAGTTTATTCAGTTGCATTAATTGCATGTGTAAATATTAGGGCCATACGAAGTTTTGGGTGCTGATGCAATTCAGAGAAGATTCGGCCCAATTCGGTGTCCGAATCTCCAAATCTGAGTTGAATTAGGGGACCAATTAAAAGGTCCGAATCGATTCAAAGCTCTCCGAATCTTTGGAAAAGATTCGGAGAGCTTTGATGATTAGGGCAGTCCCCACCGCTGCAGCAGGGAGCTGCAGCTGGACTCAGAGCTGGTAAGTAGGGGGAGGGGGAAGCAGGGCTGGAGGAGGGGGGAGGGACCGTAGAGGGACCCCT
>NW_017728943.1:49920155-49961112 GCF_001723895.1 Crocodylus porosus | reverse complement strand
GGAGGGGGGAGGGACCGTAGAGGGACCCCTGCCAGCCCCCATCCTCTGCCTGCTCCCCCAGCCCAGCCATGGCTGCCCCGCCCATCCCAATTCCCAGGGCTTTAAAAAAGTCTTGGCTCACCGAGTGCTGCCAGGTGGGAGCCAATCCTTGCTGCCTCCCACTGACCCATGCTGCATGGGGGGCTCTGCACAAGATTCAGCTAAATTGATTTGGGGACAGTGATTCGAATGACCAAATTGAATCACTGTCCCCCGAATTCGCCAAATCCAAAGTGAATACTAGCCACTTTGCACAGGTCTAGTAGAGATGCCCAGAGGTTTCAGTAGCATCAGTTCACAATATCTAATCACTGAGTGTTGTGAGTAATGCAGGTCATCCAAAAAGAAGTACCAACACCATCATGTATTCTGTATAAATTTAGACTTCCTCTTCATTTTCATAGCTTAGCTGTGCCTTTCTTCCCATTTCCAATTATTCCTGTTTCTTCACCAGTCTTAAATGTCTGGTAAGCATCATGAAACAGGGCCCCAAACAGTTCACCCAGAAATTCTCTGTTGCCCCCTCTCTCAGCCTGTCACATATAATTAGTGTGGCCCTGCCCTCCAGGAGGTGGAGCCAGACCAGACTGCCCTGAGCCTCATCTGCATGTAAATTTTTGAAGGATCCCAGAATTTGTGACAAGAACACCCAGTTCCAAT
The DNA here is from genome assembly GCF_001723895.1 of Crocodylus porosus. Taxonomy (NCBI): domain Eukaryota; kingdom Metazoa; phylum Chordata; order Crocodylia; family Crocodylidae; genus Crocodylus; species Crocodylus porosus. Next base: position 49,960,413 of record NW_017728943.1, on the reverse strand, counting down.
CATGAGTTGAGGGCAAATTAGTACATGGATCCTTTATGGGGGTGTATCTGGAGTACACACCCATACTGAGCAGTGCTGAGCTGTGGGGTCACCATGGTTTGCAATGTTATTAACTGCTGGGGTCCAACTAAGTGAACTATATGTAAACCATGAGCCTGTTAGCTTTAGACTAATACCATACATGATTTGTATGTGTAAGTAGGTACTAAAGTGCAGCTTTAAAGTGTACTTATGCAGTACCTGTGCTAAAACTTGCAAGTTTCAAAGAGGTAAACTGCATCAATTCTGGATGAATTTAGTCTATGGTAACGTGAAGTAATTTGTCTATATGTCTACAAGTATGTTTAGTTCAAGTTCAGTGTTTTCAAATTTGCCCCTTACTTTCATGTGCTCAGGGAAAGCAGCACCTGACAGTGGGGAAGGGACTGCAAGGGAAAGAAATTGGGAAGGAGAGGCAGGGGGCAAAGGACACGAGGGCTACCTGACCCCCCAAGTTTATTTTCCTGGGGGGCGGGCGGTGAGGACAGCACAAATCCAAAGAAAACCTCTAATAGTTAGATTCTATAACTGAAAAATTATTTAAAAAATACAAATGTTCCATACATAGAATCGAATTATTGGGAGATCATATAATATTTGAGTAAATGCCGTACTACCGCAAGACTTCTAAGTCTTGTTGTTACTCCACTGTTACCAAACAACTAAAAAGTCCACTGTAAAAGCATGTGCCCCAACTCTTACTAGAACTGTTCCACAAAGAAGATAACAATATATTGTCACTACCAGTTACTTCATTCACTCAAGTGGCACAGGTCCATGTGATGGATCGAAAGATTCCAAAGTTATTGTTAACTCAATGTGTTTTATTAAAAGCCTAACAACATTGGCATATGCATGTATATACATGTATGTACACGTGTACAAATTGAATGATATGAATACTATTTTTCCAAAAATTCTTTGGTCATTCAGTGCACAGGATACACAGTGCTGAATTAATGAGCAACACTACAATGTGTTGCTTTATCTAGACATACCAGTTTGTGACCCCAGGACATTTTTACTGCATGATGTTCAAATGCTGCTGTAAAGGCAGAATTATTAATTTCTCCCGGGTACTTCTATGACATTCATTATCTTTGTAGTATCTAGTGCTTCAAAGCACTTAATTAATCTATCTTCACAATACCCCTGTGAGATGAGGGTGTGGTATTATCCTCATTTTACAGATGGAGAACCGAAGTACAGAGAGTTTAAGGTAAAAAAAAATATCCCTAATTTTAGATACACAGTTTGAAACACTAGAACCTGCGTACTTAGCATATTATATACATGTGTTCAAAGGACAAGACCAAATTGACTTTAGCTGCACATGTGAGTGCTCGGCACTACCGTAAATCAGATGCCAGCATTGGTTATCTGGAGAGTGAGAAATAATTAGTGACCATCCAGGATATGTTAGTTTCAGTGACTTGCCTGGCATGACACAGGACCTCAGCAATAGAGATAAGGATAGAATCCAGTTCCCCAGGGCAGCATAAAAGTGTCTTAACCATGACCTGAGGAAATATCATATTTTCTCATATATACCATACCCCGCATATAACACCATCCCAATACGTGGAAAACCCTAACAAGAGAAAAAAATATACTTACCTTAGAATATAAGTACCAGAGATCTGGAGTTTCCAGAGCTGGGGGCCACTTTCTGAGGGCCAAGAACCATATGCTGGGGCTAGGAGGCTATGCATTAGGCACACTGGCACTGGAGCCACCCAGTGCAGTGGGCCCCAATTAAGTACATGGCTCCAGAGCTGCATGCCAGGTCTGATCCTGTGAATGGACTCCAGAGTCATGCACTGGGTCTGACCCTGCACACTGGCTTCAGGGCCATGCAACAGATCTGGGACTGCGTGCTGTCTCTGGAGCCACATGCGAAGACCAGGGCCATATACTGCATCATATCTGGTGTGCTAAGTCTAGCTGTGGACCAATCTGGCATGCAGTTGGGGAGGAAGACTTCCCATAGGTCCAAAATTTTGGCGAGAGTGGCAGGAAAGGGAGGGAGCAGTGGCAGCATGAATTGTAATTGCCATGGCTCCCAGAGCTGAGCCAATTATTGCCACCACAGCTCTGCATCCACAGCTCCCCTCTTCCCCACAAATTTCCTCACTCATAGGGAACCCTTTTCTTTGCATATAACAATTTTCTCTGGCTGGTTTTGGGGGAAAGGTGTGGGTTGTCTGTGAGAAAATATGGTACTATACCAATTCATAGACACAATGTGGGAGGAAACAAGGTTGTGCTGGCAACTTATTTTTGATATTTCCTCATTTAAGCCCTGATTTTATAACTTAATTAAAAGAATATAATTAAAGCCATAAAGTTAAGTATTCTCACTTAGGAAATCTTAGCTAGGAAAGTTAAGGTTTTCTGTGTATTTTTTTCATCATTCATCACCATAGCGTCTATGAACTCACACACCAAACAATTCTAGTACAAATCATGCTTCCTTCATCAGGGTACAGCTATCTGACTTTTCTCCATTTTGTAGCTTCTCAGTAGAATAGTGACACTCCAAGCAACAGTGAGAATCATAAACACCATTAGAAATATGACTGCAGAATAAAAGGTGGCTTTACCATGTGTCATGATCTCCAGTAGGGACCATAGACCAAGGACCCTACCCACCAAAGCAGTGGTTCTTAACTTTTTTGGATTCAAGGCAATCCCACATAACCTTTATTAACTGAATGGCATCCAATTTCAAAAAAGTAATATGAAGACAAAAGCCCAGAGGCAAGTACAGAGCATGAGGACCTGGATAAAAGCTTAATAAGGGCAAGCAGTAATGGGAGTCTTAGCAACGTTCTCGGGAGATATGGATGGATATAAAGATGATGCAACTTTCAGAGGTGCAATTTGAACTGGAATGTGGGCCTGTTGAAAGCCTCTGGGTAAAGGTCAGGGGAGAGAGCAGCAGTGGGGATTCTTACAGTAGGCATCAGCTACAGGCCTCCAAACCAGGAGGAGAATGTGGATGAGGCCTTCCTTAAACAACTGATGGAAGCTTCCAAATCACAGTACTCGGTTCTCATGGGGGAGGAAGCTTCAATTACTGGGACAACTTCTGGGAAGGAAATACAGCAGTGCACAAGCAGTCCAGTAAATTCCTGGATTTTGTGTGTCGGGGATAACTTTTTGAGACAGATGGTAAACAGGCAAACTAGGGAGGAAGCTTCTCATGACTTACTGCATACAGAGAGGAATTGGTTGGAAATGGATGCATCTACACAAGAAGCTTTACTGTGCAGTAGACTATGCAGCCCAAAGCTGATTGGGACCTGCCACAGACTGGGACAGGTCCCAACCAGCCTACAGAGCAGTCTCCATGCAGCCCAGAGCTGGCTGGGACCTCACCGGACTAGGACAGGTCCCAGGCAGCCCTGGGCTGCATGGGGAATCTTCACTAGACACAGGGCTTGTCCCCATGTGCATGGGGCCAGGAGATAGCTGCCAGGGTTCTCCTGGTCCTGTACACATGGGGACCAGCCTTGCGCTCCCTGCCAGCCCCTGGGATGGCACCCAGGGGGATTCTGGGGCTCTTCCTGGTTGCTGCAAGATGGCAGAGCAGGGCAGAAGCAGCCCTATACCAGGCTGCTTCCATTGGGAGCAAATCTACTTCCAAAAGTGAGCACATGTACATGTGCTCCTGGGTAAGCTTACTATGCAGTCCTTTTACTGTGGATGCCTTGAATTTAGCAAGGCTTTGCCACTGTATCCCATCTCATTAATGAGATGAGAAAAACAGACTAGAAAGAAGTAATGTGAGATGGATAAATAACTGGCAGGATCATCATGCTCAATGACTAGTCATTAATCGCTCAATATCTAGTCGGAAGGAGGTATCAGATGGGGATCCACAGGAGTCTGTCCTGGGTCCAGTATTGTTTAATATCTTCATTAATTATTTGAATGATGGGATGCTTAGCAACTATGCAGACAATACCACGTTGGGCTGAACTGCAGATACTCTGGAGATTGCCTAGGATTCAGAATGACCTGAATAAACTGGTGAAACTGTCTGCAATCAACCAGATGAGATTCAACAAGGACAAGTGCAAATCCTGAACTTGGGACATAGTAATTGTATACACAAATATAGATTGAAATGACTGGCTAAGCTGAAGTACTGCTGAGAAAAACCCAGTGGTTACAGTAGACAATAAGTTGAATGCGAGTCAAAAGTGTGCTCTTGCTGCAGAAAAAGGCCAACAGCATACTGGGCTGTATTAACAGGAGTGGCACTTGTAAATACAGAGAAGTGATTCTTCTGCTCTATTCAGCACTGGTGAAACCTTATCTCATGTACTGTGGATAGTTTAGACCTACACTCCAAGAAAGATGTGAATAGTTTGGAAAGAGTCCAGTACAAAGTAACAAAAATAATTAGGGGCCTGGATAGCATGATTTATGAAGAAAGGCTGAAAGAACTAGGGTTATTTAGCTGGAAAACAGAAGTCTAAGGGGAGCTTTGATAACAGTCTCGAAATAACTGAAGAGTGATTATAGAGAAGATGGAGATGGGCTTTTCTCTGTGGCTGTAGGGAACAGGATTATGTTCAATGGCTTTGTTCTTCAGCTTGGAAATTTGGGTTGGAAATTAGGAGGAATTTTCTGAATATGAGGCATAAGAATATGATATCTAGAGAACCCACAGAATCACCATCCTTGGGCATGTTTAAAAGCATGCTAGAGAGACATTTTGCTAGGATGGTTTAGTCAGGGATAATCCTGCCTCGAGGAAGGGGCTGGAGTAGATGACCTTGTAAGCAAAGTTTCTTTCAGCTTTACTTTCCTATGATCCTATATTACAGTGCTTACTTTCTTGCAGAAGGGTTGGGCAGTCAGGGTGAGGACATCATCCAGGAAGGGACAAGCCTGTACCTGCACTTATCTGCTTATTGCCTCACACCTCATTTATCTCTTTACAGCTCATGACATCCTTCAAAGGATCTGTTGGCATCCAGTGGTGCCACAGTCCTCTGATTGAGAATCACTGTATGAAAACTGTGCAGTCAACAACAAAATATCTACCCAGCTCTAATTTCTAGATAACATGGACCTTATAGAGTTTGGATAACTGGAGCCAGAGGTCATTGTGGACTGAAGCAGCTATATGTCTTATAGGCTTCTGCTACATTCCAACATTTTTGGCCACTTGTATTTGTTAAGATTTGCCAAACACTTACAGAAATTATACTCATCTAATCTAGATCCTTCTTTAGGGACTAATCCAGATCCTTCTCTAAAACTGGGAAGAACTCTTATTGCCAGGGGGCCATCAAAAATCAGAAACATCAAAGAGCCCCTTGGCTTCCTAAATGAAGGCCTTTGAGCTAATGGTAATGAACAATGTCTGTCTGAGGGGTAGAGACTGGACTTAGCTTCTCTCATGCAAGGCACAGCTAGAGAGGTATCAAGCATTAAAATTACAGTTAACAAGATTCAGGGATTTTTAATGAACTTTGTTGGAGTAGATGCCACACTGCAGGAGATGTCACACCGGGTCACAGGCAGCTAGACTTGGTCGGAGGGAGCAACAGAAGTCAGAATGAGCAAGAATCCAAGGGTTGAGAAGCCAGGAGATCAGCCGGAGAAGCCAAGCCAGAGAGCACAGTTTGGATGGAGTGCTGAATCAATCAGAAAGCAAGCCATTCAGGTAGCCAGGAGATCAAACCAGAAGTTGGGCTGACAAAGAGGCTGGGTTAGGAAGCTGAAGGGTCAGGCAGACTACAGAGTCTCAGATCAAGCCAGGTAGGGTAGCCAGGGGTTCAGGCAGAGAGCCAGTAGGAATATAAGCCAGGAGAAGCAACAGAGCAGCCCTGATGCAGGTTAAGCCCTGTTGTCTGGACACTTCTGGTTCTTGTGCAAGGCAAGTAGAGGCAAGGTGAGGACCAGCTGACTCTGACTGACCATTTAAGTGGCAAGGAGGGGGACGATGGCTAGGCCCTGACGGAAACTTCTAGCTGCCTAGGTAACCATCTATGGAGATGGCAGATGGGGGTGAGTGGCGGATCTGGGTAGGCCAAGGTATATGGTTCAAGGCTATGGCCTGACACTGCAGTGGACAGAGTTCCTGTCTGTGAGGATTAGGTTAGAGAAATGTCCATGCAGATGGGCTGTGACACCAAGGGGCTGCATGGTCTCAGAGATGAAGTGCTGGTCTTGGAAGGCAAATCCAGGAAATACATCTGCACTGTTGGAGGCCTTGAGGGGTCTGAACAAAGTAATCCTACAGAGCTTATATCAAAACTACTCACCAGCATTTTATAACTCCCCTCAGACACTGATTTGGAGATAGAGAGGGCCCACAGGTCTCACTTGGAGGAAGCCTAATCTAGGAAGAAAACCTAGGATCTTTACGGCCAGTTCCTACAATTTTCCACCAAGGATATTGTTCAAAGGTGCCAGAGACCTAAAAAAATTTGACATGGGGTGAGCCTAATGTTCATTTAATGCCACTTCCTGATCTTCCCTATGAGATGGCTGAAAAACAAGCTCTGTTTAAACCAGCAAAACTACATAAGAGACACAAGCATGAGGTATCCCACTGTCCTGAATCTGATTCACGGAAGGAAAATCTACACATTCTCTGACACTAATTTATTACATTGATACCATCTGGAGAGAGAAATTTATGAAATATCCTGGGTTTGTACCTAAAAACCCCCCAAAAAACAAAAAAAAGGGGAAAAGTGAGGGTTTTCAGATTGTTAAACACTGCTTATTAAGGAATGTCATATATATGTTTTTTGTCTTTATTGTTGCAGAATGGTAGAGAGCTTTGGGTTACATCTGCCCAAACCATGCTAGCAGACACAGTGGGCACATCTACACATGCTTCCGATTGTGCAGTTGTTACTACGCAGTCAGTTAGTACTTGCTTTAGTGAGTACTAAATGACTGCACAGTAGCCATCGTTAATGCACAGTAGCGTCAGAATCACAGTTTGTGCCCACTGATGCTACGCAGTGACAAGATACAGAGCCATTGCTTGACACTATGGTGATGTAGCATCTCATGTAGACTCTCCCAGTATGTTATATATGTTTTTCTTTTTTCCTTTCTTTTCCTCTTCTCCCTCAGGATCTTTTCAAAAGTACACTTGGAAGTGTATGCGGTTATGAGTTCTAAATATGAATGTCAATATTACAAATTATGACAATATATATATAAATGTAGTACATATGATTTAGAGCCAGTTTGGCAGCTATACATATTTGAACATAGAAAATAAAGTCACTGAGAATGGCTAGTCCTATTAAGTGCATATCTTGGAATGTGAAGTGCCTTAACAACCCTAATAAAAAGAAGAAAATATCTTTTCTTAAAAGTCAGAGGGCTGATATTCCTATGCTCCAAGAAACTCATATATCAGTAATCTAAAAAATTAGAGCATGGTTGTGTAGAGTTAATAATCTCAAGTGTGTATAGAACAAAATCACGTGCAGTTTCTATTTTAGTGCGTAAAAAATTATGCCCCCATTTAATTGACATAGCTGATGATCTGGAGAATAGATTTGTCCTTGCAAATGTTAAAATGATAGATTCTTTTTTATGTTGAGATATCCCCCAGTGCAGACAATTCAACATTTCAGCATTCTTTTTATGTAAAGCTCTCTGAATTTGAGAAATACCCTTAAATTTTGGGGGGAGAGACTGGAATGAATGTTTAGGTCCTGTCACTGATAGGTCTCATCCCCATGAAATCTACTTCTCAGGAACTTATTAAAAATTATATACCTGACCTGGGTAGATATTTGGTGAATAGAGAATCCAACAATGATGGTTTTTTTCAATGCCGCATTCAGTATATTCTAGAACTGACTACTTTTTAATTTCTTAAAGCATAATTGGCTGTGTGGTCAATGCCACTCTTGGCTCTGTAGCTGTCTCAGACCATGCTGAGGAGGTGGAGCTTCAGCTATAAAAAAATTACTAGCGACTCAACACCTCCCTGTGAATGATTATAAATTTGAAGCATTTATTCTAGAGGAGTTGAAAAATTTTATAGCGCTTAATCAACCTAGTGCTTCCTCTGCTTTAGTATTACGGGGAACTACTAAAGTCATGAGGGTGTATAATATGATATGCTTTTGCAAGAAAGCAAAAATGGGACACAGAAATAGATACATTAAGAAGAAAAATTAAGTCTTTAGATGAGGATTATGTCATGAATCCTTTGCCTGATAAACTATACATTATTACAAATATGAGCTATGAATTGACTAAATTACTGTCCCAGAAGGCAGAATATGCTTTATATAGATTATCCTAAGATTACTGGAAATTAGGGGAATGTGCAGGAAGGTTACTAGCATATAGACTAAAGAGTAAATCTAACTATAATAAAATATAAACTATAAAAGACTGTCTTGGGAATAAGCATATGACAGACACAAATCAGCCAACGGTACATGAACAATAACAAATCCCTAGGCAGTGATGGATTTCCTGTGGAATTTTATAAAATAATTAAAGTTATATTGTTACCTTAATTATCAAATGTACATAATGATAGCAGAAACCTAGGCACCCTACTCGAACTGTAAGTGAAGTGATTATTTCTGTAATTCCTGAACCAGGCAAGGATTCTTTGATTGGTTCAAACTGCACACCAATTTATTTAATTAATGTAGACACCAAAATCTTTATTGCACAGATTGGAACAGGTCTCCCCTAAATTAACTCACAAAGATCAAGCAGGATTTGCCAAAAAGACATGGTTCAGATAATGAATGTCTGGGTATTGATACAGTAGCATCAGTACAAAATTTCAAAGTCCCTGTGGCTCTTTTAGCACTTGGTGCAGACAAGGATTTTGATTGTGTTTCTTGGAAGTACCATTTTTTAACAAAAGATGGGATTTGATAAATAATTCCTGGGCTGGATAGAATTGTTATAAATAAATCCCACTTCAAGAATTGTGACCAATAATATATTATCTGACCCATTTCACCTACGAAGGGGGACTTGACAAGGTTGCCTGTTATCCACCCACTTTTATTTGATTTAGTATTGAAACCAGTCTTTTTAGCTATAAGGGGTAAAGATGATATGAAAGACATTAAGATAGGAGATAGCAAACACAAGGTCCTATTGTATGCATATGATGCATCAATACAGCTGTCATAGCCTGAGAGATCAGTTCCTGTCTTTTATCATTAGTCAACAATTTTAGCAATCTATCTGTCTATACAATTAATTAGACTAAATCTGAGATGCTTGCTAGGGGTGTGTGAAGCTTCGGTCCCTTATTCAATTTGGCAGAGATTTGGCCCTATTTGGTAGCCAAATCTCCAAATCCGAATCGAATCAGGAGGCCCTTTAATTTCTCCAAATCAAATTGGAACCCTCTGAATAGATTTGGAAAGATTCGGCAATCCAGATATAGGCACAGCTTTAAATGTTTTTTCTACATATCATAAGGTACCAGGCAGCTTGTGAATGCTGAGATGCTGACGTGGATGGAGCATCCCACAGGAGCATGGGGGGCTCAACAGCACACTTGCAAGCAGACCTGGAAGTGGACCAGAGGCCAGGGAGCGCATAGGGCCCCCCCCCCCATGTCTCCCTGGCTCAATGACCCTCCTGGGTCTGAGGGAGCATCCAGGGTGCCCCCCATGGCCGATCGCTGAGCTGGGGTATGTGGGGGAAGGGGCGCGTGGGTTTGGCGGCAGACCCAGAAATGGACCAGAAATACTTCTGGTCCACTTCTAGGTTCGCCACCAAAGATGGAGGTGGGGGAGCGGCACGCTTCTGGGGGTGCTCCATCCATCCCACCATCACAGCTTTCATGAGCTGCCCCTGGTACCTTGAGGTATGTAGAAAAACATTTTAAAGCTGTGTCTATGGCTGAATTGATGATTCTCCAAATCAGCATTGAATCTTCAGATTCTGCCAAATTTAATAGGGGATGGTAATCCAAATCAACTAATTGAATCACTGTCCCTGATTCAGGCTGAATCCAAATCCAAATTGAATGTGGCCCGTTTCACACACCACTAATACTTGGATTAAATAAATTTACCCCAAAGGAAATGTTTAGGAAATAGCAGTTTCAATGATAGTTAGAATATTATTGCTTGTTACAACTTATTTGGGTATTAAAATATCCAAGAATCTCAATATTAATGTCTGCCAAAACTTTCAGAAGCTTCTTGATGTTATATTACAGGATCTGAACAAAGTGAGAAGTTTGGCAGGATTTTTGTGGAGGTCTGCTAATTTTTTTAAATGAACGTCTTATTTTACCTGGCTTACCTATTACAAAACCTGCCTATTGTAAACCCCCAACCCTATTTTGTTAAAATCAAGTGAGTGTTCAACAGCTTCCTATGGGGAGAGGATAAAAGGGCTTGGCTTTTCTCAAAAAAGATGCAACTATCGTTTGAAATGGTGGTTTTCGTCTTCCAAACCTGTAATGATATCACAAGGCCTTCTTAGTAAACTGTGCTATGTACACTATGATTGATAACTCTCTTGTATGGATGGAAATGGAACAGGAACTTATGTTTCCTCTTCTTTTATCAACCACCATATGCTCTATTTATTGCTGTCTTTCTAACTTTAGCCCCTACAATTTTTGCCTCCCAACAAGCTTGGAAAAAATTGACAAACTTACTGAAGTTTCATCATTTGTTATATCAGAAGGCCTCTGTTTGGTGCATTCCCTTTTTGAGGTATGAGTTCCACAAACAGATGTGAAGAAAATGTATAACAAGTGTACTGTGCATGCAGAACAGCTTCTAGTAGGAAATTGTATTGAGTCCTTTTATGAGATGTGATGAATTTGACCTTCTGAAAATAGCTGAATGGTAATTTATGAGGTTGCATCAAATATTAGAAAATCAGTTTGGACCTTATATTTTATGTATAGCAAATACTCCTGATATATATATATATTGCCTTGAAATCATCTTCCTGTTCTATCTCTATGAATATATAATGTAACATAATAGACCTGATACAGAGTATTTAAAACAGAAATGGAATGGAGACCTTAGCATCTGGATGATAGAATCCCAGTGGAAATCAGGAATTCACCATATTCAAACATCAGCAACTGATCTTAGACTTCCTCTTATACAACAAAAGATCATTTTTCATCTGCACTGAGCCCCCACTAAACTTAAAAAATGAAATATACTGCCAGTAGATACATTCTGGAGATGTGATGCACTGCAGGCAATTCTTGGTCACATGTTTTGGTCATGCCTTATTAGGAGTTCTTTGGGAATAAAAAGATAGCAAAAATTACCATGGTTTGGTACTCAGCACTGATACCTTTGGTAAGTGTGTATGTTATTGGGTATATCCCCCAGGAATTCAAACTGAATCCTTCCCAAATTGCATTCTTACAGCAGGCCTTATTAGTTGCACACAGTATTATATTACTGCTTTGGAAAAGAAAGACATCTCCAAAGGTCAAAATCTGGCACAATGAGAAGGCACAGGGGGTACCTACAGAAAAAAGTCATGTTTAGGAGGCTAAACTGCTTTGAAAAGTTTGGTACAAGATAGAAGGAATTCTTGGAACTAGATTGCTGCTCTTTGCACACTTCTCTTTTCTTCTATCCCTCCCTCTTGCCTCCTCCTTCTTTTTTCTGTTTCCTTTTATTGCTTGTTTGCGATACAGTTTGCTTGTACATGTACAGATGACATATATTTTTTTCTTGATTGCTGTATTGTATTAGAAAATGATGAAAATAAAAAAATGAGTCTGGATAACTCAACCCTTGCACTATACATGATTATTTTACATATGCAGTTTCTTTGACAAAGTGATTTAAGCATACCTGAGAAAGTTTCTTGTAGATTCTTTTAGCAGTCTCAGGCTGGGCATGGAGGCAGAAACAGTTTATATACAAGTCCAGAGCTGTGGCCTTCTGTTGGAGTCCAAGAGATGTCCTTCTTGTGCTGTGTATCTATGTATTCATTAATAAAAGTTATTTTATTAATGTTATATTTTAAATTATTTTTATTAATAAAAGTATTTAAATCATCCTGTACTCTGTACTTTCAATACAGTATAGATTTTCTTTTTTTCCCCAAGTTTTGTTCCACTGGCTTTTTCACCCTCTGCTATTTTCTTTATAGTTCAGCTAAAGATAGATTAATAAATTCTCACTGTCATGTCCTCACCTCTGGCCTTTGGGTGACTGGTTCCACAGTAGAAGAACCACAGGAAACATTTCTTTTCTCCCTGCATATTGACCCAACTATAGCTGTGGTTTTACAGTTTCACTGCTGGCTGCAGTAGCCTACTATCTGTAATACCTCCCTTTCATGTTGATACTAGAAGATGACTCTTTAGGTTAGGGAATGGGCATTTATATTCTTTTGACTAGAATTTCCTTTGTTCAGTCTTTTGTGTTCTCTTTCTCTCCTCTCAGGTACAGCACTGAGTGTATTTTTAAATATCAGTTTAATCCAATGACACTTAACCCTTTTTTTTTCTAACCCTGGTAATTCAGGAATTATATTATTTGGAAATTCAGCTATTTCAAACATTAAAAGGCCGATCACTTTGGCATAGTTTAGATAAAATATAGATTCATGGTTTCCTGATAGGGTGATTTCTCTAATAATTTTTTTCTGATATTTGCATTACAAGAACAAAACCCATTGGAACTTGTATAAAGTCTGAAATGTATAATAAAATGAAATAGCAAACCAATATGAAACCTGCAAGTTTGACATGTGTACTGTGTGAACAGAAGGAATACTGTGGGAGAACTCTGTGCCATTTTTAGAAAATCCTTCCTATTTGCCAATTTTAAACCAAAAAACTATATCTGATACAATTTTAACAAGAATAATAAACCTGAGAATATTGCATTCAGCAGAGCTTAGTCTGTTCTCAACTGCCTCCATGAGTCAAGAGCAACAATACTGACCTCAGTATTTTATAGCACGAGTGATATTTTTCAAAGCATTCTTCCTAGCAGAGCTATGGTTCTTAAGCACCCTTGGGACAATGGTGTTCCCTGTTCCTCTGCTTATCTTCTTAGCAATCTATAGATTTTCACATGGTTGCCTTTGTTCTAGTGGGGCAGTTTTATGAAAAACCAGTCAGGAAAGCACACAATTATCCCACGTGTACACAATTATCCTAGATTTCTAACAAGTCCAATCTTTCACAACATAATTTGTATAAAAAGTGTACAAAAATGGGTCATACAGTTAAGGTTGGCTCTTGGGAGCTGGATTTTTTTTTGTCTAACATATTACTAGGCAACTGTCACGGTATGTACAAATCCCCTACCATATTTCCATATCTTCCATTTCCTTTTCTTATCTATGTGCAATATATTATACATCTGCTTCTTCTCTTTGTTTCAGGCTGCCCATTCTATCAGAATATATTACATCATATGCTGCTAAGTCATAACCGAACAAGGCCCATTCCAGAAAAATGCCTGTACGGAAAATATCCCTAAGCAGGAAGCATTCAGAAACCTAGAGAGAAATGAACTCCTTCCACCTTTTTCATTAGAGTTAAAACATGGAGAGCAGTCAGGGGTGAGCTACAAAATTTCATTAGTTGCAGGTAATTATCCATGCTCACTACAGGAAGGCATGAGGAGAAGAAAATTTAGAAAGAGCTGTCCAGGGTACTGTTCAGACTAGACTGTCTCTAGACCTATGTGCATGCACAATGGAAAAAGGAGGATACAAAATCAAACACAATCCCTGCAGCACAAGGACTAAAGGGGCAACACTGATTCCTCAAAACTTAAGAGAAAGGCAAATGCCTCCTTTCCTCAACACTGATGGATCCATGTGAGGGCTAGAGATAAGCTGAATACTGTTATGTTACCTTCTGGACTTAGTACATGCCCCTTAGGTTATGACTTTCCAGGAGTGGCCATGAGGTATGTGCACCAGTTGGGTTCTTCCAGGGCAACAGGTGGCTGCACAGTTGTAAGCCAATATGTTTTGGGTAATCGGAAGAAATCGCTGATGGATTCCTTTTGATACACAATTACATAGCATTTCAATACAGCACACTTGTCATAGGCATTGGCAATGCATAGGGTCTGAATGTTGGGTGCATGCGCACCCCCTGAGATTGGCCATCCCACCCTGAGAGAAGCGCTGGTAATTGGCCGCTAGGGGGACCCCTCTGTCCCTGGTCAAGAATTGGCTGCTGGCTCCCCCCATCCCACCAGCAATTGACCACTGGGGACCCCTCCCCAGCCAGCAATCGGCTGCTGGTGCCCCCCCAGTATTAGGAGACACCAGTTGCCCATGGTAATAGGTGGACATTTCTGAGATGAGAACAACAATAAAAACTTCAGACATGTTGAATGTACATTCACAGCCTAAGCAAAATTTGCAAGAGGCCTGGCAAGAGGAAATAAAGGAAAAATGAAAGTTATATCATCCCAAGTTTATCTGTATTTACAAGCCAGGCCTGTGACTATATTTTAATGCACAGTTTTGTTGTTTAATTCCCTGAGGGCTTTATAGAGTAATTAAAATAAATTAACTCTACAAGCACCTCAGCAAACCAGAAAAGAGCTGATAATAATATATAGCAAACAAAAGCAATATACTTTTTCATAAAAACCCAATAGCCAGCAGCATAAATGAACAACATAACCCCCCAAGAACCTATTGAAATGAACTGTCTAGAGCTATGTCATAGAGAATTTTAAAGATGAGCCTCTCTAAACCCTATAGACAAATCTTAGCCCTCCTCTCTGTCCACAAGCTACCCTGGCACAGATAGAAGTATTGTGAGTTCTTTGTGTAAGAGAAAAAACAGGATTTGAAGAGATGCTATGGAAGCACCTGGGTACCTTCTGGGTATCACAAAGGTCAGCTCTGTGCAGTCTCCCTGTACATGGATAGGAGAGGAGCTAGGTAGGGTTTGTAAATTCTCAGGTAAAGAAGAATGCATCTTCAATGAAACCTAGTATGGCCTTAATGGCTATGGAGTGGCTCTGCTGACACACTATAATCTGGAGGTGCAGATTGCTCCCCACCACAGCAAACTAGTTTTCTTGATCTGGGAAGAAAAGGCAGAGAGATTTCCCTCATAGCAAGTTTCCAGGCTCCAAATTCAGAAGGAATGATGGAGGCCTGCGGTAGGCATATCTGGAGGCCACTGTCCCTCCCTATAAGTGAGAATGACCCTAGCTATACATAACCTGGGCTATTTGGGTCTTTGCATTTAGTTCCTCAGCCCATCACTTACTTGGATGCAGCAAAGCCTCTTAAATACTTTGCTCCAGTGCTCACCATTAGGTCTTAAGGATGTAATGAGATAAGTGCAAGAGAAAAATAAAGTTAATTATTCATTTATTTAACAAGAGAAGGAAAATCCCCTGAGTTGTATAGGGCTTTTAACCCCAATGTGCACCTCTAAAGCTAAGCCTCCTGACCTTTTCAACTCAGACACTCTTTAATACAACATTTATACATTTAATCAACTTTTCTATCACATGGGCTGATCTTGGAATATGAAACTGGAAACTAGAAAACATTGCTACTGGATGGATGGGAATTTTGTTTTTCACTTTAACTGTTTTCTTCAGTGACAGGCAAAAATGTGAAGCTAGGGGTTGTACTTTATTTTCCATATTCTTCAAAACCATAATAATTCGCACAATGAAACCATAGAATAACGTATTCCCTGATAGGTCAAAATTATTTATGTCATAAATTCAGTCCCTTTAGTGTCCCAACCAGAAATCCAGCCCACCGATACAGCAAAACTGAAGCAGGATCTGAGACTGTCAACAAAATCCACTGATATGCAGAGGAACTACAAACCTGATTATCCTAAACATAGTTCTGGATCAAAAATAACTTCATTGTAATCAATGTTGAATACCAATATGATCTTGATACCAAACTAGTGTGTTAATGAAGACCTTCATAAAAGCTCTGTGTATATCTGTTTCTAATACCTTCTTGTAAAGAACAAATGGTCAAATAGATGGAAATATATGCATTGACATTTCATATCTGAGATTCATTTAGTTCAGAACCCTGTCTTTGACAACAGCTAGTATCAGATTTCTGAAGTGCTCCTCCTGACATGATATAATCAGTCCTAAAAGGAATTTTCTTCTTAACTCCATTGGTAAAGGGTCAGCTTATGCCAGAAACAACAGCTTGTTGTTCACCCCTTCTCTCCCACTTTTTGAATTTCTATGTAACGTAACTGGGGATGTTCTTATTAGTCACATAAATACCTAATTGTTCTTGATAAAAACACTACTAAGATCTTGGCAAAGTGAATCTTGTGGCAATGAGTTTCTTTAGCTAATGACCTACCCAGGGTCAAGACCTTGACCAGGAGTTTGCCAGAGAATTGGCTGAGGCTGCTTGCTCCCAGTGTATGGTTGTCATGGGAGACTTTAACTACCCAGACATCTCATGGGAGGAGTGTTCAGCCAAATCCAAGCAGTCGCAAACCTTTCTCTCATGCATGAATAACCTCTTTCTGATGCAGGAAGTCTATGGGCCGATGACAGGTAAAGTGCTGCTCAACCTAGTACTGGCAACTGGGGACGACCTAATCAGTGACCTAATGATTGAAGGGGAGCTGGGTGACAGTGACCACAAGCTGATTACCTTCACCATCCACCATAAAGCTGGCAAGTCAGTCAGTAATATAGAAGTCCTTGACTTCAGGAAATCTGACTTTGACAAGCTAATGAGGCTTGTCAGTGAAGCCCTGAAGGGCCACAACCCAAAGGGGAGGGGAGTTCAGGATGAGTGGTTGCTCCTCAAGGGAGCAATCCAGGATGTGCAAGCAAAGTCTATCCCATCTCAGAGGAAAGGCAGCAAAAGGGCACAGCAGCCCCCTTGGCTCTCCAGAGAACTAGCAGACCTCCTGCGTCTTAAAAGAAAGACCTACAAAGGATGGAGGACTGGAACCACCAACAAGGAGGAATACTCTGCATTGGTCCAGACCTGCAGTGAGCAAACCAAGAAAGCCAAGGCTACAATGGAACTCTAACGAGCTACAATATCAGGGACAATAAAAAGTCCTTTTTTAGATATGTGGGGAGCCAGAGGAAAAGCAAGGGCAACATTGGACCCCTGCTAAACCAGATGGGGACAACTGATGCCCATGAAAAAGCAAACTTGCTAAATGGGTACTTTGCATCAGTTTTTCACCAGTCCCATGAGACGCCCCTGCCCACCGTGGGTCAGGGAGGCCCAGGTGATGGAGATTCCTTATTCTCCATCAAAGCTGACCTCATGAAGGAACACCATGACAGGCTAGATACCTTCAAGTCAGCTGGCCCTGACAGTTTACACCCAAGGTTACTCAGAGAGCTGGCTAGCATCACAGCTCAACCCCTGGCATGGATCTTTGAGAACTCCTGGTGCTCTGGTGAAATGCCCAAAGACTGGAAGAAGGCCCACGTGGTGCCTATCTTCAAGAAAGGGAGGAAAGTAGATCCCCCAAACTACAGGCCCATCAGCCTGACCTCTATCCTGGGGAAGGTCTTGGAAAAGATTATCAAAGAGGATTAGCAGACTAGCTGATGGAAATATCCTGAGGGATACCCACCATGGGTTTGTTGCGGGTAGGTCTTGCCTGACCAATCTTATTTCCTTTTACAACCAGGTGACTGATCACCTGGACAAGGGGGAAGAGATTAATGTCATATATCTTGACTTTAAAAAAGCCTTTGATCTGGTATCCCATGATCACTTCTTGGCAAAACTGGTTAACTGCAGCCTCAACCTCACCATGATTCGCTGGCTGGGGAATTGGCTCCTCAGCAGGACCCAGAGGGTGGTGGCTGATGGAGGTCAATCATCATGGTATGCGGTGACCAGTGGGGTCCCTCAAGGCTCTGTCCTAGGGCCTATACTTTTTAACATCTTCATCAATGATGTAGATATTGGTGTCACAAGTGAACTGACCAAGTTTGCCAATGACACCAAACTCTGAGGTAAAGCATCCACACCTGAGAACAGGAGGGTGATCCAGGCAGATCTTGACAGACTCATGAAATGGGTGGATGAGAACCTAATGGTATTTAACACCAAAAAATGCAAGGTTCTGCACCCTGGGAGGAAAAACCTGCAGCGTGCTTATAGGCTCAGCAGTGCTATGCTGGTTAGTACTACGGATGAAAGGGACTTGGGTGTCATGATTGACCACAAGATGAACATGAGCCTTCAATGTGATGTTGTGGCTAGTAAAGTGAGCAAAATGCTGGCTTGCATCCATAGATGCTTGCAAATCCCGGGACATCATGCTCCCATTGTACTTGGCCTTGGTGAGGCTGCAGCTTGAGTACTGCATCCAATTTTGGGCTCCACAATACAAAAAGGATGTGGATAAGACTGAGAGAGTCCAAAGCAGAGCCACATACATGATCAAAGGTCAGGAAAACAGATCTTATTATGAGAGGCTGAGAGCCATGGGACTCTTCAGCCTGGAAAAGCACAGGCTCAGGGGTGATCTGATGGCCACCTATAAGTTTATCGGGGTGCTCACCAGGATCCGGGGGAATGTCTGTTCACCAGAGTGCCCCAAGGTATGACAAGATTCAGCGGTCATAAATTCTGCTATGACCGATTCAGGCTGGACATAAGGAAGAACTTCTTTAGGTCCAAGCCCCCAAGGTTTGGAGTAAATTGCCACCAGAGGTGGTTCAAACACCTACTTTGAATGCCTTCAAGACACATTTCAATGTTTATCTTGCTAGGATCCTATGATCCCTGCTGACTTCCTGCCCCCGGGGCAGGGGGCTGGACTTGATGGTCCTTCGGAATCTCTTCCAGCCCAGATGTTTATGAAATCTATGAAATCTATGAAGTCTATGATGGGATGTACAAAAAAAGAGCCATTCATTTTTAATTTCTTGCCTTTCAGTTACTTTGAAATTTTCCTTGCACCTGTTTTAGGAGAAGGTAAATATTATATTAGTACTCAACTTCTCTTCTCTAAAACACCAGGGAACTATAGGCCAGTTAGTCTTACCTCAATCCTGGGGAAGCTTTTTGAGAGAATTATCGTGGCACATGTCCACGAGGGGCTAGTAGGGGAGATTACGCTTAGGGGCAACCAACACGAGTTCATTAGGGGCAGGTCCTGTCAGACCAACCTGGTGGCCTTCTATGACCAGGTCACAAAATCCTTAGATGCAGGGGTAGCAGTGGACGCAGTCTTTCTGGACTTTAGGAAGGCCTTTGACACTGTCTCTAACCCCATTCTCATTAAAAAACTAGGAGACTGTGGTGTTGACACCTACACAGTCAAATGGGTTGCTAACTGGCTGGAGGGCCGCACCCAGAGAGTGGTGGTAGATGGGTCATTTTCGAGCTGGACGGATGTGGGCAGGACCAGGGCCTGGTCCTCAGGCCTGCACTGTTCAACATCTTCATCAGCGACTTGGACAAGGGGGTAAAAAGCACCCTGTTTAAATTTGCTGATGACACTAAGATGTGGGGGGATGTGAGCATGCTAGATGGGAAGAATAGGCTGCAATCGGACCTAGACAGGTTACCAGGGTGGGCGGATGAGAACAGGATGGGTTTCAACACTGACACATGCAAGGTGATGCACCTTGGGGTGGGGGTGAAGAACCAGCAGCAGACCTACAGGCTGGGGAACTCCCTTCTCATCAGTGCAGAGGCAGAAAAGGATCTTTCAATTATCATTGATGCCAAGATGAACATGGGCCGGCAGTGTGGGGACACAGTCAGGAAGGCCAACCGCACCTTGGCATGCATCCACAGATGCTTCTCGAGCAGGTCGAAGGAGGTGATCCTCCCCCTCTATGCAGCAGTGGTCAGGCCACAGCTGGAGTACTGCATCCAATTCTGGGCGCCGCACTTCAGGAGGGATGTGGACAACATGGAGAGGGTCCAGAGGAGGCCACTCGCATGATCAGGGGACAGCAGGGCAGGCCCTATGAAGAGAGGCTACGGGACCTGAACCTGTTCAGTCTCCACAAGAGAACACTAAGGGGGAATCTAGTGGTCATTTACAAACTAGTCAGAGGGGACCAGCAGGCATTGGGGGAATCCCTGTTCCCCCATGCTCTATCAGGAGTGACTAGAAATAATGGTCACAAGCTGACATCGTTTGACCCCAGTACTCTTTCCTGACATGGCAGGGGGTCGGACTTGATGATCTGCTCAGGTCCCTTCCAACCCTACCAACTATGAAACTATTTATTTGATATACTTCTATCATTCTCCATCTTATTTCTCTTCCCTTTATATTAAATGGTACTAGTCTTTTCCCTCCCTCTTCATAGAGATATTTTATCCATGACCCAAATAAGTTCAGCTCTGAGACCACCTCTATTTCTGATGGGCATTCAAAAAGAATAAAAATATAATCCCAGTGTACAGAGCATCAATATGATGCACAGAAAGTGGCCGACTAGAAGAACTACCAAAAGACCAACTACTTAAGGCAGTGCTGCACACAGTCAGTGAAGGCTTATAAAATAATGAGACTTGTAGCAAAGGATCAAAGAGGATATTATACACTTAAATAGAGAAGTGATCCAAGCAACCTGTCCAAGAAAAAGACTTGGTAGTTATTTCAGAATAATTCCTGAAGCATTCAGTCTGATATGCAGCTGCATTAATAAAGGAGGCAAATAGGACACTAGGATGTCTTGCTAGAGGCATACAATGTCTAATGGTTAAATTACTAAACAAAATGCTCCATACAAATCAAGAATAGCTCTTCCCACCTGCAATAAGTTGCAGATAGCAAGTAATTACCAGCACGTTACTACCTTTATCTCTCCCCATTATACTAGTCCTTTTCTTATATAATCTTTGTCCTATGAACACATTATTCGCAGGAACTCTGGTTTGAATTCATAGTCCTTCCCACTGGCACCAACTTTTGGCACAAGACATCTTTAAATCTCTTTCTGAAGGTGCTGGATTCACTTCCAACCTATTCACTAGGGAAAACCACAGAAGGGCTGGAACCAGGACCTTATTTTTTGCCTTTTTGAATTTCTCAATTAAGCAAGCCACTGATGCCCATAAGTCAATAACAGTTTTGACACAGGAGAAGCACAGAGCCTCCTCTTCTACACTGCTACTAGCAACCATTGCTAACTAGTCTCTAAAATCTTTGGCCACCAGCCCAGATTATTCCTAGACTGAGGAAGAAACATGTATTCTATAGTTGACGGAAACAGAAAATAATACAATGGTATGAACTAAAAATAAATTTTAACTGAGGATCATTTTAACACTGCCTACCTTTTTGTAAATAACAGAGATGTTAGGGGATTGTTTTCTTTTCTGTTACAATGGAGTGAATCAAGACTCAGTAGAATAAACTGTATGTAGAAATGATGTAATTGCAGCAACATGTTATTCAGCACTGCCAGTTTTAGGTGCACAGAGACAGCCAAGCAGTCCTCAAAAACCATAAGATTTGGTGAATAATTAATGAATTGGAGGTTCTTTTCCCCTCGAGCCTTTAAGAGACACGGCAACCACATTTTCAAGTTATCTTCCACAACCAAGGAGGAACTAGAAACTTTTTTTTAATCCAAATTAATCTTAGACTCTCTTGTAACCAAATGACTTCAGGATCTGAGGCTATAAGAAAGACATTAAATAGTGCAAAACTCATGATAAAAATCAAAAGAGTTGCCATCCCCTAATCTATCTGTTTAGATTATGATCTGTTACATCATTTAGCAACAATAGATTTAAGTAAGAATAAACTAAAACATTTTGTCTCTATCAATACTTTTAGAATGAGCTTAAATTTGTTGATTAAAATCCAAGTCTAATACACAGCAAAGTACAAGGAGTTGTGGTGTTTTATACGGGCCAGCTCCTGAGCTCCAGCAGCAACTTTTAGTTTACACAAACATAAGAACGGAAACAAGACTTTGGATTTGATGAAAGGAAAAGAACTACATCCATCGTCTCATGGGGCATGTGGCCATTAAACCTAAATTATGTAAGAACCTACTTAATTTCTGTGGCAGGGAAATGCTGGGGAAAACAGCAGCAGGAGTGGGGACTACATTGTTTCTTTTGGAAAGGAAAAGATCCAGAGGCTCTCATCTGCCAGGTTGGCATTACGAGCCTTAGCTGTGTGGGTGTATTTCCCTAGAACTCTCTCCTAGCCACCTCAAAAGTAGAGCTTGGCCCTTTCTGTACCATGTTCTGTTGCATGCCCTTAAGCCCCAGTTGACTACATCATCCTTTCTTTGAATCTCCTAAAATGACAGGAGAGAAGCTGATGAGCCATAGGATAAAAGAGAAATGGCCACTTGCGGGATTTATGGCGCGCACAAGATTTATTTGACATCTGAGCAAAAATACTGGTGAAATAATACAGTCATTTGCATGGTGGCATAATTGTCTTATATATGGAGCCTTGACTGCGAGACAACAGGTAGAGGTTATCAGTATGCGGGGGAAAAGGGAAAGTCATGGATGATGGGGAATATGAAAAGCTTCTCCTAGTTTTATGAAACAGAAAATACTGGGCTGATTTAGAACGTGTTCAAGGACCCTCCCAAAAGTAGAATATCCAAGCCATTAAGGAGAGAAGTCTTGAGTATTTATATACGCAGCAATATGCTTTCTAAGTGCAAATTGAATAGATATATTTAGCTTTCTGCAGAGATTCACAAAATTAGGTTCAAATAAAAGACAACTGGTATGTGAGCTCTGTTATTTCTTATAATACATGGGCAGTTAAACGTGCATAGTCTTATTAAAGAAAGTATTTCTCATGCAGCATACTGATGAAGACGAAAACCATTCTGGGGGGAAAAAAACCTAAAAGCACCTCTTTGCTTTTATGATTTATCTCCTGGCTGGAAAAGCCAGATGCTGTGTCTGTCCCCTTAGGTGAGAAGTCAAGAGGAGAACTTCTATTCCCCTAGACTCTACTCTTTCCAATATACTTATTTAATAAAAGCCATGAAGACTGTTAACACTGACTTGGTCACTGTAAAACAATGCATATGTTAATGTGCTTGCCTGAATTGATTTTAAAGGCTGCTTGCATACTGGATCAACAGCCCTGCTTTGTCTCTTTGGAGTGGTTATCAGCTCTGTAGGTGTGTTTGTGTCTGAACCATAGATCAAGACTGAAAGGAGGTTTGTGCTTTGAATGGCTGCAATGTGCCCCTTGAATAAGGTACAGCACCTAAGTTCTGCTCCAGCTCTTAAGAGGTCTGGAGCACAAGCATTGTTGAACACTGAATTTGTACTTTGTGTGGGAACGTACAGAATAGAGGGTCCAAAAAAAATGAGGAGCTACACCATCTGGACACCAAATTGTGCTTGTACTGCAAGAGAGAGGCTAGAAGACAAGGCCTGTATAAAATTTCCAGGCAAAAACAATTCCATTAAGCTGGAGTTAGGTTGTAAACATCTGGTAATTGCTTAAGGGGGAAGAAAACACTGGAGTTTTCTCCAAAATCATTAGAAAGCCTGGGAATTCAAAGCTGAGATTATAATAAAACCACAACCATTTGCATGGAAATGCATAATTAAAGTAATCCAAACAGCCTTAACCCTGTTCCCTCCCTTAGAAATCTTACACTTGCCACAATATTTGTGCTTTGCGTGAAGAAGAGAAAATTTCGTGAAAGAGACTTTCTTGCAAAGGACTTAAGAAAGTTTCTAGGAATCCTGAATCTACTGTGCCTCGTTTGCTTGTGGAGCTGGAAAATTCTGAATTCATGGCTTTGCAACTGCACTTAAATAGATTCATAGTCCACATCCACATGAGCGTGGATGTTTAGTACCCTAGGGACAACTAGCAGTGGGACACTTTGTGCCGTTGGTAGTTGTCCCCAGGGAATGCCTGTGCCACATGCCCTCTGGGGTGTTGCAGGTAGGGTAGGGGAGGCTGGGGCCAGCATTGGGCTGGCCCTAGCAGCCTTACCTGGAGTCCTGGGGGCCTTCCAGGGATGCGGCAGCAGCAATCCTGTGACTCAAAGCCTGGCCAGCAGCTGGCCAGGCTCCAGTTTTCAGTGGCGCACACTTTTCCCACATGCACTGCTCCATTTTTATTTTTTTGTACTGGTTTTTTTTGGCCTCCTGGATATCCAGGGCCAAGCTCTCCCTTGCAACGTAGAGCACAGCTGAACGTGCACTATGTGCTGCCGGAGATGGGTCTGCAGCGCGACATAACACATGGCCACGCTCATCTGAACACGGCCATAAATTTTAAGACAAAGGCCATTATGCTCATCCAGTCTGACTTCCTACATAACACAGGCCATAGAGTTGCACCCATAATTCTGCATCAAGGCAAAAACTTCTGTGAGGTACAGCATATCTTTTAGGAAGACATACAGTCTTGATTTAAAGATTTCCAATGACAGAGAATCTAACTCTGTTCCTGGGTAAATTGTTCCAATGGATAAACTTCCTCTCTGTTTAAAATGTGAGTTTAACTTTGTATGTGGTACAAAGAAGACTGGGGAAGGCACAGGCAGAAAAGTCGCACATTGGGCAAGGAGCAGAAAACAGAACAGCAGACTGGGCAGGGAGCACAGGACAAGCAGCGGAAAGCAAAACAGCAGATCAGGCAGGAAGCATGTAGAAGGGATCACAAAGCAGAGCAGCTGATCAGGTTGGGGAAGGGGTAAGAGTGGTACTCAGGGAGATTGTGGGGCTAAATTGTGGCATGCTTACCAAAAAGGTTGCCCCCCCACTGCCATATATGATAATAGTGGGATTTTTTTTCTGCCACAGATTTCCCCCTGATGCATCTTCATGCAGTTTCCCCCCTTCTCACTTACACAACTTTCTCTTTCCCATCTCCCTCACGTTCCCTAACTGAGAGTCAAGGGAAGATCAGACAAACTGTTCAACAACATCCTTACCTTTAGCATATCCAGTCACAGGCCTGCTTCATATTCTGGGTTGCCAGGGCTCGTGTTATTGTGAATCTCTTGGAATTTGATTTTTGTTTTGAAGACCTAGTTTCTGGAATCAAGAGACTGAATTAAAATCCTAGCAGTGAGTTTCTAGTCTACATGGTTGTGGATAAAAGCTTAAGATCTCTGGCAGATGTTAATACAATCATGCAACTGGGATCTGAGGAACTGTATGGCCAATGACAAACATGTCACAATTTTTGGGATTGGGAATAAAATTCCTCAGATCTAAGTCATGTGACTGACAGTATGCAGAAGCCCCAATGCTGATGCAGTCTGGCATCAAGATACTGTTATGCCTTTCAATAGGCAAGGGGGAGCCTTCAGGGATAGAGCAAGAGAAAGCTGTGATGGAGACCTGCCTCCAGGGACTGAGTGAGAAGCAGTTGGATCCAGGATCCGAAGCTGCCCCTGCTGTGTCCTGAGAACCCAGAGAAGCCTCATGCCCTGTCCCAGTGATCAGCTGATCTTCAGAATAGGGCATAGGCAAGGCAACTCCAAGTCCTAGACACTTCACACATCTAATTTAAATCATGATATAAACCAACCCCACAGTTGTTCCATATTAAATACTCAACATGTACACTACCAACATGGGGAGTGGGGTGGGCAGGGGGAGGGGGACTTGTTAGTAATAACAACAACAATGCTTCTCCTCATCTTATGATTTTTAAGCCAATTTCACAAATTTGGGCCTACAACTGAAGAATTTTGCATCACTGGAGTTTCTCCAAGGATGAACCCTTACATTTGAAAATAGCAGGAATCTCTGCTTAAAAGTATATAACCTTCTCCATTTCCAAAAGAACAGAAGTCTAGCAAAAAACTGTGACCTTCGAGTTGCCAGCCTCTATAGTGGAAAGGCCCTGGTAACCCTTTGTAGCCCTCCAAGTGGGAGAAATCTTGAACGGAAAACCGGAGACACTCTTAGCTTTTTAAGTGGTATAAATGCCAATAGAGTGGCCTTTGGCCCTCTTCTGAGCAGTAATGATTCTCAAGGGCAGACGCTTCTCTGGACTGAAAGCAGCTTGATGCAGAAAGCTTTCTGAGAGCAGGAATCTTACGGTGGAAGCTCTCATCTTAATGGTATACAACCTTTTTGCAGTCCCAAACAGACTGTTCTACTGAGCCCAAGCAGAAAACAGATTCTTTTGTAGGCCCCTACTTCCACAGAATTAAAATGTGCATGCTCTGAAGCTACCTTGGTACTCCCTTGGGTGTCATTGCACAGCTCAAAAAATGGTAGATTTTAATTATTTCAGCAATTTTCAAGGCCTAGCTGTTCCATTATGCCTAAAACAAGCTCTAAATAGCAACAACTTTAACTAGGAAAATGAACCATTAGCTCTTCACAACAGTAAGTTCCTTATTTACTTCAGAGAACAATGCTTTTGCAATGCTTTGAACATCCAAAACAATAAAAATAATGCAATAATGATTCACTATGATTCCTGACAGGCAAGATGGCCTGTCATGGTCTTAATATGATCAATGGATCAGTTGTTGAGACTGAATATAGTTGCTTTACATATTACAGTAGCATCAAGAACGGCCAGCTGAGACCAAGGCCTCATTGCACTAGACACTGTACATATATAATAAGAGAAGCACACCTTTGCAAAGATTTTACCATTTAAATAGAAAAAAGCATGGGAGAGGGATCCTAAATTAAATCTATCATGGCAAATCCAGTAGGAGAACACAGATTTCCTGTTAACTCTTCCTTCACACAAGCTGGTAGCTCAGGGATCTATAGTGTTTTTACCCACAAGACACTGGGGCACTGGATGACTGCTGAGCAGCTGGGCAAGTAAGAGATTTCACTACTAACCAATCTCATGTAAATTTGATACAACAGGACTATTAGGATTATAGTATTACATATTAGTAAAATACTAATTATAGAGGCTCAGGCTGGAAACTGTTTCTCATATTGTTAGATGCCTGGATCCAGCATGCAGAATAAGCTTGTGTTTTACAGGGATACACATTCCTTAAAAAACAGCAACACACGCACAATTATCATCATTTAGAAAAGAAAAAAGCTACCAAAGCCAAGGAAGCACTGTCAGTGCTCAGAAAAGAGGCCTTTATCGTTTGCTACTAATTGCAAGGAAAAAGAATTTACAGACATTTCAAAGCAGCTGCTATTCTGTCCTTAAAAACTCCTTTCCAGTTAGAAAGGAAGATTTTCATTTTAACAACCACCCAAAGCCTTTATGCTTTTGCTGCCATCCAAGGATATTCAGATGTGTTATTTCTGTACTGATCGCGTTATGAGGTTCAGGCAGAAGGGTCTAAGCAGCTAAGAAAAAGGCTTGTTGAGAAACTGTGAGTAAACTGTGGTGGAGAAATTGCTATTTAATTCCCAACTATTCTGGTTAAATTAAGGGTCATTTTTTTTCCACAGATGGTCTCTTTAATTGTGCTGGCAAAATCTCTACAGACTAAAATTCCTAGGAGATGCAGCTCCAGCCTTTGAAGCCACATGCCCCAGTTATCAGTTGCTCTAAACCATCAAAGAATCAAGGCTGAGATGCATGTAGCAGGGACTGTAACAACATATTCTCAGATTGGTTTAATCAGTCTCCATTTGACAAACTAATATGGATCCAATTTTTTCAGTTCTAATTGGTTAGACATTTTGGTAATGTTTGGGATGTCCACACAGGTGGGAATTCCATGCACGCTGCCAGGATGGATATTTTCTCACCTGTACATTATCTTATTCATAGATTCATAGGTGTCAGGGTTGGAAGGGACCTCAATAGGTCATTGAGTCCAACCCCCTGCATAAGGAGTGCTGGGTTCAGACTACTCTAGCCAGATGCCCATCCGACCTCCTCTTGAAGACCCCCAGGGTAGGGGAGAGCGCCACCTCTCTTGGGAGCCCATTCCAGATTTTGGCCACTCTAACTGTGAAGAAGTTCCTCCTCATGTCCAGTCTAAATCTGCTCTCTGCTAGCTTATGGCCACTATTTCTTGTGACCCCGAGGGGCGCCTTGGTGAGTAGAGCCTCACCAATTCCCTTCTGCACCCCCATGATGAATTTATAGGCAGCCACAAGGTCGCCTCTCAACCTTCCTTGCGGAGGCTGAAGAGGTCCAGGTGCCCTAGTCTGTCCTTGTAGGGCTTGGTCTGCAAGCCCTTAACCATATGAGTGGCCCTTCTCTGCTTCCCATCTCTCCAGGTTATCCACATCCCTCTTAAAGTGTGGCACCCAAAACTGGATGCAGTATTCCAACTGTGGTATGACCAGAACCCGATAGAGGGGAAGTATCACCTCCTTGGTTCTGTTTGTCATGTATCTGCTGATGCATGACAAAGTGCAGTTTAGCTTTGCTGATCTGATGACTTTGTCACTCTGACAACTCATGTTCCTCTTGGAGTCCACTAGGACTCCAAGATCCCTTTCCGCTTCCATGCTACTGAGCAGGTCATTTCCTTGGCAGTAGGTGTGCTGGACATTTTTCCTCCCTAGGTGCAGCACTTTACATTTCTCCGTGTTAAATTGCATTCTATTGTTTTCTGCCCATTTGTCCAACCTGTCTAGGTCTGCCTGTAGTTGTTTCCTGCCCTCCAGTGTGTCCACTTCTCCCCACAGTTTTGTATCATCCACAGACTTGGATAGAGAACACTTCACTCTCTTGTGCAAGTCACTGATGAAGACATTGAAGAATATCGGTCCAAGTACTGAGCCCTGCGAGACCCCACTGCCCACACCCTTCCAGGTTGATACCGACCCATCCACTACCACTCTCTGGGCATGACCCTCTAGCCAATTTGCCACCCACCAGACTGTGTAATCATCCAAGTCACAGTCTCTTAACTTGTTTACCAGTATGGGGTGGTATACCGTAATGAAGGCCTTCCTGAAGTCTAAGTAAATGATATCAACCCCTACTCCTGTGTCCAGGTATTTTGTAACCTGGTTATAAAAAGAGACTAGATTAGTCAGGCATGATCTACCTGCTACAAATCTGTGCTGGTTTCCCCTTAGCATAATTTTTCCTGCTGGGCTCTCACATATATGAGACTTAATAATCTTTTCAAAGACTTTGCGAAAGATGGAGGTGAAACTGACTGGCCTATAGTTGCCTGGATCCTCCTTCCTCCCTTTCTTGAAAATAGGAACCACATTGGCCCTTTTCCAGTCCTTCAGGACCTGTCCCATGCACCATGAGTGCTCAAATATTCTTGCCAGTGGCTGTGCAATGATATCGGCCAGTGCCTTCAATAACCTCGGATGGAGCTCATCCGGGCCTGCCAACTTAAACACATCCAGTCCTTCCAAATGACTCTGCAACATCTCAGGGTCAACACTCGGTAATCTGGTGCCCAGCTGTTGGCTCTCTACAATGCGAGTCTTGTCTTGTCTCTCATTTAGGAGTACTGAGGCAAAGAACTCATTGAAGAGTTTAGCCTTGTCCTCCCTGTCTGTCACCAATTGCTTTTGCCCATTCAGTAGTGGTCCTATACCACCCTGGGCCTTCCTTTTACTCACTATATATCTAAAAAACAATTTCTTATTGTCTTTTACTTGGGTTGCCATCCTCAGCTCCATGGTAGCTTTGGCCTTTCTAACTGCCTCCCTACAACTGTGAGCTGAGGAGGCATACTCCTCTTTAGTAATGTCTCCCTGTTTCCACTGCTTATATGCCCCCCTTTTTGCCCTTAGGCTGCTCTGGATTTCTCTGGTCATCCAAGGAAGCCTCTTGGCCCCTTTCCCCCTGCATCAGAATCATATCCCTCTGTGCCTGAAGGGTCGTTTCTTTAAGGCACAGCCATCCTTCCTGGGCTCCCATCTCACCAAATCTCCTACTCTGCAATGCATCATTGACTAAATGCCTGAGTTTGCTGAAGTCCGCCTTCCTGAAGTCTAGCACTTCCACCCTACTAGTTACCTTACCCACTCTACTCCTTATGATGAATACTATTATTTGGTGGTCACTGTCCCCCAGGTGACCACTGATCTGTAGGTCCCCTATCATGTCATCCCCCTGTTTCTTTCTACCCAGCATAGAGGCTCAAGAGGCTCTTGCTTCAACAGGCTTTGGAGAATTTTTATTTCATAGGTCCTCTCTTACTTAAAATGTCATTCTTTCAGCAGCTGACAAAACAGTCCTTACCGTGTCCCTCATTGTTAGGTGTTGGCATTAGGGCTGTACAAAATTTTGTTGGATGTTTCATTTCTAAGGTGTTTTGATGCATTTCGAGCTTAAAACACCAAGACCAAACTGACACGCAAGGCTTCACAACAGCTTCAAAATGAAACAAGTGCACTCAAAACATTTCAAAAGTTTTGAAGAGTTTTGAGTTTCAAAGCCAAGCTTGCAGGAAAATACAAACCAAGGAGAGGAAGGGGGAAGAGGAGGGAAGGACTGCTTTGATACTGACTGCGTAGCTGGCCAGTGATGTGATCCTTCCCTGAGGTCTAGTGCTCTGGGGGGAGGGATGGAGAAGGAGCATAAAAGCATTGCTTGAAATGAACTTTGTCAGCTGTGCCTTTGCCAGCTTACTGAGCCATGTCATCCTCCATCAGCATCAGGAAGGCTCTCACTTCCTATTTGCTAGTCTGTTCCTAGCAAGTGGGATCCAATCCTTTCCGAAATACCCCAATACCCTTTCCTAATCCATTCCTTTCAATTTATTTTTCCCCCAAAATCCTCTTTTTGTTTGTTCTAGTCTCTGTAATTCTTTCTCCACATAAAAGAAGCTGTGTTTTCCCTGACAGTCTGCATTGACTGTGCAGGAAAGCACAACCTATATTACAGAACATATATTTATATATTACATAAATACATACATTACATTACAGAAATACAGACAGATTTTCCAGCACACCAAACATGAAGCATTCTGGAAAGGCAGGTGGCCATTCTTCTGGCTGGGGTGGAAAAGGGGGCAGAGGAAGAGCTCTCAGTCTATTAGTTCCCCGCCCACTAAAACTTAGATGTAGCCTCTTTTCAACAACTAGCAGCCATGCCACTTCTGCTGGTAGTGGCACCAAGGAGATGGGAGCAGTGTAAGCATCCCCTCCAATAACACCTACCATAATAATAACAACTCTGAGTACCACCACCATGACAACAATAAGCAGCACCAGCATTAGTCTCCTCCACCTAAATTTCAATTCCCAGCATGAGCCTTCCAGTGCCAGAGGAAGAGCAGGAGCTGGATCTGAGTGCCATAGTAAGGGAAATTGTGGGGAAGGAGGGGGAATCATCTGAGTTTGTGCTCCACACCCATCAAATTTCCCCTAGAGCCAGGTCTCCTTCCCTTCAGAGGAGGTTGAGGTA
This sequence comes from Crocodylus porosus, assembly GCF_001723895.1. Taxonomy (NCBI): domain Eukaryota; kingdom Metazoa; phylum Chordata; order Crocodylia; family Crocodylidae; genus Crocodylus; species Crocodylus porosus. The sequence goes on along the minus strand of NW_017728943.1, from coordinate 49,929,170 downwards.
GATGTTGTGGAGGCAAGTGGCTCAGCTGAGTCAGCTTCTCCTGTTGCTGTGCCTCTGCCTGCTGAGGAGGGGGAAAAGGAAGCATCCGCACATGCACCCACACCCCAGAAGCAAGGGGGTAGTGTGGTCTGGGATTATTTTGAGCTGCCAGATGATCCCACATATGCTATCTGCCTGCACTACAGAGCCAAAACCAGCTGGGGCAAGAGAGTGAAACACATGAACACCATGGGGATGCTGATGCATCTCCGCAGGCATCACTCCCTTGCCCTTGATCCTTCTCAGTCTGACACCATTGGAAGCATGACCAAAAAAGAAGTCCCCTTTTCACTCAAAAGCACCTGACCTCTGAAGCAGAGGCAGGTTACCCTGGAACAGTGGGGGAAAGACAGGCATACAGGGGGGTGCATTCCGAAGGTGAGCGAGGTGACCCAGAGCACTGGGAAGATGCTTGCTGTGAATGGACAGCCCTTCTCCTTCGTTGAGTGGCCAGGGTTCAGGTGGCTTATGGCCCCACCCTACCAAGTGCCCGCATGCATCACCTTCAGCAGGACAGCGGTACCCTCCCTGTATAAGGCATGCAGGGAGTATTTGAGAGAGAAGCTGTGCAAGGCAGGTCCACAGGTGGGCTTACACTATACCTCAGACATCTGAAGCAGCCAGGATGGAGATCATGGCTACCTCTCCGTCACAGGGTATTGGTGCGACCAGTCAGGGCATCGGTGGGATCTTCTTCAAGCTGAGGTGATGGATGAGTTCCACATGGCAACGAGATCATGGGGGCCATGAACCGCATGGTGCAGGGGTGGCTCATTGGGCAGGGTGAGCTCACCTGTGGGTTCCTGGCCATGGACAATGGGGTCAATATAGTCAAGGCCATCCATGATGCCAAGTTTGTTGGCATCTGCTGTGTGGAGGACAAACTGCACCTCATAGTCAGGGATGCCTTGGAGGGAGACAGGCAGCCAGTGATGGTGCTGTCACAACCAGCCACCTGATTTCGAAGTGCAGGAAGGTGGGGGACTACTTGCACCGCAGCATCAAGGGGGACAAGATGCTGTGGGACAAACAGACAGAGCTGAGCATCCCACAGTACAAAATCATGCAGGATGTGGAGACTCCATGGAACTCCACATACCTGATGCTTGAAAGGCTGGTCAAGCAACAGAAGGCCATCCGTGAGATAGCCTTGTATGGGGAAATTGGGATTAGTGACCCACTTAACAAAGCTAATTGAGATACTATCTCCTAGATCTTGGTGGTCCTCAAGCTCTTCCTTAAGGCCACTGAGAGCCTCAGCAGTGGTGATGCCCTCCTGAGCCAGGTGATCCCTGTAGAGAGGGAACTTAAAACAAAATGCACAAGTTCCAGGGGATTGATGTTTCTGGCTGGGGCAATCCACTGTCACCAGAGGTTCAGGCACTAGTGAAGCAACTGAAGGAGGCATCAAGAAATGGTTAGATCCATTGCAGTCCAGTACAGTCCATGTGCTGGTGGCTAAAGGTGAACCAAGGGTGAAAGGGAGTGTATACAGCAGCAAAACCCTGGATCACTGGTTGGAGGTCTTGGTGAACAGAGTCTAGGAAGGAGAAGGGCACAGGCAGGGGGACATAGAAGAGGGGGATCCACTGTCCCATGCCAGCACTCCATCCACCAGCCAGTCTCCTCCTCCACCACAGGTGCTGCCAATGTAGACCAAAGGCATGGCTTCCATGGTGGGGTCCAGGGGCACCAGACCCCACTATCAGACAGATAGCACTCAGGCCTTGGTGGCTGCCTATTTTGCCAAGGGCATGGAGCCACTGCTGTGCTACTCGTTGGCCTACTGGGCAAGCTGCAGCCAGATGTGGCAGGATCTGGCCAGGTGTTCAGCATTGCTGATGATGTTGTAACACCCCACTTTACTTCTCTGGATCCTGGTTTGGTGGAGCAGCTGGTGTTTCTCAAGGTGAACCTCCCACTGCTAGGGTTCCCCAAGCTCCAGATACAGATGGAGCGAGTGCCACCCTCCTCACTTCATCTGAACGTATTTCCTTTTGGTTTCTGGTTTCCAGTCCATTTAATGCCATGCTCTCAGGTGGCACTCACCACATCATCAGCTAGCAAGGGAAGAACATGTCCCTGCTGAGCTCCCATGCCAGGGTGAAATTGGAGGTATGAGATAGGGCTATGGGAGAGAAGAAGGCCCCAGGTCCTCGGCATGACCTAAAACTGCACCCTGCCAAAGTTGGGAGGCCTGGTGGGACTGCTGGTATGCCCTTAGGAAATGCCAGGACCAAGGACCTCCCAGGGGAAAGGCAGGTAGGAGGTGCTTTCTAACCCAGAAACTTGCTAAGATATATTTCTCTAACTATTCAGTTGCTGTACTAAAAGATACCAGATTGACTCAAAGAACCTTGTCTGCCATGTCCTTAGAACAACATGACTACAAGCTACACCCTAGCACCTGTCCCCGGTCAACTGACCAAAAGGAGGCAGGGCCCTGGGTACCTCTAAATCCCAGGGCTGTGGCTGAGAGGGAGAGTTCTCTGGCAGCTGCTGGAGAAGAAGCTCCTGCAGAAAAGAAATGAAAGGCTCTGTGACAGTTTGGCTGCCTGAGATGTTAGTGCTACTGTGCTGTTTACCTATCACTATTTAAAGTGGTGGACTGGACTGAGGCTGTAGGGGAAGAGGAGACCTCATTGGGGCACACTATCATGTTGTGTAGAGGCCCCAGAGCCAGTTAGGGAACAAAGATGGGCATAGGGAATCCAGCAGCAATAGAAGGTACAGTGACACTCAGACCAAGAAATCCAAATACCTACAAGGCTTAGTGGGGTCCATTAGGACCATGACTGAGCTGAAGCTCGAGGGCAGCCTCCCTATCTATTATCTTTTCCAACAAGACATAGCAGCAGGCGAGAAGAGAAGGTACCCGGAGGACAGAACTGTCACGGTCACAGGGCCCTAGGGGTGTCCCAGACATCTCTAGGAACCCTACCCAGTGACAAAATGCAGTTTCCCAGAAACCCCTGCACTTATCTCCTTGAAAGATGGCAGGCTTCAAGGCCTTAGAAGGGGCTAGCATCCTTGCTGTTTTTATCCTGCTCTGCCTTAACACACACACACACAAAGTCACACGTCATGAGTTTTGCTCTGAACAGTTTGAAATGTGGTTTCTCAGAAACCTCTGCAGCTATCTCTTTGAAAGATGGCAGGCTTCTTGGCCTTATCAGGGGCTCCATGCCTGCTGTTTTTATCACCCTGTGCTTTCACACTCACATGTCACAAGTTTTGCTCTGAACAGCTTGAAGTGCTATTTCCCAGAAACCCCTGCACCCCCTATCTCCTTGAAACTTGGCAGGCTTAGTGGTCTTAGATGGGGCTACCATCCCTGCTGCTTTCACTTGAATCAGGCAAGAAATGACAAAGTGGCATTTTCATGATTCCCCGTTATAGCCTATGGGCCAAATGCTGCAACGCATTGAATCAGTGTCAATACAGCAAAACAGTTTTGGCAAAATGAAATGGAACAGTATTTTGAAACAGTGAAATGAAACACTGTCCCTTCAAAACAGCGAAGCTGAAATTGAAACGAAACGCTGCCATTTTGCATAACCCTAGCTGGCATCATTGTAGTTGTGGCACAGATGAGAAAAAAACAACAGAAGCACCTGATTTGTCAGAAGCTTTCACCCAAATGTTTTTCCTTTCCTAGCTGTTTTAGATTCTGGTACTGGAAACTGATAACCTCTCTCTCTGCTCTCACACCCCCTTCTCCCCCAACTCATAACTAAGGGTATAGTTGCACCTTGCAATTAGCACATGCTAACTTTAGCTGGTATTAAAGTTAGCACATACTTAGCACCCCATCCCCATGCAAATTGAGCCTGGCCTCCACTCTGCAATTCCAGATCAGGCCCACCTGCACCTGAGGTCCCTATTCACTGTACCTCCCAGCAGCTCCTGGTTCACTGTGGGCTGCCAGTCCTGTCCTGGGAGAGCAAGCAGTGGGGGAGCAAGCAGAGAGCAGAGCCCACCCATCACCACTGCTGAAGGAACCCAGAGATTGCACTGTCCCAATGAATCATTAATTCTTCCTGGAGACTAACAGCTTCAATGGGATGGAGTTGGGGGACAGAGAGTGGAGTTGGAAAATGTCCCCACACAGCCTAGGCTATCCTTCTGGTCAAGGAAGTCTCCTGGGCTGTAGGAGATGCAAGTTTAAGCCCTTTAGGCAGAGGACTGAAGGAGTGGGAGACTTGGTCTCCTACTTGCCATGTAAGCATTCTAAACATAAACAGGGGGAGAGGGTGAGATAGTTAACTCCCCTGCCATTTCGAAACCAAAGTACTGTTGCTGTTCTGTAGGTAAAAAGAATGAATTTACGTATGACATTTAGGAGAGTGCTTCTGACTGTATCCTGGACTGCCGAGGATACCTTCCTGCAGACCTAACCGTGGCACCAGACAGCTGGGCCTCAAAACTGGCCCTGTTCTCAGAGTTTCCTTGTTGGCTAACTATAGGGAGCTGCATGCTGAATCCTGAGTTCAGGTAGCTTCCTTTCTCTGGTGTTTGTGGATACAGCTCTGAGGCACCTAACTTTCAGCTTGCAGTGCATATGGAGCTTAAACACCTGATACAGGGCTCAGGATTTCACTTCAGGGTCTAGAGATCCTAAAATGTTTTTAGGGTTTTTTTTTACACGTGTAAGTGCCACAGCGCCAGGCACTCTGAAAAGCACCCAACGCTTCAATGCATACAGTTGTATAATGGCAACGGAGGTGCTTTAGTTCAAAAGTGAACTGCCACCATTTTCTGCATGCTGACGTGTATTTAGCTGCTTATACCACACGTGGCACAGTGCAGCGTGCATCAGCTCACGTGGAGCAGACTCAATTAATTTAGTCTGCTCTGAAGCAACAGATCTCTGGTGCTTTGTGGGACAAAAAGGTACGCATATAAATGCCCACATTGGTACCAAAAAGATGAATCTCTCTCTGCCTTAGTTCTTCATCTGGAATATAGGGATAATGGTGCTTCCCTGATTCCCTGCGCAGTGTTGTGAGGCAGGAACACAGAGGTGAGACTGCGGGTAAATGAGAGTTCCACAGATTCAAAGCTGCACAAGTTTACTGCAGTGATTTTCAAGACAGTTTGGTTAAAAGGGGGCAAAATACAATGTCAATGCTCCTAATGCGAGTTTAAAAAACAATTAAAAATAGTATCTGATGAAATAACCCCACTGCTCAGGAAAGCTTATGCTGATTTAGTTGCTCTGATTTAGTCTATAAGGTACAAAAGTACCCAGCCTTCTGCCTTAAACCTGTCGCACAGAATTTACACAATTCGGAAAAGAATCAATTTAAGATAAACCAATACAAGCCGTAATCAAATAAAAAACAGACAAAGGTGCCAACACTCTGCTTTGTACCAGTTAAACAAAATCCATTCAGATTTAAAGCTAATTAGTTCACTGTTGAGTACAAATGATGCCTAAGGACCAGCTCCCGCAAATTCTTGTGCATGCATCCCTTACTGATTATTATGTGAAGTAGTCCTATGGAACCCCGAGTGTAGACCAGGACCCCAGTGTAATACATGGTGTATAAATATAACCCTTGCCCCCAATGAGCTTACAGTCAGAGTAAAACCATACTGACTGCCATAGAACTGTTCAGTTGTGTGAGCTTGGCACCTGCAAAAACATTTGCAAGTACAGGACCATAAGGATCCTGGGTCTCCCCCTATATTTGTATACATGTGGGGATGACTGTAATTTTACAGCAGGATGATACTTGCCTTATGGTCTGAGCAAGTAAAGCTGACAGGTAAATAAAGCCAAGTAAAGCCAAGCCAGGAAAGTTTTCTTTGCTTTCTTAAAGCTAACTCATTGTCTGGAGAAAGGGAAGTATATTTTATAAACAAAGGCTAGGTACAGATATTCAAAATGCCTGAGGCTGAATCGATTTAAGTTACATGGTTTTCTGTAAGTGGCATAGTTTAGGAGGTAGTGAACAGAATACACATTTGCCTTTTGTTGAGGGGGTGGGGAGGCAAAAATCTTAGACCGGGTTCCAGCATTTTTAAATCAGTCTGTATGTGCTAAACCTCTCTTCTGTTCTGGGTACAGACCTTTTTTTTTTTGTGCCGAATTTCTGTTCTGTTATGGGTATACTCTGGTTTCAGATCACTTATACTGGTAAAAATGTAACGTCTATACCGATAAAAACATAATGTCTATACCTGGCCAAATCTTTCCTTTTTTTTTTTTTTTTTTTGCAATAGTGTTAACTATGGGCTTAATGGGCTCCTCTAGTGTAGACTGGGGTAAAATCTGGAAAAAAGCTAAACTGATTTAGGAGCTTATCTCACATTTTCACACTGAATCTACAGATGTGTCTATAGTGCAGTCACAGGCTGGTTTAAACCTTCTATCTTGGAAAGGGCTGGCTGCAAAAGACACCCAAGAAGGAGAAACACTAAGGTGTGTACTGCTCAGCATTACTTAAATTAGTTAAAGGTAGCTCAGACATGCACCTGTGCTGCTGTGATAGTAGTGTTCACAGTGTAACTATACCCTAAAATCTCATTTCCATTCAGTAAGGTTTACATTGTACATTGTAGTATTCAGTATAATATGGGGACACCTGAGCTACCTTTAAGACTAAGTACAGATGATCAGAAAGCCTGAGGGAGGTTAGTTTAAGCTGTGTATATTGAACTGATCAGCAAGTGAAGAGTGAATCACTTTTGGTTCCAGAAACACAGCCACATGCCTGCCGTGGGCCAGACCAGAAGCTGGGGGCACTGGGGCATACCTCCCTTCTTGGCTAGTCCAAAGCTAGTCCACCCACACTGTAAGGTGGGGATTTGGCGGAAAGTGCAAAGCATTCTGGGATGCTGGGGGACTGTGAATGAACTTGAATCTGGAGGGGATCTGGGACAGAAAGTCATTAAACTGATTTAACCTAAATCAGTTAAGACGGATTCTGCATCCATCCAGGTTTGTCTTAAACCAGTTTTGAAAGCGATTTATATGCAGTAAACTTCTGTTATGTTACAGATTTGAACCAGTTTCTTATCATTTATGCCAGTTTGTGTGTCATTTCTGTTCCTGGCCTAAAGTTTTGGCAAGGGAAAATTAATCAGCTAATGCTAAGCTCCACTCTGCTGTGTCTAGACTGCTTTAATAGCCAAACTTGCTAGTTTATAGTTAATCTCACATATCTCTATAATATGGTGTTATTTGCTACACTCTAATTAGGCTCCTGAATGTCCAAGTCATTTTTGCAAATGGATTTTAAGGTCTTGACTTACTCAGACAAAGGACAAAAGTACATTAAAACATTCTGCTGGTATAATCACTGCCAGCCTCTTACTCAGCAGCAGGCCATGTGCATCTGAAATAAAGGAGGTTTTCTTTTTTCCCCCCCTGATAACTTAGTGTTTTGAAGGAGTTTAACCACTAACCAAACATACTTGACATTCGCTCTGAGCAAAAGAACAACTTTGATTGTTTCTCCATTCTTTTAGCTTTGCTCTTCACACCAAGCACTAGTTATTACACTGAAAGCTTGTTCCACTGGTCTGTTTGTTTCTGATAAATGCAGGGTGAATACCACTTGGCATACCAATGGATCTTAAACAGTCGGTAGTTACAAGAAAACCAAATGTTCTGAACTAATACAATTAAAAACTGGGACATTTTTGGTGTCTGGAAACAAGATCTCTAAACATCAGGGTTTCCTATGAGTAAATAAAATTGTCCTTTTGATATGAAAACATATGATTATTTTATCCTCCCCTTGCACTTGCCCACTCCAAAATACAGCTGACCTTTGCAGCAGAGTGGATTTCAGTCCTAGCAGCAGTGTCTCTGCATGCTGAAAACATCTACTAAAGTCGGAAGAAAACTGGGCCCCCCAAGTGTTCATCAAAGTAAATGTGGGGAATAGAATAAGGGGGAGTGGCACAGAGTTTTCTGATGTTGTCACTGATGGCTGGACCTGCTGTGGGTAAAATTTTCATGACCAGGAAAAAAAATCCTGTTTTCACAGGTGCAGGAAGTGAAATCTTTTTTTGTTCTCACCTCAGAAATGAGAGGCAGTTTTCACAGCTGGGAGAAAGTGAGTTTTGCACATTAATAATCAGAGTGAAGGTCAGTAATTCTGTCCTGCTCAAGTAATGCCTGAGTACATTAGGATCTAATTTCATTTTATTATTATAGCATAAGCAGGCCTGATAAACAGCATCATATTTCCTTCTCTTTAGCACAAAGGGTGGCTCTAAAAGACAGTATAGTGGGAGTTGCAACTGTAGATCTCAGTCACAAGTGGAAAGACCCATAACTAGGGGCCTACCAAAATCATGATTTCACCTTTTTCACAGACAATGCAAAATCATGTGTTTCCATGAAAAAGGTGGGCTCCGTGATTTTGGTGGGCTTACTTTAAAAAAAGAAAAATTACTGGCAAGCAGAGAAAAGGGCAGGAAGCCCTTCAGTCTTGTTGTACAGGTGAGGGGTGGGGGTGGATGGGGCATGGGACTGTGCCCAGGAGACAGCAGGGAAGATACAAGCAACTTCACCTAGGTCAATGAAGCCCTGGTCCAGCTTGCTGCTTGTGGCAAGTACACATGCATCTTGGGGTGAATGGTGACCCCTTCCCCGCCCTCAACCCTGAGGCATGCATGCACCCATTGTGAGATAGTGCTGATGCTAAGCAAGGCCTAGCGTTAAGAACAATGCACTGAAACTCCCAGAATGCTTCAAGGAGGTTGAGGAGTCAGCGATTGACATTCTGGTAATCACTTTCTGACCCTTAGATAAAAATGCTGACCTTCTGACCCTTGGACAATGATAAAAATAGCAGGCAAGCAGCTTATATTGTTAAAACAGGAAACCGGATGGCTAAACCGCAATGACGAAAAACAACCGCATGTTATGTCAGCATTGACATTTTAACCCTGCTAAAACCAGCAAAACATATAGATGAATAATGTATTTAGGTTATAGAAAATTAACATAAGAAATAT
>NW_017728943.1:49903177-49919862 GCF_001723895.1 Crocodylus porosus | reverse complement strand
CGGGTTAGAAAGCAAGGGCTTGATTTGGGAACATCGTGAACCAACAGACCTCCTTTAGTTTATGGCTTTGTGAAACAATAAAAGTTTTAAATTGAACATCCAGGTCTGAGCCTGTGCTTAATTCAGTCCTTATACAATTCGGCATCGAACTCACACACCCACTGCCAGCAAAGAACCAGGCCAGGGCTCTGCAGACCGTCCTCACTGTCTGCCACAACTGGCCTAAGCTCTGGGCAGGTCCCTGACACCCACCATGGAGCCTGGGCTGCTTGCAGCAGATGGTGGAGAGGCTGCACTGGGGTTATATTGGGGTCTGTGGAGCCCCAGGCCAGCTTGTTGCTGACAGCAGGTACACCCATGTCTCAGGGCTGATGGTGAGGAAGGGGCTGGGGCTGCACTGCCTGTGGCCCCTTCTCAGCCATCTGCTCCAAGGTGCATATGGAGTGTAATTGAATGGTTAGATTGGGGATGGCCCCAAAACCATGGCTTAATTATCCTGATTAAGCCCAGGGAGGCCATTAATCCATGCTTAATAACACATGGATTAATGGCTGCCCTGGGCTTAAATCACGATAACTAAGATGTAGTTTTGGGCCACCTCTCCAGGGAGAGGTGGGACTGCCAGGGCCCCTTGGTCAATCAGAGGCATGGGAGTAGGAGGCCCACTGTGATAAACCTACAAAAATGGTGGCCAGCCCTTTGAGCTCACTGCTAAATTGGCTAGCTGCCTCCTTGGCTAGTAGACCTCTACCCAGAACAGCTCTAAAGGTACTGGAAACCGCATTTTCAGCAATGTATTTGTTATGTCTGTGCTTTCATCAGTCCCTCTTTGGCTGGTACTAATAAGGGGAGCCTGGGTGTGTCCCCTTGGAGTTTGTAATGCTACTATCAATTGTTATAGGATTTGCTTTGTACTATGGGAGTGCAGGTGCCAGCACTGTACTGCCTTTTCTGTGGGTACAGTGAGGAAATACTCTAAAAGTATTTCTCCCCCACTCTTCCCCAAGGACATACATGTGGGTGCAGCTATAATTTAACTCAAATAATACTAGATGACATGTATTCTATACAACTCTACTCAGTGCAGCACTGGGCTTGGCATGAAGTATGAAAAGATAATGGCCAAAAGGAATCTTCCCCTTGAAACCATAGAGCCTTTTGCAACTTCTGCTTAGAATAAAAATTAGAAAAGGCTCAATGTAAAGAGGAAGACCAGATGATTCACATAGAAGGATAACCCATTTGTGAAAGATACTTTAATACTTTCTATTGCCATATCTGAGCACCTCACAATACTCTTTGATGTAGGGAAGTATTATTGTCTCCATTTTACCAACGGAAAATGAGGCCAAGTGCTTTGCCCTACCTCACAGAGGGTCTGTCTGCAGGCAGCAGTATGCTCCCATGGGTATACCTTAGCCACCTGCTCCCTTACTTCTTGAAAGAATTTTACAGAGCTGTATTAGCTCTAGAACAACCAGAACTATGGGTAAGCAAGGCTTTATATATCAGCTACAAGAAGGGAGTCCTGTGTTTTGTATCACTGCTACAGTAATTCTGTTTTTAGCCAGGAGTGGGGGAAAATTATTATACATTTTTGATGAGTTTTGCTGCTGCTAAAATGCAAAACATTATTTTGTCACAAAACTGCAGCGCTTCTAAGTTATTGTACTTTGAAGAGTCTGTTGAGCCCCAAAGGAGTGCTTTTAAGTATTCTTTTCAGTTTAGATTGTTTGTATTTTTCTGAGACCAGTCAAAAAGATCTAATACACATTAAATTTACTTGTTTTTTTTCCTCCCCTCTCTTTCCTGGATGGCCTAATTTTTCCTTTCTTTTAATTTTTTCCATTAACTTTTACTTGGCTATTTTATAAGCTCATGAATTGAAGAACCCTTCTTACAAGAACACAAGATTAAATCTCCAAATGCAAGCTAGGAACCTGAATTATATCATCCATGATAGGAGGATGAACAGAAGTAATTTCTTGTTCACATTCAACAGCAATTACAAGATTGCTTGTGGCCAGTGCTAAGTTATGATCTGGGTACAGCTGGAAAGGGGATGCCACATAGAAGCAATTATGCACTGGCCCCTGCAACAAAAGTACCTTTTAGTCTACTTGAGAGCAATGCTGCTCAGCTTCAGAGGAGCTGGGGGCCACATGCCACATTGGTTGTGGGTCCCAAGGCCCAGCTGCCTATGGTGGGAGCCACACAGGTTTCCTAGGACCACCCCCGCCATGGGCAGCACAAATCTCCTACCCCCCCCCCACTGCTGCACAAGACGTACCCCCTGAACACCACATGCACACAATGCAACTGTTGCTGCTTGGGCAGTTTCAACCCCCAACTGTTGCTTCCCCTCCCAATCATTGCTGCCACCCAGGTAGCACAAACCCCTCTGCCATGCAATTTATTGGCTCCCCTCTGCCCCCAAGATCCCAACTTCCTGCAGAAGCAGGAGCAATGGGGAGCAGCATCCAGGCCCAGGGGCTGCATGTTAATTCCTCCAGCCAGTGGACTGCCAGTCAGAAAGCCCTGATTTAGAGTAGCAAAGGGGGCATTAAGAAGAGACTGGAAATGCTGACGTTTGGGACAAGCTAACTGGTAGCATTACTGAGGGGGAGTGACCAGGGCAGCAGCCACAAGCACTGTCTTTCTGAGAGAAGTGGGTGGCCCACAATAAATAAATATTGTCACAGCAGCACTGGTCATTGTGTTAAGTTGCCCTGCTACACTCCTAGTGCTGAGATACTGATGGGAGTTAGATTGTCCTGCTATGCTCCTGGTGATGGAAACTGAGGAGCACTTCTGGACAATCCTCAGTTTCCAGCATGTCACTGATACTCTGTGGCAGGGCTAGCCCTGGCAGGAAGTAACAGTGCCTCAGCTCCTCTCTACCACCACCCTCATCTGCCATGTCTTAATGGGATAAGTATTCTTGTAGGCAGTGGTGACATGTAGGGGGTACACAGGGGTGCACGTGCACACCCTGAGAGCACTGGCACACCCCCTGGCAGGCTGCGCTCCCTGCTTAGGCGATGGGCAGGGGGGCAAGCAGGACCACTACACGGCCCCTGTCTCCGTCTTGCCTAGGTCCTCCAGCACAAGGTCACCAAGGTAACTTTTCCCTGTGGCCTTGAAGGGGATAAAACTCTTTCTGGGCCTTCCTGGCCCTTATAGTGCTCATTCCCTAGTCTCTGGTTTTCTGGCCTCAAAAGGGGTTAAAGCTCACTGGGCACTTCTAGGTACCCAGAACATGTCCTGCAAGCCATTCCCAGTCCTCCAGTTGTTACTGTTCTAATCTTAATGAAGAAAAGAGTCCTTCCAGGTGTGCCCCCCCATAAGAGCTCAAGCTTTCACCCTTCTGGGTCAACTTAGCACTAGGAGGGGCTATAGACATGAAGCTAGGCTGCTCTGACACACTGTAATTATAGCACATTAGAGCAGACTCAATTAATCAAGTCTGTTGGAGCGTGGTATTTACCACGCTCCAGCAGACTCCAGCATCACATGATCCCTGAACTGAAAAATAGCAGTGGGGGTGCTTTAACTAAAGCTCTTAAAGCTCTTTTGATAAGTTTTAGTTAAAGCACCCCCGCTGCCATTTCTCAGCATGGGGATGCTTATACACATGATGCTCCAGGTGCCTTAATTAGAGTGGCTCTCAGAGCTGCTCTGATTGAAGCACCTGCCCCCCCAGCACATTAAACATCCAAAGGTTCCCCCCTTTACTGTGACTTCAGGCTTCACAGCAGCTTGCCTGTGAGCTCTTCATCCTTTCCCATCCAGTGGTAGAGCAAACCTTCTGGCTTGAGGATGAGACTTTTAGACTAGTTAACCCCTTCCCTTCTGGCCAGCCAATCCGTCTGAGTACAGGGGTTTCTCATTAGTCCTTTCAGCCCTGTCAGCTGCCTCCTTTTGGCTTAGTTTTGGTCCACTTGTAGCAGGGCTGCAAGTGATTGCAGGTACCCTATCTCTTTTTCACTTTTTGCTGGTGACCACATGGGGCTTCTTTTATGGTGGCTTTTTTTTTCTACCCCTCCAGCTGCGTTTTCTTTTCCCAGGCTCTTAGCCCTTTAAGCCACAAAAAACCCTGCTCTCATAAAGGCCTTCATAGGTTTTGTTTATTCCACAGCCTTCTCCCACTAACAGAGCAAGGGTTCCTTGTTACACCCCTCCCTCCCCCCAGCTATTGGCTGGAAGATTAATCCTGCTTTATCCACAAATTCCCCCACAGTTCTGCAGGAGGCTTGTAGTTCAGTTTATCTATAAACAATGACCCAGATCCAAAGCCAATAGCAGCCTTTGCAGTAATTTTGCTAGATTTTGGATGCATCCCATTGTATCTCGAGTAGCCATGACTGCAGCAGTGTTCTGGCCTGTTTAAGGAGGTCAGAAGCAATGATCCTGATTAGCCAATCTGGCCTTACAGCCTATTAATTGCCCTGTTCGGATGCCTGTTGCCTACAGATGTCCCGCATGGTGGTTTTTTTCTGGCCATTTCTGTTTAGAACAAGTTTCCTGGGAAATTCCAGATTCTATCTCATTTTGTTCTCATGAAAATAGCTGTTATATGTCGGGGATACCTAGAAATTATTATTTTTGTATCCCTGGGTCCTGAAGCATTAGGCTATGGCTGATAGTATCTGAAATGTTTGTGTGCTGTAATTGCCCAGGACATCCACTTAAATGAAATAATCTATTAAGGGCACAAAAACAGTAAAGCCAAGAAGGATAGAGCTGGGATCATTATTTGAATATTTGTCTTTGAGGTGTTAAAAAAGAAATGTTTGAGGCACAACAGCCTAGAAACAGCATGGGTATGTAGGGCTGAGGCTGCAAAGTGTTTCTTGTCCTAAATCAAGTAATATTCAGTTCCTTGACCATTACTTCATACATAAATGGAGGGCATGAACAAAGGCAGGTGAAAAATGGCCCAGAGCAATAATCCAACTCAAAGTATTTATAAAGACAAAAAGATTTAAGACAGGTGTACTCCTGCAGGGCCTAAAGCTGCTAAAGTCATTTAGAGTTTTTTTTATCAACTTCAATAGAATGATCAGGCCCTGAGCACACCGGGATAAGAAGAGCAATGGTAGTGGCTCTTTATAAACAACAGCATCACCTTTCTTTTCCTTTGATCATTTTTGTCTGACTCCCAGCTGGACTGTCCTGAATTTGAAAATTCACAGCTGCTGTAGACTACTATGTCCAAGTATAACAATGCCTACGCGATGGCATCGTGTTTCCTCAACATTTCAAAGTACTACTTCAGAATGCGCCTTATCAACATTTTCTGGAGAAATACATTAACTATGAATCCGGCAGAACAAACTCTCCATTACTGTGTACATAGTGCTGTTGACTTCCCTGAGAGCTCACATGAAAATCATCTATCCACATTGTTACAGGTTTCCCAGAGTGGACCCCATGAAACATGCATTAGATTTTGTAAGAGCTACGCTCAGGGGCTTGGGGATTGGATCAGGTCTAGGTACATACAAGAAGCCACCTTGCTAACTAGAGGTGCTAGAGTCTAGGAAGCCCTGACTGTGCCACCTTTTTCTGGTCACATCCTCGCAAGGGAGTGCGGAGATCAGTGGCTCACAAACTGGTATGCCTACAGAGCCCTAGGAGAAATGAATGCTCTTTTAAGAAGTGGAATCTACGGTGGGACAACTTTTTGACTTATTTTATTTTAGCAGAAGATAGCAAAGTAGCCGCTATAGGAAAGCAGAGGTATGGACTCCTGATCTAATCTTTTTAGCCAGGACTCTAGTGAAAGAGATGCCAGTTCTGGGAAACTCCTTGTATAAAGGGACCTGCATGCAGAAGGTGAAGAGTTTAAGGCAAAGCACTGGAAAATAGTTTTGCACTATTTAAGTGCAACAATATAAAAGGTGATAAGTTGATTATGGAGGCCAGGGGAACTTGATGCCTGTATTAAGGGGAGCACAATGATTAATAGCTACTGAACAGATGACTAACTGCTCCTGTGGGTAGAAGAGACCTAAGATGAGGGGGAAGTGGGGAAGGAGGATGTGGGAGTGTCTTTTTAAACTCGTGATCCCAGTTCATAAACTAATATCTTGTCAAACAAACTCATTCTCTGTCACCAATCCACACTGCTTCTGTTGTGTATTTGGGAGGCAGGAAGCAGTGCATAATGACCTGAGGCTTCCAGTGATTCAGAACACAGAATTATGCCTCATGCTTTATTCTTCCTGTCACACTACCCGATTCTCTAGGGAGTTACTTCCTTGGAGCTGCTGCACCATTTTATCCTAAGTTCCCAATTGCTTTTGAGCCCCCTTGAAGTGAAGGATCTGTTCAGTCATTGCAGTTAATGGACAGCGCTTCATAAATAGCCAGGATCTGTGTGTCATGGGCTCCTTGCATGATTCATATCGGAGACCTCTTTCATTATAGAGATTTTGGTTTGTTTTCCAAACAAAGTCATTTTTTCAGGTTCATTTCATCACAAAATACTTGCAATTTACAGGGAAAATGTACTCATTCCCCCCAGTACAGCCCTTAATATCCAAATTTAGTGAAGTTGGTACTCCAGGGTCTGGGATACAGCAGATTTCCTCCTCAGGGATGGAGCTACAATATTGTTTCCACTGGATATACACCATGCCCATTATACACAAGTGCATTCCCAGTGAAACCCTCACAGCTGCAGATCCATGAAACATATCCTTGGCTTTCTCCTGCCCTCTCAGTATATACATATATGTGGGGTGACCCCTGATTTGGATGGGGCACAGGACATGAATAACTCCTGGATGGTCTCCCCAGATTTTACCTACCAGGTTGCAGAGATATGTCAGTTCCAAAGGGGCTGGGGCTCACGTAGATGTGAAAAAGAAAGAAGGATTCATCCTCAAACACCAGACATCCTTTAATTATGGGCTACTTTCTGCTCCCTTTTCAAATGAAATCTTATTTCTTGTTTCAATGGGATTAAGAGCGGGCTATTTGTCTGTAAATATTTGTTCTGCAGAGATATTTAACAATGTTCTCCTGGATGAAATAACAAAAGATACAATCTCATTATTATTAATTATTTGAATGAATCCCAAAACAAGATCAAAGCCACCTTGTGTTGAACTGTACAAGCTATGATCTTATAAAATAGACAAGACAAAGGCTTAGAGAAAGGAAAGACTTTTATGTTGGGGCTGGGAAACTGAGGCAGTGAGGCTAGGGACATACATTACACATAAGCCAATACAAGTGATCCAGAACTGGTTTAAACCTGTAACAGAACAGAAGTTCAGCGCGCATAGACTGGTTTCAAAATGGCCCAAACCAATTCCAGATAGACCTAGATGGATGTAGTATCACACTTAACTAATTTAGGTTAAATCAGTCTATTGAAATTCTGTCCCAGATCCCTTCCTGATACAATTTAGGTCTCAGTCTCCCTGTGTCCAATGATGCATTGAAGCCCCTGCTCATCCCCCACCCTGCTCCAGCCTAGCTGGGTGGCCCCACCCCCAGTTGGCACAGAGCTGAGACAGCCTCCCCATGCCTGCCTCCAGCAGCATGGGAGCAAATAGGAGGGAAAATGGACCCCTACCCCAGTCTGGACTCCCCCCAGATGGTGACTACACAGTGGAGGCTGGGAGAAAGCCCCCCTAAGGTGGGGGCTTTCTTCCCACACACATAGGTGGTGGAAGGCTAGGGCTAACGGGGCTTAGTCCCCACAAATGTGGGGCAGCGGGTAGGGCTGCAAGGCAGCCCAGGCACAGGCTCCGGGTAGGTGCAGCAAAAGAACCCTTTGTTTAAGAGCAGATGTTCATCTCTTTTCATTTATGTTTAAATATGACTGTAAGGGCAGAGGCCACTGACAAGGATGCCAAGGGCACTCCTAGGTTCTAGACTCTTCAAATTATCTAATGCTGCTGTTAGTGGAAGGGCTGTGATGTCAGCCAGGAAAGACTAGGGGGCACAGACTCTGGTCCCATGAAGGCAAGACCGGGGGCTGAGAGGCTCAGGAGCCTATGGTCCTGAGACAGTAGATCTCAGGCAGAGGGGACTACCCAAATTAAAGTGGGCCAAGGCTGGGAGAGACAAGGGCCTAACACCCCAAACCCCTTTCCTTCCAGGGGCAGTTTCCTTGTCCAATCATAACATCAGGGCATGGCAGGAAAATGCCAGGGCTGCTCCAGCACTGAACCTGCTACACAGAGTTAGCGCTGAACAATGAAAACACTGAACTGCAGTATGCATATGCATGAGATTGTGTATTATTTAGGCTGTTTTGATTAGGATAAGCATACTGAACACTAATACAGAATGTGTCACCACCATTCACGTTTGAATAACTCTTCCTCATAAAGGTATAATAATGCACTCATCATTTTCATACTCCCACAGCATTGATTGCATTAACAGAAATAACTATATAAGTTGCAAACAGCACATAAATATAAATCTAATTATATATCTCTCTGACGTAATGATCAAGAAATATTGTTAAGCACTCAAGTGTAACATTTAAGACTGAATATATTTCCCAGCATGTTCATTAATTTCTATTGTTACCATC
This sequence comes from Crocodylus porosus, assembly GCF_001723895.1. Lineage (NCBI taxonomy): Eukaryota > Metazoa > Chordata > Crocodylia > Crocodylidae > Crocodylus > Crocodylus porosus. The sequence goes on along the minus strand of NW_017728943.1, from coordinate 49,911,302 downwards.
ATATGCAGTCTAGGAGTTAAGAGGTTAAAACTAATGTATCTGCTAAAATTGGTTAGACCAACTCAGTGATCTAGGGGTAGGTCTTTATAGTGACATATGGGAGATTCAGTTTAGATTTTTAGCCAGTGATTCTATTGCATTTGCCCAGTTCTTGCTTCTGATCGCTGTACATCTCTCAACACATACCCCTCTGTCTGACAATGAAATAACAGCACTGATGGCTCCATGGGGAGTTGTATCTTATCCTCATTGGTCCATAGTACAATGATTGTGCTGTATGAAAGGAGGAAAATGTGAGTGTGTGCCCTCATATGGCAATAATTGGTGGGATTCAAAGGCACTGACAGTTCAGAGCACATGCACATATACTCACATGCCACCCAAGAAAAAAGGAAACCAGAAACATAATAGCTAATACAAAAAGAGCCATAATGTCATTGACTATACTCAGAAACATCTTTCTCATTGTGAGTTTTCTATGCTAAGTTGACATAGAAACCCGCACGCTCGTTGGTCTGTGATCTGAAGCTTTTGTTTCCTATTTCCCCTGTAATGCAGTTGAAGCTGTATTCCCTATGCAGAAATCTTGCATATCAGCCTGTTCTTGCTCATAAAATTGGGAAAACTCTGACTGATTTCAGTCAGAGGACCAGGCCATGAATGATAAATTGATTTCTTGGTCTACTTATAGAAAAGAGAAGCTTCATAAAAATGTGTGGCTAAAACGGAGTTTGCAATTTCATAGGAACAAGCATGCTGAAGTAGTTTTAACAGCTAAGTCAGACATAACCCCCAGAGCAGGGTGATAGTAGGTGCTTGTAGGACCACCTGCATATTTAGTCAACACCATTATTCAGGCCTCACTGTCTACATTGTTCTTCATATTACCTTTGGGTAAAGAGCAGAAGACACATCACAATGGCTGGAGTTAATAGGGGAACTGGGAGTTATAGTTCACGACAGGGGTAGGCACCCTTTTCTGGCTGCAGACCAGAATGATCCACCCTGGGTCAGAGGTGGGTGGATGGGCAAGTACTAGGATCAGGCTGCCACCACAGCTTGTCCCTGTGGCAGCACTCACTGCAGAAGCCCCCCACTGCCAAATGCCAAAGAAGCCCCACATCCAGGCTAAGTACAGATGGTCAAAAAGTCCAAGGCTGAATCAATTCAGTCTTTGCGGGTTAGTCTAAGCTGTACAGATTAAATTGAAACAGAAGTGAACAGACATTTACCTTTGATTCAGAAAATGCAGCTACAGGCTTGCACTCAAGCCAGAAGCTGGGTGGTGCTAAAGCATAGCTCTCCAGTTATATGTGCACTTCCTCTTCCTGCTGCCCAGAAGGTTTCTGGAATTTGAAGTCCAAAATCACAATAGCAGGACTCTGCAGGGTTGCTCATCACTTCCTCTTCCTGCTTCCAGGTGCCTCTAGGATTTGTAGTCCACAGTTGTACCTAGCAGTACGTTTGAGCAGGGCAAAGCGTATTTAACGCCCCCCCCCCCTTGCCCCAGACCCCAGCCAAGGTTTTCTAGGGTGGGGGGCAGTCGTCCCCCCATCATAGACTGGGTTACATCCCCAGCCAGGCTTGCCCCCCACCTGCTTGTTGGCCAGGCATCACACTACTCCAGCTAGGGAGCAGATGGGCAGGGACAGACCTGCTGTCTGGAACAAACAGCACAGCCCAGCCCAGAGCTGGAAAGCAAGCTGGGATGCTGGGGGACTGTGATTTAACTTGAAACAGAAAGGGGTCTGGGACAGAAGTTTTGTAAACCAGTTTGATCCAAATCAGTTAAGTCTGATACTATATTCAACCAGGTTTATCTTAAACCAGTTTAAGCCATTTTGAAACCGGCTTATGTACACTGAGCTTCTGTTCTGTTACAGGTTTAAACCAGTTTCTAATAACTTAAGCCAATTTATGTGCAACTTCTGTCTCTAGCACCACAGGCTGGATCCAATGGTTCTGTGGGCTGGATCTCACCCAGGGGCCATAAATTGCCAACCCCTGGTTGAGGGAATCAGGAATGACCATAGGCCATCAGGATTTTAAGCAGGGGGTGCAAGAACAGTGATTGGGACTGCTGGGGTAGCTGCACTGCCCTACTTCCAGCCTTCCACTCTCTGCTCCACCACATACACACAGAGGGGCAGGCTATGCCACAGGGACTTTTTTTCAAGCCTGCAAAGTAGGTAAGAGACTGTAGGTACGAGACTGTACTCCCCCTAACTCGGTTCAGCACTGTCCTTCATCTCCATGCTCAGCATAATGGGGATGGGGCGAAGAAGCAGATGCCTCTTTCTTTCTACTGTTTTGATCTCTAGCTTGGCACCAGCTAGAGTGGATCACCAATTGGGACCAAAAAAAAATTAAAAGGCAGGGTGACTTCCGAAAGACACATGACTATGGCTGAGACAGGAAATGAGGGTTGACAGATACTTGAGGTCCTAATGATGATATGGGCAAGCAGGCTGGGGGCAAGACAAATGCGACTTTGTACGGCTGCTGGAACTGGGCAGTTACCCATTGCTGTATCTTCATTGACTTCTGGAGCATTCCTACTGATTTACATTATGCAAATCAAATCAGAATCACAGCCACACTGCCCTTGGCCTTCAATTATGAGGGTGCAGATCCTAAGACTCTTTGGGAAGTGCTGTGGGAGTTAGGCTAGCTGTATGCTAATAGAAAATGAGATAGTGCCAAGGATTAACTGGTTCTAAGAGCTCATAAGAGCCTCCAGCAAATTCAGAAAGAAGAGTTCAAAGGTTATTACCAATTATATTATGCTATTTGCAATTCAACATACATTTTCTTCAATATCCTTAGTCATTATTGGAAGGGGGAGGGAAACCATAACCCCCTTGTTTCTCTGCTAAACAGCAATTGGCTAAAACGGACTATATTTTGTTCTTTTAAATGCCAAGAACTCCAAGTTAATCTTATCTTCTAATTATGTTAAAGCAATCCATAAAGTTTAATTGGGGAAGAAATGCACAGTAAACTTTTATTTACTCTCCCACTGTAAATGTCATTGGATGTATGCTATTTCCCTTTCTTTTTTAGATAAAAAATATTTTATATATTGCAGATGAATGTATGATGTATTTAAAGCAGAGAAAAATATCAAACTATGCTATACATCAGGTTTGAAAACAAAAACAAAAAAATTAAGCTGGTGTAAAGACTTACATTCAACCTGGTAATTTGCTGACTGAAGGAAGGTTTAAGACAATGAAAGCATCTTTTAGTATTGGTGCACACCAATATAGGGAACTAGATTTGGTTACACTGGTGCAAGTTTTTTTAAACATTTCTTAGTCTTTACCATTTATTGCTTTGGACAAGAAGAAGCTATATGAAGCAAAGAAATTAAAAGCCAGCTAATATTGCTCCTCCTAATTATTTGTTTCATTTCTAGGGTCATAAACATTCAAAGCCAGATGACACCACTCTTACTCAGGATGAATCAATACCTTACTATGTGAGCAGTCCAAATATTTTCAGTCATCCCACTCGGTGAGTAAAATAGTATTCATTCTTATCAAAGCCTGGTGTTTTTCTAGTTAATATCAGTCTTAGAGATGCCAAGAGTCATTATTAGCAATTGCAACAGTAGAAAAAATATGCTCTTTACTGTCTCTGTCACCCTGGACAAAGAGACGGATGGTTCACGTACATTTTATAATCTTATCAGATGTTCGTGTTCTTCAAGTGGCAGTGCTTGATAAGACCTCGAACTCAGGAAACCAAGATCTGATGGCCAGCTCTGCTACAGACTTCCAAGTGCTCTCAACCAAGTCACTTAATTATTTACTTCCGGTGTAAATAATATTCTCACATCTTGACCTACTGGACTTATTCATTAATATTTTAAATTCTCACAGTTAGAGGGTTCTAGGGATGTGCAAGGTTTTGTTATTGATGGATTATCTGGTTCTTGGAATAAAGCATGTCAGTCTCCTTGCAGAAGTTCTGCTGCACAGCTTAACATTGCACTTCCGTCCATTGCACAGACCAGTCATAGAAGGATGCTATAAGCATAGAGCCTGGGGAGGCATGCTTTCCTGGGGTCCATGCTGTCACTGCGGCTTCACAATGGGAGTGGAGCCATTGGGTAACAAGAGCTTGGAGCCCAGGGAGGCATGCTTCCCCAGGTTCTATGTTGTTACCATGCTTAACTCCCGAGGCTCTGCTCCCAGAGGAGGGAGTGTGTCTTGGCTTGCTGGGCCTTTTATTGGCAAGTCATGATTGTGCAGGTCAGAGATGGCATTAAGGTAACTTGCGACTTGTCTGAAACTATTCTAAATTTGACACAGCCTAACAGGCCACAGATTTAGAATGGTTCTCTAGCTGACGTTGTTTTTATATACAACAGTAGTGAAATGGTGACTGACATATCAAGACATTGCCTGGAATGACAAGATGATGGGACAGCAGATTTCGAACTGAGACATTTACCTATTCCCATATTTTCAAAAGAGCACGTGCACTTTTAGACATGGAATGAGCTCCATCTTGTCAAAGGCTGTGGCAAATCAAGTGGGTGTTCAGTTTTTGCTAATATCAACTCCAAAGTTAGTGCATTTAAGTAACAAACAACAGATAAAAAAGCACAAGGAAAATGTGGTAAAACCGACAAGGCAGAAGACTGAGGAGATTAGACAATTGTTTGTTTTTCAGATCTGTAAGCACAGAATGACCTGCTTCAGTTTGGTCATTCCTAGTAATTCAATACTATGCCACATAATACTGAATAAGCTCGAGACTCAGAAATCAATGAAAAAGCTGTAAAACTTTAAAAAGCCAATGAATTATTTAGTACCCACTCTTTAATTGAGCATTTTTCTATGCATGTTTTCAAGTTCTTTTTATCCAAAAAGAGTAAGTGAATGCTTTCAAGGGTTCATTATTTCAAATCACACAAATCTGGAATGTTTTTATTCTCTGTCTGGTTGGTATTAGCTAGTTAGCTGTAGCTAATATTTACTGATACTGAGCTGCAGGAGCTTCATGCTCAGTATTGGTTCTGCAGGTTTCTCTCTAAGGTACCAAGTCAAAACATTTGCTGCTATAGCAATATTGCTTATGGGTGTGGGTTGTTTTTTTTTTTTGCAACAGCGTGTACTAGTATAGTCTTAGTGTACAAACAGTTATACCCTTTACCCTGTATAACTTATTTCTTTCAGGGAAATTGTATAAATAATTCTAGCAAAAGCACTATTTTGCCAATGTAAACGACATCTAGCTAAGAAAGTTTGCCACTGTAGCTGCACAGAGAAAGCTTTTCCAGTGGGGAACAAGGTTTAGACAAACAAGGGTAAAAAATTTCCAAGGGCAGCAGATGATCCCACACACAACTGCACTTGTCACTGTCAGTGGCAGACGTATACGTGCAGATGGGCCTGGTTGTGGCATAGGGGGAAAAGGGTGAGGAGGAGAGAGAAACACAGAAGAGGAACCTCCCCTTTGCTTGCACTGTGCACCAGGACTAGTCATTTCTCTGAGGGCAGTACAGGGACTCTTGCTAGAGCATGTCTTTTCAAAAGAGGTAGATTAAAAACAGAGCAGACCTCCCCTGGGGGAGCAGGTTGCATGCTCCTTGTAGGTCAAGAGACTTGCCGTAGGATTGTACTGCCTTCCAATACAATTCCTTTGCTAGCTCCTACTAAGACAGCACACATTCCCAGTGACCCTTACTTAGAACTGTGCCCGTAAGGTATAATGCAAACCTTACAATGCAAAGACAGGGTGCATCTACACTGAAACCACAGGTCCAGTTGTGGAGACATTCTGATTTGGCTTTAAACAAACGACTGTGGCTATGACTGTGGCAGAGTTGTCACAGCAGCACTAAACTTAGCGTGGGTTGCAAGCACCAACTTGAGAGACTGGATGAAACCTCAGCAGTGAGGCCCAGCTTAGTTCTGTGCTGCTGTTGGCTACACTGCTGTAAGTACCTGAGTCAGACACTTTAAAGCTAGGTCTGCTCCATCTACACAAGCCATTACATCTTACTCAGCAGCACACCATAAGCCTGTCTAGATCAAGACCCTACATACTAAACAAATTAATATTTGCTGTAAAAATAGGATAGTTAAATTTGCTTCGCCATCTCTCATCCTCCTGCTTTCAGGTGTCAAAATATTCCACCTCTGATATGGGTATTCAGACTGAAAAGCCACATCCCTTTGTTATTCCATGCTAAGATCACAAGGTCTAGTGCTGTGTGCTGTGTGTTTATACCAGTTTTATTACCCAACATCTGTACAACTTTGAAGGCAATTTTGAAAATTGAATTGCATTTTTTTCTATGCTCCTTATTTTGTTACTTTGCATTATTTATTGCCATAAGATATTCATAACTTTCATATCTTACCAGTTGTGGAACTAAAAATGAGTTATGAAAGGCCATTAAGAACTCTGTGAAAATAAGTTATGGATCCACATGAGTCCATTGCCTATTTCATTCATGCAAAGGTAGATCAAATTGTTTTCAGTTTTCTAAATTATGGTATATATTCTTGGTATCTAGGTCAGGAGTTTGGATGAAGGTACTATATAGTTTATTTGTCAGCGGGTGCATCTACAGAAGATTTTTACTGTGGAGCTGCCTAATTACCTCTGCAGTAAAGTCTCTGTGTTTACACATGAGGCCCTATTAGGCTGCAGTAAACGAATAATTACCACTGTACTCCTGGTATTTGTAAACACAAATACTATTTTGCAGCAGCATTATTTAATGTGCTGCAGTGCATATATAGACACTGATGGGGCTGGCTCAGGCATGAGGGTGCCTCAGTGTGGGGGCTTCCTGGCAGTTAGCGCCACACTATATCATCCTTGTGCTCCCACCAGCCCCTCTGCAGCATGCTGAGACAGGTTGGAGCAGCCCCACACTGTCAGGATAACCCCCAGGGTCACCTGCCAGCAGGGGCTGCTCTAACCCAGCTTCACATGCTGCAGTTCTAGATGCACTTGTAAATGTGGTACCCTGGAGCAATAAACTCTGGCACAACCTACTCCAGAGTTTATTGTCTCATGTTAATTTCACATGTAGACAAGTTCAGCATGTTGTGGTCTACAGCAAATTCTACTACTTTGGTGTGTCCAAAGTGAAATCCTGGCTTCAGTGAAGACCACGGAAGTTTTGCATCATTTAGATAAATGACAAAATATTCCTACTTAGCTCCTATATTCCTACTTAGCTCCTATATAGCACTTATATATGAATCAGAGTACTTTATAAAGGTAGTTAATATTGTCATCTTTATTGAATAGATAGGGAAACTGAAGCACAGAGACTGGGACATGAAGCAGGTTAGTGACAGAAGCAAGATTGGAATCCAGCTCTCCCCAGTCCAAGTCCAGTGCTCTAGTCACTGACCCACTCTTATTTGCCATTTTAATCTAAACTATTACTATATCACTCTTCCTTAAATTCAGTTTACTTGTAGCTTTTCCATCTCAAAAAAATGTCTTACATGGTTCAACAGAAGACTCCATCCTGTTATCAGTTGACTCTTTGAAACAGACTAAGTATCTTCCTCCTCTCAGCACCTGTCTCTTCCCCTCCATGCTCAATGACAGCTCACCTCCTTTCCCATTTCTTCTCCCATCATCCTCCCACAGCTGCACTTACCCCTTGCTAACTCAGGACTGAGGGAAGCTCAAGAGCCACTCCTGCCTCATTCCAACTGGTCTGTGCAGGCAGCTGGACTCAGCCAGGGACAGCAGCAGCAATAGGTAAATTCCCCCTTGTTGTCTGGGTCCCCTGGGTGTTCTCCAGCAGCCTGGGAGTGGGTGTAGGGAGGTGAACCTCACCTGCTGCTGCTGCTGCTATCCCTAGCCAAGCCCAGGTCCCATGCAACTACTCCTTTCAACCCAAACTGGAGTGGGGAAGAAGCAGCTGGGAAAGCAGTAGCAGGCAGGTTTCACCTTCCCATACCCAGAAGTGTATATAGAGAGTGGGGAGAAAGGGAACGGGAGAGAAAGGGAAGTGCTGCTGAGCATGGTGGGGAATGAAACAGGTTCCTAGAGCAGGATGGGTGGAGATTGTTCCCTGATTCAGAGACAAAATCCCCAGCTGCTACTGCTGCTGCCATGGTTTGATCTGTCTACCCCAGTT
>NW_017728943.1:49885774-49903166 GCF_001723895.1 Crocodylus porosus | reverse complement strand
CAGACTAGATGATCTACTCAGGTCCTTTCTGACCCTAGAAACTATGAAACTATTTCATCAGTGTTACAGGATCTTTCGATAGTCGGGCTTACGCAGATCACGCTTTGCCTTACTGGTCAGGCTTAACTTTATTAATGAAGTGCAAAATAAAACAGAATTAATGGTGCTGTGTCCACCAGTGAGCACATACTCACCACATCTCACACGCCCTAGTGACACGTGAGACTGCTGTTGTTTTCTGGCGAGGTGTTTCCGGGGTTGGTCGCCGGGATCAGGCGGGTCTGGCGTCCTCCCCCCGGCCGGCCGGGCCGAAGGTTGCTCCGAGTTCGATTCGATCCGTAGGGTACGTTCCGTTGGGCGTGCAAAGACCCCAAAGTTCACAGTGCAATGTCTTTTATACCCTCAGTGATGCAGGGCGGTCTAATCACATGTGGCAATTCTTCATTGGCTCGGAGCGGTGACTGTCACATTACTGACAGACCCTGGACTTTCCCTTAAGAAACCCCATGTGGAAAATTCCAACCGCATGTTGCTTACATGCTGCAGCCCCAGAGTCTCCCATTCACCCAGCACCTGTTACATAAACACTATGCAAACCTCTAACTAACGCATGCGAACATGGCCACCTATCACAAAAGGCCATACCGCATAACAAATGCAAAATGATTACAACAATCAGATGCTATGAAGGGATTTGATGAAAGTAGTGGCTAACAGGACCTAGTCCCAAGTGCATTGAACGCCTGATTTCTCCAACCAAGTCATAGCATCTGACAAAGTAGACTGTCACTTACGAAAGCTCATGCATCTCTGAACCTGCCATGCCTTCTGCCTGACTTCAGGCTAACATTGCTAACTACCTTGTTCAAAGTATCTGGTTAAGGAAGTTCCTATTATGCAGAACCTCCACATTCATGATGCTTTAAAGATGACCCCTCCACAACACAAACGGCTTAATGTACCTTGTGATTACAGGTGCACATCCCATTAGACCTAGTCCCAAGTGCATTTCTAACTGCAGATGATGAAGCATTGAAACAGGTTACTAAGGTTGTAGAGTCACTGGGCCTTTGTACACACCACAAAATTGGCCTTTAAAGCAGATTAAATGCCCTTTTGCATTGCTTTAATGGCATTGCTGTTTGCACATTTGGCAGTGTATTCTGCTTTAGTGGTGTTGCAGTTTGCATGCTCAGTGGCGTATTCCACTTTAAAAGACTGGCACGTAGCGAGATAAAACACCTCCAAGGTTTTAGTTTGCTATCTAACAAAGGGCAACAGTACACGGGGCAAACTAAACATGGGAAAACTAAAGTGAATTAAACTCCCATGGCATGTACAAGTAGTCTACAGGACTACTACATACCTTCCTGCATCCTTGGCTGAGAGCAGACACGCAAGCGTAGGGAGTCTTGACACCAACCCCACACAGTCTGCTTTGGTACAAAGGCCCAGTAAAGTCCTGGCTTACCCCTGAAAAAGCAAAGTGAAGTTAGGAACAAAATCACATGTACCTCAACTGTAACTTATCACAATTTGGTCTTCAAAACTGTAAAACTGCACGTTACCCAGGACTCCTGGCAATATAGCCCTAAAAGGAATAAAACTAATTCAAGTTTACTGACAAACATTTAAACAAATAGGTAAAGATTTCCTCCCTGCTAGAAGGTGCTACTGAAATCCAGCATAGATTACAAACCCTGTTTTAGCAGGAACTGTTTCTCCTTATGTTTGTAAATGCTGAGTATGCGGCCTTTGCTAAAATAAAACAACAATAACGACATCAATATAAAGACAATCATTTTTTTCCTCCAGAACTTAAGGAAAAGCAGTAAGATCACATTCTGATGTTAAGTCATAAAGAATCAGTTCCAGCATCCTTATCATAATTCCATCTGAGCTGGAATTAGGAGACGTTAGGAGAACAATTTTTTGAGAACAAAAGAGCGATAATGATTACTCTCTTTTTTCTCCTTGAATCACTCTTTTGAAATAGGTGCTTTCAACAGCTATTTCAGAAGAAGATCCTCATTTCAGGTAGCTTTTGTTCTATGTTTGAGATACAAAACACAATCCCACCTGGCACTCATGTACCGGCTAACTGGTATGGCATTTTCCATCTGAAAATATTTTTGAGTCGCCGTTCCTAAAACACTTAAGATTTCTCAAATATAGTTGTTTGGAGAAAATGTAGATATAAATTACTTCTAACTACTTCTTTGGCCATGAATTTCAATTTGGAGTGAATATCATTAGAGGCAGGTGTTTAAGTAAACACAGGTATGAACATTCTCAAGATTTTGTACTTATTAAGATTTTTTATGATCAGAATTGCTGTCATCAGGCTTTGATGTCTGCCACTTTAAATTTTACAGGAAAAAAATAACATTTCAAAATATTTAACACAAAACTTTCACAGCAACTGGCATGGAAGGGTATTTACTCCAGAACCAAAGTGTATTACACCAAAGTGTAAAATGGGGTATTTACCCCATTTTGAGCACAGCTCTAGGGGTAATTACAGAGCTTACTGAAGAAGGTCTAAGAAAATACCAGAGAATCTGGCTCAGGTTTTCCACTGATTTAGTCCTGACCAAATCCAGGAATGCATCAGGCCTTTGCTTCTGGAGAAAAGCAATTTCTGTGGGAAGTGTGAAAAGGAAGTAGGGATCAGGCCAGAGGTTCATGCTAAACATTATTAACCCCAATTTTTCATTAAGAGGTGGGCCTGAGCTGCAAAGCCTGGATTCAAATTTCCCTCGAGGAAAAGAGCATTTGCTTCCACTGTTTCATTGTGGGTCCAGCTCTTATTTTTAAGAAATTACACTTGGGTAGATTGACAGGTGATTTTATCCTCTTCTAGCTGTGGCACAGGTAGAGGTCAGTTAGTGTGCAACTCACCCAAAGCTGTAACAAAACAGCATAAGTAGGGGTGGGCAAGTAGGGCACCAACTCTGGGTGCTGACTTAAAGGGGCACAAGATTGGTGGCTACTATCAGCCTGGCTGCCACCACCCAAGATGCAAAAACTGCTTTTATAATTCTGTTGCAACCGCAGTTATCAAGACCTTTTTGTAAATGTTGAGGAAATAGGATCCTTCTCAGTGCAGAAGAGTCAAGAACCTCAGCACAGAGTCATGCAAGGGAGAGTCAAATACTTTAGGCTAGAATTTTAAGAGAAGGGGAAGGGAGCAAGGACCAGATTTTTAAAGATATTTAGGAATTTAATGTATAAAAATCCCAACCTTACTTGTTACAAGGAATAGCTAAAAAATATATGTGTATTTAATAAGGTATATAGACTTGGGGTCAAATCTTGCAGTCCCTACTTAGACAAAGCTATTCAAATGCGTAGGCACTTTGTCTATTGCAGCAATGACTGCAATACAGGCAGTCCTTGGACTTATGGTACAATTGGTTCCTGAAAACCGCATCTTAAGTCAAAACGTTGCAACTTGGAACCAATTTTTTCATAAGAAACAATGTTATAATAAATGGGGGGTTGGGTCCTGAACCAAGACCCAATACCCTATTTTCACCAAAAATACCCCCAAATGTTGTACTCAATCAATTATAGGTAAGTAATATAGCTACATTAATGTACTTATATTGTAAATAGCAATCATATTGATTTGGAAGGACTTCATTGAGGTGACTTAGCTGGACTTTTTGAAAGGCTCTTGGTTGGACTTTTTGAAGGGTTCTTGGCTGGAGTCTTCTTGGGAGTCTCGACTGCAGGTTTTTCTGGAGTCTTGTCTGCTTTTTTAAAGGCAGTGTCCAAGGAAATTTGGACAAATATTCTCCAGGGAATAACCCTTGTTATCAATCACTCATCTGACACGATGACCTTTTTCATGAAGGCAACACATACAAAGAAAGAAATATGATTAGAATAATAAAAAACAGGGTTGGAAGGGACCTCAAGGGGTCATCTAGTCCAACCTCCTGCTCAAGGTAAGATTGCCCCTGTCTAAACCATTCCAGCCACCAACCGTTTTTCCAACATGCACTTAACAACTTTAAGGGTTGTGGATTTCACAGCCTTTCTCGGTTATTGGTTCCAGTGTTCAACCCCCTCCTAGGTGCATTCAAGATTTAGATGAAAAATTCTTCCGTCGGCCATTTGGTGCCTGGCTAGACACCATGAGCCATGTTCTGCTTTGCTTACTCACCAGAGCTGTCCTTTCTAGGTCAGTGTTGTGCAGCTCACCTGGAAACCAAATGGATATCACTAAAAATCCTTTCAGATTGCTGTGATGTACTTTCTGTTTGGTATACTGCTCAGTATAATAGTTTGGGTCCCACATATTGCACCAGCTGTCAGCTGAATGGCTGTAAGAAGCAGCCCTGTGTAAAGCGCAGTGCAGTGTTTCCACTCAGGTAGTGTGGCTAGCCTTGGTGAGGTGGCTGCCTGCAAAAAATACCTGATAAATTCTCAGAGCAGATCCTACAGTCTGTCCTTGCAAAAACAGCAAGGAATCCAAGCAAACTGAATTTGCAAGACTGACTTACAGATGTCAGTGGCATTTCCTTTGTTCCCTGAAGTAGGGCCTTCTTTTTTTTCCTTTAAGGATTTCCATCTTTGATTGTTCCTGTACTCAATCACATATCTTAATTTCCTTCCTCCATGGTCTTTAAACACCCTTTTTGGATTCCCTTGTTTCATTGTCTTCCCCATGCAAGTCTCTCTGGCCAGTTGACATGTTGAGCTCTACTTTCTTCTATGTATGTGTATGCCTTCCATACATTTTGGAGATCCTCACAAGGTATGGGTTGCTCATTTTATGCCAGCATGACTAGTCTGGCTGGGCCTCTCACTGGCTGTCTCTGTCTTCTAGGTAGCTCAACAAGATGAGCAGAGCCTAGGGAAAAGTGAGAAAACCTGAGTAAGAATAAGCATCTCCTCCTTGAACAGGAGCATGGGGAGACAATTGCCTCTTGTGGAACAGCAGGAGATCTATAGAAATAAAAAGTAATTTCTCCCCATGCTGAATCGTCAAGCAACAAAAAAGGCAGAGAAATACCAGGAAGGTTGAGAACTATGAGAAAATGTAGGAAGTCAATGTCTCCTTTGCCTAAAGGTCAGAGTTTAGATATCTCAAGAGAACATCAGGCTCAGTCTGTCTGGGCACGCAAAACACTGCTGCAGTTACTTCATGGCTAAATATGCACAATCAAAGACTTCTGCGTGGGTGTGTGTTGCTAGATACCTGTCAGATTCAGCACACACACAAAATTGGATGCTTTCCAATTTCTTACTTTGCAGATAAATAAGCATCAATTAGGTTGCATCCTTATAGATACAGTCCTTTCTATTTTCAAGATCCTACCCATTAAAAGCACTGATTTTACCTGTAAACTTTCTTTGTATGTGTTGCCTTCATGAAAAAGGTCATAGCATCAGATGAGTGATTGATAACAAGGGTTTTTATAAACTTTTATAGAAGCAGCCTTCAACACCCTTCAGTTGTTAAGCTGGCCCACCACTTTCACCAGTTTAATAAATCATTTTCAGTAGCTTATAACTGTCAGGTTCCTTCTCAGGCTTGTTTCATTGGTGACATGTAGGGGATGCACGCTGGTGCGCATGCACCCCCTGAGATCGACTGTGCACCCCCTGGAAGTCCATTCATGAAACCGAAAGTCCTGGTGGAAGTGCCCTTCTGGTTTCGCCGCTGGTTTGGTGATCCACTGCTGAGGGACCCCCCTCCCCTCCTCTCCTTTCCCCATCGGTGATCTGGTGCCCTCCCAGATTCAGGCACCAGTCACCCATGGGCTGTTTTGTTTTCTTTTGGTTTGTCTCCACTGTTTAAAGCTAAGCTAGTGCAGTAGTTCCTTAGATTTATCTTAGAGGTGGATATGTTGTTTAGCTCATGCCAGTGCAACAAATTTTGGGGAAGCTCTAGTTCCACCATACTAAGAGCAGAGATTTGAAATTTGGCCCAGGAGAATCACCCTGGCATCAGGATTTTTTGGGTTTTTTTGTTTGTTTGTTTGTTTGTTTTTACAATGCCACAAAAATGTGATCAAATTATAAAGCCTTTTGACACATGCTTAGCTAGAGCCTGGAAGTTAAATTAACTGAAGCTTCAGTGTGTGCTGAGCAGGCTTCATTCCCTTGTATGCCAGGACATTCAGGAACGTTCATTTGAAGTCGGTCATTTCAAGCTTATTAATAAATACAGGTGCAAAACCATAATTCAGAATTCAAGTTACTTTAATTTGAAGCTCTGAGTATGCTGCATCTGAGAGTTGTAGGGGCAAAGCAGGATTTTATCTAAGTGCTCTTTCCAGATGGAGAGGACCACAGTCACTGGGAGAAGATAAATTCTCTATCAGCTACCCAGGATAGATCCAGAGGGGATGCGGTAGCATGACTGCAATCTCCTTTCAGACTGGATTGTACCTTGGGAGCCTCTGGGGGAATTTTTTTTTTTTTTTTTTTAAGTCTCCAAAGCAAGTGAGAATCCCCCTTCCCTTCCCCTCAGTGCTCATCCCTGCCACTTGCTGCTGCTGCTTTCTCCACTCTCCCAGGGGCTGGGGAGCTCCTGTCCCTGGAGCTTCAAAGCTGCTCCTGCCTGCTGCAGCCAGGCCACCTGGGGACAGGGCTCGCGATCTTCCAAACAGGAGGAAAGAAGCAGCAATGCAAAAACTGAGTCAGGGATGAGCAGGAAGATGTGCTTTTGAGCTTGGAGAGGAAAGTGGGGGAATTCTTAGCTGTTTGGGGGTCTTTAAAAAGTCCTAGGGTACAGTCTGCCTGAATCGCCTAGAGAAGGGTGCAACCACCTTTGCAGTAGGGGTTGCTGCTCCCAGGCCCCGCTTTGCCAAATCCTGGATCTGCCCCTGCAACTATCCATAATGTTTTTCTTACTAGTACCCAGATGGAGCCAATTCATTAAAAACAGCTTGACTCGACTTCAGGGAGAAAAACAGGGTGCCAATTAGCAACAGAGGGGGACAAGGAACAAAATAGGATAGACAGAGAGCTTGAGGCAAGACAAGAACTAGGATGACAGGGAGACAGGTGAAGGAGCTGGGGGCAAAGAGTAAGAGCCTTGGATAGGGAGAAAGAGATAGGGATGGGTATTAGGAGCTGGAAATATGAGTGTGGGGAAAAACAGATTGGGAAGGGGGTGGGGGAGAAAAGTTAATCACTGGAGATACTTACCCACAGCACCTGCAAGTGAATCCAGGAGTCCTCGGTCTCTTCATTCCTTTTCTGTCAGCAAATGGCTCTGTAACCCACTAACAAAATGTCTGTCTCAATCTCAGTCATGCCTTGTCTTTTGATAACCGTAGACTGCTGAGCTATCTTTAACTATTAGCTCATGGTAAAAGTCTCTGCTACCTAGCAGCTGATTTATTTGGGGGGGGGGGGAGGTGTCACTATGTTTCTATATTCTGGATTTTTTTGGTTTGCATTGGACTTTTTATGGAAAAAATATCTTAGGAAACTGCATTCTAGAAAACTGAAGTATCCTTCGTTTTCTGGGTGTCCAAAGTATAACATCAAGAGCTAAATTTGCAGCAGTGCTGAATGTCCACAGCTCCAACTGAAGGATCTGTCTTTTGAATGCATCACTTTATTATGTTCTTTGCTAAATACTCTGATGAGAGATAAGCTCTTGGTATGTCAAGTTGGATCCCCAAAACTTGTGAACACATGGCCTACATTCTCTACTTGGAGATGATGGAGACAAAATAGAGATTACACCATCACCATCAACTTCACGGGAATGATGCGATCACTCACAAATGTCTGTGATGCACTTGGATACTCTGATGATAATGCCACTGAAATATCCCAGAAAAAATCCGATATTTGTTTTCACTAAAAAGTTTGGATAGTGTGACATGAGCAAGGCTTGTGCTAACATACTGAAGGACAAGGACAACGAGATCTATTAAATGGCTACCCATTGGGTGAACACTGCCCATCTGGTGCACTGAATGAGGCACCAGTTCTGAATAAGAAAATTACAATTGCATGTTGAGACGGTATAAATAATGGTGGTACAGAAGAGGGCTGAAGTAAGGTGACACAGACAAACCTAATTCTGGTATTCCCTAACTTTTGAATGGGTAGATATGCAACCTTAATCCTCTTGTAATTTATACAAAGAGAGTGAAAATGTAGAGCAAATAATGCAAGCAGCCTGAAGCCTTTTCTCTGCTTCATTGTTTTGAAGCTTAGAATGTCTTTGGAAGGTAAAAATTCAAAATGTTTCAATTTTCTAAAAGTTAAGGTATCTTGCCCAAATCTATCTCCACGTACAAGTAGTGAGAGTGGCAAGGCCATGTTTTCCATTTTGTTCCATGTTGAGTCTCAGTCATGAACAGTGAAAATCACCTGTAAGGTTCAGAGGGTAGCAAAGATTTTATATTCTTGTGTTGAGCCTACTTAAGCAAGGCAGTTCTTGGTTGCTGGGCTGTGGATATAGATTTGGGACTCAGACCACTAGTTTCTTTCATTTACACTACTCAGCCAGCGGTCAAGAATTGCCTAGGTTGGTATGTGACAGAGCTGAAGGTAAAGGTGCCCAAACATATTTGCCATGCAGACACAATTATTAGACTGGGCCAATGCTTTCATTAAACTATCCTGTTCTGTTGTTGATGTACTAGGCTGCTTTAAACCTGGGGCTAAATAACTGATGATGTACATACTTCAGTCTCCTATGGTGCAGGACATGTGATCTCCTTTAGACTTTCTCTGGCTCACTTCCCATTAACTTTCTCCTGCAACATTCCTGGAAAACGGAAGCAGCTCATTATGAGCTTCTTTACACATACTCTGGTGTGAGGTGGGGAGGTGGGGTGCTTTAATTAGAGTGGGTCTAGGACACCGCTGTAGTTAATGTGCCTCCAGTATCTCATGTATTCAGTGCCCTGCACTTCAAATTGGCAGTGGGGGTGCTTTAACTAAAGCTCAGTTGAGCTTTAAAGTGCCTCTGCCACCATTTTGAAGAAGGGGACGCCAAACACATGTGATGCTAAGGCTGCTGGACATACTAATTAGCATGCTTCACCAGATTTGATTAATTGAGTCTGCTCTGAAATGTGCTAATTAGCATGCATCAGAGCAGGGATTGGGCACGTGTATAGTTACATGGCCACCTGTTATACTGCAGAAATGCCTCTCCATTTGTACATCTTTATTGCAGATTGAAGTTTTATGCAGGGCTGCTGTAAAAGTGTAGATGAAATGCATGTCATTCATTGACTTAGCTCAATCTTCTGTTCTCTAAGGGATCAACCTGTGTTATTTTCAACTGAAAAATCCCTAAGCTTAATTTTGCATAATTTCACTGGGAACATTTTTTTAATTAAAATGTCCTGGCAGCAGATGTTGGTTTGCAATATTTTTCTGTAGTAAAGAGTAAGCCCTCTATGAACCTATGAAAAGCAGGGAACTTTCATAGATACTTTAACATTAGCATCAGAAAAGACTATCTTGGCATTTCAGATAGTTTCATGATAGTTCCAATGGTAAGGTTTTGTGGCTACTCATAATAATCAGTAACATTTCATTCTGGCTCCCAAAGTGCCCCTCCCTCCCCCAGTATGGTTAATTTCATCAAAACAGATAATCCCAAAACAGTTCAAGCAGCAATTTATGCAGTTTTTGAGCTTCTTATCAAACAGATTAAACAGATTATGTTTAATGGCCTTCAGATATCTAAAACTCCTAACTATGTAATAATATAAAATACTGAAAGATAATTTATTGACTAGGAGTCTGGTGTTCTCGAAGAATGGTGGTGTCTATGTGTCTGCCACTTACGGTGGGTCTTCTATTTTTCCTTAGATAAGAATATGTCAGCCCAACTTAGAGCTAAATAGATGTTATTGTGGATAGATCTATGGTTTTTGAAAGTTGTGGAAATACCTCATCAGGCCTTTATTAAAGGGAAATTATGTTATGCAGAAGCCTGAAGAGTGATCACAAGAGAGGAGGCCTGGAAGAGGGAAGCAGGACCACTTGGACGTTGAGATGAGGGCTGTAGTCTAAACAGTGTAGTTTGGATCTTTTGAAGCTTTTGGCTTATTTCAGGAAAGGGGACATTTTTTTAAAATTTGGACACAGCCAAAGAACTAGCGAACCAATGAGAAAAAATAAAATTCCCATCCAACTTAATGACAACAAAATAAATCTTTAGAACATGAGATTTCCTTACAATGAATGGGATTCTTTCCCCCTCCACAATCTGTTTTGAGGGTTTTTTTATTATTATATTGTTTCCTGAGCCCTCAGAGTGACATTTTCAAACTTTTCCTTGTAACCATGAAAGCAGAAAATATTTATTTTAAAAGAAAAATGATATTTTCATGTAAACACTGGGCTGCAGGAACTAGAACTTTAAGATTCTTAGTCAACTGGTGAATACATACACTGGGTTAGTCACACTCTTCCAAGATGCATCAAGTTTGAGTGACAAATGAATACCACCCTGGTTTGGGTTGTCTTGACTTCCAATAACCAATATGTGAATTGAGGGGATTTAACAGGAAATTTGAGGTCCTCAATTTAAAACTGCTGTGTTAGAATACAAAGTACAGTGATAAGCCCAACCAAGCAGCTGTTATTTATAAAATGTCAGAATGCTCTGCTTTCATTTCCTAAGTTTTCTCACCTTGTAAAACCCTAGTTACTTGGCAGCAGTGATGATTGATTATGGAAGCCAGCACTTAAAACTAATGACTGATGAGATGGGTGCTGAGAGGCCATTCATTTTTGTGAAAGGGAGAGAGGAACAGAGGTGAGTAAGAGAAATGAATAAATAAAGTGTACATGGAAGTGTAGTATATGACCATGAGACAAAATTTGCTCTTGCTACAATTCCATCAATTAATTAATGAAATATAAACCAAGTTCCTAAATAGAAAATAAGCCATATGTATGAAAGCCATATAATAACTACCAAGTTTAAAGCAATTAAGGCTCATAGTTTTTTTTAATAAAATGCATTTCTAAATAAAATATAATAGAGCTGTATTGATTTAATGATATTAGCTCAATGAGGTCCTTAACCATGCATCTAATTAACCAGATGAATAATCGAGTTGAAGACAAGGGGACTACTGATATATTTGAAACTAGAGTTAAGTTGCATATTATACTTGGACCATACTAAGCACACTTAAAAAGTGAGCATCTCAATGTTAAAGCCTGTTAACTCATGCCAACTGCTCTCTGAGCATCTCAGAGTTAAGCCACTTCAGGTGAGGGTTAACTCTGGGCTATGCTAAATAGATTCTGTACAGGTAACTTCAGTCTGCTCCATGGAGATAAAGTGAGCAATATCTGGGTCTTTAGTATCACAGGAGGCATGCTTCCAACCCCCCACCTCCGCAGATCAGGGACAGAACCCAGGTGTCCTGGCTCCTAGCCACACCTCTGCTTGCCCATCTTCTAGTGACAAGTCAGAGCTGTGCAAGAAAAGGAGTTAACCCTCAACACGGGACTGCTCATAACATGTTCTTATTTTAACACTGCTTAATATTCCACAGATTTAGTATGCTCTAAGTGTAATGTGTAACCTCACTTGTTACTTCTGAATTAGGCCCCCAAGGCCTTCTGAGCTAGCACCAGTTGAAAACTGATACAAATATTTACCAAAAGGAATTTAGTACTGTATTATTTTAATAATAGTTTTCAACCAAGCAAAATCCAAACTTTTGCATTCTTAAATTTTGCTCTCATTCCCTACTTTTAGCCACCTGCTTTCCATTGGAAAAGAGGAGGAAAAACAAGGGAAGTCAAAAAAGATGGAGATAAAACATCTGTATTTGCAAAAAAGCAACCCCCAAATAATTGGTTTTCATTTTTTTGAAGCATGTTTTGAACAAAAGGCAATATAATACACACAAATATACACCCACACATATACATCCATCCATATACACACACACAAACATATACATATATACACATGCATATACATACATGTTTACACACACACACACACACACATATGGTTAAATAATTATATGGTTAAAAAGGCATTAATTGTGTTTGTTGGGAATATTCCAAACAGCTCTAATTGGCATCACAGGGCACAGAAAGGGAACCAACCAGGTAATGCTGATCAATACTTTGATATTCCCTTAACATCTGCAGAACACCTGTGAATCAGTGCTTGTGAACATCCACAACAGTTGCACAACTGGGCTGCAGTTAACACAAAATCTTGTTATTTCGAAGTGTATTGTTTTCACTGTCTTCTAACAGATATGGGGCACCAAGCAAAGGTAAGAAAAGAAAAAAAGTCAACAGTTGTATTAAGAAACATTTTTATTAACAAAACAGTAAATTCCACTTGCTTAGCATTTCCAATAATGGATAAATTGGCCTTGCAACAAATCAAAAAATTTGTAAATATCTATCACAGAAAGCACTATAAGGTTAGGGGCATTGGGCCTCTTTTTGATGTTTTGGGTTTGGAATCATTTTGCACATTATTTTAGTGGTTTGTTAAAAAAAAGCAATACAAATACAGTAATAGAAATGAAGCTATCACAATCAACAAATTAGATTATTATATAGAAGGGGTCCAATTTTCTGTTAGGTAGTTTTAACATAAAGGAATTTTAATTCAGTTATTGAAGCTTCTGATACTGATACTTCTGTGTTTGTTCTTCATTAAATCATGAAATCAAAGAGAAAAAAAGAGAACTTCCAGAAACAGTGTTAAAATGTATTTGTTTAGCAGTTGCATATCTTTTATTCTTTGATGTCATTATTTAGTTAAAATGTCTGCCTATTGGCACATTAACTGCTTGACAGGTGACCTGGTCACACTACTTGGGTTGCAACAATCCACATCAAGCTATAAAGAACCATTTCCACCTGCCCAAACCATACACTGTACCATTGCAGAACTCCTTCGTTCAGCTCATCTTTGTCCTTCCACATGCCTCAAAGCCCTGGAAATCTCAGTTCTAAACATTATCTGGCAGTCAACATCTTCCCTCCCACCCCCACTCCCACTGGCTGAAAACTCATGATTTAAATATTGACCTTCAGCATACTTATTCCCTAGCTTTCCCTGAGTACAGCTGACTAACAAAGATGGGTGAAGTTAAGAGTGCCACAAGTGAACAATGAATCAAAGAGATGATTTTGAACAGCTTTTAAAAACAAACAAACTGCCAAACAAGCAAAAAAAGACCCTGTCAGACAACCTTACCTCCACTTCCTGCAAATGCTCATGGAAACAAAAATCCCTTACAAATATGGTATAATACATACCTCCGTTTGTCTGGCAACCTCTGAGAGTGGCACTCTCATGTCACCGACATGTATTTCCAAAGCACTCTGTGTCCAAGATAGATAGCTGTACCAATACCCAGCATTTTTCATCAGCTATGGTGAATAACACACCAGAAGATGTGTTGCCCCTGCTGTTCAAAGCTAATTTTAAATTCTTTCTTCCTGTCTGTAAAGTGTGAACATCTATATTCCTCCCAGGAGGCCTTCTAGTGATTCAGTTGATTTCTATTGAACTACCCTTTCTCAGCCTAACGTATTCCTTTTGAACTTCCATATATGTAAAATGTTACTCTGTGATTTATTGCTGTGAACCCAATGAAACAACATTAAAAAAACCTTAATGTGTAAATCCATAACATTATCATATTTAATATGTTTAACTAAAATGCAGTAGTGTTATTTATATATGTAGAGAAAACAATTAAGTATTATTTTAAAATATGATCAGTGCTCAACTTATATTTCAGTGTGTGGTTATGGTAGCTTGTAATACTATAGAATAAACTTAGCTAAAAATACTTCTTTTCTTATGACAAAATGCACAATTTTGAAAAAAATGTTTAGCATGCGCATCAAGTTATTTTTATGGGGGATAGGGTCGGGGGATTCCTCAGTCGAAGTAGCTAGGGTAATTTGAAGGACTCAAACTTTTAGGTCTTTTACCGCTCACCTGTGTAGTGGTTACCACACGTTCAACAGAATGCCAGATACACGCTGTATGATTCATAATTAAGATTCCCAAAGCCTTCATCATTTCCCAGGGAGCATGATTTCTTTAAAACAAAAGATGCTGCCCAATGATTAAACTTTGATTGGAGCCAAAAGGTCACTTTAAGTCACTAAATACTCGTTTATGAATGTGGTATATTTCAGGGAAAACTGGCGATCCTGATTAACTGAATTGACATGTATAGGAAGCAGGAGCTGGGCAGAGGAGGGGAGAGGAAAAATACAATAGATATATATATATTTTTTCTTTCTAATCCACTTCTTTCATACAAACTACTAAAACTGAATTGCAACAGAATAGAGGCTGTACAGGTAAGAAAAAAATTAGCTGACTCTTATATACATTCATACACATCCCCCTTAGTATAATCACCACACTGTAAATTTAAAATAAAAAAGGAAGAAAATTGTGACAATTTATAATGGCTGCAAAAAACTGAAATATGTCTGTTGCTCCAGATGTCATAAAACTTTCTATACCTAGCAACACTTATAACATTGAGTTTACCAAAAATGGCCGAAGAGCAGATATAGT
Source organism: Crocodylus porosus (assembly GCF_001723895.1). Taxonomy (NCBI): domain Eukaryota; kingdom Metazoa; phylum Chordata; order Crocodylia; family Crocodylidae; genus Crocodylus; species Crocodylus porosus. The sequence goes on along the minus strand of NW_017728943.1, from coordinate 49,888,630 downwards.
TTGCATTTTCTATACAACAGGCTATAAAACATCACTTATCACAGTCCAGAAAGCACATATAGATGTGTTTTTATATAAACATATGTAATAACATATTAAGCGTGCATGAAAATTTCCCAATGATTGCATCTATGCCCTCTTGGTTTTTTTTGTGAAAATGTGCCTTATATTCCATACTTTTTGTTTTGTTTTTGAAAATAAGGCCTCCGTACTATTTTCCTCACAACCAGAAAGGGGCTTTTTGAAAGTGTTTTAACGCAAGTCTTCAGAAAAGCCAGCACTTTGTTTCCAAATGCAAGTTTCCAATCATTGCTTCACTGCACCAGATGGCAAACTTTTTGTGTTTGCTCGCTGAATCACTGTGTATAATGACAGTCTTCTCTGGCAATAAGACTAACTTACTTCTCAAGAAAGCGCTAGCACTTTGGCTAAATCCGGAATCATAGGTAGCTTCTTTTTTTTTCTTTTTTTTTTTCTGTTTTGTGTTTTTTATTGGTTTTGTTTCATATTGTGCCTTGATGTCGTAGTAATACTCCTTGCTTTATGAATGCATGGTGTCATCATTGTCTCTCAGAAATGTTCCAGCAACATAAAGACAGGCAGAGTAAATGAAAACACTGTGGATGCTAGGGAATGTATTGACTCCTGTTTCTGAAAAACAAGAGCATGAAATGCTTGTTTTTAAAAACAGTCTTTCCTTTCTGACTGCATTCCCTGTCTTGTCTTTGTTTGTTTGTTTGTTTTGTATGTGCTTCATAAAAAGTAAAGTAAATAAGTTTGTATTATGTCTCAGATAAAATGAAGACTATTTCTATACAAGTGTTCTTTTAGATGTTGGGATCAGACATAGTATTCCTTATCCTTATTTTTCTTGTTTTTGTTGGAACTTTTAGCACTGCTGGGCTGTTTTTCCTTAATCACAGCCCCGTTGGATTGTGCTGAGTTACTGATGTAGTTTCGACTCTCGTCTACATGGTATGAGCCTTCATCTCTGTTTCTGTACTTGTACATGGCATACAGGAGGATTAGGATACACAGTGCTGCTGCTGCTACGATGCCAACTACCATGCCTGTTGTACTGCTGGATTCGCGAATCACCTCCGATGGGCCAGGATACTCTCTTCCTCCAGCTCTGGTAGGATTTGCTGTAGACAGATGATAAAACAAGGGAGAGGTTATTACCAAGATTAGATATTGAAAAGTTGCAGTCATAGCTACCTGCTACAGCAGTATATCTGCCTAGCAGAGCTCACTACTTCAGGCAAAAATACCCATCTGAAATATGCCACATCCATGGCTCTTGGTCATTGAAAAACTCTGAAATTTTGGGGGTAGTGATCACCAGTCAGCTTCTTTCATGCCTATCTGTCTGAATTAACAGACTTTAAAAAAAAAAAAGAGCAATGAAACCCGCAATTTGTGTTATTGTCTTCATTTTTACTGCAGAGTCCTTAAATACTTAGGAATAACAGGTGCACCAGGATAACTAAACACTGATGCTTGGAGGCATATTCATTTTTTGACAGCAGCCCTCTCTAGTATGAGAATCACAGGAAAAAACAGATTTTACCAATACACTGATCTGTGCCTGCCAAAAAAAAACTGACTTCAGAAATGCAGGCCAGATCCTCAGCTGGTGTAATGTGTTCTGTTAAAGAAAACTGGAGCTAACTCTCTTGCTAGAGGCCATATCACAGACTGTTCAGCCAAACATATGTTTTCTATTTGGTGCAGTAAAGAACAAAAAGTTGATGCTATGTATATCAAGACAGCAAAATAGTAATTAACATGGATTAATGAACAGGATGAAAAAATTAAGCAGACCGTACATAATTCAAAATAAATAGCAGCAATAGGTACAACAGGCACATGGATCCTGTGCCCTCGTCTCCCTTATTTCCATCTCTAATCAAGTACCCCTGCTTCTCCACTCCCTCTTAGAGGCTTTGACTCCTCTTCCACATTATGTCCTTGCTACTTTTCTCTTTTTCAGAGCACTACATAGCCCTGTTCTCTACTTTTAAGCAAGGGCAATACTTTTCAAACACTCCTCTGTTATACAAACTTTTGAATTTAGTAGATCAGTTTGCGTATTTGTTCTATTCACTGTATGAACTCATCCGTTGATCTTACATGAATGGCCATCCCTATTGTTTTATTTACTGTATCTCACTGAAAGATGAGAGGTATGTTAACATGAATGGAGTATCTGCATACATGAGTATGCAAAGTGATTCTCTTTTAATATTTATCAGTTGTGTCCTAGATTAAAAAGATGGGGTTGCCTTGATATTTTTACATACAGTTATACCAGTGTCTCCAAAACCATAAGAAATAAAGTACCCATGTCACTCCCAGCACTGACTGACTGCAAGCATTTCAAAGGAGGATGATGGGGAACTGGCCTTAGGTTTCCCACTGAGTAGGGGAGAATACTATCATTAGACATGAAGCTGGATCATAAAACTCCATTTTAAATATTTACGCATAGCTGAAAATTGTCAGTATAATACAAATGTTAACTAAGGTATTATTAAGCATATTAGGATGAGAATGCATGCATAATGTGTGCTTATCAAGCCACCCCTTCAACAAGCATTTTAGAAAAGTACATTAATTGTCAGCAAACCTTTTTCTAGAGGTGTACAAAAGGATGTTATTTCCTATAGCCTGCTTTAACAGTGTACAGACAAGATGTGAAGTTCTTTTTTCAAAACACTGAATTAAGAATAATGCCACAGAGATTTTTAATGCTGGTAAGACAATGGTAACACATTCTGACAACCAGAACTGAAAACAGCAGCCAGCACAGACATTCAGCAGACAATTAAAAAAAAAGGGGGTGGGGAAAGGTTG
>NW_017728943.1:49721178-49885674 GCF_001723895.1 Crocodylus porosus | reverse complement strand
TGAGGGAGCATTTTGCGCTTGGCATAACCCATTATTCATTCATTAGTTTCTGATATTATTATTTTTAAAACATTACTCCCTAGCAGGTTCCCTAGTTTAATGTATATGTATCATATATGTATGGGTATAGTATAGTTTATATTTCATAATATATACTATACTGTACTATAGGCGTATAATATACACACAATATTCCAAGATGTTTTTTTTCCTCTGGATGAAAGAACAGAGGCTCCACATTAAAGAGTTTCAGAAAACTGTAAAACATGTTAGCGATTGCTTTGCAGTGGGGACTATTTTACTTTTACATTATTGTGTAGTAGCTCTCAGCTACTATAAGATACTACAGTTGGCCTATCCTACAGCTACAGAAAATGACTTGACATTTCACTTCAAAACATTACAATGCTTTTCCTCTTGAAGTGTTATTTTTTCCCTCAAAATAATGCCATTCCAAGGTGTATGTCAACTTGCTAAGCAATGGGGGTCCATCTCAAAGCAGCCAGTGACTATAATAAGCTCTGTTCTTTGATTGTACCTCCTGTACTAGATGGAAATTCTTCTGTGCTCAGCCTGTCATTAATTGTATTACAAGAGACAATGCATTGCTGCTGAATAAGGACTCTTGAGTATTTCTATAGTGAACTAAAATGAGACAAAGTCTTATCTTACTGTATGTGATTTGGGGAAATTAATTACTGTCTCAGAAATAATGGAACCAACTGAATAAACTCTGCCAATACTTCATGGACTAAAAGCTACTCTTTCTTTTTCAAATACAGACATCTGAGCCAAATGCTGTCAATTAACTTTGCTATTAAAGTCCACTAAATGACACCTCTCTGTTTGCTTATATAGAAAGTTCTTCTAACACGGAAGGCTGGGAAAGCACATAAGGAATATTATTTCCATGTTACCTAAATTCATCCCTTTCACCTGCTGGCATATTTTCATTTTAAGCATGTTTTCACAATTATCTCACTTACTCCATCTGTCTGAAGAAGACTCAACCATTTAATTAATGTTATTTAAACTTAGTACATTTTCAAAATGGCTGTCAGATACAACATGTTATTCTTGTTTTATTTAGCATTTTGTCAGAGGAGTTTGGGGAATATTTGTTAGGTTTAATATTTGTCCAGTTAGAAGAATACCACAGAAACATAGAAAATGAGGGTTGGCAGGGACCTCAGTAGGTCATCTAGTCCAACCCCCTGCTCAAAGCAGGACCATCCCCAACTAGATCATCCCAGCTGAGGCTTTGTTTAGCTGGGCCTTAAAAACCTCCAAAGATGGAGAGTCCACCACCTCTCTAGGTAACCTTTTCCAGTGCTTTACTACCCTGCTAGTGAGAAAATTCTTCCTAATATTTAACCTAAACTTCCCTTGCTGCAACTTACTTATTTGATTGCAAGCCAAGTTTTTTCCCCTTCCATTTAACATGAATTGGGGCCAGACCTGCAGCTACTATTTGCTCCCCTGCCACCTTTGCGCCTCTGCTACACCTGGAGGCCCCCGTTTCTGTGCCCCCTGCCTTTCCTCCCTGCCCCCCTTCCCTCCCATGTCTCCCCCACCACCCCATTCCCTCTCCTTCCCCCCACCACTTACCTTTGTCTCTGCTGCAGACAGGCTTTGTCTCTGCTGCATCCTGGGACGTGGAGTATGGCTCCATTCCAGCCCTGCAGCACCAGCCCAGAGCCAGCACCACTGTTACAGGGCTGGACTGGGCCATGCTCCAAGCTGACATGGGAATGGAGTCTGACAGCACCGCAGCGAGGGTAAGTGGTGGGGGGGAGGAGGAGGCAAAAGAAGGTGGAGGGGGAAGAAAATGGCATGGGGGGTGGAAGGAGAGGTTGTTGAAAAGGGAAGGTTGGGGGCCTGAGGCTGGAGGGAGAGGTAAGCTTCCTCACAGCCTGCTCCCCTGTCACTGCTGTCTGCTGGGCTCTGTGCATCCCCTCCACTTTCTCTGCTGCAGCATTCTCACAGGGCTTTGTAGCCTAGAGGAGCATCAACGGCTCCTAAGTCCTAGCCACCTGCTGCATTGGCCTGTGCTGCCTGTAGAGGCTTCTCACCTCAAAGGCAGATGGGGCTGGGCAGCCTGAGGCACAGAGTTGGACACGGATGGGGTGATGCAGCGGGGAAGAGGCACTGAGTGGGGATACCTGCTGGGATGGGGTGAGCATGGCTGGTAAGGTAAGGGTGAGCGGGTTTGATGTGTGAGGGCATCATGGTGTGGGATGTATTCAGGGGCCTTTGAGCATGGGGTGAGCAGGGGTCTCCCGAGGTAGAGGCAGCCCTCTGTAAAGCCCTGCCGCAGTCATGTAAGACTGTGTTAAATCTCTATAGTTGAATCTGGCCCCACTGAGGGCCCATAAGAAGGGTTATATTTACATTAGGTAAAAAGGTTTGGCTGTCAGTAAAAATTTTGCAGATTGCCACCAAAATAAAAAATAAAAAAAGGTCTTGGGTTGGCAATCCTGCTCCCACAGCAGTGACTGCAAGATGCAGAGGTGCCTCTGGTACTTTGAAGAGTACATAACTGTGTTATGTAGTCTCCATTTAAGTGCTCAGTTACATTCCAACACGTGTACAATTATGTTTAAGATGAGATTACTGGAAGGCAACTTGATTAGTTTGGAAGCTGAGTTTTGCGCTTGCGCAGGTGTATCTATGGGTAAAACATGATGGTATTATATACTGATACTTCAAAGACACCCAAAACTATCACCCTGGCTCCTCCTGTGTGAAACTGCAGTTTCATTTGAAGTAAAAAGCATATCTCCACATCAACTGTCTGGATGTAAGGTAACAAAAGGCCCCAAATTTTATGAAATAAAAAGCCACACACAAAAATTGAAGTTTCTTTTACTGAGCTGGGGATAATTCAGTGAGGAGCAAAAAGAGAACATAAGACTGTTGGATGCACAATACATTTCATCCCCCTGCCAGGAAATATATGTCATACCATCTTGCAAGGATTCTCTCTCAAAACAAGTGACAAGATGTATATATTGAACTTTTTCTCATTAACAGCCTTTGCCCAGTCTTTCTGGATCATCTCATAGACCCAACTAGAGGAGAGTGATTCTTCAAATCCCTTTCTACCACACCTATGAAAAACTTTTTGTGAAATAATCACAACTGGTCACAGACTTACATTGTGTCATAATGGGGTTGAAAGTTATTAGAAGTCCTGGCTGCATTTAAAACTGGTTTTTAAATTTAAAGGGAAAAATCTGACCATTTTCAGTGCTCAGTTTTCATTTATACTGTGAAAAGAAAATTGGAATTGCAGGCTCCTACAGTGTTTGTGAATTGAAATTAGCAGTCTTAAAAAAGCAGAGGGGAGGGGGTAGGAGAGGGGAAGAAAAACTACTTTCCTTGTATTCATGCCTTCACACAAAGTGAAACTAGGAAATTACTCACAAGACAAGAATGTTTAAATACTACATTTGCAATGAGGCATGAAAGCAATTATTTATATGACATGCACTAATTTGCCCTCCATGTGCTTCTTTCTAAAACTGCTGTAAACTGTTTGCAGGAGATCTGGCTTCTGATGAGCTAGCTTCTCCAGGCTTTTGAATTCACTTCAGTTTGCATGTTAGACTGTCTCTTAAGAAGAGCCCATCTGAAAGAAAACGAATACTTGGAAGCACGGGATGAGATTCTTCTCCAGACTACACTGGAGTTTAAGAGCCTCTCTTCAAGACCTCTCTGTGCTACTCAGCCCCTTGGTCTGAGGCACAACTATAAGTGGGTACTCTAGAACAGAAAAGGATAGAGCCTTGGTGTTGCTCTGTTATCATGATATTGGAGAATAGAGAACATGTTTTGGATTAGCTGTTTTTATAGCTTAGCAACAAATTACCATGCATCTTGGGACAAAAGGAGAAACAGAAAAGGCAGTCTCTCCAGGGTTGTCTCATAGACTCAATGACTCCTATAGTCTTGGATGGTGCAGTTTATGCACCATCTTTTGCTTTTGTCTGAAGGCACGATCTAGTCCTTATGTGAGGGCTGGTACATAACTAGCTACATTCCTGCACCTGTACAATTATGTTTAAAATGAAATTATTGCAAGGTGGCTTGATTAGTTCAGAAGCTGAGTTTTGCACTTGTGCATGTGTATTTATGGATAATACATGATGTTATTATATAAAAGTGTTATTGTTATAAATTGTGTAAGCATATTTGAATTATATCAGTCACCCCCAATTCATGTCAACAAAGCCATTTTAATAACCTATACTCTCATTTATTGTATAAGGTCTGAGGGGGATCAAAGGATAAGTTATCCATTTTTTTATTTTATGGGGAGAAAAATATTCCAGCGTATTTCACAGAGATTAAAAGAAAGTTATTAGAGTAGTTGTTGTATGCCTCAGCATGTAAACCTAGAATACTTCACTTCTGATGAATTCTACTGTTCAGCATTTCAGACAAAAATAACTACAAAATTTAAAACACCTTTAAAAAAAATCTAAAAACCTTTCCTACATATAACAATGTATCTGCTCTGAAGTCCAACAAATGTACACCTTATAGAATCTACAGCTAAAAGAAAGTGTGGGTGTTATTATTAGAAAGTTAAATATATCCCTTTGCATTAAATTAAGCATCATTTCCCCAAGCCTAAACCTGTCAGAAATAGTATTCTATGCCAGTGCCAGATGCAGAAAAGTGAACTGCCTATTTGGGGGTTTGAGTCAACGTCATTTTTTGAGGAAACTTTTTTTTCCCCCAAGTGGCCAGTGTTTGAAACCTCTCCTAAGAAAATAAGTCTTAGGAGAGATTGGTAAGTGGATGCCAGAGAGGAAATGTAAAGAGCATGCTCAAGCAGCTGATTCTATGGTAGAAATTACTTGATATATATATATTAAAGCTGGCTGAAATATTTCACACCAAAGACATTTAGTTAAAATAACTTAACATAAAATTGTAGTTTTAATTGTTTTACACAATCTTTCCAGGAAAAACTAGCCACTCGGTTCTGTAGATTTCCCCTCTTGGGACAGGTACAGACATTACATTTTTACTGGTCTAAGTAATCAGAAAGCACTCTAAACTTGTAACAGAATGGAAGTTCACCGCACACAGACTGGTCTAAAAATTGCAGAACCTTGCCGAAGACAGACTTGGGTTGACACGCACTCAAACTTAATCCATTTAGGTGATACCAGTGCATTGAATTTCAGCACCAGAACCCCTATCAATTCAAGTTAGGTAGGTGTCCACTTGCATCCCAGGCTCCTTTGTGGCCATCTGCTGGCTCTCTTTCACAGAGAGGTGTGCTAGCACTCACCCTGCACTCAGCTGCTCTGGGCAAGCACCCAGCGGGCCCTGCCCCTGAGCTGTCCTAGAGCCAACCTAGCACAGACCCTTTCCAGAAAAGACCCTTTCCGCAGCCCCACCTCCTGCCTCTGGCCAGCTGTCAGCCCCAGGCAGGTAGTGGGAGAAGGGAAGGGTGGTATCTGTTTCCCATTCATGAGTCCTGGCACCTGTGCACCCACATTCCCCAGGCCATGCCCCTGCACACCATCACAAAGCACCCCACGATATACACACAGACCTGACACAAAGCCCAGGAGTACCCCTGTTGTCAGGTGCAGCTCCATTGAGCCTGACCAGCCTGTCAGACATGAGCAAGCATGCCTCCTGTCTGCAGCTGACAAATGACATGGCAGTGGGTTGGGAGCATGACTGCCCACGCCCAGCAGCCAATCAGGCATGGCCTGGGCACTTGCCAGTCTTTGGCAGCCCGGGAAACCTGCTGGGAGGCATGCTGGAGTACCCCCAATCTGCTGGCCTTGGCCAGTGCAGGCAACCTTCATGTCCCGCCCCCGCCCCCCCCAACAAAGGGTGAATGTGTGTTCTGTTCGCTAATAAGCTAACCTATACCGCTTACAGAAAACCATTTAATTAAGATCAATTTTGCCTCAGGCTTTTCGAATGTCTGTATCTAGCCTTTGTTGCTGTTGCCTTCCTGTTTTGTTCTTAGTCATTGAAAATTCTTTCTTCTGATATGTTCTACCACTCTCTCCTTTCTCTTTTGTTCCCTTGACTGCTATCCCATTTTTCTGTTTTATTCCTCTTTCTTCTTTTCCCTCTCCATTTGTCAATCCTTTCTTTCTTGTGCTTTTTCATGCATCAGTCTTCATACCTATCTTACTTTTGTAAGTTCGTCGTTCATCATTTTACTTTTCTTTCTTTTCTAGACACAATACTACAGATTTGTTTCTCGCCTTCTTTTTTGTTCACTGATGAATCATTATTTTTTGGTCTACTGGGGAGAAGGCACTGCAATACCATTTTGACCGAGCAGCATAGTCACAAGATTTATATATATATATATATAAAAATCTTGTGACTGCTGCTTGGCCAGTGCAGGCAGCCTTCATAGCCTATATATATATAGTCAGATGCTTTCAAATAAACAAGTCACTTTCGGAAAATTCTTGATTTGGAACACAGAGAAGGATAAAATAATAATAATAAAAAAAAAATCAGTGGACATTTTTGAAAAGTGGAAAGTCAATGCACTCACGATATAATACTCATCCAACATAAGTCAACTGAAATTTTGCCACTGACTCGCACAGGATCATGATTTTGCTTCATGCCTCTTTCTTCCCATTCAATGTCCAGAGATAATAAAAATAATCAAGATTGGAATGGGTGTTCTGCATGGAGGCACAGACCTGTAGTTGTCCAAAAGGGCAGAGAATCTGACAGCTTCTTAGCGCTTGGAGTGTAGAGCATGTAAAGATCCTAATTCATGAACTGAACCTGATACATTGGAGCAGATAACCATCTATCTTTGCAACTGTGGGTGATTCTATGAAAAACTTGTTTCACTAGGCAGCTGTTACATGAAAAAGTAAACATCTGTCTCACATACTGTGTGTAGCTTGAATACTATTGCTCACAGCACAATTTGTTCTATTATAATGTCAGAGTGGGATCCATTGGAGAGAAATTGTATAGCAGAATTAGGAAGAAAAGGGGCCACAATTTCAAAAAGCCTACAATGTATGTGCACACATTTTGCAAGAATATTATTTTATACATGCATCCAAACAAAAACTTAATTACATCTGTAGATATGGAGTTTTGCATAGAGAAACAGCTGTTCATGTAAAAATTGCAGGCATAATTTCAGAAACCTTACGAAAACCACCATCAATTTCTGGTTCTTGTGCCCAAGTCCTGTCACAACTGATATGCTTTACTGGGTGACACACACATCATGCCCTATCCCGCATCCCTGCCCAAGGATCCCAGGGTCCCTTGCTGTCCTGCATTGGGCCCTACACTGGCCTGGGCCACATGGAGAGGCACTGGTCTGTGCAGGTCCTGGCATGGGCTGGAGTGGAGGCATAGGATGGTATGGGAGCCAGGGAATCCCTGGACCTTGTGACTCCAGTTAGGGACCCATGCTGACTTGTGCCTCCTCCATAAAATGCAAGATGCACGGGTCCTAGCAAGGAGGTGTTGGGCAATGAGGATTCCCTGGCTCATTGTCTGACCTGTTCTTCAGGTGGAGGCATGGGCTAGTGCGGGTCTCAGCATGGAGACACAGTATCCTGAAGATTCCCTGACTCCTGTGCCACTCTGCAGCACCCCCTGCTGGGATCCATGCTGACCCATGCCTTCACCTGAGGCACGGCTTGCTTTGGGTGAAGGAAAGGAAGTGGAAGAACTGGGGAATTCCTGGGGCCCTGCAACTCCTTACTGGGATCTGTGTTGAATCCTGTGCTGCTTCAGGTCCTGGCATGGAGGGATACAGCACCAGGAATTTCCTGGCCCCCATGCTACCCTGTACCTCTTTGCCAGGACCTGTGCTGATCCATGCCTCGTGTTGGCACTGGGCAGTGTGGAAGTTGAGGAATCCCTGGTACCCCATGCCTCCATGCCAGGACCTGCACTGACTGATGTCTCCTCCTGAAACATGGATCAGCATGGGTCCCAGCACTAGTCGGGTCACATGTGGGAGCCAGGGAATCCACTGTGCCCCACACCTCCATGACAAGACATGTGCTGATCTGTGTTTTGTGTGGAGGCATGAGTCAACATGGGGCCCAGCAGGGGTATAATGGGCACCGGGAATTTCCTGGCTCCTGTGCTCCTTTCCCCAATTCCTGCTGGGTCCCATGGGTTATGGCACACAGGCACAAGGTGTCTGGGATTCTGTGTCCCATGCCTCTGCACCCGGACCCACATGGGCCTTTTCTGCATGTGGAGACAACTCTGGGGTGCATCTCTGTAAGTACAAAAAGGCAGGCAGCTGTTCTGGAGGCTTGAAGGGTCTGATCATTCCTTGTGTATGCAGGATTGGGCCCCTCAAGCCTCTGAAGCACCTGTCTGGGGTGGCAGGAGAGTGCAGGCAGCTCTGGGCAGCCTGAACTCTACAACCACAGATACAATAGATGTTGGCTCCAATAAAGTGGCACAATGTATTAGTACCTTTTGTAGCACAACAAAGAGTAGTGATATCTATGTGTTCAACATTTGTGCCAACATAAAAATTGTGATGTCAGGCAAAAAGAACATAAGACATGCCATACTGGGTCAGACTAAGGGTCAGCTAGCACAATATTTGGTCTCTGCCAGTGGCAGAAATGGGTGCTATAGAGGGAGAACATTGAATCAGATCTCCCTAGAATAATTTCCCTCTATTCAATAACCTCCCAGTCATCCACTGTTACTGGTTTAGAAATGTTAAAGATGACAGAAGAAACATTTCCAACCATTCTGTTCACCAGCTGTTAATAGATCTATCATCCATGAATTTATCCAGTCCCTTTTTGAACCTGACTAAGCTATCTGCCTCCACCACCTAAGTTAACTATGAATTGTATGAAAAAGTATTTTTTCTTGTTAGTAAACCTGTTACCTACTAGGACAATGCAAAGCTTTGGTCACCAATTTGATTCAAGGGAGATTTGGCTTGAATCAAATTCAGCGGCCGAATCTCTGAATCTGAATCAAACTGGGAGACCCACTAAAAGGTCTGAATCCAATCCAAATCAATTCAGAATCAATTCAGAAATGATCTGGAGAGATTCGGATTGGCTGGAGAGAGGCAGGCACAGCCAGGCAGCTGCAGGTTCTCCCGTGGCTCCTCCAGCTGTCCTGCCTCTCTCTTCCCAAGTGGGGGGAGGTGTGGGAGAAGCCCCCCACTGCCCCATGCTGCATGGGGGGGGCATGTCTGTGCCATGAGCATCCAGAGGCTCTGATCCCCACTGCTACAGCTGGTGAGTGTGGGGCTTTTTAAAAAACATATATTTTTTAAGTGCTGGGACTAGGCTGGGGCTGGGCGGAGGATGGGGCTGGGCAGAGCAGCCATGGGGCCTTCTCCTGCAGCCCCCCAGCCCAGGGAGAGGCAGGCACAGCCAGAGGAGCCTGGGAGAACCTGGAGCCACCCAGCTGTGCCCGCCTCTCCCCGGCCAATCTGAATCTCCGAATCAGCGCTGAATCAGCACTGGAACTCCAATTCTGATTTGTCTGAATCAAATGGGGACAGTGATTTGAATCACCAGATTGAATCACTGTCCTCTGAATCAGCCTAATCCGAATCTGAATCGAATACTTCCCTAGTCACACAGGCCTATTACCTACTAATTTCAGTGGGTGTCCCCTAGTTTTAGTATTTTGAAACTTGTGGAACAACAGTTTCTTGTTCACTTCTTCCACACCCTTGATGACTTTATAGACTCCTTTCAGCCTTCTCCTTTCAAAACTGAAGAGTCCTAGCCTTATCTTTTTCTCCTGGCATGGGAATTTCTCCAAGCCCCTGATCATTTTGGTTCCTTTTCTAACTCTTATTACATCTTTCTTGAGATATAGGGACCAGAACTGCACAGAGTTCTCAAGATGTGGAAGCACCATGGATTTGTAAAATGGCATGATAATGTTCTCTTTTTGGTTTTCAATTCCCTTCTAATGATGCCCAACATTTTATTAGCCTTTTTTTTTTGGTCACCATTATGCACAGAGCTGATGTTTTTAGACCATTATCAAGAATGGTTCCAAGGTCTCTTTCCTGAATTGTAACAGTTAGTTTAGAACCCAGAATTGTGCACATATAATTGAAAGTATTTTTCCCCAGGTGCATTACCTTGCACTTGTTAATCGTGAAGTTCATCTGTTATTTAATTATTTATTTTTGTCTACTCACTTAGCTTGGTGAAATTTCTGCAGTTCCTTTCCATCATCTTTGGACTTGACTCCACAGAATAGTTTGGTATCATCTGCAACCCTGGACATTTCACCCTGCACCCCTCATTTCCAGGTGCATTAATGAAAAATGGGACCCCATTTGTTTTCTTCCCTCCATCCAGAGAAGTGCCCATTTAGCCCTACCTTTTTCTTACCATCTTTTAACCAGCTGTCAGTTCACAAAAGAACCTTCCCCCACAATTCCACAATGTCTGTTTCTACCCTGAGTGACCCCCTTAAAAGTTGCTGTCAGGAATGTGTATTTGGTTTGATTCTCATTTACATTCACACATTGAACCTTTAAGTACCTCCATTTTAGGTTTTGGCATGTGCAAAAATAAATGACTGGCTCCAGAAAGTTGATTCAGAGATGTAGATTTAGGCACTTACATTTCCTAAACAGGCAACGGGCAGAGTTAGGTATCTCCAAAGGACAATTAACAAGAACCCTGAGTGGGAAGCTGCAGAGGGCTAGCTAATTGGAAATGCTGAATACAAGGGTAAGTCTCAATTCTAACCCATTTCTGAAGCTTAGTCACCTGCCTCAGGATTTCATATTACAGTCTTCCATTCATTCAGGATCCAGATCCTCAAGTCCTCCAATTCCTGGTGCAGTATCTCTGTCCTCCCTTTATGCAATAATGATTGAAGCAGTCACCCCAAAACAGGGACACATGGCTTACAGGCCATCCTCAGGCACCTCTCATCTTCCAGGAGAGTGCTCTGATTACCAAGGTTATGAAATGGTTTGGGTAGAAACAACCTCTAACACTCTACTGAAGCCAGGCCGCTGGGGGAGCCAAAAACAGAAGAATTGCAGGGAGAGCAAGCAAGAGAGCATGGCTGTCTAGAGTAGCGGTAAAGGCACTGAGCTGGGAGGGGGCATTTCTGGATTCCAGTCTATTCATTGGCCTACTTGTATACTTTATATTTGGCAGCCACTGGATAAAAACAGAAATAAGCTTTATTTAGCTGGAAACAGAACCCATGCCTCTCCCTTCCCCTTCTTCTCTTTCTAGCCCCATGATACCTAGATCTACCATTTCCTGGATAAGTGATCTAGCCACTATCCATCTTGAAAAGAGGGGTGGGTACACTTTTATCTTCGAGTGAAAGTGACCATGGTTGTTCCAGGAGAAAAACCCTAAATATCTGCACACTCTTGTTTTCTAGCAGGAGAACAGCAATTCTCCAAGTAGAAATTGAATCTCATGGCTATTATCAGAGTGTGTCAAGTGTTTTCTGAGAATACACACTGGAATGAGTCCCTCTGGGCACTTAGGTGGAGTAAAGGAGCTGCTCCATCTTATAACTAGATAATAACAGAAGTTAAGCTCAGACTGGGGAGGTTCTGTACATGTGCAAAAGCCTAAGTGTAGGTTCCTAAGGATACCTGTGCCATAAAATGTAGATGCCAAATGAATTTAGAATCGAAATGGTTTTGTAGGTGTTGAAATGGAGTTATTTTGGAATGATTTTTATGAGTTCAGAAGAATGCAGCAGGGTAGCACATTACTAACCCATTCAGAAATGCATAAGCTTTCATGGGCAGCAGCCCTATTTTGTTAGATGCTATGAATGGACTTGGTTTTGTGGTTGTAGTCATGTTGGTCTAAGGACATAGACAAGCAAGGTTCTTTGAGTAGATGTGATATCTTTTACTAGAACTACTGAGTAGTTGGAAAAAACGTTCTTAGCAAGCTTTTGGGCGCAATTACCCTTCATCAGGCATAGTAAGTCTCTGCTGTTATGAGATTTCCAAGGAATGAGAAAAGCTAAACATGTGGAGGGATGTCAGTGAAAATGTTAATAGGTAAAGATAAGCAAGACAAAGGGAAGAGCAGGGAAGGGAGGGGGAAGAGAGAAGGGGGAAGAAAAAGTCAGTGGGAGATAACAGAGATAAAATACAAGGTGAAAAAGAGGCAGTCTGTAAACTAGTTGGAGATCAGGAAAGCAGGAATGGGAGAAGCTAAAAGTGTGACTGGATGTCAGTGAAAATATAAAAGGGTAGAAGTAGGAAAACAAAAGGTAATGGAGGGGGAAGAAAACAGGGGACAAAAAAGGCCAAAGGAAAAACACTACAGAGGTAATAATACAAGGTTAAAAGGAGGCTAGCAATAAAAAGGAAATGGTAGGGAACAAGGAAAATAAACGGCAGAGAAGTGGGGGAGGGGAGGAGAGAAAAGGTGGTAGTTAGGGGGAAGGAATGTAAGAGGTCAGGCCAGGCAGGTACCATTTGAATCAGATGTCAGGCAGATTGCAATGTGTCATAAATCCAATGTCTATATTGAGTCCATGATTTTTAGTATCCAGTAGGTTGGCGAAGTGAAGTTCATAGGGTCATCTGCAAAATGTGCAGTGTAAATTCTCTTTGAGGATTAGAACTGAGAGATTGGAGAGGGAGTGATTGTCCTGTGAGAAGAGTACCCCCACCAGTAATTGGGTATTCTTGTCTTTGGTAGATTCTGGTGTGCATTCATTCTGGTGTGCAGTTGTTGTTTCCCTTCTCCTACATATTTTCCATCAGGGCATTTGGTGCACTGGATGAGATGGATTACGTTTTGGAGGTGCAGGTGTAGGATCCAGGAATGGTGATGGTTCTGTTGTGGGGTGTAGTTATTGTGGAGGTGGTGGAGGTATGTTGGCAGGTTTTACATTTCTTGTCCAGGCATGGTCTGAATCCATTGGGTCCATGAATGGACTTAGAATCATAGACTCACAGAAAATGAGGGTTAGAAGAGACCTCAGGAGGTCATCTAGTTCAACCCTCTGCTCAAAGTGGGACCATCCCCAACTCAATCATCCCAGCCAAGGCTTTGTCTAGCCAGGACTTGCAGTTATTTAATGACTTGGGTATCTGAATTGTGTTTTGGGGCCTAGTTTACCAAACCGTGTCTGGTCCTAAGGCTCTGCTTTGTGAGGGTGAAGTTACAGCTTACACTTAGACCATACTTTAGGCACCAGTTAACTGGTGCTACATGTCCTTTGAGTGTTGCAAAGTTACATAACTTCAGGAGAGGGTTAATTCTGGGCCATGCTACCTAACTTGTAACAGTAATGTCAGTCTTCTCCACAGAGCTAAAATAAGCAATACGCACCTCATGATGCACCACTCAGTCCCTGCCCTCCCCAACACCTTTCCTTTCCACCCAGAGCTGGGATAGATCCCAGCTGTCCTGGCTCCTAGCCATGCCATCCCTCACTACCCCTCCAGTGTCAAGTCAGAGCTGGAGGCAAGAAACAGTATTTAACCCTTAATGTCTAACTGCTCATAGTGTCTTCTAACTTTAACTGCTTAACATCCCACAGATTTAGTGCAACATGTAATTTCACCCATGTAAATAGGCCTTTAAAATGAGTGTGAAGAAGAATTAAGCCTTGTGTTTTTTCTCATTGTTGTCCTTTCAGCTCTCCCTGGGCTCTATTTTTACACGTCTTTATGGTTCTCTTCTAAGAAACAATACCAGTGCCTCTGAGGTTAAACACAAGCAAGAGGTTAAGAGGCATTTAAAGCTTACATCTTAACACAAAAGGTTTTGCTGTCACTACCTCTGCCTTTACTTCTAATTTCTCCTTTGCTTGCACTGTAAAATCTCTTTATAGGTTTACTAAGCAAGATTATATTTTACCTGCTTCCTCATTGTTCCAATTAGTCCCTTCTCTGAATGATATCTGAACTAAAGCAAGTTTACTATGAATGTTTAATAGACCCTGTTGTTTTGCCACCACATTCTTCCAGCCTTCTGTGTGAGGAGCTACTTTGGCACAGTACTCGTGTAATGTGACGGTGATTCAGGCCCAGCCACATAGCTTTAACAGTTGTGAAATAAAATGCCAAACTATTCTAATTCTTGCGCTAACGTGGCAGTAATACTGGGGAAAAGTAACGTGGGATAACGTTTCTTTTCACAGACAAAAACATGCAATTACGTTGCACAGTAATTACAAGGCTATTTTACTGCTGTCAGGTGAGCATTTAGGTCAAGCAGTACAGTACACAAGAATATATATATGCATTAGCTATAACCAGTCAAAAGAAGGACTAGTATCAAAGTTTATAGCTTGAGGGACACAGTAGATCTGAATTAATTTTCCGTGTGCCTAAGCCTAAGACATTTCCATGTGCCTAAGACATCTAATGCCAAAGAAATTGTGGCACCGGAATTATTTATCACCAACAAACTAAGCTCAGTCTATAGTTTGATTCTAGAGAACAATGTTTAGAATTTTATTATAAAGAAAAGGAAATAAAACATTGCAAACGGACCCCCTCCCCCCCATCTAATTTCTAAATTCTACTCAACTTAAATCTAAACTGTTGAAGTTCTTATCTAGGACTTGATCCAGATACCATGACATTCGATAAAATCCACTCCCACTGATTGTTAGGGAAATGGATCAGACCATCAGTCCTTTCTTAAGAAAACTCTCCCACTGACTCCAAAGTCCTTATTTCTATCACTCCAAATTCTCACTGAAGCCAGTGGGAGGCTTATTTGGGTAAAAATAAAGGAGCAGCGTACCTAACTTTGTGCAAAAGTTTGGACCAGATGACCCCTGAATTCCCTCCCACCCTATGATTTGCCCCAGTAACTACAGGTAGAACTGGGAGGTGATTCTTCATAGATAGCTAGTGGTCATGTGAGGTAATATTTTCAAAGTGTTAGCACATCCTGTTGCTTTTTCAAGGGGAATTAGAATTCGTCTAATTCACTTAGCCAATTATTGAAAATACCACTCATTAAATTCACCAGCTAACTTCTAATTTTCTAGATTGATTAATCAAAATAATGTCCTTAGGAAATACTCACCCAGTGAAAATATCCTGTGATATGGATGAGAATGCACATTGCTTTCATTTGTGTTTTATTATTGTAAGATAACTTGGTGTTTATGAAAATACTTGTGACCTAGATTTCTCCATTTACTACCCATAGGAGAAAAAAAATCTACATTTACAGAACCAAGGGCAATGGCAATGCATTCTTTCTGCATTTTACTGCCAATATATTGCCATCCTGACTCAAAAGGATCACCTTCAGAAGAGACAGTATAGATCACTGGAGGTTGCTGACCTTAGGAAGAGACCGATCAAACGCTAATGTCAGATAATGGACAAACTTTAAAGTCACCATACTCCAAGTTACAAACCGGACAGTAAGTATTTATAAGAAATACGGGCTGATTTCTTCAAGCAATGGTGATTGCTATTATATATGGTGATCTGATGTTGACTGCTATTATAGATAGGTACACTGATTTTTTTCTGGCCAGTAAGAAAGAATTCACTGGGTGTGTAATGCTTTTGTAAAGCTTATTTTCACATTTTATCTGTACCTACAATGCACATGACACAGGTACAGTTGATGAAAAGCAAACTACCTTCATCTAAGAGAACACAGTTTGTTCTCATATGACTGACAGAGCAACATTAGTGAAAGAGAGCATTTTCTTTAAAATTAATGCCGCTTCATTCAGTCATTGCTATGCTTCACGTCCAACACATTTCTCTTTCTCTGGCAATAACAGTCTTTATTTTATGTAGGTCCAAGCACTTTCCTCTGTACACTTGAAATAAATTGAGCTCCTCTCTACCTTTTGTTTTATGGTTGATTCCTTTGCATTTTAAGAGTAATATGAAACAAGCCATCTGGACATCTCTCTATTTGGAGCAAATGGCAAATGGCCTCAAAGTTGAGGTCTTCCTTTTCTTTTCTTCTTCTTTCTTGGTTTAAAATAACTCACCACCCTGACCATTCAGTTAGGTAAAGAAGAATGCTAAGTAGTTGACTGTCTGTGTTTTCTGTGCATGGGTTGATGTTTCCTAGAGAAGCACTGGACTACAGACCTTCCAGAGAGAGTATTATATATTATATTTTGAATGGATGCAAGGCCAAATCTTCTTTCCAGTGCAGAATCCATCGAATAGGACAGAGTACTAGTGATCTGTAGGACAGAAATATTTGCCACTGATGACTACATAATGAGAAGGATCTGCTTTGCAATACTGTCCTCCCCTCAGGGTTGGAGCATGCTTCCTCATTACCTTCATGATCCAGCTTCTGTAGAACTGTTTTCATATCATGCAAGGGGTGTACAGCTCTCCAGTGAGGTCTGCCAAAATCATTCCCGCTCTCCACGAACATGCAAAACTATCTGCTTGACATAGGGTCTTCTATACTCAGGGGCCCCGGTGCAGAAAAAACATTACAGAATATGCTAAATGCTACTGAAGTTAATGGGACTTCAATGATGGGTTCTAGGTGAGCACTAGCTTATGAGTATTGCTGAAGGGGTAAGCGTGATTCATGGTTTTGCCAAAATTGGGATGCTAACAGTACATTCAACATCCAATCCAGATATCCTAGATAATGGGACAACAGCTCTGCTTTTGAATTCTTTCACAATAGAGTCAGAGACACTGTGTTATTTTTCTTTGTTTTAAAGAAGTTACAGAGCCTTCTTTCATTGATGAGTGGTTAAATTAATTCCTTCAGGAGCATTGTCCAAATATGTCCATTTGTGATGAGTTACCATTGATAATACGGCTTATATAGTCAAACTGCCACACAGGCTGCTTGACAGTCTTTGAGTTTATCAGATAATTACATGTGCTATTGAGATATACCTGACCAAAAAACATTAAATTTGGGGCAGCTTGGATAAAAAAAAAGAAAGAAAAAAAGCTCTCCGTGTTTTGTAAATTTAGTCTGTCTCTAATATTTGAGAGCATTTAACTATGTGGAATAAGCATAACATTTAAAAGATTTTAAACACTGTTTTCATTAATCATTTGCACAAGATCCCATTGCAAAGACAACAAAGGTTTTATTACATAGTAATATTTTAGTTTCTGTCTTCCTCAGGTAGAATCAAGCTTTTAGCTACTCTGAAGAGAAGTTATGGTTAATGGTAATAGTTTCTTCAGGCCAGCCCAAAAGACCTCAGACAACTAAAATGCAACTTGCTCAAGTCCAAAATTGCAGGCCAAACAAATACTGGTAAATAGTGATCTACAGAAACACTTAATGCCAGCTGGGAAGCTATACTTCTACTCACTACATTGTCCTGGCTAGGTCTTTATAAATATTATTTTTTTTTTAGAAGTGACTTAATGAGATGACTGGCCAGGATCAGAATCTTGTGAGAACTTGCCAGAATACTGTTATAGCTCACTAATCATTAGTTTGTGCCTTCACCATCTCAGAGGACTTTATAAAAATGCTTTTGCAGTTGGTTTGAAAATTATAACACAGCTAGGTCTATAATTTTGTTGACAGACATTAACTGTTAAATAAATGAACAAAAGACCAGTGCTTTTATTCATTAATCTTCAGGTATGGTATGGCCTTGTTTTTTATCGCACCTCTGATTTACTAAAAAGCTGTGATTTCAATAGCAATTTTGTGGACATTACAGGATAATTAAAATGGCTTCTAAACAACAGTAGTTTCTTCTGGGAGAAGAACAAAGTTGCTTTTACAAAAATTATAATGAGATAGTTTCTTTGAAATAATAATACATATTTAAATGGAGATACAACCCTTCACGGTATCTTTTATACAGGAGCAGAAAACTCGTGAAAAATCCTAAATCTGGGATTACTGCTCCATGGAAAGGGGAGGTAGATAGAGAAACTCTATATCAGATGATAAAAAAGATGACAAATGGACACTGGGAATCCAACTCTAAACGCGAGGTCAAACCCAATGATGCCTACCTCTGGGATATTCCCAAATGTTCTATATCTTATGCTTTGGCAATGCTTGTATGGCTTACTGTACCACAAAGTCTCAATCTGAAAACTAAATGTGTGGCTTCCTCATTCTCCTCATAATGCAAAGATCCTGAATGGACTGGTACAATGAGACTACTGCATCTAATTTTCCCTGAGCAGAGGATTGAGGCTGTTGGTCCAGTCCAGGCTATGAAATTCTAGCTAATGAAGGGCTTTGAATCCCTGAAGTTCAGCTATGGATAGACATGGTGAAGTTCATCTCCCTCCTTCCTGCCCAACATTTTGAGAGCTCCCCATGCAATGCATAATGTATGTGCATCTTTCAGCCTATATATTTAATGAGCTTGGTTTTTTATCAAAATTTTGGAAACCCACATAAAACAGCAGTATAATTTGATTGAAGCATGGATGCTCTTAAATGTCTGGAGCCATAAAAATCAAATTTGTCCTATGAAATAATTTAATTTTTTTTCTACTGCTCCATCTCTTTAGATTATATAAAACATAATTCTTGCTTTGGGCTGATTCTGCCTCACATAGCTGATGTAGCTTTAATTGAGTTCTCTCTCAATTGTCTTGGAGTGAAAGTAGAATTGGGCCCAAATATGTCACCCTGTGAAAATGTACTGACTGGAATGCTGTCTTTAGGGAGTTCTGATATCAGGTTTATACTGAAATATATTGCTTAGAGGGTTGGGCTTTATTCTTTTCATGGATGTGCATATGGCTTCTTCTCTCTAAGCATTATCAGTATGATTCTGCCTGAAATATGTGAACACATTTCTTCACCATTCAGTTGCTGGTGTACTTCAGTGGGGATGTCAGATGTAGGGATTTCTTTTTTTCCCCCCTTTCTTGCAATAGTGATATACTATGCTTGCAATGTGTCACAAAAGATCCAATATTAGCAGCAAAGTGTACAGGATCTGCAGGTGTCCGTTACATAGGTTGGTAATCAGTAATTACATCAATCCTTTTATATTACTATAGCACTTTAACCAGAGACTCATAAGTGCTTTATGAATTTAAGGCTCAATAGACTCAATCCTGATGCCTTTGCTCAGGCAAAATTCCTATCAGCTTCAATAAAAAGAAAAAAGAAGTCAAAGGAATTAATGCAAATGTTCTCTTGGTCAGGAGTCCTTGTTCTTGACAGAGCCCCTTAACTGATGTGTAAATGATATGAAACCACTTCACCTGATGCTGAAATGTTCCTGTCTTGATGATGAAGAGAGGCAACTGTTTAACAATGTATAGCAACCCAATGGAGCATGAACGACATCCAGATATGGGCTCATGATGTTCAGCATCAGTACCTATGGACTGTTTACTCAAAAAAAAAAAAAATTACAAATGAGGTGAAATCTAGAACCAGATCTCTTCCAAGGTTGCTCACCCTATATAACTGAATCAAAGAATTCACTGCACTGCACTGCACTGCACTGATACACTGCATGCTATTATGTAGTTCTGCTCCAAGCCTTCACCATGAGTGCTACTTTGTGCACTGAAATGAGGATCCCAAAAATTGTGCTTCCTGCCATGCCACATGTGCTTGCTAGGTTCCACCTGCCAGCAAGTAGCCAGCTTGGCTCCCAGCTGGGAGAGCACATGCACACCCTACACTCCCATGGTTAGGAGCCCCAGTCAGCTGAAGGGCACTCCCAGCCTCTGGAACACATGGGAGTCTTGAAACGCTCCCATGCACTCCAGAGAAAGAGCACTTGCACAGGTACAATTAAAGACATGATAGGAACCAGCCATTAAGTTATTACACAAAATATGCAATTCCTTATTTTTTCACCCATTAATTGAATGAACCACCAGGTCACTACTTAAGACCTGATTAACCAGTTAATCACATCTTAAGTGTGATGTCTGTCACAGGCCTTAGATAACATTTTTCCTTTGCTGCTGCTTGTGCCTTGGTTTTTACAAAGTACTGCCCCACATTTCTGCTCTTGGGACTCTTTTGGAGCATTCTGGCCATAGCGCAAGAAAGTAAACACATGCTTAAGGACTGATCCCTTGGTAACAGACCATGAATCCCATTTGGTAATGTGGAAATAATTAATCCTATTCCTCTCTTAGAACAAAAGATCAGTGTTGAACAAGAACAATTAAATCTATTAGATGACCTATGATACTGAACTATTCCAAAATAGGAAGACAAGATATGACACTTCACCACTACTCTGTGAAATGGTAGGGAGGAGCTTTCAGATAGGGGAGTGTTGAGTAAAGGGATGTTTTCATCAGTTGCCAAAATGGTTTCAGCGGGGAGGACGTGGATTAATAGAAAAAAAGATAGAATAGTGGGAAGACATAACTCAATTGTCTGAGCCTGAAAGGAAGCCTGTATATGTTAACACAGAGGTTTTCTTTTTAGAAATATGTTTTTAGTGCTCCTCAGTTCTGTTAGTACAGATTTGGCTGTATTTTTTTTAATTGCCAATCTCTTACCACTCCAATTTCTAATGAGGCTTTGAAGTGAAATGTTGAGGATTATCCTCAAATGGGGCATATGCACATAGCCCTATTACTAGAAAAAACAGTTAATGGGCATCCAAACATATGCAATAGCTGTCATTCGTTTTTCTAAGATGCAAGGTGACATGTGGTAGAAATAAATCTAATCCCTACTTTCACTAATCTGACTAATTTTGATTTTAATCGGCCGATTTTGAACATGTGTCCACCCTTTGTTGTATTTTTGAAAGCTACAGTAAGCTGCATATTCAGTCTAGCAAGTAAAATACCAGCCCAGTAGAAATGGGATAAGTAAGCTGTAAAGCACAGCTCCTCACTGAAGCTCTATGGAAATCTGAGATCTGCACAGAGCGTGGGAAAAGTTAGAGTAAATCCCTTAATCTGGAAACTGGCATTAGTAGACCATTCCTGGGTCTTTTCTTTTGGGTAGGTTTCCAGTAAAAAAAAAAAAATGTTTTTCACAACACACGATCAATATAAAAAAGCAAAGTCTTTAAGGCTTTATTACTACTTCTATGGGATGAAGCAGCCAAGGCAAAGTAAAGGATGTCACTGTTATTATTTAGGGCAAGAGACTGGAAGGTGGTGAGAATGTAAAAGCATAATGTGTTGCCTTTTCTTGCAAAAACATAAAGCAAACAAAATGCATTGGCTCAGTTGTGCATGCTAATAAATTTGTTATGACTTCATCTAATTATAGCACATTTAGCAGTTTGTACACCAAAATGAAACCTGCAATTATAATGTTGTGTGACTTAATGTTCTAGACAAGTTTATGGGATTGCTGTTTAGCAGCTCCCAATCTGTGCTATATTTTTATACCCTATAAGGAATTTGTGACAAGTCGCATATTCCCATTTATTATTTAGAAGACAGGTGCACAAAGCAAAGCTGGTGGTGGTAGACCAGGACTAGCAAGCAGCTACCAATGCAGCAGCGTATTTCTCCCAGGAAACAGAGCCCCTTTTTGAAAATAAATCTAGTTAATCAATAATTTAGAGCTTTTGACCAATCAATATGCTTATGAAAAGCAAACTGTATGTAGAGCAGGCTGTCATTCTGGAACTAGGAATTCTGGTTTGAATGAAGCATACTATGGGCAAACATTATGCAAATATCCCCATATGGCTCTGAATCTGATTGGGCTTGGGCCCAGTGTATTGATGCAATATCCCTGCAGCACAAATTCTGTGCTTCCCTTGAGAGTTCTAACTCTGCCTCATTGTCTCCCATTGCTGCTGTGGGTCTTCCTGTAGCTGAATGAATGTCAGGCAGCCAGAGACAAAATGTAAATGGATCTCAGCCCAGTGCCTCTGAAAATGAAGCTAGAAGATGTGAACATATATTCTGCTTTCTAGGAGCTTATTAGGAAAGATGAGTAGAGAGCCCCACCAGCAGCAATCACTGGAGGTGTGGAACAAATCTAGTTTCTACTGCGACTTAAGGAAGAGAGACCCAAACCACGCAGAAAACTGAAGGGAAAGAACTACTCCTGCAGAATTTCCTACCCTAAACTTTAAAAAGTCATGACTCAATCTCTCCAAAATCATGAAGTTGTATGAAAGTCATGAGTTTTTAAAAACAATATTTGGGTTCTTTTGTTTACCTTTTGGTTTCTGAGACTTTGGGCTGCATTCACCACATTTCAAGCGTTTCCCCCACAATCATGGAGATCCTTTATGGTTTTATCTTCTAATAGATGAAGGCTGAGATGTTCATGTGATCTTCCCCGTCCTCCCAATACACAGGGCTGGGGCTTTATGACAATGTTGGCAACTTCACAATAAAAATGATGGCAACACTAATGCCTACTCATTCCCTCTCTGCAAGTCCTGGGCAATTGTTGAAAGATCAATCCCACACTGGGTGCATCTACATGTGCACTTTACTACTGAGTTGACTAATTAGCTCTGCAGTGAAGTGTCACTGTTTACACATGTGCACCTATTGGGGCACAGAAAATGAATTAATTCTGCCATTCAGATAGTACTGTCTGGGACAAGTACTATTCTATGGCAGAGTCATTTAGTGTGGTGAAACACACATGTAGATGGTGACTAGGGCTGTCTGGAGCATGACGGTGCTACAAGTACAGAGCTGCCTGCTGACTAGCCCCACACTGTAGCACCCTCATGCCCAAGCCACCCCCAACACTACCTCCCAGAGCCTGGGGCTGGCTCCTAGCCCCCCTGCCAGCCCAGGGCTGCTCCAATCTGGCTCACATGGGCACACAAAGATGCTGCACCTGGGAGCAGCTAACTCTGGTGCGAACTGTGCCAGAGTTTATTCAAGCAGGGTAACTGCATGTATACCTGCACCCACTGTGGATCCAACTGCAATGGCCTTAGTCACACTGTGTGCATCTACACATGCACTTAATCTGAAGCAATAAACTCCAGAGCAGTTTGAGCCAGAGTTACAGTTAACTACTCTCAGGCACAGTAAATTACCCCAGTTTAAAATAGTACTGTCCCAGACAGCATTATCTTACTGCAGTATAAATTAGTTTGCTGTGGGCTAATAATGTTGCATGTGGAGATGGTGGTACTTTAAAATGTAGTTATTCGGTCTACTCTGCATTAAAGTGCATGTACTTGAGTAGTATTTTATACTCTAGCTAGTCTCATTGAGTTTAGTGAGATTACCTGTAGGAAAGGCAGTAGTCAGGAAGGATATGACTAACAGTTTGGCTGAAAGGCCACTGTGCTGGAGAGTTACTGTTACTTTAGGACAATGGAAGCTCCTTTGGCCTGGGCTATCCAAAGAACAAGAAGTCAAGGCAATAACTGTAGAGATAGAAGTTTTTGAAGAGTTTCAGAATGAGGAGGGGAAAGGATGAATAGCTATGGACATTATCTATCAGAGACCAAACAGGCAGGATAATAAATATTTTGGAGAACAAGAATCCTAGCACTGTGCTAACCCGAGAAATATCTTTAAAGTAAAGGCAACTGAGATTCCAGAAATGTAAAAACAAAGCTGTTCTCAAATTAACAGAAAATGAGAAGCATAGCTGAGTGATCAAAGAAAGCTGAAATAGAAAACCTAAACATCCGGACATAAAGCTAATGACAAGGCTTTCCACAGAGACCGACATTCATATTTCCCTTTGGGCCACAATTTGGATGGAAATGATAATTTGTTAGAAAGCTTTATTCCACCACTGATTCCCCTGCCCCTACCAGCTAAATGACTAGGCATGGCTCAAAGCTTGATAAGCTTTGTTAGATCTGCAGTCTTACATCAATGGCTTTAAACAGTCTTGGAGAATGTCTACTATGCCAGTGAACAATGGCGACATTTTATTGGCTTGTAACAAACTGTAGGACTGAGATAGTGCGCATACATTCCTAATATCATTGCTTCCTTCCTGGGGAAAGCAGGGAAGTATTTCATTGCACAGTAACAAAAGGCATGGTTTCCATTTATTAATGGGACAGCACCACCAGGTTGTATTAACCAACCAAGCAGCTGGCTGTGAATGAGCTGAAGCCATGAAGTAGATTAATGTGGTTGCGTTGAACCATGATGGGCAATTGCCTGTATTGCTAAACTCAAGACTTTGAAAATAAGAAAAGAGCACCAAAATATATTCCATAAATGTATTTTCACTTTGAAATGCAAAGAAGCTGGATTCTTGGTGCTTGTGTCCTGCATAGGATATATGGCACCTTTGCCATTCAAATAGCTTCCTCAAAAAGTAGGAGCTGTTCAGGCTGATAGAGTGTGCACTGATTATCACCTGGAAAGTGCTGTTCTGGATTTAGACATTTCACTTTCTTTGCCAGAGGCTAATGCTACTTAAAATAACTCAGATCCTTTATTTCTGACAGGAAAGGAACTTTATCCTAGAGTTTCCTAGCCTACTTTAAACCACAACAGACTAACTTGGAGGTACAAGTTCTCTAATGGTTCTGTCACATGAGAGGTGCCCCACCCTTGGCTTGCAAGCCAGATCTGGAACCCCAGCACTGTATCATTTGGCACAGGGACCCAAGGCCCAATCCTGGTGTGTGATGGCAGCGCATGGCCCAGTCACAGTGCATGGGGAGCCAGGCAATCTATGAAGGACCAAACTTGGCACATGGGGTCTGATTAGGCCCATGGACCAGCTCTGTGCCACTCATCTGGGCTGTGGGGTCAAAATGTTGAGCACCACTTCATTACACTGATAGATACCCAGGAAGAAATTAAATACAAATACAGGCTACAACCCGTTTCACCTTTATTGAAACATAATCACATTACCACACTCGCATGTGGCTATTTCACTACAGTGGGAACCATACCAGGATTCCATCTGAATCAGAAATAAAGTGGGGTGTCTTAGGGAAGAATTTTTAATTTTATTCTTATCTGGCTGTTGTCATAGAATCACAGAGAAGCAGGGCTGGAAGGAACCTCCCTGGGTCAGCTAGTCCAATCTCATGCCTGAGGCAGGATTCATCTCTGTCCAAACCAGCCTATACAAATCTATAATCTAACCTCTTAGTAGAACTACTCAATCAACTCTGACACAAAACAAGACATAACACCCTGACCTGCCATCATGGCAAACATCCTGTGTCTGTAAAAGGCTGGTAATATGTACACAAGAGATCACAAGTGGGCCACCCCCCACAGCTACAAAGAAAGCAAAAACCTCCACAGTCCATACCAAAAACCTCCACACTCCATACTATACCCCTAGATTTATTTACATTATTACAGAGGCCATTCACACATTTCACCTATTTATACTTAAGTGGAACACAGGGATCACATATAAAATCTTCCCACCTTTACTTCCATAGCTAAATAACACTTTAGCACTGAGATAATGATATCAAGTAATCGAAGGCAACCAACCAACAAGTTGCATGCAATCATTGCATAACATCTGTAATACTTAAAAGTCAATAATAAAATAAGCAGGGCCGATAAACAATTAAAAAAAATCACATTTAATTAAGAGAGTTAAAAAAATAGTTGCAATTAATTGCAATTTTGATTGCACAGTTAAACAAGAGTCAGCATCCCACACACAACAGCCTGGAGCCTGTGTGCCCTGTGTCTTCTCTCCCGCCATCACCAACAGCACACAGTCCCAGCCCCGACCCTGACCCACCCCATGCCTACTCTGGACTCACACTGACTAGAGCACAGCAGCCAGAACTCCTGCAAAGAGCCCTGACCCTGGCCACCCTGTGCCTGTTCCAGACTCACTCGCCCATGCTGAGCAGTGACAGTGGCTGGGCAGAAGCAGCTGCTCGGTGTAAGGAAAAAGCAGTCACTTCCCTCTCACCACACCCAGGCTGATCTTGCTGCAGCTGCTCAAATCCCATGCCTGGGCTGCCCTATGGGTCCTCTACAGTGCTATCACTGCCCCACTAAGCAGCTCAGAAGCAGCAGTGATAGTGGAGAGCAGCTGCAAGACAACCTGGCGAAGGCTCCAGGGGGCTGCAGCAAGAAGGGCCCAGCAGCAGAGGCGGGGAGAGGCTGCTTTCCCCTTGTGCCGAAAGCAACGTATGCCTGGCTGTCACCGCTGGTTCCACTGCTCAGCATAGGCAGGTGACCCAGAGCAGGTGAAGGGTGGGCCGGGGTCAGGGCTGTACACGCGGGCTCCAGCCGGTCTAGAGCTGGGTCACTCCACCAGGCCGAGTTCAGAGAGGGTGCAGGACAAACCGTATTTTGCCCACCCCTGCTCAAAATGGATGTGTGAGATTAACACCGGTTACAAAAATGAACGTGTTAACTTGTTTTGCATTAATTGTATATGTTAACTGTGATTAACTGACAGCCCTAAAAATAAGTGATAAATAAAGTACTATATAAGGAGTTCATTCACAGAAAATGATTTAAATAATCCACAGCCATCAAAAATTTAGGAATAATCTACCTTACTCCATTTTGACACCTGGGTTCTTTTTACAGACATTTTTATAATATTAATTTTACAAATAAATCTAACAAAAGATCCATTTCTTTTAGAGCTGTGGTAAATGCATTGTTCTTTGGAGAAGGAAAATATTATTCAACCTAATTTGCCTTTTTTTGCAATAAAATGTCAAGTCTTTTTATGCCTTCAAAATAAACAGTAGTTTTATTATCAGTGGCTCACTGGAAAAGCTTTTTATAAAAACAAAATTAAGATCTGCTTTTGCAGTTCTCTTCATTCAGGCAAATCCTTTATTATTCAACAGAAGTAAGGAATGCAGCAGGTCATAAAGGAGAATTTCTGTTTCACAGGTCATTTTCGGCATTTCAAATACATTCTGTTCCTAATTTGAATGAAAAATAAATTGAAATTACCCAGGAAACAACTTTTGAAAAAAAATCCATCAAGGAATATTGATTTTTTAAATCAGATTTTTACTGAATTTTATGCTTTTTCATTTTGGTGTGATTTTTACATAATTTCAGGTATCGGCAATAGTGCATAACATGCTCTAGTTAGTGCAGCATTTCTCAACCCTTGGGTTGCAACCCAAAAGGGGGTTGTAAGACTATACAAAGAGTTCCAAAACAAACTTTAAAAATGAATTCTCCTTTACAGGAGAAAAACATAGGAACCCATGGGTTTTCCCTTGCAAGCTGGCAGAGTTCCAGTCTATAGGGGGGCTGCTTGGGCACGCTGCATGCCCCATACCCCCCCCCCCCACACACACACTAGGGGGCTGGGGCCTGGGGGCAGCACGTTGGGAGTGAGAGGCACTGGGTTGGGACTGGCCATTGATGTTTACAAATGGATCCTGGTACATAAAAGGTTGAGAACCAGTGCTCTAGTGCACTGCTACTGTTGCCTTGTTGTGACAGGACATGAAAGTGGCTTTTTCATTTTATTATGAAAATTATTAATGGAAGTTACTACTTTGTGTAGATTAAAATATTTTATCTGTCTTCTTAGGTCAAAATATGTCAGTTTTGTATTCTAACAGTTTGGCACTTTGTTGTAAGACTATCAGTACATTGCTGTTTCTTGCCTCAGCTTCTTTACCAATCTGTAAGGGTATTGAAATCAAGAATAACAACAACTTGCTCAAACAGCAGTTACTTCTGAAAAACTGCTAGCAGAGATTGTCTCCTTTCCAACAAAGAGTATACCAATTAAGGCCCTGATTCAAGCCTACCATCTACCTGAGAGTCTAGATTCTTACGCAATTGCAGCATGCAAATGTGAAATAAATGAAAGTAATAAAAAAGTTGACTAACCTAACCCACCTGAGCTCGGCTCACAGGGATCAATATCCTCATCATCACTGGGACATTCAGCTGAGGCCACCAGGATGTCATCTGTGGTCTGCAATAAAAACAAAGTCAAGCAGGGTCACTTAATTGATCCAGCAT
The DNA here is from genome assembly GCF_001723895.1 of Crocodylus porosus. NCBI lineage: Eukaryota > Metazoa > Chordata > Crocodylia > Crocodylidae > Crocodylus > Crocodylus porosus. The sequence continues at coordinate 49,857,899 of NW_017728943.1, read as the reverse complement.
GTGCTTAGATGATCGCTGGCATTCCTGCCATCCCTCAGATTTGTGGAAAGCCCCAAGTAACTGAGCATTTCAGGCTTAATATTTAATGATACAGCAATGCCCTCCAAAGTGTACATTAATGGGGCTTGACTTTTCAATTCCCACTTGTCAAAGGACTGTGTTAGATATCAAAAGCAGCCACTTGAAAGTCTCATCCATTTCGTTTTAACATAAAAGGGAACAGAGAGGGGAAGAGTACTTGCATCAGAAGTGTTATTCCTGCCTCTGTGTATCCAATATATAAACTACCCATATTTACCTTACAAAGTTGAGTGCACGAAATCTAGCCAAAAAAGAACATGTTAAGTTCCTTCCAGGTATGGACATCATAATAATGCCTCAGTAAGTTTTTCTTCAATAAATATATTTGCTTTCAAAAAAGTAACTGTATACCATACTATACCACCACCAGAGCATATGCCATATTTACCTGAATCCAAGATTAGGTTTCCCCCCATATTTAAGACAGGAGAAAAGGCCCCTCATCTTGGATTTGAGTACCAGTGAGGGGGCATGTGGCTGCTGTAGCTCTGACTCTAGCTCTGGCACCTAACCATGGTTGGGGTCAGCGCCACAACCTTAGCTGCTGCCTAACTCCCATATGCCTCTCTACTTCCTACCTCTCCCCTGTCCCTTGCGGCAGTGAAGTGCGGGGGGGGGAAGTGGGTTAAATTGATACAACCCTCTCAATTTATACATTTTCCATGTCCAAAATCTAATTATTGAGGGGGTTATCTTAAATTCAGAGTTTTCTTGGATTTGGGTAAATACAGTAGATAGCCACTCAGTAAAGGACCTTGGTATCATTAATGAACAACTAAATGAAAAACCTCTGCTCCATGTAAAAGCAAAAGCAAATATCAAGAATGGGTTAGAAAAGTAACACTGAAAATGTGGTAAGACTTATAGAAATAACCTGGAATACTGAATTTAGTTTGGGTAAACGCATTTCACACAGAATAGGGCAGAAACAGATGGGTTCCAGAAATGGAAAAAATGTATATGAAGTGACTGAACACATTAGGATTGTTTAATTTACAAAGGGACAAGTACCAAGGTACAGCACAAAGTACTCAATTGTATATGGAAATGAAATTAGGGATTCCTATTTACACTTTCAATTAGTACACGGCTAGGGACAGAAGTTACACATAAATCAATTTAAGTCATCAGAAACTGACTTAAACCTGTAAAAAGAATAGCAGTTCAGTGCACATAAAGCAGTTTCAAAATGGCTGAAACTGGTTTAAGATAAACCTGTTTGAATGTAGTATCAGACTTAATTGATTTGGGTCAAACCAGTTTATGAAATTTCTGTCCCAGACCTCTTCCTGGTTCAAATTAAATTACAGTCCTGCAGCGTCCCAGCATGCTTTGCAGTCCTGGGCTGGGCTGGGCTGGGCTGTGCTGTCTGCTCCAGCAGAGGAGGGTTGGGAGGATAGGGGGAATGGGAGGCAGGGACTGTCCCCTATCCAGGCAAACTCCGGCTGGGTTCTGGGGCCCTGCTGTTGGAAATCATGGACACCAATCACTACTAAGTCCAAGAATTTTTTTTAACTAAAAAAGAAAGAAAGAAAGAAAAAGATTAGGCATTTTAAGTATAGTGAAAAAAATCTGTTTATATCAGAAAGGGCAAAAATAAGGGAGATAAATCCTCGTTCTTTGCATCAAAAGCCTTACATCTATCAATTTTGTTAGGAGGAAACTTTCCCTGTCAACATATTAATCTTTAAATGTGTATTTCAAGATTTCTCATACCTTCCCATGAAACATTTACTACTGCCTGCAGTAAGAGACAGGCTAGATGGAGCTCAGCTATTTCTGTATTGTTCTTGTATGGGACATATGCTAACTATGGGATCTAAAATATCTTAATCAGTGTGGAATATTACATTTAATCACTTTTTGCAGTGGAATAATAGAGGGAAATGTATTATAACAAAGTGATACTCTTCACAGGTTTTAAGACTGAACATATACAATTTTTATTTCTGTACAGCTAACTCAGATTTTGCCAGTATTTTTAACATTATTCTTCTTGCTGAAGTTTTATAGCAAAGCATATTATAATAATAGGATTTCCTTTGTTATGCTTAAAACATATTAATGAATTTATGCTTGCAGAACTTCTGTTAGATAAAGAAGTGCTAGAAAAATAAAGTCAGTAATATCTGTGAGGCATAACAAAGAAAAACCTATTATAACAATATTAACATATAATATTTTAGAATTGGAAGGCTGTAGCCCAAGCTAAGACAAAACGTCTATGCAAGACATATCTTATATCACAGTGCAGTGCCTTCAATATAGATGTGAAGATCTGTAATCAGGAAAGCCTTTTATGTCAATATATGATTCTGCCAAAGAGAAAACTAGCAGACACAAAGAATGAGATGGAAATAAACCTGCAGTTTAGTTAGTTTATTTTCTGTTCCACATAGAAACAAGTGGAACTTCAGCAAAAGGATGGCTGCAAATGTCCTAATAAGTATCCAGTGGTGAATGAGGATGAATTTAAGATTACGTATTAAAAGTTTATGTCACTGTTTAAAAGAGGACTTAACATGATTTCTCAACTAAAATTCAGTGGACTGAATTTAAAATCCTAGGAATAAACACTTAAGCTCCAACTCTAAAAATAAAGATAATAAATTGAAAATGATGGGAAAATCAGTCTGAATTTTCCAAACACTCTCATCTATGTCCACAGTCCCAATTTTTATTTTTTCCTTCTAGCCTTAACATTGGAGAAGACATTGTTCTCATCTAGTCTCCTCACAGAACACTGAAAACACAGGTGTCTGGTTTTACAGACAGTTTCACATGCATATTCCTATAATATGAAGTGCGACTCTTCCTTAGAGACGGTGACTGTATATCTCACTTTTACTGGGACGGTCCCATTCCAAACATCTGTTCCAGGTGTGCTTTTGGTTTTTGTCAAATTAATGCTTTTGTCCAGTTTTTTGGTGGGAATACAGTCTCCAGCCTGGGGATACAAGAGAGGGTGGTTGGTCTTCCAGCATACTCAGAGCCACCGCCCATCCTCTCTGGTATGCTTAGTTGAGAATGGAGCTTGGAAGCTGCTGAGCATGCCAAAGGGCAGGTAGGAGGGCTGGTTTGGGAAAGACAGTCATCCTGACTTCCTAACTTCACTAGCCTTTGTTCTTTCAGAGCCCCATAGTTCCATGACCTCAGCCTTGGACACGTCAATGTGCTACTTTGATACAACGCTGTATCTTTACATCTAATGCTATTCATGCAAATCATGAGACATGGAAACTTCATGCATGGCAAGAAATCACTTCCTTCAGTTGTCTATCTGTCTTATCAGAAACGTTGTTAAATAATGACTTTGTATACACGTTATACATGAATATAAAGGATTTTACATTGTGTGTGAGGGAGGGATACAAGTACAGCATCCTGTTCTCAGGGCAGAGTTAAATAATCTTAACTGACTGTAACTTAAGTTTTCACACTATGCAATGTGCTTGAAATGATCAGAATCAATACTAAGACAGCTTAGTCCTGAAATATATGAAAGTGTGATTTTTTTTGCTACTGTTGGCTTTATAATGTGACACTTTATAACCCTAGATGTCTATCCAATTATGGCTACTCTTTATTAAAGGATATAATGTATATCTCAATGTCATCCTGATCAGTCCAAACCAATCCACTTCTTTCAAATATCAGATGTGCAAGATGGGGTCTGTTTTTACCTCTGGGTTCACCTTTTTTCCTCTGGTTTTGTGACTGCCAAAATAGAAATTATTCGGAGCTGCTATCTGGCATTCTCAGACGGTGGCCAACGCAAGCGTACCTTCTTCTTCAAGCTATTTGCACAGCTGTTGGTACCTGGGCTCATTCCAAGAACTCGAATTCTGTATTCTGTCTGACCACCTTAAGATTGTTATTCTTATGATGCCAGTTTAAAGCCACTGATTAAAGTATTGTATTGAAATGAAAGTAGAGGGTGAAATACTTAAAATAAATCAATAAAATTAAAAAGTTAATAATAATTTAACTGAAGTGTCGAACAAACCCCGCTGCTGCCAAAGAGGAACAAAGGGACAATGGTACTTGAGGGGATCAGCAACCCAAATTAGAAATGGAAGCTAGTAAAGTATTTCAACCTTTTTAAAAACTGGATTCAACATTATGTAAATAATAAAGAACCTGAAGAATATCAACAACTCCTGTTGGCCAAACACTAAAGTCTGTTCTGAAGCAAAGTCCCATTGATGTAAGTGAGAATCTTACCACAGTGAAAGCAGCAGGACCTAGACCTATGGCTAGGACAACTCTAAGGAAGTCCAACAAAATAATGTGAGATAAAATAACGTGTTTTAGTTACTGTACATCATATTTCTCTGGTGCTTTTCTAATTTGGATGGCAAGACTGAAAATAAATCAGTTTTCCTAAATGAATTGCAACTGCTGTTAGCACCCGTGATAAACACTGCTAATTTGCAGGATGCTGCACTGAGTGTTTTCATTAATCAAGGATTTAAGAGTCAGAGGAAAATCCCCCTATTGGCAGTGAGTTTCTAATAGGATAACGTGCAAGCTGGTATCATACTAATATGAGATTGGATTAGACTGTCTCTTGGGTGAATTGTCCAAATTCATCTTAAAACTGACAATCTAATTGTAGGAGATTTTAAAAAAATTAAATAAAAGAATGGCAGGTATACATCCTGGAAGGGCAGCATGATTTCTTGTCATTATAACTACTTTTCTTTGTACATTATTGTATTTTTAGAACCATTCAATTTCAAGTCTGCAGGGTTTAAGGCAGAGCTTATTTTGTGGTACCTGGCTATTGAAAGTGTCAGATGATTATGTCACTTTCTAAGAAGAGAAAAGAAGATGGACAGAAAAATTTCACAATTATTACACCAATATAAAAATAGAAAAATTACACTTTGGAAAACTGGATGTCAATGAGTAACTCCACACTTAGCTTTTGACCCTTATTCATGTAAAAAACCTCTCCAAAGTTTAAACTATTATTTTCATCAGTGATGACTATCGTTATTAATACAGCTTGCAGGCGATGGCTTTTGTCATTACAACGAGAATATAAAATGTCACCTATCTGCCACCATTTCTCGTAAAGGGGATGGCAAACAAGCTGCTGGCCAATCTGTTTTGGTTCAAATAATAAAGACTTAGTTGTAGTATAGCTATAGTAACAGACTCTACAGAGGTACATAAATACCAAGAAGTCTCCAGGGTTGCAGTCACTGGGCTACAGCAGTTTGGACCCTGATGCTTTAGACAATATTTCAGCCAGCCTTTTCTAATAATGCTTGGCTAACATTAGGTTGAAGAAGGAAAAAGACTGGAAGTAAAGAAATAATTGAAAATATAATTTATATAAACATTTTTTGCTAAACCATCTTCCTAGTCTTTGTCTTAAAAGACTTAAAAAGTATACCATTCTCAGTCATTTTTAGTGTGGGCATGGTAAGGCTTAAAGACAGCAGTAAAATGTGAAGCAAAAATTAAATTAGCACTTGTGCATTCATTAAATGTAGTGGTTTCTGCATATTTTCCCTATAGTACTTTACCTCCTTTATTTAAAAGAGTACCCCACAGTTAGTCTGAATATAGTTTATTCCTTTCTCCTTAAATAACATATTTTATTCAGTCTGAAATACAAGCAAATTCAAATTGTACTGGTTAAAGCTAATAGTCTTAATTATAAACAGCATATGCTCTTTTGACTACCATTTAAATAATTTTAGATTAGTATTTAACTGTGTAATCAAACTATTTAAATTATTTATTTATATTGCACTAGTGCCCAATCAGGATCTGGATGCTGGTTGCTCAAAAGCCACAGGAAGATGAAGACCCTGATGAAAGGCATTTACAATCCAATTTATATAATATAAGTGAGGCAAATAATAGAATGGGAAGTGAAAGGGAGGACAAGGAACATGGTGACATATTCACAAGGTTATTTAGGTTAATGGTGCCACTCCAGCTCAGTGATAAGCACATGATTATCTTTAAGCTACTGAGTGTCCATTTGAAGTCAAAGGCTGCATCCAGATGGGGGAGCATGTGCCTATCCTAGTATCTCAAAGCAGGTTGAGATGCCACAAGAGGCACACTAGGAATGAAAAAATGTTCCCCCTGCTAACTAATTTTGATACCAGGAAATCCTAGTATCAAAAAACAAACAAACCACCCTGGGGTGGTAAAAGAAATGGGCATATAATTGTCAATAAGAAGAGAGAGCACAGAACAGACAGCAGGGCAAACAGAGAATTAGGAATATCTAGTATCATGAAGAATAAGTGTGGACATAATTTTGACAAAAATATGATGAACAGTAAAAAATGACAGAGTGAATTAGGAAGCAGATAGGCATTATTTTACTCCAGCAGTCCTTCCTGCCCAGAGCAGGGGGCTGGACCCGATGATCTAATGAGGCTCTTTCCAGCCATAAACTTGTGTGAATCTGTAAGTTAAAGTACTGAGATGGGGTGGGGATGCAATTATTAGAGATGGATCGTTGAGGGTAGAAACCAGACTGGAGAGACTCTGGAATGAAACAGGAGAAAGTCACTTATACATAACATGGTCAATGAACGTAGATGTGAATGGAGCAGGGAAATTGGGTGCTAGATGAGTGGTAGTCTACAATAGTATATGTGAGAAGGTGGTATACCAGCACATGTACTGAGCAGGGAGTAATCAAAGCAAAGAGACATTCAGTAAAAGGATGAGAGAGCCAGCCAAGGTCAGTATGTGAGAGGAGATAGATCAAAGAACAGGGGAGAGATTAGGAAATAAGATGAGTGATGCAAAGATATTTTATAATATGAGGTGTAACAGGCAGGCATTCATGACATACGAGTACTGGAAAACATATTATCAAGAATAGGACTAGGGAATTAAACCTCAAATTCTCGGTCTCTTCTTTTTCTGTATTCCTAGGTATTGGATCTGTTGACACTATAACTTCATCGTCTTCCCTAAAAACCCACAGAAACCATAGAAAGTGTGTGCGCTAGTCCAGTGTGAATTTGTTACAAGATGTTTTTAAACATTGAGGCCTGACGGGCTGAACAGGAAAAAAACAGTACAGAGCCAGATCCAAAGTATAAATAAAGGATTTAGAAAACCGACAAGTACTGCTGTCTTTTAATTAGCCACAGTAAATATATATTTGTCCTAAAATGCACAGCTCGTGTACTGTTTACAAGAGGAAGGTCCATGCAGAACTTTATATTTTGGATTTGGATGTCTTCAACTTTAATGAAAACCAATAACTCATATATATATTTCTTCTTCATTTTTCTTTTCTTTTTTTCTTCAAGGGGGAATGAAATAACCCAAACTGATGGGAATACTTGCAGAAACCAACAGGGTCTGAAAAATCAGGAAAGAGCTCATGTGGAAAAAATCAAATTTCATTTTTAGGACTGGATTAACTGCACAATTTTCTAGCCAAGACTGTGTAATTTAAATTTAATTTACTGTGGGTGAAGTTGATCTCTATGAGTGGTTGTTGAGACAGTTATAGAAAAAAACTCAAATATGTCACATTAATCAATCCTATTCTTCAGCTAGTTTTTCCCTTGTGTTTTGTAACTTTTGGTAACATAGGCACTTTGTTGAGATACACACAGCAGCATAGCAGTAACATCAGCTCTAGATGACATCCCATTTGGACACGTGCCTCCAAATTTGTATTTAACCTGCTATAGGCCAAACAAGTACATCTGCATCAATTAGATTTAATCAAACCACATACAAAAAAGTCCCCTCTCATCTTTATATTACTGAAGTGATATTAAAATGCCAACATTCCAAGATCATACCCAATTTTTATGATTTTAGCTGTTGACCTATTACAATATACTAACTTTACAGAATAGTAACTGAAGACAACACAGGAACATTTGTTTCAAAATAAGCTTTCAGCAAACTGATACTGTCAAACTGCATGGTGTTCTGCTGTGTTCATTTTATTATCAGTCTATGACACCAGAAGAATGGCAAAAAGCTGAAGAGTAACACATTCTTTTTAATCAAAACATTAATATTTCAAAGTATAATAAGCAAACACTGATTTTTCCCAACACAGCCTTTGGTGTTGTGGACTGAAATTCCTTAAAGCCTTGTTTTTAAAAAGAAAAACGTTGGACCAAAAAGAATTATTTGGTTACATCTTTCCCAAACCTCAGACTCTGGGTGCTGTTATAGGTTACCTTTAAAACATTTTAAATGTGGAATGATATGCTGGCATAAAATTAAAACCGTTTCAGAGAAGTTGCAGGTTAGGGTTTAACGCGTCTTAGACCTGAACAACTCTGACTTACCATTAGAGCACCTGGCAAGAAGGGACGTGGACAGGATCCATGACTATCCGTTCTCTGGGGTGGGAGAGAAAAGTGGGGAGTGTGGCATGTTGATTGGGGGTGGACAAGCCACCATGTGGGCTGTGGCTTCCCTCCTCCTGCATCAAGAAGGATTCAGCTGAAACCACAGGTGGAAGGGGAAGTCTTTAAAAAAAAAAAAGCTGTTTGAAGTAAGTGGGAAGGGGGGGAAGTAAGGGGAAAGGAGTAAAAACTAAAATTAAACTGCAGTTGAGTTCAGAAGAGTTGAAAGTTTGCCCACAGAACAAAGGAGTGGCAAGGACTGGAACGTGGTGCATCCTGGGATGCCAGAGGAGTGAAAATAAAACATTTTACCTCTCTGGAGCAGACTAGCAATGTCCTGGAATGACCGGGGTAAAATGGATAAGGATAACCCTTGCTTGAATTGTTACAACTTTAAAACATTTAGGCCACGTCCAGATAAGCATGGCCATGCAGTAAGTCATGTGGCGGACATGTCTGTGGCACCACAAACTGCATGTTCAGCTGTTCACCATGCTGCAAGGGAGCAGTGCAGGGTTTGTGTTGACCCCTGGATATCTGGGGTCAAAAAAATCTGTGCAAAAAAAAAAAAAAATGGCAGGGCACACACAGGGGCAGCGTGCGTTACTCAAAACTGGAGCCTGACTGGCTAGAGCCAGGCTCTGGCTGCTAGCCAGTCTCTGAGTGGCAGAATTGCTGCTGCTGCAGCTCTGGGAGGCCCGCAGGACCAAGGTAAAGCTATTTCACCTGGGGTCACCTGCCACATGCGAGAGGGTGTGGCATAGGTGTTCCCTGGGGACAACTAGCAACAGCAAAAGGTGTGCTGCTGCTAGTTGTCCCAGGGAATCAAACATCCATGCTTATGTGGACATGGCCTTAGAGGGCAATTAGCGTGGGTAAACACCCTTTAATAGGTGATTGCCGCTAAGTGCTTTTATGATTATTTAAATGTTACATGTAAGACCACTCTCACAGACAGTATATAACCAATTCTCCCCCAAAAACAAGGTCACTTCTGGCTCTCAGTTCTGTAGCTACTTTAGACAAGGAGGCTTTGACAAGTGTTATCCTTCTCTTTTTCAAAATTCACCATGTTAATTTTTGCACGAAACTACCAATTTCTATCACTGCTAGTAATATATGATAGCATGCTCCATTTCCTGCCTCTCCCTCTACACCCTTCCCAAAAAAGTTTAAATAACTCAGTTCTCTGGAATTTGAAGCAAGTTTCTTTGAATAAGCTCAGAGTCATACATACATCCTCCCTAGGAAAAGCAAAAATAAAGAGAATAAAAATTCATGCTGATGTACCTTCTGTTTTTGTTTTTATTTAAATCTGGGCACCAAGGCAGGGAGTACTAAGTTTAAGTTGAACTGAATCATTTTAAAATGAAAATACTACTGAAAGATATACCGAAAAGATTATTTCACAGTAGATCCTTCCCTCCATTGTCTATATATGAACAAGGTTAATTTCCCAGAGGAACAGAAAAAAATGTATTTATTCAATTTCTCCTCTCCTGGACTTGCAGGGTCTTCTGACTAGCAAGTTAACCACCTGAGCGCCTTCTCTGTTATTTTACTCATTAGGTTATGTGAAAATTCATCCTACATCATAAATGTCTCTCATTAGCCATTGTTGATACATTTGTAGGACTAGCGATAAGACATTTAACTTTGTATCTAGTATACAACATTAGATGTTGTAAATGAGCTGTTGTTCCTCTCTCCAAAAAGAGTGATCATATCCTGTAGCTTTATTTCTAGAAAGGGTTATGCATAAGAAGCATATGTAGGAAGCATAATACACAAATGCAGATGTTATCTCTTTTTGTGGGTGAGCAGGTTTGTGTGAATTTTTCCAGCCCTGCTGCCTGGCCTGTGATCCTATTAGCTAACACCTCTGAAGTTGGAAAGGCCAGATGATTATGTGGGTGCCATCCTTCAGTAATGCGATAAGATGCAGTGTCTGAGAATGGAGAATGGTATTCTCTGAATAGTCCCTCATTTCATCCACCCCATGCTCCTTTTCTCCTGTATGCTGGAATAGCAGAAGAACAGGGGATGATTAATGTGCAAGTCATTAGATGTCACTTGTGCTTTCTTTGTAAAAAGCCTTTTAGCATACCAGTGTTTATTTCTGTTCTCAAACTTGGTATCACATTTAACAACAATAATAATAATAACAGTGATGTTGGAGTGCAAGTTTTTTTTTTTTTTTTTTTTTTTTTTTTTAGAGTTTGCATTATACTGAACAAACACGAGAGAGGGAATATGTTCAAGGACGTTTTCCTTAGAGAAAGAAACTCACTTGGGCTTTATGTGCAAGAGAAATGTTCCCTGGCATTATGTTTGTATTTTCCAGTTTCATCATATTTTTAGGTTTTTCTCTGGCTGAAGCAAACACCCTGGCCTTCATTAATCCTGAACTCACATAGCATGGCAGAGACTTTCACAGCATTTTTTATCCATGGAGTAACTGCTTATTAAAGTTAAAAAATACAGCAGTGATAGTGAAGCAATTAATTTATTCTCCTGCAGTACACTTTGCAAGTCACAGAGATTACTGAAGTTTTGGGACCTGAGACTCAGTTGGTATCCATCTTCTACAACCTGTCACTGACATTATTTCATACTCTTAATAGGAGCCTACAGAACAGATTATATTTTCTAGAGAGAAAGAACAAAAGAAAAAAATGAATGTAATCAAGAACAAAAAAGCACTAAAGTAGTGAATAACCCAAATGTGTAGGAACACCCCAAAGATTTTCCTCCAGAGATAGGGAGGGCATTCAGCACTTGGAAATATATATGCAATACACTCAACATGTAATAAGTTTGAATTATTCTTGAATCAGTTATATACTAACCAGTTCTATGATGAGCACACCTCCGTATTTTGTTGTTCCACCTCAAGAGTATCTTACTCCATTAAAATTAATGAGTTTTGTCATTAGCTCAAGCTCATAAGGAAAAGAACAAGACCTACTTTGCAAGACGAGTACTTCCTGCTAAGTAATATGTACCTTTCCCTCCTAAAAAAGTTATAATTTTCAGGGGAATAGGTTGTCTTAAATTATTTTAATTCTCATAGCACAGGAGCCCTCAACACGAGGACCAGAGAACAGATCAGCAAACAGGGGAGCTTGAGTGGGGACTCTGCCTGGACATTTTTTTCTTTCTTGCCCTTACTTCAGTGGCAGTAGGTATAGGAGGAAGAGGGAAAATTCCAGGAAGTACCAGTGGAAGAGGAAGGAACTAGTAGGAGAATCAGTGGGATGTCTGGAAGACATTGCAGTGGCAAGGCCCCTGCTGCCCCCAGCTCCCTCTCTGCCTGTATCTGTGTTGGCTTTGTCCAGTTGTGGCCATTGATCACTGAGGGTGCTGACAGACATGCAGGTCTCGGCTCTAACTCATGGTGCTTTGCATAAAGTGCTGAGTTAGAGTGCCCCCCCCCCCGGTCCTCTCCAACCTAGCAGACATTCATGTTCACCAGTTGGGTAAGGAGGGGTGGGAATCAAGCCTGCCTGCCTGCCCCATGATTAGGGTTGGGCTGATGCAGCCCCCCCACCCCACCCTCAGCTCCAGTGCTGTCTGCAGAAAGGAAGGGGGGAAGGGGAGCTGCAGACTGGGGTTTGCCCAGTCTGAAGTGAAAGGTAGGGGATGAGGTGCTGTGAGGTAGGGAGGCTCCAATCTGCCTGCCCCTGTCCAGCTCAGGCTGGGCAAACTCCAGCCCACAGCTCCCCCTACTCCTTCCTCTCTCCCTTCCTGCAGCCCAGCCCCAATCACACTGACAGACTGACCCTAGGGAATACAACTTCCCTGAGGTGCTCTACTTTGGAGTGCCTTCATCTGATTCTTCTTTAAATTAAAGTTAATTTGTCACGTGATTGGCCACTTTTAAAGCACTCTGTATCATGTCATGGCTGTTAAGCAGTTTCAGGAGACTGACTGTGTGACAAATATAACTTCTGCCTGTGCTCTGACACTTCCACGCACATTCTGGTCTGATCTTGCAAGGACTGTAGCCTCAATGTTCCTGTCAAAGACAGCCAGATTAGGGAGTGTTTGCCTATTGGATTCTCTCAGGAATTTAGGTAAGGGAGCTGCAGGAGCAGGTGAACAGGCTCAGACCTTCACCGACTCAGTGCACAAGGAGATTTCCCTCTTCATGGACAACCAGAGAAGGCATTGGAAGACAGAAGACAAAGATATTCAGGAGGGCAGAAGGCTGCAGCTTGTAACCTCTGGCAACAGAAAGCACTCCTGAATATGCACCTCTCCAGATGAAGAAAAGGTATGAAGCCCTGGTATCAGATGAGATAAGGAGCCTACTACAGTGGCAGGAAGGGATAAGCCATACACACCTTATCACACAAACTTCATGACTTACTAGGTCGAGAAGGGCATCTGAAGCCCTGTTACTAGTGAAAGGGAAGTTAAAACTGGATTATCAATAATCTCTTCTATAGATGTGAACTCTTAAAATACTGAGTAACAAAGACCCACCAAGAAAAATAAGCACATTGATGAAACAGCGCAGTATTCCAAAGTGCTTCTAAATTATGGTGTACCTTGTAATGCTACAAAATCAAAGACAAAATAAAACAAAAATAAAAGCCACCCCCAAGTAAAAATTCCAGTGTTAAATAATCTAATAACAATAATAATAATAATAATTCACCCTGCAGACCTGGAGCAGATAATGGGGAAAATACTTGTCACAAAGATACTGGACACTGAAGTGCTCTGTACAACTTCTTTTTGCACGTGTACCTCCTATTTAAACTAACAGAATTTAGACCCTCGTACACTGAAGGGAAAATATGCCTAACTGTTTCTCAGTTAGACACAGAAGATTCATTAGACCTAGGCACTTTGGAGATTCACATTTTAGATTAAATGGATTGTGCTACTGTATAATTTTCATACATGTGTTTGGATTTATTAATTATGCCTTCATTTCATAAAAGCTTAGAAGAATAAAAAACCTCCTTTATTTCATTTTAAATTCAGAAGTACAGTATACCACTGGAAAGCTCACATGGGACAAAAGTCTACCTACTTGGGTCCAGGAGCTGCACCTGTCAGTATCTTTGACTGTGATTTTAATGTACAAACTAGGCAGTGCAGGTGGTGATGCTTTAGGTCAAGAGTGCCAAAACATTTCCATTATAAAACCATATTTGCAGTTACTTATCATTTGACAAAGTAACTAACTGAAAATTTCCTTTTTGAATGTCTCCCAGAAGCTCTTTTTTTAAAGGCTCAACTAAACCAGTTATTTGTCAGAACTCAGTTTTGGGGGGAAAAAAGATGTTGTTTTGCCATGTTAAGAAATTTTTTAAAGCAATTACATTGAGAAATTCTAGCATTTTCATGGTCTGGCGCATGGATTTGGAGTGTGCCAGGGAGAAGTTGAAAAACTAAAGAGCATATGGGACCAGAAGCCAAGGAAGGTGGTGATGGCAACTGATGCTAGAACAAAAACCAGGCTGGAGCAAAAGGTCTGTGTATACCTTCAGAAGTTGGAACAGCACCTAGAATTCCTGAATCTCAACTTTCCTTTGCTATCAGCGATTATCTGTTACGTTCACTGTTAAAACACATGCTTCATTTTTCCTTTGGTAGTCAGCACATGTAAAGGATGACAATCTACTCCTGCTATCAAGTTACTCCATTAGTTCAAATGGAGTTTATGAAGGGGTTGGGGGGAAAGGGGGTGCTGAGCTGTGGCATGCATGCTACAAGTGGCACAGGCAGGTTCATACGGCAGGGAGCAGAGGGCAATTAATAGAAAGCAGAACACCTTATTGGACAGGAAACAGGAAGTAGTGAGCAGATTGGGCAGGAGAAGCAGATCACAGTGGCACTCAGGGAAGGGAGTATGTTAGGTTAATTTGTGGCATGCCTGCCAAAAAGGTTGGCCCTCACTGATGTAGGGAATCTAAAGGTCCCAAACCTGCTAATGATCAGTTTGGCTATCATGATGATGACAGTGGATTTTTGGAGAGCAGGTTGCTTGCTTGTTTTTTGAAGGTTTTTTGTTGTTGTTGTTTTCCCCCCTTTTTAACAAGGTAAATATAAAAAGTTTTGCTGAAAGAATGTTACAGGCTAACTCAGGCACTCAAAAGATAAATGTTACATGGTACCCCTCTGAGGCACAAGGCATCTATGTTTGTATATACTCTGAAGGTGTCTTGGTTAAAACAGTTCAAGCAAACTCAAATGACATTTTCCCTTCCTTATTATATTGTAGTGATATGGAATTTATGCAATTACACAGAATATGGTATAGAATTTAAAACAGAATGCAAGCCAGGAAATTAATGCTTACTTACAAAACCAAGTTTATTCAAGTCCTCTTTATATTTCAAGAAAGGCTTGCTAATTTTGTGGGTGCTTTTACAAGGTTTACTTTTGTAATGGTATCATAGTTCCATAGCTATTATACAAAAATGCTGACGTGATTTGATTGGCAAATAAACAAAAGAAAGTGGGAGGATCCTCATTAATATTCATAGGCATTTTTTAGTTTCCTAAATCAAATGCAGAAGCGAGTCCAAAAGAAGCTAGAAAAGGTCTCTTGATGTAGGTAAGTACTTTTTTGGCCCACAAATATACATGCTATATCAGACTACCTGTCTTATACACAGGAAAATTGTATAAATACTAACTCAGGGATTGAATTAAACTGATATAATTTCCCAGGTAGATGTTCATCCTTTGCTACAAGAATGTCTTTTTTGGTTTATTTTTGTTCTTTTGAAAGAGATTTAAGCTAAACCTTAAAGCAGGGGTCATCAACATTTTTGGGCAGAGTGCTGAAAACACCCACAATTTCAACTTGTAAGATGTTGTTGTGCCTTAATAATTCCTGTTTCAACACTTATTTTACTCCTCTTTCCTATACCCAAATTACTATGTGACTATGCGTGGCTTCAAAGTTGATATGCAGCCTGATCCTGCAACCCTTGCTACAGTCAGTGAACTCACTGATTTCACTGAGATGACCTCCTTGAGCAAGGACTGCAGGACTGAGGGTAGGCACTATAAAATCCTGGGAAGATCTCCCATAGATTCATCACTAGCACTTGAAATGGGGGCAGTGTCCTGGGATTTCCAATGGTCCCATATGGTCACCTTATCTATATGGTGCTTTGAACACGTAGGACTAGATTTTGAGCTGCACCAAGTTTACACAGAGTGGGAAATTTCTTGCAGTTACTGTTCTATTTCCCTGACAATGTGTCAGTGGGGAACTATGGGACTGCTTTAAATCCACTTGCTACACAGTGACCACTGTGCCAGGTAAGGAATATTAGAAGCAGTGTATGCTGCACACACCCCTCTGGTTTGTCAGGGAAATCCTTCACTAGCCCTTTCCAAAAGGACAAAGTGGGAACTTTGTGCATCCAGAATCTGCCCCAAAAAGTTTTATATAAATGCTAACAAGCATTATTATTAGGCTTGTTCAATAAAGCTGATATGTATTCAATACTGAGTCTAGCACTTTGATTCAAAGGGCTCCTAATAAGCAGGGACACAACATACATCACAATGCGCGGCAATATTTTAAAAGAAATAATAACTCTGAAATGTTATTTTGATTGATTTTTATAGCAAACTCATGCTGTAGCATCTAAGCACTGAAAAGGAATGATGGGAAAAAAAATTCACAAGTGAGGTGATACTGCCCACAGAATTTTTTCACCTGATCATACTAATTTGCAAAGATTAATTATATGGAAGGAGCCATGAAATGTTGGATTGTATGATAAATAGACACTATGACAGCAACGATTTTGCCTAATGTTCTAGTATGCTTTTTAACTTTTGAAATTTAATTACAAAAAATAAAAAATGCCACTAGATTCCTAACCATTACATTGTATTTTCAACTTGGGAAAGCATTCTGTTTCACAATAAAGGAAATTGCAGGTGTGAACCCAAGGGAGACAGACCTTGGAAATTCTTACTTTGTTGCTATAGCAATAGTTTGTGAGAATGTGTATCAATTGCTTTTTAGCTCTCAAGCATGCAGCTGAGTTCATGTATGGTGGTTCCAATCACTGGGTACACAATGTCTGCAGCTTATTGTACCCTGATAAAATTTGTAAATTACTTAAGTTAAAGTGACAGGCATCAGGTACCTGGGGAATGAAAAAATATTCACACTTTTTTTTTGGTTACAATACTTAACGCTGTTCTGTAAAACCCTTTAAATCTATGCTTTCAATTAGATATTTTTCCTCCTGCCTGGAGACAGTTTTATATAAATATGCTCTGAAGTAATGCATTTAAGTTCCTTTGTTATTATGCACAATAACATGCACAAATTGGGCCTAAACTTTTATTGTTAGAAATGGTATATTTAAGATCACATTAATTTTTGAAGGCAAAAATAAGAAAAGCTTAGGGCAGTGGTTTGCAAACATTTTATATTCCAGGCACTTCTTAACTTTTCTGAATTTAGTAGCTACCCATTAAGAAGACTATTTTATTTGTTACAGTTCTTACCTCCTCACACAGAGGCTGAGCAGAGACAAATGAACTGTTACCTCCATCCTGCAGCATCCTTAAAAGGATCTCACAGCACCCCAGATGAGAAGCACTGACCAATGGCATGAAGAAAGTTTTGAAATATTCTTTATAAAAAAGAGCGGTCTGAAAATCCAAAGCTTCAACATTCATAAAAGGTAAAGAGCATAGAAAGTTAAGGGTCTGAATCAGGCCCTGAATCACTTGCAGGTATATTTTGGCTAGTAAATAATACTTAATTTATCACTTAAAATTACACAGGCTTTGCTTATTAAAAATAATAATTTTTGTTATGTGTGTGATGAAACGGGCCCCAAATGCCCCAGGGTCGAGCAGGCCTGAATTGTGGGGAAACAATCCATGAATAATAAAAAACAGATAATATAAGGATTATATTATATGTTAACAGTAACAAGGATGACTAGATAACGCGGCAATATTTTAAAATGTGTACAAGGTTAACTGTGGGTAACGAACGTCAAAATCCACAAAATTCAGTAACAGCATAAAATGCTTGGTCTGTGCTTGCTATCAAACAAGGCCAATGGATTCTGACCCTATAGGAATGTGCAAATTACATGCTAAATTTGGCCCAAAATCTCCCGTTCAAACTACCGGTTCTTTTAAATCACAATTAGTTTTATTCATTGATTTTACATTTTCAAAACTGCTTCACCAGCAAGAGCAGGCTTGGGTCCTGTGAGTGCAAAATGTTTAGTTTCATTACCGAAGGGTTTTGCTACAAAAGATCCATTGTGATAGAAAGTGCCCTACAGAAAATGAGGCCTCTGGGGATCCCACTATCTTCTGCTTTGCTTACCAAGATGACAAACCTTCTCACTAAAGTTTTATTGGATATGCAGCTTAGCCATTCCTTAAAATTCCCTTCTCAATATTTGCAACTTATCTGCTTAATACATATACACATTTCAACATGCCTTAATATCCTGCTTATACATAACAAAAATGCCGCTGATTTCTTCCTTGGATCTTTTAAACCTTCTTGTCCAGGATTATTTGAATTAAGGAACTGGGTACAAAATCATTAATTGCACAAAGCAGCACTTAGACTTTCTGGCCATGAGTATCCAGTAGGGGTGTGCAAAGCCTTAGTTGCCGATTTGATTTGGAGAAGATTTGGCCAGATTTGGAGACCGAATCACTGAATCTGAATTGAATCAGGAGGAAAAAACCCAACCTCCGAATCGACTCAGAAAAGATTCAGAAAAAGATCCAGAGATTTGGCAGGCAGTCTTTCAGGGGAACAGAAACTGAGAAGAGGGAGGGGGAGTAGAGCTGGAAAGACTGACATCTGTAGGTGGCCAGTGACTTTGATCTTTCCCTGAGTCCCCTTGCACAGTGGTCTGAGGGAGGGATATAGAAACAGCATATAATCCTCTGTCTACAGCCTTTACGTCCCCTTTGTGAGCTCTTTCTGTCTAAGCAAGAGCAACTGAAAAGTGCTGGGAATGGCTTGGCTTCCTTGTAGTCAGTCTACTCCTAGTTTCTGTTCTTGAAGAGGATTAGATACAGCTTAGTAACTAGAATCCCTCTACTTATCCCTATCCATTCCATTTCTTTCAACTTATATTTTCCCCCCGAACCTCTTATTTGTTCTTGTTTTCCCCCACACACACTTGCTTTTTTTTAAAGTTGTGTTTTCCCTGGTAATGTGATCCATCTCTGTGCAGGAAGGCACATGCATTACACACACTACACATACTCACACAGAGAAGAGGAGGCGATATTATACAGTTACACACACATACAGTAAACACAGCACAGAAGAAGATGTCAGACACACACATCAGAGAAAAGATACTATTTTTGTTACACACACATATAGTAAACTCAACACAGAAGTAGACAGACACAGTCATATATCAGAGAAGAAGAAGAAGAGATATTATAGCTGCACACACATACACATTTTCCAGCACAGGAAAGATTAATATGAAGCATGCTGGAAAAGCAGGTGACAGGTTTTCTGGCAGGGGAGGGAGAGGCGCTAGAGGTAGTAGGGTAGAGAGCTAGAGCTGCAAGTCCCCTCCCCTCCCACCCAATAGATGCATCCTCTTTCCTGGCAGCCATGAGTCTTCTGCTCCCAGTGGGAGTAAGGAGATGGGAGCACCACCTCCCCTAACACCAGAAATAGCCACCAGCAGCAAAATGATAGTCTCCTCCACCCCAATTTTATCTCCTAGCATAAGCCTCACAATGCCAGAGGAGGAGCTGGATCTGGAACCAGGGGACCTGAGTGCCCCAGCAAAAGAAATACTGGGGACCAAGGAGTCACCCCCTGACTCCTCCATTTCTATTTTAACTGACTGGCTTCCTTGCCTGCACTGCATACCAGCCTCTGGCTTCTTTACTATTCCTTCCATCTAGGAAAAGCACCCCCCCCCCCCCCCAGTAGATTTTTCCTCAGCCTGACAAAGGATTTTTAAACCCAAAACCTTGCAAAGAAGAATTTCTCCAACTATTCAGCTGGTCTAATAAAAGGTATCAGATTGACCATAAGAACCTCGTCTGGGCTATGTCTTTAGACCAACAGGACTACAGCCTATATCCCATAACACACATAAGTGACATAAGTTTTGCTTTTAGCAGTTCGAGGTGCAGTTTCACAGAAACCTCTGCACCACTGCCTGAAACTTGGCAGGCCTCCCTCATGCCCACACAAGGAGTGATGCATGTGGCAGGACAAGGCGGCCATTTAATGCCCCACTCTCAGAGCTGGAGGCAGCAGTTTAGTTTCTCACCAGCCAGCAGGGGAAGAACATTTCCCTGCTGAGCTCCCGTGCCAGGAAGAACTTGGAAGTATAAGGGCTATATGGGGAGGAGAAGGCCCCACATCATCCTCGGCATGACCTAAAACTGCACCCTGCCGGGGTAGGGAGGCCTGGTTGGGATTGCCAGTAGCATGGCAGCCCCAGAATATGCCAGGACCACAGGCCACCCTGGTGAAAGGCAGGTAGGAGCAGGAGGCACCTGATAACCTCCAGGCACCGCACAGTCCTGGCTGGGGAAAGCCCAGACCTGTAAGATCTTTGAGAGGCCTGAGGCTTACAGGTTGCAGTGAAGCTGTGAGGGTGAGAACAGGGGCTAACATCCCTGCAGTTTTCACCCCAATGTGCCTTAACACACACACACACACACACATAAAGTCGTACATTGTGAGTTCCAAAGCAACCTGAGGTGCAGTTTCCCAGAAACCCCTGCACCTATCTCCTTGAAACTTGGCAGCCCTCATGCCCTTAGAAGGGGCTACCATTCCTGCTATTTTCATCCAAATCTGGCAAAAAATTAGAAAGTTTTAGGTATTTCAATGATTCCCCATTATAGTCTATGTCTGACTCTCCAAATCTTGTCTCCAAATCAGTGCTGAGTCTTCAGAAACTGATTCAGCCAAATCAATTTGGGATAGTGATCTGAATCTCTGCATTGAATTACTGTTCTCCATATCGGCCAGATCTGAATCAAATACTTCTCTGTTTGTACAGCCCTAGTATCCAGGACAATGGCTATAAAAATGTAAACCAGCGACCCTGGAAACCATTTCTCACTGTTTCAGTTTATTCTGAAAAAAAATGGATTGGCATCCTTTCAAAAAGTGAAGCCAAATTTCTACGTTAATCAGTCAGGTTTTGGTACACACCGGCCTGTTTCCATTACCATTTCACTGTGAATAGTGAAGGACCATATGGACATGACAGTGGTCATTACTAAGTCAACCTGTGTCTGGTTTTGAGTACATAAATGATCTAGGTGTGTAGTGCTTACTGTATTAAGCACATTTGGCTTTACTTTGTGCTTTAAAATAGTAAGAACAGAGAACAGAACACTGTGGTAAGAGTTAGTGGTTTTGAACACAGCTGTACTTCCATGTCTCTACATGATTTCCCATGTTATAAAAATTTCAGGATCATATACATATTGAGAGCTCTTATGGAAGGATCAAAATGTGAACATCCATTCATGGCCCCAGTGATCAAGTTTTCCCTTTAGAAGTGGATAAAAAGAATCCAAGATTGTTTTGGTAAAATATTCCACTTGTTTCACTGTTGAAGAGTGGTAGCCCAAACTACCTCCAGATATGATGTTCACATACACTTGTGATGTCACTGGGGGAAAGGAGGAAGAAGAAACCTCATTTGATAAACATTCATCTCCTTATTTTATATCTTAATTCTGCAAGGTGTTCTGACACAGTGGGGTTATGAACTATGATGAGTGTGATTTAGAAACTAGAACAGAGTAGAATGGAATCCCATCACTTTCTCCTAGGCTGTTCTATCACCATGCTTCTGGCACTGTAGTAGGTGAATGTGCAAACAAGTTTCTGCAGGACCTGGCGCAGGTTTAGGCAGCTTGGGGGTGGTGGGAGCAGGTGAGAGATGATGGGTCCATGGATGGCTACCCAGTCTGGAGTGGAACTAATCGGGGTGGAGGGGAAGGAGATGTAAATATAACCCAGTCATTGTCAGGGGAGTAGGGCAGGGATAAGAACAGCACAGCTGTGGAAAATGGATAGGCTTTACCAGACTCACGGCTGTGCTGTGAATGCATGCAAGTGTTTGCTAGATTAATCCCAAGCAAATCTAAAGTTAGTTTACATCTGTTTAACATCTTCATCACCGACTTGGACGATGGGGTGGAAAGCATGCTGTCCAAGCTTGCTTATGACACTAAGATGTGGGGTGAAGTGGACACACTTGAAGGGAGAGAGAGGCTGCAACTAGATTTAGACAGACTACAACAGTGGGCAGATGAGACTAGGATGGGGTTCAACGTAGACAAATGCAGGGTGCTGCACCTTGGAAGAAGGAATCCACAGCATACCTACAGGCTGGGGAGTTCCCCTCTTGAAAGCACAGAGGCGGAAAGGGATCTTGGAGTCATTATCGACTCCAAGATGAACATGAGCCGCCAATGCCAGACTGCAGCCAGCAAGGCCAGCCATACCTTGTCACTTCAAGAGGGATGTGGCCTGGAAAGGGTTCAGAGGAGGGCCACCCGCTTGGTGAGAGGGCAGCAGGACAGGCCCTACGAAGAGAGACTGAGGGACCTGGACCTGTTCAGCCTCAGCAAGAGGAGGCTGAGGGGGGGACCTGGTGGCTGCCTACAAACTCTTCAGGGGAGATCAATAGGGTAGAGCCCTTTTCTCCCCAGCACCACCTGGAGTGATGAGGAACAATGGTAATAAGCTGCTGGAGAATAGGTTTAGGTTAGAGATCAGCAGGCAATATTTTACAGTTAGGGTGGCCAAAATCTGGAACCAACTTCCCAGGGAAGTGGTCCTCATCCCTACCTTGGGCAAACTCAAGAGGAGGTTGGATGATCACCGGTCTGGGGTCTTGTGAACCCAGCACTTATTCCTGCTTGTGGCAGGGGTCAGGCTAGATGATCTGTTCAGGTCCCTCCTGACCCTAGCTACTATGAAACTATAAGATAGTGCATGCCATTTTTTAGGGTGACCTAAGCTGTGTGAACACTTGCCCACCCAGTCATTTAGATCATCCTGAACTTGGTTAGGGCAATTTAAATGCAATGCTTGTATGTACATTATGTACACACTACTGTACATACAGTAGCCTCAGTGGCTAGTGCTTTATGGAACAATCTGCAGTGTTATGGTCTAACAATTCTTTTTTCTCCTTTGTCCTGTGGCTCTCTCCCAGAACCAATGCAAAAGGGAGAAATGATCTCTGTAGGTCAGAGTTTTGCAGTCTACTGGCAATATAATCCCAATATTCTGCTCCTTTTTCCAACCTTACCCACAATAAAACTGTACCAGTTTTTCTCCATTGAGACCTTGTATGCCTATGGGACAGGAACAAGATTTAGCCCTGAGCAGCTTCTTATCTGATCTTTTCTCCTGTCATGATGCCATCACTTGACTCCTTTTCTCTACATTACCTGCAGTACACTGTGAGTTCTAAAGACAGGTTTGCAAGGACAGTTTACTATCATGTTCTCCTACCTTGCCCTTAATTTGAACACACAAAATCCACAGGTCTACAAAAACATAGCTATTTAAAATCACAGCATGTGAGACAAACTCCTTGATTCCAGTGACAGCAATGACAAATATAGCTTATTCATTAGACTGCTGCTATTTGCATCATTCAGATGGGCCTTAGTGAGGTAAAACAAAATGAATGAAAGCCTTTTATGTACGGTTTGGCTTTTTTTGGCTGTGGAATTACATCTGGGAAATGATCACCTTGGTGGATTCAGTCATATGTTTACAACACCTTACAAGTATGTAACCTTCCAAATAAAATAACTGAAAGGAAGGCAAGAGGCAGTGCTCTCCCCCTTAGAAAGAACTGTGGACACAGGGAATTCTGAATAAGCAACGTTATGGAGTAGTTATATGTTCTATGGAAATTACCTTGGGTGGGCACCCACAAAGAATGAATACAGCAGTGGCTGATGAGCTGTGTCAGGATTCAAATGGAGATGAATTAGTAGTTTGCTACTTGGAGGCAGTACCATGGATTCTGACCCACAGTTCACATCAACATATTGAAAAGGACCTGCTGCACCACTCAATCACACCTAATGATATTTCCCCCCCTCCGCCACCCCTCAGTGTCAAAGTGTTTCTTAACCTTTACAGGGCACAGAGTGAATGGGGTGTTTCAAGTGACTTTGTTCTGGAGCTTAAATCTATCATTATAAGATTACGTTAATAGCTAAACCTCAGCTGTGTCAATTTGTATTTCAGGAAGTCTGTTATCCTCTGCATCAATTTACCAGCAGCAAAAGACTGAATGCTAGGTTGCTCTTACATAAACAGAAAATCTGAAGTAAATGCAACCAATGCATCTTTGTATAAATCAGAAGTTCTGAAAATTATGGAGTGAAGCCTCAAAGAGATGATTATGATTTACAAATGCTGGCTGGGAAATGGCAGATTCTCACGAAAGCACTTTCAATTACAGCAAGCACTTGCAAAATATATTCTTGATTAAACATGCAGCATAAGTATCAATAAAGATAATTTGTCTCCTTTTCATTTACTACCAATCTGACCTTGTTGTTAATAAAAGTACGAAATGGCTTTTTACATCAATACAGGAACATCTGTAGATTGATACTAATCACTAGATGGTCTGCTTAGAGTTCTTTCAGCTTCCTTTGAAGGAACACACATTATTCACAACAGAGCAGGGTTTTTCAGTGATAACATCCTAAGATTTTTATACAACATCCTTGTTTTTGTATCTGGTATCAAAACCCATAAAACACATAATTTTACAGGGAATCTGAAACTAGTTTCCTTTGCAACAGAGCACTTCCTTCCTCAACTATCTGCAGCACTTTATAAAATATTTATTGAAAAGAGGTCTAAAAATATACATAGGCAGGCAAAGGTTTAAAACAGATAATTATTTAGCAGGCAGCCACAAGATTTTACACCACAGGGTTCTTATTAGGTGTAGTTGCCTAGAAATCACACTTATTTTTGACATATGATTATAAATATTTTCATTTAAAATGAATAATTTAGCTCATTGAGCAGACAAATTATAAAGAATATACTTCATGCTCTTGCAAGGTCTCTCAGCAAAATCTTAGGTTTCAAGACAAGGGCAGGAGACAGGTGAACAATTCATTGTCCTTCCATCTATGTTTTGTTGGCTTGGAAACCGAATGTAATTATTCTTTTTGTGACACACACCACATATTCCTGTACAAGTGTCGGTATGAAATGCAAAAAATGCTGTTTTGGACCCAGTGCTTCCTGTTGTGACTTCATATGACAATGAAAATTTTTATCCTCTGAAATCCACTGGTCTTTGCCAACTGAATACTAATGAACCATAGGATTCTTCCATAATGAAAACAGAAAGCCAGCTTTCTTTTCTAACTAATTAATGCAGCAGCAAACCTGTTTTCACTGTACTTTTAAGACATGAAAACTCCTTACAGAAATACTGCAGTAGAGGCTCACACAAGGATAACCTCAAGACTCCCCACCACCACGTGACTGTCTCTCAGAAACATTAATTGATATTTGGTTACTAACATGACATTCTGAATGTGCTTGTCAAGGGCCAAAGCCTACTTACTGAATTCCTGTGTTTAGCTGTACTGACTTTGATGGGTGTGAAAATGGCAAAGGAAATGTGGCCCTATAACATTATCATGGTGTTGAAACATCACTACTAGATGACAGCAGTGCTCCAACTTATCTGGCATCATGAACATTACCTTCAAGAGAGGTATGAAAACTAGAGCACTTTTGAACTGAGCAGAAATTCAGGGGTAAATCTGTGATTCATAGCTTGGATATACCTCTAGAAAATGGATATACCTCTCAGCCACGATTTTTTATGTGACATTTGGGGAAGTTTGTATGTAGGTCCACACTTTGCAGCTTTGACCTACCTGTAGTTACCTTAAATTTTTTTTGGATAGGGGAATCTGGTAGAGGAATTCAATCTTTCTCAGAGGCTCAACTTATCAAGTGGCTTCAAGGATTTTCCCAAAATTTGTATGTTTGCCGTCACAACAGCATTAATTATCTAAGAGACTAATATTCTTCACTATGGGGAATATGAGTACTCTCCCCACACACCCCAGTACTCATATTTTTCCATCACGGTGGGTCAGCAGGAGTATTGTGGGCCAGTCATCTATTAGCTTTGAGGCCTTGGTTAATAGAGTGACATTTACACAGTTTCTAAGGCTACACCAGGTTGTCTAAAGAAAATGTCCCTATAGTTATAGGGACACAATGTAATAAAACTGATTGTTGAGTAAATTGTTTTAACTTTAGGCTACAGCTTGAAATTAACTTGCTGCAGTACCATACCTGCATATATGACTCTGTTATGGCAGGTTTGCTTATGTTCAAAGATTTTCATGAGATGGTGCTATCAACTGTGCTTAGATGTATAATGCCTCAATGCCTCTCACATCAATAACATTATATCCCTGAAAACAAAGGATAGTGGTGCTGAATGCAACCGAGGATTTCTACTTGATGAGCAAAACGATCTTAATTGAGATTTAATGTACACTTCACCTGGTTAAGCACAGAGCAGAGACCAAAGAAATGCTTGTAAAACAACAACAGAAAGAAATGTTTAAAAACTAATTAAAAATAGCTGAAACTTGGATGGTTTAAACAATAATTTGTCAAGGCCCAAGCTACATGTACTCTTCAGCATAGCACTGCACAGCTTCACAGATAAACCTTTGAACAGCCTATCTTTTTTGTGCTACCTCAGACACAAATTAAAAAAAACAACAAAAAAGTTAATCTCGCCTGCAAAATAGGACAATGACTTTGATTCCTCTCACACACAGCAAGTTATAAAATAGAATTTTTTTTTTAAATCTCTGCATTCAGTTCTGTTTATAGTTATCACTCTCAGCTACTTTTGCAAAATGTGCTATTTTGTAGCTTAGGACTAACATCTAATAAACAAATAAACAAATAATAAACTATGTTAAAAAGACACATTCAAAGTGAAATCTAGTCAACAGAAGTCTTTCCTTTTGGACTTCTCTCGGGTTTGGATTAGGATTCTGAAATTAGAAAACCAAGTTCTGATATGGTCTACGCTGTGGTAAATTGGAGTTTCTCCACTAACCTCATTGATTAACTAGCAAACAAAACCTCACCTGTAGTATTAAAAATGGAAATGTATATGGTCTTGCTTTGAGCAAAGAATATACATTGTAACCATGTATAGAACTTACTGAACTGTGGATTAAATTTGCACATTGTGATTTGGAATTCAAAATTGTTCTATCTGATCAGTAACTAAATGGTGAAACTTCTGTGGTGGCTTTTATCTCACTTCTGTTTGTCACACTGGTTTGTGCAATGTTAAGTTTCTGGGACATGACTCTCATTCTGCAAGTGCATAGCATCCTGATAGGATTTTTAGAAACAAAAAAATTACCATGAATACTGTATTTGCTCAAATATAAGATGACCCCCCCCAACACCAATAACAACATTCTATACATGAACAGGTACAGAATCTAAAAATATTGGAAGTTTGCCTTGAATTTGTTCCCCTCCCACTGCTACATCAGGGAAAATAAATCTGGGGGGGGATCAGGTGGCTCCCTTGTCCTTTGCCCCTTCCAACTTCTTCCCCCTGCAGCCTCTCCACTTCCTTACTGTCAGACCCTGTTCTCCCTGAGCACAGGGAGTTAGGAGCAAATTTGTAAACACTGGGAGCATCTACACATGCAATTAATGCACATGAATAAACTCTGGAGCTTATTGCTCTAGAATTTATTGCTCCTGGGCATGCTGTTTGAATGTGCGCCTGGGACGGCAACATGTTAAGTCAGGTTGGAACAGCCACAGCTGGGGTATCAGCCTGTCAGCCCTGGGATGCTTCCTTCAGCTCATTGTGCTGCAGAGTTGCTGGCTGGGGCATGAAGGTGCTTTAGCGTGGAGCTAGCCAGCAAGGGCAGCATCTACATGCTCACTGCTGCTGAATAAAAAACTGTTGTTGAGTTAATTAATTTACTCCAACCTATTAAGGGTGCATGTGTAAATGTGAGGCATTTATTGTGCAGCTAATTAGTCTACTATGCAGTAAACATCTTGTATAGATGCACCCACTGACTGAAATAAACATACTCGTTTATTAGTGAATTTAGTTAAACCAGAATTGATAGATTTTACCTTTTCTGAAACAGCTGCAAGTTTTAGCACAAGCACTGCATAAACACACTTCTAAGCAGCACTTTTTTTTTTTTTACCTACTTAGGGACAGTACAAACTATGCATGATATTAGTCTAAAGTCAAAAGGATCATAATTCACCATATAGTGCACTGGACCCGGCCCCAGCAGATCAAACAGCATTTCAAGCCAGGGTGACCCCACAGCTCAGCACTGCTCAGCATGTGTGTGTAATCCAGATAGCCCCCAAAAAAGAAAAAATGTGTGAGTTAACCCCCCACTCGTGACTGGAACCAAGTGTTCTTGTTGCAAGTCCTGGGATGCTCCAAAATGATGATCCATAGGGTAACCTGTTCTTGCTCCACCTCATGGAGGCTGGGGCCGCACTAATCATAAGCAACAGGATGAGAGAGGGGGCAAAAGAGTGATTCAGGGTGAACTGTTTGGGGCCCTATTTGGTGATGTTTGCCAGACATTTACAGTTGGAGAATAAATGGGAATCACTGGAAATGGGAAAGAAAGGCATAGCTCAGCTGTGAGAATGAAGAGAAAGTAAAAATGTATACAATTTAGTGGCTCACCATGACGTGAAAAAGCATTGGCACTGAGGAGGAGTGAGCACAATGGGTACTACCATATGTCTTATTCAGACAGGCTGCACTATCCTATCCTTGTGTTAAGTTTGTTCTGTATGGTTGCCCAGCATGGGACGTGAGTGTTTTAGCCATGCTCAATGTTGGCTGCACTGAAATCAGCTTCATAGTTGCTTTCCATTATTAAGCATAAGCTGCTTCTGGTACCAGTTTAAGGATAGACAATACATTTAATGAGGTTTCCTTATATGCAAATGTAAGATAAGAAGCATTTTTCCCCAGGCAGGTTGGGGGAAAAAGATGCCCTAGACAAATAACTTTGGGAAGATTCAGTTCTCCAAATAACAGTTAGTCAGCAGTCTTACTAGTATGTAAACATTTCTTAAATAACAGTTTGTCTTATATTTCAGTAAATACAGTATTATGATTTATTCTGTATTATTTTTATTTGTTTGCTTGTAGCCTTCAAAGACATAAATCAGAAACTAGGACCTCATTGTGCTATAAGCACAGAACAGAAAGATAATCTCTGCCATCAGGAGTTTACAATTTTAGTGTAATACAGAAGCCAAGAAATAAATAATCAAATAGAGGGAGCATACGGAAACAATGAGACAATCCATAATAATTTTGTTCAGTATTCACATTCCTAAACACATGGTCTTAAATAAATCAGATATAATTTACCTTTTGTCCCCCATTTCATCTCATCTGTTTCAACTTC
Organism: Crocodylus porosus; assembly: GCF_001723895.1. Classification (NCBI taxonomy): domain Eukaryota; kingdom Metazoa; phylum Chordata; order Crocodylia; family Crocodylidae; genus Crocodylus; species Crocodylus porosus. Next base: position 49,828,953 of record NW_017728943.1, on the reverse strand, counting down.
CATTTTACCTTAAAGAAGGATAACAAATTGAGATGCAGAATTTGGGAAAACAACGGGTTCACAGAAAAAAGAGCAGCATTTATTTTGCTCCAGCATTGGCTGCTTTGCATTAGAAAATAAAATAAAAACAAATAGCATAGTAATTGGGAATGAGGAAGCTTATACCATGATGGAATGCAAGAATCCAAAGAAAAAAACATGTAAGAAATATTTGTTGCTTAGCAACAATTACAGTGACCACAACTTACTTATCTATGATAATATACAATTTTCTGAAACAACTAAGTCTCCTTCTGAGGTACCATTTCAGCTGTTTACCTTGAGTGGTTGCTCTGTTTTTCTCATTCTCTGTCTTTCCAGTTATGGGACAATAATATACACTCATGACTAATTTTAATGCTACGTAATTGCTAGCAAACACATAATATAGTAATTATCTAAGCAATTGTCTCTAATAACTCTTCAAGGAATCACAATCTACAAATCTGCCACTTTCCTTTTAAAAGTACAACCCTGACATGTCAAAATCAAATTGGATTTTCATTAAAATACTATAGGATTTAAGCAAATAAACTATGGAACCATGCCTTGCAACAAATCAATATTTCATGCAATTATTGATACTGTGAAAAGCCCAAAGAGAACAGAAACTTATGTTTTTGTTGGGGTCTTCCCTTCTCTATTTCTATATTTTTTACACTGAAAAAAATATTTCTGTGGGAGGACAAATTTTAAAAAAGTAAATGAAAACAAAAAAGAAAAAGAAAGTCAAATAATCTGTCTGATTAACATTCAGATGTACAGAGACCAAGGGTCAAGTCTCAGCTCCGCAACCACCTGACCTCCAGAAGCAGACGATTTTGATGAGCAATTCCCTTTTTGTCTTGTAAATTCCCTAGGTGCTTGGTGTTCTGCTTCTGCACATGCCTCGAATACTCCAGTCTACTGAGAAGCCCAGGTTTTAGTTTTCCTTTTTCCTCAGCAATATCTCTTGTTAGACCCAATTGTGTTGTAGGGACATATAAAGAGAGGTAGTTACCTGTATTTAGTCTTAAGTGGGGTAGAAGGCAAGGCAGCACCTTAGAGTAGATTACACATTAAAACCATGTTAAGAGCACTTAAAACTTGAATGATCACATATTAACACTTGTTAACAAGTGCTAAGTGTCCTCTAGGTGTCTTAAAGTTATGTCATTTCAGCCAAGGATTATCTTTGAGCCATGCTACCTAGTTTGAGTTAACTTCTGGCTGTTGATTTGAAGTAAAACCACCAATTTTTGGTCCTTTAGTATCCCAGGAGACACTGCTCCCAGGGAGACTAGCTATCATCCAGGACTCTACAGCCCTGGACCGATAGACGTGAACTGCTGGGCAGCAGGTGAGCATAGACAGGGTAACATTCCTTACAATTAGTACCTGCTAACTTGAAAGTGGAATCTTACCCTTAGGGTGGTGTTACATGTTCAACTTAACACTTGTTAAGTGCAATTAAAATGTGAGCAAACTCGCATTCAGGCAGTTTAGTACATGATGAGAACCATTATGGCACTGCAGAGTTATCCCCTTTCAAGTGAGAATTATCTAACGATGCAGTCTGAGATTCACTTGCAAAGGCTGTCAATCATTAAAATGTTGTGTCGTGTTCAAGTTAGTATGTTATGTAGACACATATCAGATGCAATCATTGGAATACTGTAACATATTACAGTTAGTACGTTAGATAATCCTTGCCTGAAAGGGAGCAACTTTGAAACACCACGATGGCATTTAACATGTACTAAACTGCTTGAACATGGATTTGCTCATATTTTAACTATACTTCGTGTTAAGTTGAATGTATGACACTACCCTAAAGAATAACTGGCTCAGAAAAACAAAAAAAAAATTGGTATGTGACAGCCTATTTTGTCACATGCAATGAAGACATTAGAAGCTTTCAGGCGCAAAATGCCCTTCCTCAGGCTTGGCAAAGAAACAGATGCATCCTATGCCTAATATCAGATAAAACAATGACTTTTGTTTAACTCCATTATGAAAATGAAAATATTTGCTGAAAGAAGTGGAAGACAGTTGTAAGACTGTGGAACAAAGAAAAATGATCAGAAGCAGCTACCAAACAAGTGAGGGACAGCTGAACTAGAGAACCTAATTATGTAAAAGCATAAGACTATTCACAAAGGAAGAAGGCTCACAAGTACCTGTGGAGACCAGAAAGGTTAGCAGAGTGCCCATAAGGTACTACAAAACCACTGTCTGTGTTCAGTTGTTCCAATACCAGAAGCCTTCTTGCAAGTTCTCAGGACCTCCAGGGCTACAAGAATACTCCAATACTACTCCAGTTTAGTGAGGTGCATGTTTAGCTGCCCATGAAAATTTATCAGGATCAGGCACTTCGGCAGAGCAGTGCCCGAGTACCATGAAAGGTAAAATCTGGTATGAACATATTAATTGCACACTAACAAGGTTGAGTTTGCAACAAAACCTAGAATCCGTGGCTACTTTCATTTAAAAACATAGCTGGCAATGGTGCTAGTAAATTATTTCATGTAAGAGTTAGCAGTTGCAGCATTTACCCAGCATTTATCCTGTGAGAGATCCGTATTCTAAGCCACAGGGCTAGCAGTATTCAGGCTCCCTACTGCTTTCTCTTCTTCTAGCCTGAGGACTTTTGGATCCTTAGCTTTACATTGGTCTAGCTTCAATATGCAGTGATGAACAGTACTCCTCTCTCGCCTAATCTATATCCGAGTGGTTTAAGGGCACAGGTAAACATACAGAGTGGTTTTAAAAGGGGGGGAGGAGCTGCTACTTACAAACCTGCTGTAAGAGTTAGGTGTGCAGGAGCCCATACGTCCTACAAATATAGCAAAACTTTAACCCTGGATGAAGCAGGGATAAGCCTGGAGTGATTTAGTTCACTTGTACCATTACATGATCCTGCATATGTAGCAGTTAGAGTAGAAGAGGTGCTGTGTGCTCCCTTTCAAATCCACACTAAGAGAATGTTTGCCAGTTCTCTAAATGGGTGCAGGGAAAGTGAAGGCCAAAGCCTTCTATTACCTGGGTGAGTGCCCTAACTACTAGGCTGTTGTAAACAAGGCAGGAACCTGCCAGGAACAAGGTGTGTTTGAAAAAGAGTGAGCTCTGCTCACTTCCTTGAAAGAAGAGCAGTATCTATTGCTACTAACCCTCAGAAATGGGTTCTGCGATCTGGATACTGAATAGATTTCTTCGTAGCCCCAAGTCAGATTTTTGGGCTCTGGAAAGGAGATAGGAGTTCAGACACTCCTGTGTCTAAGCTCCATTTTTTTGGCTACCTCTAAGCAGCTCCCTGCTTACTATGTGGGTCTTCTGAAATGCTAATTAACTCTCCCCATGCACCACACAGGCTGACCATCTACCTCTGGGTTTGTCATTCCACTTTGGAGGCAAGGCGCAAAAAAATTAAGCATTTAAAGTGTCTAGATTTAAGATACACAGGAAAAATCTTTATTACTTCATTCTGCCTCCTCAGAAACAAGATGCATTTTTTATTTGGTGGCAACTTTTATGCAAGAAAATATAATATTACTGTGGGCTTCAGAGACTATACATGCCATACAAGGCAAAAAGAATAATTGTATGGAAGTTACTTTTCCAGTGTAATATAAGTCAGATATGGAGGAAAGTAGGTATTTACATGAAAAGAAACATAAGAAGGTAGAATTACCCAGTATTAGTGTGTCAAGGACACAGATGCTCACAGAAATAGGAATCATTTTAATGAACTATTTGAGAAACAATGAGACAGCATCAGAATTGTGAAACAGCTACCGCATCCAAGTCTGTCCTATACAAAACCAGCACAGTTTTCTCTCTCTTAATGGCACTATGATAATTTCTCCTTTTTAACAAAAATTTAATAACACTAAAAGAAAACTATTGTTTTACATTAAATACACTGTTGGGTTTATACATTATTTTAATGGACAGAGAAAATAATTTCACTATTATACTCCTCATTTCTTTCAATGCATCACTACCCCGTGCTTCATCCTGACTAAATTTATACTATGGTTCAGATTTTAAGAAGGATTTACTCTTGTGAAATCAACATGGTAAGTTTATCCCTGATGTAATTCCTTTGACTTCCTGCTTCTATTAAAATTAGTAGCAAAACGCCCATTAACTGTAAATGGGTAAAGGATCAGGCCCTCAGATGCAACTTAGGCAAGACTGTCATCTCAGGCTCTGTTAGTCAGCAGTAATGTTCATCTGCTTTCTTATATGTAAATATGTTGATGTCTGCTGTTCTTGGCTAGCACTTTATTGATGTCTTGCTGTACTATACACGTTGATTTGTTTATACAAACATGAGGAAAAATAAAATATACAAAAATGAAATGAAATGTTCAGTACTTCTAGACAATTTGTTTAAAAGGCCATTAAGCAGCTTAGCTAGCAGCCTACTGCAAACTTTGAACAGAATTTTGCCCTTAATAAAACATGTGTTGCTTCAATTTTCTCCAGTAAGGTCCTCAAACATTTATTTACAGCCAGGAAATAACCAACAGTAGAGAAATTAATAGCTAGAATCTGAAGACACAGGACAGGACTCAACAAATCATGTGGTTCCTTCCAGCCCAGTGTTCCCAATCTTACATGCATCTGAATATGGTCTTGAGTAAGCTCCCGTCTGTATATGTTAGAGCCTGTGTCTCTCACCTAGACATAAATTCTTCTCACTTGACTTGTGTTGACCAATATATTCTGAATCCAAGTTATGATTCTTGGTAAAAGATACCTGGGCCAGAACAGAACTCCCTATTCAGCCACTGGCACATGTTCATTTAATGCAAGGGTAGGCTCCACATGGGGCCGAGTCTCACCCGCTCCCCCCAAGGCAGCCTGCATCATGCTCCTACTGGCACCTGCTGGCCCCATCTGTGGTCAGTGTGCAGCTTCTGTCAGGGCTATTCCTAGTGTGGTTGCAGCTGGCCAGATACTGCTCTGTTCCCTTCATCTCCAGTGGGAGCCGCTGGGCTGAAGCCTCCCCACTCTTGCCCAGAGCACTGCAATAGGGGCAAAAGCAGGAGGAGGTGGCAGCACTGGAAGCAAGGGGAGCAGAACAGCACCCAGACAGCTGCAGCTGCACTAGGAACAGCCCCAATGGAAGCTGCACACACTGGCCAGGGCCCACTTCACATCCAACTGTGACTGCTGCTTCTGCCCCTGACACACTGCTTTGTTCCTGGGGACAATGAGAGCCTGGCCAGCTGCAGCTGCACTGGCAAAAGCCCTCCCAGAAGTTGCATGCTGGCTGGCCCAGGCCAGGGCTCATGGGTAAGGGAAGCAGCACAGCATGGGCTGCCACAGGTGGGGCTCAGCCCCATGTAAAAGTACTACGGGGCAGCCACCAACTAGGTAAGTCCTGCTGCATTTGTCCCCTTCATCCGCCTCCCTCCCATTACCCCAGCTGGCTCCCAAACAGCCTCCCCAACATGCACATGTGTCCCCTTCGCACCCCCTGCCACCCCTTGCCCACAGGGCAGGCCATGCAGGAAGTAAGTCATACCTGTCCCACTTGTGAATGCTGCTCCCCTCCACCCAAAGCCCCAGAGGGAGTTTTGGTGAGTTGTTGGGGGTGTGAAGTGGTGCTGACCCAGGTGACAGCTCATCAAAACTCTTTATGTGACTGGGCCCAAATAATTGCCCACCTCTGAATTAATGACTTGATAGGATCTGATCCCCAGTTTCAACAATGACACCTCTAGACATGCCACATATGAATGACAGGAGGCATGATTCTGGGATCAGGAATCAGATCCCAGTTGCATCATTACAGTGCAAGGGGACCCTAGGATTATAATCCACCACAGGTTCCCCCTGAACCAGCAGGTTGAAAGATGTGTTAGGGCTGATGATGAGCTAACTGTTGGATCCAGCCCAAGAACTACACCAGATCTGAACCTTGCCAGACTCAGGGATGACAATCAGCCAACTGTCCAGGCCAGAGCCAATGATAATATGGTTGACCCCAACCTCATGTGGGCTAGTTTGAGTCCCTGGTATGGTACCGGGCCCAGAGCTGAAAGGTGGTTGTTGGCCCTGACCTGAACAGCTCTGCACCCAGTTGGAGAGCAGGGGCTGTCCATTTGGGGACAACAATCATCTGACTTCCAAAACACCATGCCTGGAAGGTCTGGCCAGGTTGCTGGGTACAAAGAATCAGGGATTCTCAGTGAGGGAAAGCAAAAGGGCTTTCCCTGAAGGAAACTAAACGTTGCCAGGAGCCTCTGATCCTTGGCAGCATGGCCACAGCTGACAGGTATGGGGTTTAAAGCTTCCAGCAGAGGAAGTCCTTCAGCATTCCCATCTCCCTCACTTGCAGCCTCAGGCTGGGGCTAACAATCAGCTGACTGTTGATCCCAGGGCCAGGACCAGCAACTGTTGGCACTGGCCACATCTTAAATTTAAGATAGCATACAAAACAGCCATAAAAGTATTCTACATTATAAATATTCCACATCTTCCATTTTATGGTGCCTTAAATCATGTGTAGTACCCTTGTCATTTATGCCACTATTAAAATGTTATGTGGAGAGGGGGCCACAAGAAAAAGTAAGCAAACAAAAATTAAATATTTTACCCTAGCTGCTGTCTCTGATTCGGCCAAGCAACAATACAGGCAAGCAAATCACCGTCCTTAATCCCATCATGTAGCTGAAACCCACAGGAGTCCTTCTTGCTGCCATGTACTTTTGAAATGCAAGCTATATATTCTCTAACACATAGTCAGAATATAACAGTGCAGCCTTCATGACTCTGGCCTGATCTGTGCCAAGCCTGGCTGCTGTCATAGCAAACACACACTGCTCTTTATGACAGCTGCTTTACTGTGGCCCTGTGCCACGACCACCTTTTCAATACACAACTTACCACAAATCTCATTTTTTTTCCTCCCCAGGTCTTCTCATATAACCACAGTACACATATGTTTCTCCATGCTACACAGCTGTTTGTTGGTGATGGGCTGCAGTAAAAATGATCCAGACAATAGTCTGTTTTGTTGTACACCAGCCTTAATATTATACTGTACTTAGTTCCTTTTTAATCAGTAGATATTCAAATTGCTTTTGCACAGTGTTTAAGAACGAACTTATTTGACATCTGGGGAATCCAAGGTACTGAGAGAATAATTATTTTGACCACCTTTATTTTGAATCAGGCTTGGACTAGTACAAAAAGCCCTGTAAACCTCACATCCTCAACCTGCCTTCCCTCTTCTTCCCTTGACCTATTCTCTACATATTTATGACACACAAAATGTGAGTTTACAAAATAAGGTCTGGGCTACTATATTTTGTGCTGAGCCTTCTACTCCAAATACTTTCTTATGTAAAGTGCACATGGTTCATAGGAGCTATGCTGAGGAGTAAAATCCAGTTTTACTCTAGCTATCAAAAATGAATTCATAAAAGAACTCAATCAATACACTTTGGAAGTCATATAGTAAAAGTACGCTCCTGATGCATTTTGCAAAGCCTTTTTAACAGGTGCACAGGTTTGCTTTGGGCATTTGCCATAACATCCCAATGGGGTCTTCCCACTGCCTCAGCCTGAGAGTATTTCAACTGGACATTTTAACTCTGCATTACTTTAAGCTGAAAATGTTTTCACTTGGGGAGGCTGGGTGGTACAGTCCATTATTATCCAGTTCTTTATAAATATGAAACTCCCTCCTTGTATGAAATACTGTCAGGCAACTTTGCTCAAATTGCTTCACCAGCATAACAGAAGCTGGCAGATGCCAGAAGTACTGTGAACATGAGCTGAAGCTGATCCCATACTATGCTGCCTCTTTCTTCTCTAGTGAATCTTGGCATCAGCTAACAACAGATCCAGCCACTTGCTAATTTTTGGAGACTGCCTGCCATTCCTCCCCAAACAGATACAAATGTGCTCTTTCTTGCTACTGCTTTGGGAAAACACAAACAATATTTAATAATCTTCTTTTGCAACATCGTGACAGCCCTAGCCGTGGACAAGCATAGCTCCTGAACCTTCCAGATTGCCACCAAACTGCCAACCTGCTTAATCCTGTGCAAATCCACCTGCACAATGGAGAGAACAACAGTAATTGGAAAAGAATGTGCACTATACTCTGTGGAGTCAAAGTTTCCCTGAATCAATCCTCTATTCAGGGCCTGATCAAATTCAAATTTGAATAATTTTATACCAAGAAAAAATAAAACTGATGTAGACATATTCTGTGTTACAAGGTACAGCCTATGTACTTCCATACTGTTGTATGGTTCCATTTTGCCAGCAGCACATGCCTATGCTCACAGTGTATCAAGACACCAAAGGACAGACAAACTTTCTTCTGAGATATTTTTCACATGGAGGCCTCAGGTGTCTTACCCTTCTTATCCCTTGAGAAGGAATTATGAGGAATTCCTAACATAATCTTCTTGCTACTGTTTAACAGGAGAGGTTTTAAAAAGTGTGCTAAATTGTATCTATGTCCCAACTGTTTGATCAGTTTATTAGGGCTACAGTACTACGGGCATACTGGAATGACAGAAACCTGAGAAGCTAGGGGCAACAAGTTCGGCTATCTGAAGAAATCAAGTTACTAAATCTAAAGCCTTTGCTGCCTGAAAGAGTTGGTAGTAACCACAGAAACCACTCCTTACCACACTGCATCATTACAAGGACATGGCTGGCATAATCCAGAGATTTCTACATCCAAGTGTAACTGTTGGAAATCAGGTACAGAGAGGTCCTCGATTTGGGCATGAAATTTTTTTACGCAGCAGTACTTGACACAAAATTGTTCTGTATTTGAAAGAGGTGAAGCCAATTAGCTGACCCCAAAAGACTACCTTCAGAGTAGTTCTAAAATTCACAGCTGTAACCCCGGGCTGCTGGAAAGTTTCAAAGGACCTGCTGGGAGATGAAACCTCTTTGAGGCTTCTGACCTTATTGTTCTGAACAACCTTTCATCAGTTTCCTGAACGTAAAAGCAAATCATTGCACAGCCTGGAAAAGAATCCCATTCTTCAAAGCTGCGATGTGTTCAGCCACAGCTCAAACTGGGTTGGCTTACAGAAACTTGGCACATAGGTGGCTGTCACTTCAACTCCAGATTTCCAGCTTTTGTTTTAAAAACAAAATATAAAAAGACTGGTGCCTCTCTACATTAAGACTACCAACCCATTATATTACTAATGTGGCCTTAGAGGTCTTACTATAAGTTAAATTCAGGCTCACATTATGGGTCTGAAAGCAACTTACATATGAAAATTGAATATAAACAGATGTAGGCATGTCCATTATAACTGGATAAAATATGAACTCTCTCTATCAATCAGTTGACTCTGAAACCTAATTATAACATTATCTCACTGTTGATGCAAGCACAGAGAAATAATCATGACTGTATTACGAAAATCACCATTAATAATTATAATGGCATCTTATTTTAATGTTATGAGCAGGGTAAGGTTGGTTCCTAGGCAAACTTTGGGAGAGTATCATCATCCTCTTCTAGTGGTGATGCGTAGGTAGTACACGGGGGTGCATGTACACCCCCAGAGAACGCTGGTGCGCCCCCTGCTTAAGCAACAGGCAGAGGGAGGCAGCGGAAGCACTGGTGCCTGCCCTGCGAGTGCCTGCCTAGAGTGGATGAAGCACTGCAGCCACTTCTGGGAGTGCCGTGGCCGCTTCCCGGCCAGCGAGATTGGCTGCGGGGGGACTGCCCCCCCCCCCCAGTTACTGGCAGTGCACATGCCCCCCTGACTAAGGTGGCACCAGTCGCCCATATCCCCCGCAATTTCAACTCTTTGTTAATGAATAAAGTAAATAAAGCCTACCTTACAAACATTAGAAAGTAAACCATTCAATATACTGAGTGGTAGTCAACCAACCCACTACTTCCTATGAATTTCTCTCAAGGGATAAAATTAGAACTATTTTGGTATTGTAGCACTCAGGTCATCATGGAGACCTGGCTCTGTTGGCCAAGTATCCAGAGAGATTCATGAATTAGATATGACAATTTTTTTTAAATTTATGATGCTCATAACCTAAAATCAGATCACTGAACAACAGAGGAATGTTAGTCAATTTATTGTAGACGTCAAACATGCTATTGTTTCTATAAAAGAACTATACAAAGACCCTTGAACACACAGAGAACAATTTAATTTACTAGTGCATGCAGAGACACCTAGCTAAACTTTCTGACTGTCTTTAGCGGTTCTTCCAAAAAAAAAAAAATCCCTAGATTATTTGATAAAAATGTTATTCAACAATTTATAATACTAATGGTGTTCAGAAAAAAAAAGTTCAGAGGGTGTAATGTTCCCTTTAATATATCTGTTTTACTGGGTAACTAATTGTAAGGTTGCAGATGGAAAATGTAACTCTTCTCCTTAAATGCCTGTAAATAACTACAACTTCTTTCACTAGCTTTGATACTTCAGTGAAAGGAGAATGAATGTCCCAGGAGACTTGTAATTAAATACAGAGCTTGTCACCTTCACTTCTCAGGGTCAAATCTTGCTCAGTCTTGCAGGAAGTTGTTACTGGATGATAGCTGCTCAGTGTCCTACAGTAGCTGAATTATTAAGTGAATTGGATAGGTATTTTATTACTGAAAACCCCCCTGTCATCATTGGCACTAATTAGAAAACCTGTTGGTACCTTCATCAGAGGCCAAGCTATGGACAGCATGAAATACCCTCTCAGTCCCAGAGAAGTCTTCTACCATTTTAAGTCTGAGTTGTATTGACTGGGGTTTAAGCTGTCATATTTTTCTTCTTTCAGTGCTGTTCTAAAGAACTTCAGTCTCCAGAGTTTGCACCCTGACACCTCAAATACCCTCAGTGTAGTGTAGTCCACCCAAATAGATGATCTGACTTCATCAAAAGAATGATGTTATGATATCATTTTATTCAAGTTCTGTAACTGAAGCTTTTTTGCAAACGTCAGCTCTCTGTCTGATCCCGACCTCAAACAATCCCAACTAGAGCGAATGGTTGAATGTAGGTTCTAGGACTGATCTGTCAGTCCCTTACTTTTGCCTTCCCCAGCTCTAAAGATATTATGTCACAACAGCATTCTGTGCTGAACCCATCTATTTGGAGAGTGACAGGGACCACAAGACTGAGTGGCTAACATGCTAGATCTTCTACAGCCATCCTACCATTTCAGGGATGGGGTAGCTTGGATAATGAAATCAGATCAGCATCTTATATCATGGCTATGACTCAAAAATGCCCTGTAGGAATCAATGTTATTATACAAAGTATATATATTATTTTTATATGTCTATAATGTTAAATAGCATATAACAAATAGATTTAATTATATTTACAGATATATTAATTAGTATTTAATTATGTATATTTATGTAATAAATATATTTACCTTGGTTTACTGAACTCAGTCTCTAAGTGGTCCTGGGCATGACTGTGAACTGCATCTGACTAAAGGGCCTGGTGGCAACGTGGTGGGGCTACTCATGGTGGGGTAGCTTCTATAAAATACCACAATGTTGCAACTTCTAGAGTAAGGTGAATATAGGGCACCTCAAAACCCTAGCCCCCATTGCCTTATGTATCCTGCTTCATTCAGAAAGGCTAAGGGACATCACCCTGACGGAAACATGCCCCAGCTGAGGCATTAGAAAGTCAGCAGAAGTTCTTATCTGTTGCTCTCTGGCACAAGCTACAAACATTGAAGCACTAAATGTTGGGACTCAGTCTGGCCTTTGGATTCTGTCTCAATGGTTTAAAGGGGGAAGCCGGGGAGACGCAGGGGGGGTCCCCCGCGCACTTGGTGACAATCCCAAAAGTGGACCAGAAGTACTTCTGAGTCTGCCACCGAGCATGTAAGGACCACCCCCGCACTCCTGTGGGACGCTCCATCTGTCCCATCATTGCAGCGTTCATGAGCGTCACCTGGTACTTCGAGGTATGTAGAAAAATGTTAAGGCTGTATCTATGGCCAATTGCTGATTTTTGAATCAGCATTGAATCTTCAGATTTAGATTCAGCTAAATCAAATCCGGAACAGTGATCTGAATCAAACCACTGTTCCTGATTTGGGCTGAATCCAAATTGAATACGGCCCGTTTGGCACACCTCTACTGACCAGACCTTTTATGCATACACCATGATCAAGAGGATTGTAGTTGCATACTACTAATCCCTGCAGCTCTCAGGGCTATGTCCAAGGAGAGTCAAGACAGAAAATTTTAAGAATGCATCATAACTTACTACCTAAAAGTGAAATCACATTGCAAGGCCTACAATGTCCTTTCTACCTTTTAATTTCTATCTCAAAGCAACCATTATTAGTAGGAAAAACAGTCCATGGTCACACAAAAGACTGTATAACAGGTGGCTGATACTGCCCCTGTCTTAACTACCATCTACTTCATGAAAAATCCCAAACATTAAACAAACAAGGATAAAAAGGCCAAGTGAAAACCACTGAATTACTGGACTAAGTATCAGCATACAATTATATATAAGAACTAGGAACCTCCATAAATTGCACCGGAAGTAAACCTCACAGCATTTTGTTGCTTGTTCCCACTGCCCGATTGACAGAGGGGCCCTGCCAGTCTGGACATTTGCTGCTGATTGACTAGGAAGTGAAAACTATGGTTTTTACTGTGCTGCGGTTTTCAGTTCCCTGCTGATCAGCAGCAAACAGCATGACTGGCAGGACCCCTCCGCCCATCAGGGCCGGGGGTGGGGGTGGGGCAAGCAGCAAAATGAAAACCATTAAAGAAGCCACTGTGGGAAGGGGGGAGTGGGCACTTCTGGCATGATTTACAGAGATCCCTAATAAGAAAATTTCAGCTGAAATACCTTTAATCCCCCAGTACCTGGGAGATGACAAAAGAGCCATCAAACCTCCATTTCATGGGTTCTAACACTGCATTAAAAAAAAAAATGATTAGGCCATGAACTATGACACCCAGAACAATTTTCCCTGATTATTAAGTTAGTTTGCATTCATGATGGCATTTGATAAATAGCAATCATGTTTCTGGGTTATGACTGGCCTGATCCTGGGGAAAAGTTGATAGTAAGAGGGAGCATTGACTGTCAACTTGTTTTGTTTCCTTCTACTAGGAAACAGCTATTTTCATGCATGACTCCGCATATTCTGGTTTTTAATAAAAAACTACAGAACATAATGAAACATCTAGGTTAAGCCTGACTTCAGGAAAAAGTGTGTATGGATCATTTCAACAGTGCTACAAACAACAAGCAAAATTCTATCCTAACTGCTACTTTGTGAATTTCTTCATTTCTAAAATACCCTTGCTGTAATAGAGTGACCATCAACAGGTATTCAAGTTTTACTATGCCCTGCTTGGGTGCTGAGTAAAAATGCTAAATTATGAAACTTCAGGTTATTGTCAACATACTAATGAAGAAGTTGTAATTAGATTAACATGTAGGCAACAGCACAGTTTCAACACTGAATTAGAGTCAGGAAGTATACTTCAGAATCCCAATCATTTGTTTCCGTGGGCATTCTCAGGAAGGAAGTCATGGTAAAAGAGGTGCAGACACCAATCTGTATGCAAATTAAAACAGGACATGTATTTATTAACCTGCTGGTAGCATTGACTGTGCTTTATCTGGGTATCAATGGAGCTAAGTAAATACCTTTTCACCTGGGCTTTCTACAGTATATCAAAAGCACAAGAAGATGACACCTGCTCTCCATGTCTACCATTGTCTAGAAAAACAAATGAAATTGTTCAAAAATGTCTTAGAGAACAAATTTTTATTTTCATAGTTATTATTTATTATTTCTACTTGTATGGTAGAGCTGACCAAAGTTCCATTTGGGTTCAGGGCATAGCTCTTCTTGCTGTTGGACAAACACATAAGTAAACATGGTGCCTGTCCTAAAGAGCTGTTTAATGAACGTAAGTTTGTCCAAAAGTGGTATCAATTCTGGGATTCCAAAATGCTATTTTCCAACAGTTGCAGCCTTTTTTTTTTTTTTTTTATATGAAACCATAGTATCAATTTTTGTTGGATAATTTGAAAGTTAATTTATGTAGCTATTAATAAGCACGTTTAAAATCTTTGCTTAAAAATCAACACATTTTAATCTGAGATCGTTGCTTCCCGTTATATTTTTAGAACAGTTTCCCAGGTAATTTTCAGTTGCCTTATTACTGGCTATAAGTAAGATATAGAAGATACCTTTAATCTCTGAAAACCTTTGGAAACTTGTCTATAAAAGGAATAGCATGAGGTCTTCTACAGAAGTCGAGTCAGTTTCAGCACAATGCAAGGAAGCAGCAAGGGTCATGGATCAGCTGCCAAAGCTCATCAAATTGAAACTTTTGTAAACTGCAAAAATGATTGCACTCTCTTCAATAAGGGTAATCTTTTACTGGTTGAGATAGCTTGTCTCTGTTTCATTTGGAGCAGGTATTATGAAGAAGCTTGGACACAGGCAGGATTTGTCCCTGCTGACAATGACACATTTTTCTTTAGGAGTAAGCTGGCCACCTCAGTCATCTGGCTCAGATTTCTAGAATATAAAAACCAGACAAACTGACAGATACATTTTGATAGGGTAAGAAGTTACTATTTTCTTCCTATCTCTCCGTTGTGCAAAACAATGAGAACTGAATGTCAGTCTTTATCCTTTTTGGCTCAGGCATCATCATCAGTAACCCTGAGGTGTATTATGCAGTGGTGTCCTTATAACCTTTTCAGATGTCACTGTTACTGTCACATTCATGCTATTCCTTTTTTAACTCCTTGCAGGAAGAACAGGGAATCTTGTGGTGATATTATTTAGCAGCACAAACAAAAGCTCTGAAGTTTTTAAGGGTAACAGTTGTCAATGTAGATTAAGGAACAACTAAGATGTATGTTTTTATATGTCTCCAGGTAAGATTCTGCAGTGAAAATGTAGTAATTATGATAATAAAGTACAAGCAGGTAAAAAGAAATCCAGTTCATTATCCCTTAGCCATTTCATTCTCCCTGACCCTGCAGGAAGCTTTGTTGTGGAAATTAGCAAAAATGTTATTTCCAAAAACTTGAAAATAACACTGGGAAGGATTTGTAGCATAAAAATGAATTCCCTTTCTGACAATCAATGGACAATAAAGCCATAATCCAACACCCACTGAGGTCAACAAGAGTACTCATTAAGTACTCTGGCACTGGCACAATCTGAACTAAAGTCTTATTGGGGAAGTTTTATTGGTAAATCTTAGAATCAGGCCTGAACTATTCTGGTCCAGCCATAGGTGCTGAATGGTAAAGAAAAGAAAGAAAACTAATGAATGCCATAAATCTATACTGAAATCAGTAAGTGGCATTCACATGGGATTCACAGATACAGTTTTAACTGAATGCCCTAGGCTGTTCAGGCTGTTTAGTACAGATGGTCATCTCCTATGAAATCAGGACTTAAATTCTCAGCTTGGATTTAGAATTAGAATTTAGGGTACTCTCAAGAAGCATAAAATGATATCAGGAGATATCTCTTTCTTTCGTGGTTAGGCCTCACAATGACAAGAATCTTTTTGAGGCCCCAAAGAAGGAAGATTTGGTCAAGGAAGGCATCAATATGATATCTTATCTGAGAGAAGTATCTTAATCAGAAAGCAAACTGAGGCTTTGTGCGCTTTCAGGGAAATATGTTTTGATCTCTTCACCTGAAATACAATTGACGTTTGCTCTCTAATGGGCATGTCTACACGTTACCCTATGGCAGGGGTTTTCAACCATTTTGGATCAGTGTGCTTCCGGCTGCTGGATGTGGAGCAGTGGTGAGTGCTGCCTGTGAGCTTCTCCCGCCCCCTGCGTCCAGGCGGGCAGTGCCTACACAGCAGCACAGGATGGTGTGTGGCAACACTTTGTGCTCGCCCACCTGCCTGCAGGTACCCCCTACAGCCTTCTCAAGCACTCCTGGGGGTTCGCATACCCCCAGCTGACAACCCCTGCCGCATGGCAATGTTGTCACTGTGCCCTGCTTTAGGGCCAAAAGGAAGTACTAAAGCAGGACATAGTAACTGCTTGCACTGGACCATACATGTGGTGCACAGTTATTTTTAGCAGCTACTTTGCTGTACCAGCACTCTGTATTGGGGGAGCGTGCTGCTACAGTGAAGTAGCTGCTGGTCACATGTAGATACCCATGGATGCTATGTTGCCATAGCATGTTGCAACAGTGATGCAGCATCATGTGTAGATGTGCCCTACTAGAATCATTTCCCCTGTTCTGACTTTTGTGCAATATTCAAGTTTAAGACTTGCACTTTTATATCACTATGTAATAAGTAAAAGCTGTAGCTGTTAACTCTTGTAATAAATTACTGTACAGGGGATAAATTACTGGGATACAGAGAAGAAATAAGTTGCAAATATGCATTACTCTTAATGACCACATGGCTACTTCTTTGTTTCATGCCGTAGAATAAATCAAGTATTAGAATGGATTTTTAATCAATATTATTATTTTCTTCCTTTCTTTTATGACTTAAGTTAATGGACGCATTTTTTAAAACATTCCTAATAACTCTTTGGTCACATAACAAGACAAAACAGGTCATCTTCAAAGCCCCCTTTTTTGATATGTGTAAACATGTCTCAAACTTCGATGGATTTCCAAAGCCTCTACCAGGTATTGTATAGATACTCTGACACATTCTACTGCTGTCTTTTTGTCAAAGCACTTACTCTAGAACCTTACTTGTGAACTTATTTTATCTTCACTAGTCAAAAGCTAATTTAAGCTTAAAGTTTGGAGTATCATATAAACCGATAAAAGATTAACAAAAATGTGAAAACCCAGGGTTAGAATGTATTGTCTTCAGAATTTATTTTTTTAATAGTAATATGACTTCATTGATATAGAAATGCCATTCAAATGATCCACAGCCTTTCAAATCTTCACTAGTAAAATGGTCAACGAGAAAAAAGTAGATAGGAAAGAAAATTGAGGGAAATTACAAGGAATAGAACAATCATTTTGGAAACTTTTCTGAGATAGAAAGAATACTTTCAATCACTACTTCATAGAATTTAGTTTTTATTAGTTTGCAGGCATATCACAACTGATTTAGAAAACCACAAACCAATAACATTATTGTAACCAGGAAATGCAATTTACTTTGGTCTAAGATGCATGACTTACTATATTTATTTCTGGATCAGTGTCAAAATTAGACAGTAGCTATTCTAAAGGTCCGATATCTTACAAATCATTAGGGCTAGAAATAAATGCTTTATACAGTTTTATACTGCCTGAAAGCCCCCCAACTTTCCATTGGCAAGTATACATTTGGTTCATGAGCTGGAACTTAAAATGAATCAGTTTGGGGAAATTACATCTTGCTCATTTTCCACTTCAGTTCTGATGTGCTTTTAGCAACAATCACTGGACTGGTAGATTTAGAAATCAATTAATATGCCCCTTCAGTGCTTCAAGTTAATGCTTAATTTAGACATCTGTGAGGTAGGAAATGTAGAGTTCTACTAAACACTGGGGTGCTTCAGGAAGTAGAAAAGATGAGTTTTTATTTCTTCTAACCCTGAATGGATTTGACCTCTCATCTCTTGATTTCCAGGAGACTATTCTAACCACCAGGCTATAAAACAGACTAAGTGAGGGCATTCTTCATTCCTTCAGTTGAAGCTGGGTCTTTGAGCAGCCAAGAGCACAAGAGTCATGAGCCAGAAGAAAAGCAAGCAACAAGGAACATTCCTCCATATCCCAGGCATGGCAGCACACCTTTGGAAGGAGGGAGTCTAGGTTTTAATCCCTAGTACCAGGGCTCTTTAGGCATTAGACAGTCAGTTGTTAAAAAACAGGCTTATTCTGGAACAAGGACTAGAGTCTAGGACTATTGCAGTCTTGGCTGCCCAGTGCCCTACCTTCAACAGGAGACATGGGGCACCTATGTGATCAAACTGGTTCACTTCAGAGAAAACTGAATACCTTCTGAGCATATGGGGTGTGCAAAGTGGGCAGTATTCAATTTGGATTTGGACTGGGCCCGATTCAGGGGACAGTGATTTGATTCACTGATTCAGATCACTGCCCTGATTCGATTTGGCTGAATCTGAATATTCGATTCTGATTCAGAGAATCAGTGATTCGGCCATAGGCGCAGCTTTATATGTTTTTTCTACATACCTTGAGGTACCAGGCACGGCTCGTGAATGCTGAGATGGTGGGGCAAATGGACCGTCCCACAGGAGTGCGGAGCGGGGTCCCTGGACACATAGTGGCAGACCCTCCATAGGCCTCCCCAGCTCAGTGATTGGCCACAGAGGGACCCCAGGTGCCTGCTCCAGACCCAGGAGGCACCAGTCGCAGAGCCAGGAGGTGGGACGGGTGTTCCCCATATACTCTGCGGCAGACTTGGAAGTGGACTGGAAGTACTTATGGTCCACTTCTGGGTCCACTGCCAAGCACGTGGGGAACCCTCCCACACTCCCACAGGACTCTCCATCTGCCCCACCATCTCAGTGTTCATGAGCTGCTCCTGGTACCTCGAGGTATGTAGAAAAAACATATAATGCTATGTTTAAGGCCAAATCATCAAGCCTCTCTGAACAGAATCAGTGACCAAAGCTTTGCACAGCCCGACTGAGCATGCCTAGAGGCTAGAGTGTAGGTGCCTGTGACACACTGCAGTACAAAATGTAAGTACTGCCTGAATGTAGGTACCTACTGAGTTTTGTGGCTTTTGAAGCAAGCCAAAATTGTATTGCTCATTGCGGCTCGGGTACCTATATGCCACATAAGTCCTATCTGGCTATCTCCTAGACATAGACCAAACTGTGTCTGGTCCCTACAGCTGGTTTTCCACATCCCATAGTGTCACTAGAGCAGGCAAAGATTTCAATCAAGACATATTCAGTTAAAAATACAGATTTGACATTTTTAATAAAACTCAATTTTGAGATTCAAATCATTTAATCTTTAAATATTTCTATTTCCATTTCAAATATTTGTAATTTAAAAATTAAAATAGTAAAATAGTTTGCCACTGAAACAAAATGTTTGTTTTGACAAAATCAATACGCAACATTTCAGTTTGAAAGAAGGGTTTTGCTTGAGACAGAATTATTTTTTATCTTTTCATTTCCTGATAAAAATATCAAAGAATTTCATGTTTGGTTCCCCTTGTTTTTTTCAGAATTGCTAGTGAATGAAGATAGCTTGTTTTTCCATCTCCAGTTAAAACTATCAAGCTGTACAGTCATTCTCTGCCTCTATTTTTCAGTATCCTATTTGAGCTGTTGCATGCTGTATAAGTAATCTAATATTCATTGGAATGGAGACTTGAATCTGACTGTTCTAGCTTCTAGTTAAATGCTATAGGCTCAGGACTATACACACATTCTGTCTTTGCATCCCAATGACTGTAAGGTGGAACACAAGAGATTGAGAAAGACTGAGAAGAAAAAAAAACTCACTCAGACCTTAGAACAGCCAATGCTATGGTAGGTAAGCCACTCACCTGGAGTCAAATCTCTCTCTCTCATATCCTATGAGAGTATCCTAATCACCAGATGATGAATCACTCAGAGGCACTGATCTCTCTTCTAAAGGCCTAAGGTTGATCCTAATGCAGAATGGGAGCAATTTCTGAAATCTCAAAACTATTCCTGAGACAGGAAAACTATTTTCACACCCAGCTCTAATCAGAATGACACAATTTGAAAAGCTATTAAGTCTCATTGTGTGAGAATAAGAACGAGAAATAATCTAACATGCCTGGCTTCAGGAAGAGGACCCTCTTCCAACCAATATCAAATCAAAAGAAATAAATTTCTATTCCTTCTCTTACCGAAAAAAAGCTTAGTTTCAGATATTCAAGATTCAAGGAATATAGTTATAACTATCAATAGGAATTTCCGGAAGCTTTAAATAACTGTTATGAAGACTTACGGAATCTTTTTACTGTTTGGATTATTTTTATAACATTGAAAAAATAATTTCTCAAAAAGTAAATCCAGTGGGTAGAAGCACTTGCCATCTAAGTACCAGTACCCTCATTGTATTCAGTGTAAAACTCTGAATGCAGGTTCCGACTGCATATAGCTGGGTACACAAGCAGGAATAGAGGTGACCAGAAACATTTCCTCTGGATTTTCATGCAGAGACAAAGCATAACCCTATTGGAGAGCTAGGCAATGTCCCCTGCTAGTAAAGTTTTGATAGATGAGCTTCCTCCCCACTCTAAACAGCCTACCTCTCCTAAAAAAATTAGTCAGCCACATGGAGAAGAAAATAAACTGCCCCCATTTCAAGGGTTGTGGAGATGCTGAAACAGCATATGGTTCCCAGAAGGAATTCTGGATGAGTCACTGAGAATTTCTCATGGGACTTCTGCTGCTTCTCATTCATAGCCAAAGCCTCTGACTGCAAGTTTAGCTCAAGCCCCTATCCCAGAAGCATAATGGGATGCCTGAAAGCCCTGGGAGGCAGCAATGCACAGACAGGACAATATTGCTGGTTGCACTGCTGAGAGCAGAGCAGCAGCCTGTCCAGCAAGGCAGCTACTTGTATTACTTTACCTCCCAACCTCCTACCCACCTTTACTCATTCCCAGCTGAAAAATCATGATGGAAATCTATTTATTAACTTTAGAGTTAAAAATAAAACAACTCACCTAATGGCTGTGTCAGACAAGTATATGGTGCTCCTGCTATTGCAACAAAACATGCAACTGAGACTTCGCTACAGACCGCCTGTCTGAGCATGCAAAGTAATATGAAGTGGGGGAAAAAGAAAACATTTCAGGGGTCAGTTTTGCTATCAACAGATCAGCCAGTACGTGGAAAATGATTACTTCAGGCCGTTCTTACGATTTAGCACAGATACGAATATGATGAAGTGGTTTTCCCTTCCATTACACATTTCATAGAGCCAGTTAATTTTTTATGCAATTGAAATTCAACCAAAAACATTCAACAACACTTTTTAAAAAAAGCATTCACAAACAATATTTACTATTTACCAACCAGGTGTAATACTTCACATTACATTAATTCCTTGGACAAGATTTTGCCTGAAGTTTTCTTTATCTGTTTTTTCTGACCATTCCTCTACACCAAGACTATACTCATGGATAGTGATAACCCTGTAAAGCTTTCACTGACTTCAGTGAAGGCAGAATTTTACTCAACATACCTAAGAGGCATGCATGATACAATGGAATCAGAACTCCTGGGAGAGTTGGTATATTTTATTAGACCAACTAGATATCAAAAAGATATCAACTCTACCACGAGTTCTGATTCCACCAATACAGCTACAGCCTGGACACTTGATCCATGATACAATGAAATTAATGGATGCTGAGTTGGAAGATACTGTAGAATATACCACTGAGGACAGAGGAACACACACAGGCACACAGGGGATAGAACTACTCATGGTCAGAATATTATAAAATATGATTGGGTGAAAGAAACTAATTCTAATACCCAGTAGTCTGGGTATTCACAGGTGAGGTGGGAGGCCCAGGTTCAAATCTCTGCTGAATTAGTAATACTTTTTTATACCATATGGAACACTGCATGAGGAGAACCTGATACCCATACTGGAGCACCCAACAGCCTAGCAGTCAGGCATCTTGCTTGAGACACAGAAAAATGGCACAGCAGAGCCTTCAAACTAGGTCTCCTGAATACTTATTTAAGCACTAGGCTCCTGATTCCTTATCTGAGACTTGCTCTTTGCTTTGTTTTCTGGATGTGGAAGTAGGAAGAAGAAAGGGTTTGATTTCATCCTGATGCTAAAGTGGAAAAAAAAAAATCACCACTTGAAGTTTCATGGGACAAGAAAGCCTATTTAAGCTTTATTTAAGAGGAGCCCTTGAAAACTTTCGCCATCATACTGTCCCTATGAAAACGTGCATAAGGTTTTAAGCTTTGGACTGGTACCAGGAAGATTTGAAGAAAACGAATAATGAGTGAATAAAGTGACCCATGATCCATGATCAGAAAGTAATCAGAGACCAGATTTGCTTCTGTAGTAATTCTACTGATGCCAACTGCATTAGACTAGAGAGAAATTTGGCCTCTTGTGTATTTCTTGCTAAACTAGTGGAGAAGGAGAATATGATATCATCAGTTATGATCAACAGGATGAAATTAACAAACAAAAAAGTGAAACAAGTATCAGGAACATTTTTATAATACTCAGCTAAGGAGCAGTGTCTAAACTGAAATGCTGGGAAGGCCACAACTTCTAACACCCACCCAAAAAGACTGTAGGGCAGGGGCTCAGTAACCTACAGCCCAGCCTGCAGGTCAGATCCAGCTCAAAAAATCAGCAGTCCACTCCAACCATGGAGGCAGGGGAGGTCTCCCCAGGGTCTTATTGCTGGCTGTTTTCAGTTAGAAATCTCTCTGCTGCATCAGCAGTGACATCTCCAGGGTCCTAGCGCCTGCCTTTTAAAATCTATTCCCTTCACAAGCATCTGCTGATTACTGGGGGAGTGCAGGCAGTGCAGTCCTGAGTGGGGGTGGGGTTGGGGTTGGGGGAGGGCAGGTTGCAAGTAGTGGACCACAGTGGCAAAAGGTTGCCAATCCCTGTTGTAGGGAACACTCTTCCCTGGAACAAGACCTTTTAACCGATCTTTTCCTATTCTAATCCTTACCAGTTAAATTTTCCTTCCAATTGCACTTGAACACCATCATAATGATTTTGATTTTAGTCAAATCATCATTGGTATATCAACACTAATCATTAGTATAGCCGCTAATTTGAAATCATTTATTGCATGTTTTGCATTTGTTTATTTATGTTATTTCGGATGTTCTTCTTTTTCGTGCTAAATGCACATAACTTTTCTTTTGAAACAAAGAATTTTCTGTGTCTACTGTATACTATCCCACAGCAAAACCATTCTGAAAATTATTAACTTTTCATACCAACTCAAATGCACAAGGTCAAAAATGAGGGAAAAACAAAAACTGAATGTCCTCCCTGGCTGTGACTAGGATTTCTGGCTTAATCAGCATTATTCAAAGTCCTGAAGCATAGTTAAGTTTTTAAACATTGTCCTTAGGCTGTTTGTCTTTTCCAAATTCCTGTATTATACTGATTCCTGACTTAAAGGTATAGTTGCTCATCTACTTCATCTTCTCAGGTATATACTAACTTTGACTGGTTAATGCACTACTTTAAATTCACAAGTACATCAAGAAGTAGAAAGCAGGGAGTATTAATTCTGGGTTTTTTTCACCATTTAGTGTCAAGGTTTTAGATACAAAAACTCTATATAGCAAAGTGCTTCAGCATATAATCTACATCAAGATATCTATGCTTCTTTGTTTTTAGAAGCATTTGAGTAAAACTTTCCCAGTGCCAGTTTATAACCATTTTTAAAATAAATTGTTCAGACTGACAGATGATTTTTTGGGGATTTTCATAACTCTAGCATTCCTTCTACCAAGCAAATGGAAACACCGCTGAAATGTATAAGTTATCTGGATAGATCTCTCCACAGTATAGTTACAATTTAGGCAGATTTAATGGACAATTCCTCAGGTTGCCCTGGCAATTACTTATGTACTGACCTGGAGGAATCATTATTAGGGAGTTGAGAGGCAATTCAATTTCCATGCTGGCTCAACCCTAAGCTTCTTTTAAGCAAAGGCTGTCAGCTGTTTCAAATTATGTATGATGCCTAGCTGATGCAGAAGACTATTAGGGAGTTTGAGCTGGGAATGGCAAATTCATATTACCAAGTTTACAAACTCAACTTGAACTGTGGTCTCATACGTCAAAAGGCCACAGCTCTTGGAAGTGAGGTAATGCAAAGATTACAGAAATTATTATTCATCTCAGACAAGATGAGAAAAGAAAACAAGGTTAGAGTTAACAATGAACGATTAAATAAAAATTATAGTATAAATGAGCATTTTAATATGTGTAAATGTGTATGCGAAAGAAAGGACAGAAAAAATGTTTAAGGAAATCCAGTTACTCAGTTTGTGAGATTTACAGTGTAAGACGTATGCCAAAACTGGTGTTTCCATTCAATCACATCACTACTATCTACAAGATTAAGAAAGTTGAGAGACAATACACTACATAACATTTTCATAAACATATCATGACAAAAAATGCAAAACTTCATTTAGGACACTGACTCGGGACATTTCTTTTTTCTAACTATATTCTCTACTAATTGGAAAGAAAACAAGTTTTCAAGAGATGCTTTATCCTTTTACTATCTGTGTAATAATAAGAAAATATACTCGCACAGAGGTTGCTATTTCCTTTTTTTAAAAGCCCCTATGCCACTCCTATCCACTCTACTCCTCCCTCATCTATTGTCTTTACTCACTACAGATACAATTCTCCCATCTGGTAACAGCCCTGATTTTGCTAATTCCCATGGTGCATGTAGGCTCTATAGTGCCAAGTTATATTCACTCTTGTTGTGGAATACATGGACCGACCAGGGAACACATTATTCCCCAAAGGAGCTCTGTGTTTGCACGCACACACACGCACACACATGCATGCATGCACACATATGCACGCACACACACACAAACCCCCGCCCCGTATTGCTTGTTTACAAGTATTATGGCAACCTTATTATCAATGTTATTTTAAAGCAGATGTCTTTGAGGCTTGTTAATAAAAAAAATCTTTCCTTTTGATGTTAGAAATGAGCAAATAAACACGATCTTTTAAAATACACAGACACCTTCATTGTCATAAGCATGCAGTTATTTACCTTCTATATGAGTAGAATGAATTAGTTTTTAAAAAATGAGTATATTTTGCATTACATATCATTAAATATTTGTTAATCAGATTTAGTCATTCATTCGTATGCATTTTCTGTTATCAAAACATGCATGTAAGTCACAGAAATTCCAGTTGTGCAAATGCTCAGTAATAATAATAAAAAAGCAAAACAAAATACACACACACACACACACACACAAGCACATTCTTTGCCAAAACAAAAAAAAAAGCATGCATGGTCAGGGTTTAAGCATTTCTTAGCAAAAATAATTACTAGGTTATTAACAACAAAACAGCCTGGCAACTATTTGAAGCAGTTTTTATTCATGCTTTTATTGGAGTCATCTTAATTTCCACCCCCCACCCCTTTTATTCCTTTGTAGCAAACATGCTTAAAAAAAATTTCTGTGGCTTAAAAAGCAGCAGAAAAAAATGAAGCATCCATGCTCTGGGTATAAAGCATCATTTTCTTGGAAAAAAAATCAAAAGCCCTTCTACATTTAACATATATCGTGCAGAAATTTCATCTCCATATTAATTACATGCAATCTCCAAGGAGACATATTTTCAATTTTTTTAAGTCATTTTTAGTAATCAGTGCAAATGCCTTTTTTATTTTGCTGTTAGACTAATGGTATCTTAAACCCTGCATGCTGCAGTGCTTAGCCTGTGCTCTGCATCGGCTGTGATAGAAGAAGCTACCTGAGAGGTTTCACAGTGCCATCTCATATCCATGTCTGCCTGGCTACCCTGCGTGCTTATAGCTTTTTTCTTAATTCTTAATGGAAATCCTAGGAAATTTAGTCCATCCTCTGAAATCAATACTGGTGACAGGAGAGCTCCCTGACTCAGTGGGAGATCAAGATGATAAATTGCCTGCGCATCAGCCCGGCCTATCAGTGCCCTGCACACAGATGGGCGAGAAAAGACACAGAGAAGGCTCCATCTGTCACGTGTCATGGGAAAGCCAATGGCTGACACACTGCTGCAGGAAGAGATGCTGCAGTTTGTTCTGCAGATTAGAAGTGCTGTGCATCACCACCAAGTACCAATCTAGCACAGTTTGGGGAGACCAGCCTGCTGCTTCTCTAATACTTGATTGCAGACGCAAAGAGATGGTGCGATTTCATGTCTGCACTGTATGATTCCATTTTATGAGGAAGACTGTCTGCATCCTTTTATGCTCTAACCTAATGAGATTAAAGCAAAGGAGGGGAGGAAGGGTGTGGGGGGCGGGTTGTAATGATTTCTCTCCTAACCGACTCTTTTACAATATTTTGATTTATTTCTCTTCAGCTGATTTGTATGCTTTTGCTTTAGATTAAATTAGCAACGTTAAACTGTGCAATTAGCATGCAGCTCTCTATATGGAACCGCCTCAGAGCCCTACAACTGTAATTATAATTTTACTTCCAAGCTATGAATGACATTTTTGTACATCACGTTTATAATGAGTATTTTTATATGATGATTCTGAAAAGACAATTATGCAATATTAGGAAAGGCATTATTATGCTCTTTTGCTAATGAGAGCTGCTAACTTTAAAAGTATTTAAGCCTCCAAAATACAAGCCTTCCGTCTCAAATATAGACAACAACAAAATGTAGAGCTGCCTTCTTTTCCAAAACCTCTAAAATTATATATATATGAATGAGATTGAAGAATTATTATATATTTGCCACATGAAACAGACTTATTTACTTTAATATTGCCCTTACTGTGAACGTGACAATAATTCTTGCATAAAGAGGGAATGCACATCTGGGCTACCATATGGAAACCTTTTCTAAAGTACATCTGCTCTCATTGATCATACTACAACAACAGATATACTGCACAGTTCTTCAAGGCATATGAAATGGTTATATCAGCCTTGACAAAGAAGGTTACTTGTTAAAATATTATGGTGTCTTGTAGCCAAAACATACACAACCAAATAAGTAAATAAACACATGAATTTGAACACCAGGCATAGTGAAAGTTACCTTTTAAAGTAACACATTTCTGAATGTATTGGCCTCTATGCAATATAAATGTTCACTTCGAGAGTTTTTGCCCTAGTATAAGGAGTCATCATGACAGCTTCAGGGGTTAATGTCATCAAGTGCCTATCACCCTCTCCGTTAGGGCTTTTTTTAGAATCACTCAAAACTACTTAGAATAATGAACCTCTGCAGTAAGAAAGAAGACAAGTGAGCTCTGGAAAAAGAAAGGTAAAATTAACTTAGTAATTACTTTAACAAAAGCTCAGAGAAGATAAGTAGGTTTGAACAACCTCCCCCTGCCCCCCCAGACATCTCTGTTTATTGTTGCTTAGTGTCGCACATTTCATTACTCACTGAGCAGTTTTTTCCCTTCTAATTTCTAGAGGAGTTAGGGAGGGGTTGTGAGATTGGTATATATAATTTAATGCAACTTCTTGTTTAAGCACAACTCTCTCTTTAATAAGAACATACCTACTCTTTAAAGCTTTCAAGTAGCAGCTGCAACTGCTCAAAACATTGCAGGATCAGGTCCATACTCTCCTCAAAAACATGATTTTAGATATGAATTTAATCAACGCTCTCACACATTAGGAATTTAGGAGCTGCAGAGCCATTTAGGGGAACTTGCAGGGCACCTTTTGTAGATGAGCCTACAAACATCACTTCATAAATCTACTGGATACAAAAAATCATAGACTTAATACAGCCATTGGATTTATGGCCCATTACAACCTGCCTGACATCTAACACACCAGACAACCTGCCTGTTAGCTGACTGCTTGTTTTCCTTTATACATTTCTTTCCCATCCCATCTCTACCCTTTGTCTTCCAAACTTCCACTCATTTGCATCTTCACAGACTTCTTGTTGACTTTAGCTTCTTTTCTACCTTGGAGAAGGCAACATCAGCAGTATCCTAATACCTAAGGAAGGGTGTTTGTACCTGAAAGCTTGCAAAGAACTTCTCCCCAACTAGTTGTCTAATAAATGTATCACATCTATCCAAAGAATCTTGCCTGCATTTATCCACATATACACATACTCATGCATTATATTGACCTTTCCCAGCTTCTAAAGTCCAGAAAAATCCAGAAAAGCATGGTATTTCTGTATATTCCCAGTACACAATAAATGCACATTTATCAGTGAAGTACCAGCTTCTTTGGACTTTGTAAGAGTAATCTTTCCAATGTCCTACTTTTAAAGCCAACTCCTTTCCTTACAAACCATGCAAAGTTGGCTGTGTATGTTCAAATATGAGTAGAAATTAGCTCATCATTTGTAGAGCATTCAATAATTTAATTAGAAGCTTGTATACCTATCTAGAGCCTTCCTCAAGCCGTGGACTGCAAAAAAAAAAAATCGCAACAATGGAGCTAGGTAGGAAAAAAGGATGAATGAATTACTATTATGGAGCACTATTGCTATTTGAATAAATCCACCGAGCTTGGGGTGAGGCCAAGGTTTTTTGCTTGAACATCTTGGGCATCTCTCATGCCAAAGGACATGCTGTGTGGCTTGTGTGCAAGTGTTGCTATTGTTAACTTGTAAACTGCCACTGGGTTCAGTTTGCCACAGGGCAGAGATTAGGGCATAGTCCCTGCCGAGTTATGCACCTCTGTGCTTTCATTTTAGTCTTCAGACAAAGCCTGAGAGCATTGTTTTGGAGAAGAAATAGAATCTGAGGAGCATGGATAGGTATATAATGGCCAAACCATAATTTTTTTCTTTCTATTTGTTTTTGTGATCTTGTTTTCTTTTAGGAAAGGCCAGCAAAAATTGGAAAGACCCACTGGACTTGGACCTCACGTATTTTGGTATCTTCTGGAAAAAAATCTCAGTGGCAAATGTTTTCTACATTTCCATTCAGGGCAAATCATGCCCTTCCTTACAAAGGACTGGAATTCCCTAGTTCCTGTGGACAGGCATATGGATCTTCCATGAATAGATGGGAGCTGGATGTGGAGTGTAGCAGGAGGAGCACCCAGCGATGAATGTTGATTTCTGCCTCACTTAGTTCATTGGATAGTGCTCCAAAAATCTGCCATGTTTCCAGGGTGTTGGTTGTAGCCATGTTGATCTAAGGACATAGGCAGACACGGTTCTTTGGGTAAATGTGAAATCTCTTATTAGACCAGCTAAATACAGTAATGCTAAGTCTCAAGAAAAAATCATGAGACTCCCAATTTCCAAGTCAAATTAACTCTGACTCATGATCTCCTGAAAGATCAAATCTCAGGATTTTTTCTTCTGGCATGTGTAGAGAGCGTCAAGCTGGTAAGTCTGTGGAGGAGCAGGGGGAGAGGGAAGGGGTGGGAGGGGGAAGACTGAGACCCCCGCAGTGAGGGAGGGAGTGCGGCAGGGGCCGGGATGAGTCATGCAACAGAGCCATGGGCGGCTGTCTGTCTGTGTGCATATATGTGTCCCTCATTCCCAAGCCACAGCCCCCCCAGCCCTGCTGCTGTCCCTCACTCCTGACCCACAGTATCCCACATCCTGCCAAGGTGTGCAGGGATCCCACTTCCCTGGGCTCCAAACCCCACGCACTTACCCACAGCCCCCCATACCTTCACAAATATCCCCCCCCCCAACACACACACACTTCAAAAATAGCATCTCATGATTTACAATTCCAGATCTCTTGATTTTTAAATTTCTCTCATGAGTTTTGACATGGTGGGGTTGGCAATACTGTAATAGGTGGAACAATTGTAATTTGCAAGCTTTTAGGCACAAGCACCTTTCTTCAGGCATAGGGAGAGTCTACTGTTTTTTCAGGAGAACACAAAACAACAGCAGACTCTCCTTATGCCTCAAGAAGGGTGTTTGTGCCCGAAAGCGTGCAAAGAACATTTCCCCCAAATATTTAGCTGTGCTAATAAAAGGTATCACATTTACCCAAAGAACCCTGTCTGCCAAAAAATCTGCTGCTCTGAGATCTCCCCTCTGGACCTTTGCAATGGGCCTGGGGCTGCCTGCACAGTGGAGTGGGGAGCTGCCCACAGGGCAAGCCACTAAGCAGAGTGTGGCCCCACAACTTGCAGCTCACATGGTGTGTGACCTCCAAGCACTGAGAAGTTGGACAGCCTTGATATAAATAATACGAAGTTAGAATGTTAACTGCAGACGTGGATTTTAAGTGGTCCAGATCTGAATAGCTTAATATGCTTTTTACACAACAATTATTAGACACATTTCTCAGTACTAAGCCTCTCATGGCCAAACTTAACTACCTGTATCACTTGAGACAAGGGTTTTTGTAGCTTCATATTATGGTGTCTCCATTAATAATAACAACATACCATCCTGTATGGTGTTAATTTAACCAGTGAATGGGTAAATGTGGTAATCTTTATCATGTGGAAGAAGGATAATAGATCTTAAGGGCAGAAGGTAGGGCAGAGGTACACTTGACAGACTAACTGAATCAGAAATACATAAGCTGTCATGTATATATTGTATATTCATAGTTTTAATATCTTTCTGTTACATTTGCCTGAAAGTGCCAATGGACGCATAGTATCAGTATCAAAGGACACCTCTTACTAGCTGCCTCACTGGTCAAACCATAAACCATATAGACCCATGATTGTCAACCAGGGTGCTGGGAGATCTTTTGAAGAACGTTGCAAGAAGTGTGAGGAGACAAGCAAGATGAGGGCAGACCTGGGCTCCAGATGTGAGGAAATAAGATAAATGTAGACTCAAGCTCTCCCTTCAAAGCCTCTCCCTCATCCTCACTGCCAGAACATAGGCACTGTAATAAATAAATTACTTTTTAAAATGGGGTGCTGCTTAATTCACAGTTATGAATGGGTGCTTCGAGTAATGAAGGGTGCCTTGAGTCTAAAAAGGTCGTGAACCACTGGTACAGACTCTGTCTGTCTTGTGTGAATTCTGTCTCATTAAAAATAGAAAGATTCACATAGTAGTTTAGCCTTCACACTTATCAGTGTTTGACCTTTACGCTTTGTGATCCATGATAATAAGGGCTCTCTCCATTCTTCTACTCATCCTCTTTCAGGGATTTTTTTTCTCATTTTTGTGTTTATTTCATGTGTACAATGCATACATCTTACCAAATAATTATACAGTTATTATAATATATAAGATTTATGAACCGGCTTTTATTCCAAAGTAAAACTATACATTCCCAATACAACAAGGCAGTTAAACAGAATGCTTAATTTAACCATAACCTCTCAGGAGTTGAAGGTTATGCACATGCTTAAATAATTTGCCAAACCAGAGTCCATGTATTCAAGAGACCAATGAAAACATGTTCACCCATGCAAGTAGTGCACAGCACATTTCATGGCACTGGGGCAAAGGACTATTTTGGCAAAGGACTTAGGAGAAAATCTATGCATTTAGAAAAAAAGTGGTAACATTTTTAACATACGCAGAGCAGAAAGGAATATCATTTTGAAAGTCACGCCTCTAAGACCTACACAGTTGACTGCATGGAATCCAGTTCAGATATGTCTGAGGAAAGAGAGATTAAGTCAAACCTGATGAGATTTGATATAAATACACATATGCTATATATATAAAGAAAGACAGGGCCAGATTCTATTTCACCTATTAGGTGTTTAAGTAAACTGAGGTGACGAAGTATGATTCATTTTCACCCAATTCAAGTCTACTTCTTTAACACTCAGTCATCTTACCCTTCAAACCAATTAGGAAAAAAAAAAACCAGGAAGAAGGAAGGGAAAACTAACTCATATTCTACATTTCAGAGATGGTTTCTTAAGGGCCAGAGCAGGTTGGAATAGATTCATAGTTAAGGACTTAAGTCCACTTCTACCATGGACAGACATGACTTTTGAAGTGTTTCAAACCTGCTGCAATTTGAAACGTTTCAGAATTGGAGTGTTTCAGCCACAGATATACATATAGCCCACTGCTGCATCCCCTGGATGGAGCACCTCAAAAGCACTAGGATGGTATGCAGTGATGTGCTCTGCAGCTGGGGAGGCAGCAGGTTTCTCGGTCCTTTGATAACTTCATTTCTGTGGATAGAATTTGTGCCTACAAAAGCTGTATCCACCTTTCAGTTGCATCTAAATTCTTGCGTCTCTAATGGCCTTGCATAAACAAAGTAGTGGGAGCAACAAATACTCCATTTTCACATAGTTAACTTCTGTGCCCACAAATATTGCAGTTTCACATTGTGTAAGATACAGCAAAGAAAGTCTAATGATTCTTAGCCTGCATAAGTATATATTTACATATGTACATGAGTGAGTATGTACAAATGGTTAAGTTAGGCATAAATACTTTACAAATTTAAGTACATTCACAAAGCTTGTACATGTCATTATAAATGTGAAAGGAATATAATTCTACCTATACACTTCCAAGTTTTTCCAAAGTAAAATGAAATTCCAGATTCAAGACTCACATCCCCCCTTTTGACCAGCTGGTCTATTTTCTCAATTACCTGCACTTCCTTGCCTGTATAATGTATTTGTCAACCTCAGGGTCACTACTACTTTTGCTGGTTATTGCTATTGTTAGCTTCATAACTTTATAACTACTTGTACAAAAATTCACTCCTAGCCAGAGAAAACTGCAATGAAAAATTTAACCTTACTTCACTGGCAAAGAACTGGGACAAGATTTGGGATGAAGTCAAATGGGCTGCTTTACTCTACCAATGGATACTTCTGCAAGATTCTGCTAAGCAAAACTAACAAACTCTGAAAAATAAATGTTCATGTCAACACCTTCCATCATCTCTATAACACTTAGCATACTCTGCACCTGTGACAAAATCACCCCCTTCTGGCAGGAAGTCTGTAATCTCACTCCCAGAGATATAACTTTTCCATCTCACTGTCAACAAGACTGTGCCTATCAGGCTTGCATGGAGATACCTCTATTCTCATATATCTTAGGAAGAACAGCCTTGACAGTGATAGAAATCATTAAAAGAAAAGCTGTATACCACTGGTCTTCTTTAACCAAATAGAAGCAGGAGACTTGCTCTGGGGAGAAAAAAAAAAAACCTCTCAAGATACCATAATTTGGATCATATCATAGTCTTATTTGGAGCTAACAGATGACAACTTACTTTGGTTCTGACATCCTTCCTGCCAAGGAATACATAAAACAGTTCACTAGCTAGGCATTCATATTTTATTTATTTTTCTCTTTTCCTCTTATCTATTCATCTTTCCTCCTACCTTCCTATTTTTTTCTTTCTTTCTCCTTCTTTATTACTAAGTAAACCTAATATGCCTGGTTAATTAACTTGCCAGACAGCCCTAAATACAATATACAGGAATACTGGATGGTACACAGTTATTGTATTAATTACATAACACATATTTATTTTGTTTCAGTTCCTTGCATAAATTACATTTCTTATCCTTTTCTGATTCTTCACGCTTGACTAGGTTAACAATAAGTACTCATTTGCAAGCAATATATTACTTAAATAGTAGCAACTGCTAATGTTACATGTAACAAAATCTATGTCTGGCTCTTTGGAATCAGATCAGCAAGCTTTGTATTTTGTATCCGTGAAATATCCTTGTAAACATTTTCTGTATAAAATAAAATGTGGGGTGAATCTGATTGGCTTTCAAGTACTATAAGCTCCCTCGGTGTCCTAAAGCTAGAGACAGAAATTACACATAAACCAGTATAAGCAATTGGAAACTAGTTTAAACCTGTAACAGAACAGACGATCAGTACTCACTGACTGGTTTTAAAATGGCCAAACCTAGTTTAAGATAGACCTGGATAGATGTAGTATCAGACATAACTAATTTAGATTAAACTGGTCTATCGAACTTCTGTCCAAGATCCCCTCCCAACACAAAGTTAGGTCTCAGTCCCCCAGCATCCCAGGATGCTTTGTACCTCCCCCGCAACCCCACCCCCCTTGCAAGACAGCCTGCTGGAACACGATTCACATTTTGTTGCTCTTGCTCAAGCCTAGCACCTAGCTGGCCCTGTCCCTTAGGCTGTCACAGAGCTGTCCCAAGTCAGAAGGAGGGAACAGTTCCCCCAGCTAGTGCCCCCAGAGCATCTGCTCATGTAGGGAAGCTGCTACCTTCAGAGGCTTCCCCTGCCCTGGGGTCCCCCAGAGGTTTCCTCCACCCTTATGCCTGGGGTAGCCCAGGAAGCCAAGGCGAATCCTCTCCCCACCACCACCATCAGTGTGACTGCTTAGCTCTGCCACTGCCACAGCCGAGAAGGAGAAGAAGTCCCTGGGGCTTGATGCCTATGGCTGCCCAGCCTGAGAGACTGCTTCACTGTCCCACCTGTGGCAGGAGCTGAGCCAAATAGCTATACTGAGCTTGGCTCTTTGGGGCAGAGCAGCCCCAGGATAGGGGAAGTCCCCTAAGGCTGGGGTTCCCCTGTGCCCTCATGCCCATCTGCATGGGCAGGGATCCAGCCTGGGGGACTCCTCCCATCTCCCACCTGCTGGGAGAGCTGAGCAGCAGCCAGACTACACCAGAGAAGGGAGGGAGGGGGATTTCCCTTAGCTCCCCGGGGCAGGGCAGACCAGGGCTTGGGGGACCCTAGGTCCAGCTGACGGAAACCCCCTGAGGTATAGACTCCCTCAACTGGGCTGACACCTGGACAGCGTGCTCCTCAACCTGCTGTGGAGGGACAGCGGGGGGGGATGTGCTGGGCAGCCAATAGGGGATGGCCCCAATTGGCTGGTCTTGCTGTGGCCAGCAGGTTGGGAGGTATGCTGTAGCTCCCAACTCTGTCTTCTGGCCTGGGCCAGTGCAGGCATCTGGCTGCTTTTCCCAGCTGAAAAGTGAATGTCAGATAAGTTTGTTATCGGTCCAAGCTATGCAGCTTATAGAAACCTGTGAAGATTGAATTGATTCTGCTTCGGGCTTTTTGACTATCCATATTTAGTCTAAAGAATTAGAGGCAAGCACCTAAATATTATAAAAAAGCTAAAATTAAAAGTTGTTCTAGCCCTAATGTTAATGCTTAAAGCTGACCATCTGCAGAAGAAATCTTGCTAATAAGTAGATCAAATTTACAAAGGAGCCATAAAGTAGAGACAATCTGAAAGTCTCTACTTTATGAGCGTGGGGAGCAGGGAAAGATAAATAATCCTCCAGTGGAGAAATTAAAGATAATTTGTGACAAAATCACAAAACAGCATTCCAAGCCTCTGGAGGTATTATGCCTATTCCTCATTAATTAAAGATAATCCAGAATTACAATTATTTGCAAATTATTTGCAAAGATTCATTACATTTTTGTATCTCCATAAAGATGCCAATTTTCACAGGCAAAAATCCTTCAACTCCAGAAGTCTATTACATAAAGACAGGATTTATTGGCTCAAGTCCAGATTCAAACAGGGATATTGTCACTGCTAGGGTGATACTGTGTATTATCTCATTAAAATTTAGCTGTGTACCTGGAACCATGATTCACAAATCCAAAGTAGGTTTATATATATGTAGTATACTTACTAATCCTACTAGCAGCATCCTGACACACACTGCATTGATCAGAATGGGTGACCTCAAACTAGAAGCAGTGTAGCCACTTTCACAAAGCACCTGGTATTGGCTAATTGATACTACTGAGCAAGAGTGCCAAGTAGCCGGCTTGTGAGGTTGTAATTCCATGCTTCCACTTCAGGGGGCAACGTGCTTGGTGAAGTGCGGCATGTTTGATGGCACCACCATGAAGAATGGAAAGTTAACCAAAGTTACAGAATGCA
This sequence comes from Crocodylus porosus, assembly GCF_001723895.1. Classification (NCBI taxonomy): domain Eukaryota; kingdom Metazoa; phylum Chordata; order Crocodylia; family Crocodylidae; genus Crocodylus; species Crocodylus porosus. Next base: position 49,793,480 of record NW_017728943.1, on the reverse strand, counting down.
AAGTGAACATAACTTAGGTCAGTATACCCTGAAGGAATGATTTAAGTACCTTGGGGTCCAGTTTCACAACAGCCAGCATAGCAAGAGGTGGAAAGCCCTGACCACCGAAGAGGAAGTGGGGAAGAATGGGCTATGTCTGCAATCTTACTTCACTTCCAGGCTTAAGTGGCAGTTAGATGAATCCCTGCAACCTCAAATTATGCATTTTGATTAATATGAGATTCTTAATCTGAATCCCACACAGGGGTTGCCTGTGCTATTTGTGGCACTTATGCCACAGGTTGGATAGCCAGGAAGTGGGAAAACTTGAAATCTAGTACTTCCTTGTCTGGACTCTCTTTCTCACTGCTCAGGAAAGTGTTCTTACCATAAGGCCAGACTAGGCTCAGGGCAACCTTTGCCTTTCTTGATGAAGCCATCCCATTAAGTAGCCAAGATTCATTAAGCCAAAAGAAGACCAAGCAAGGGGGAGGCTTACTCTATAGCTCAGTGGGTGCATCTACACATGAAGATGCATCTACACTTTACTGCAGAGCTGACTAATTGAGTACAGGTTTCCCTCTCTTTATGATGTACATGTGTTCCTGGAAAACAGCATATAACTCAAATTTGCATAAAGATAAATCATTTTACAATGTAACAAATAGGGATATGTTCCAAGTCCTTAACTGTACTGACCCCCCACTCATTTCTACCACTTTCATAAGAAAATTTTGGTACTCACAAACAGCAGACAGTACACACAAGCAAGGTTCCCTCTAGGGTGCGTGTGTGGGTGGCCACACACAACTAAAAGTCTGGCCACGCACAGATTTTTCAAGGCTGCACACTGGGAGAGGAGCTGAAGGTAAGCTCTGAGGCAAGGCGGGAGTGGGAGTGGGAACCTGGCATGGGCTTCACCAACTCTGGGGAACTGCTCCACTCCCCCATATCGCCTCAGAGAGCAAGGAGGCATGCAGCGTCAGGGCTGAGGAGTGGAGCAGTTCCCTGGAGCCAGCGGAGCCCATGGAGCAGTTCCCTGGAGTTGGTGGAGCCTCACTCAGGGCAGGCAGTGGCTCCTCCCCAAGGTGAGACAAGGCAGGGATGGAGGCAGGGCCTGGTGTGGGCTCCAGGAAACTGATCCACAGGCTCTGCTGGCTCCAGGGAAGTGCTCCACTCCCTGGACCTGACACCACGTGCCTCCTCTCTCCCTGAGGCAATGCAGGGGAGTGGAGCAGTTCCCTGGAGCTGGCGCACCCTGTGCCAGCCTCCAGCCCCCACTTCCTGCCCCAGGTGAGGAGTGAAGAGCTTACCTTTAGTCAGTGTCTCACACTGCACCAGAAAGGGGAGGTGGGACCAAAGCAGCGCACTCACAGACCGAAGCGGCACGCCCACAGACTGCTACTCCTTAGAGGGAATGTTGCATATAAGCACAGGGCGCTACCTGGGATGGCAAATAGAGAAACTCATGTCACAGACAATGAGTGAGGAGCACAGATCCACACAGGAGTCTATATTTTGGTGCGTCACCCCCACAGTGCACTGCACAAAGCAGCTGACTGTGGGCATTCATCACACAAATTGTATTCCATTGATTTCACTGAGAACAGGATCAAGCCCTTTGTTTATTACCTCTTAGAGATCAGAAGGGATGGTGAGCTCAAATAAGCCTAAATCTAAGTGAAAAAATATGAGATCATTTGCATTGAATTTCCAAGGTTCAGAAGGTTGTAAACCCCAATGACCTGACAAGTTGAAAAGACTGAATGCTTTTTAACAAGCCTGAGATCCTTTATGAAAATTAATAGTTCATAGATTCATAGACATTAGGGTCAGAAGGGACCTCAATAGATAACCGAGTCCAACCCCCTGCACAGACAGGAAAGAGTGCTGGGTTCAGATGACCCCAGCCAGATGCCTATCTAACCTCCTCTTGAAGACCCCCAGGGCAGGGGAGAGCACCACCTCCCTTGGGAGCCCATTCCAGATTTTGGCCACTCTAACTGTGAAGAAGTTCTTCCTAATGTCCAGTCTAAATCTGCTCTCTGCTAGCTTATGGCCATTATTTTTGTGACCCCCAGGGGCGCATTGATGAGTAAAGCCTCACCAATTCCCTTCTGCACCCACACGATGAATTTATAGGCAGCCACAAGGTCGACTCTCAACCTTCTCCTGAGGAGGTTGAAGAGGTCCAGGTGCCCCAGTCTGTCCTTGTAGGGCTTGGTCTGCAAGCCCTTAACCATATGAGTGGCCCTTCTTTGGACCCTCTCTAGGTTGTCCACATCCCTCTTAAAGTGTGGCACCCAAAACTGGACACAGTATTCCAACTGCGGTCTGACCAGTGCCCGATAGAGGGGAAGTATTACCTCCTTGGTTCTGTTTGTCATGCATCTGCTGATGCACGGTAAAGTGCAGTTAGCTTTGCTGATGACTTCATCACTCTGACGACTCATGTTCATCTTGGACTAGGACTCTGAGATCCCTTTCTGTTTCCGTGCTGCCAAGCAGGTCATTTCCTAGGCAGTAGGTGTGCTGGACATTTTTCTTCCCTAGGTGCAGCACTTTACATTTCTCCTTGCTAAATCGCATTCTATTGTTTTCTACCCATTTATCCAACTGGTTCAGGTCTGCCTGTAGTTGTTTTCTGCCCTCTGGTATGTCCACTTCTCCCCACAGTTTTGTATCATCCACAGACTTGGATAGAGAACACTTCACTCCCGCGTCCAAGTCACTGATGAAGACATTGAAGAGTATTGGTCCTGCGGGACCCCACTGCCCATGTACTTCCAGGTCAATACTGACCCGTCCACCACCACTCTCTGGGTACAACCCTCTAGCCAATTTGTCACCCACTGGACTGTGTAATCAACCAAGTCACAGCCTCTTAATTTGTTCACCAGTATGGAGTGGGATATGGTATCGAAGGCCTTCCTGAAGTCTAAATAAATGATATCTACCCCTTCTCCTGCATCTAAGTGCTTTGTAACCTGGTTATAAAAAGAGACTAGATTAGCCAGGCATGATCTACCTGCTATGAATCCGTGCTGGTTTCCCCTCAGCATAATTTTTCCTGCTGGGCTCTCACTTATATGAGCCTTAATAATCTTTTCAAAGACTTTGCCAAGGATGGAGGTGAGACTGATTGGCCTACAGGTGCCTGGATCCTCCTTCCTCCCTTTCTTGAAAATAGGGACCACATTGGCCCTTTTCCAGTCCTCCGGGACCTGGCCCATGTTCCATGAGTACTCAAATATTCTTGCCAGTAGCTGTGCAATGACATCAGCCAGTGACTTCAGTACCCTCGGATGGAGCTTATCCGGGTCTACCGACTTAAATGCATCCAGTCTTTTCAAGTGACTCTGCAACATCTCAGGGTCAACACTTGGTAGTCTGGCACCGAGCTGTTGTCTCTCTACGATCCCATTGTGAGACTTGTCTTGCCCCTTGTTTAGGAATACTGAGACAAAGAACTCCTTGAGGAATTCAGCCTTGTCCCCCCCTGTCTGTCACCAAATGCTTTTGCCCATTCAGTAGTGGTCCTATACTGCCCTGGGACTTCCTTTTACTCCCTATATATCTGAAAAACAATTTTTTGTTATCCTTAACTTGGGAAGCCATCCTCAGCTACATGGTAGCTATGGTCTCTAACTGCCTCCCTACAACTGCAAGCTGTGGAGGCATACTCCTCTTTAGTAATCTCTCCCTGTTTCCACTGCTTATATGCCCCTCTTTTTGCCTTTAGGCTGCTCTGGATTTCTCTGGTCAGCCAAGGAAGCCTCTTGGCCCCTTTCCCCCGCATCAGGATCGTCTCCTTCTGTGTCCAAAATTCTCTCCTTCTGAGGACATCTGAAACACTCTCTGAATCCCTTCACCAAGCCTCCTGCATCCTTAAGGTGTGTTTGCTGTGAATTTCAAGTGATCCAGAAGAAACCAAGAGTGCATGAAAACCAAAGTCCTGCTGGGAGGAGGAGTGGCCTGTCTTGTTTTAAATATGCTCCTGTAAGTTGTTGCTATAAAAAAAAATACTAGGGGTGCACCTATAAAGAATTGTTGGGACAATACCGATGGCTGATTTTTAATGAGCCATATCAGCCAATACTGATTCGATTCCGATATGCAGCTGTGCAGTATGGAGAGTGGCTGGTAAATCTGTTTTGGGGGAAGTGACAGAGCAAGGCAAAGAGCCGCAAGCAGCTCACCCAGGAGGTGTGTGTTGGGGGGGGCACAGCTCCTGCTGCTGCGCGCACCCTGGATCTGCGAGTCGGGTAGGGTGGGCTGCCACTACAGGGTGGGGCTGGGCTGGGCTGAGGCTGTGCTTGGGGCAAGCAGTAGAACCACTAGGCGGGGGATACAGGGAGCTACAGGCAGCAGCCACCCCAAAATTTGCTGTAGCCCCCCCAACTCTCCCTTTCAGCACAGCCCCAGCCCAGCTCCCCTGCCAGTAAGAGCCCGGCACCACCCCAGCCCCAGCCCACAGTGGCAGCCCACTCTGCCCCACGTGCAGGTTCCAATGCACTTGCCCCATGCCCTCCCAGGGTGCGCACAGCAGTGAGACCCCCCACCCCGCACCCGCTGGATGAGCCACTTGTGGATCCATCCCACACCCTGCCTCAGCTGCACAGCACTTGCCCCTGAACCTGCCTCAGCCCTCCCTCCCTCATTGCTAAGGCCACAATCTGCCCTCCCCCCCATGCCCCTTCCCTCACAAAAGACTGATCAGCTGGACCCGGCTGCTCTCCATGTTGTGATCCTGGCCATTTGCATGCTGCGCTGTGGCTGCATGCATGCACAGGGCGTTTATTGGTGACATCAGCCAAAAAAAGCCAACTGCTGATACAGTCAGTTTTTCTTATACCGGTGCCGATCTGATATGGGGCCGATCTGATGTATCAGTGTATACACCTCTAAAAAAATGCCATTCACATTTTTCAGAATAAAATAAGTCCAACAGAAGAGATGCCCTTCATTTCTCTCTCTGTCTGAATAAATTGGGATATGAGTAAACAATTGCAGTTGGTGAACAGAGCAGATATTTTGCCATCTCACATGTCCATCTAATTTACTATTGACATTTGGTAATATGGTTATATATTTCAAGCATGTTTTGAGTTTATGGGCTAAATTTCATACATGTTTATAGCCTAAGTAAACCCTGTGATTTCTGGCGCTGTATAAGAGTGCATCAAAGGGAAGATTTTACCCCTTCATGTCATCCTCCAATGTGAACAGAAGGAGCAACTGCACATGTCTAAATTTATGAGATGAAACAAAGCTGTTATCCCAGGCAGCAGCTGTGATTGTTACAGGAAAAAAATAAGAAAAGTTAGGGAAAAGGAGTTCACCATCTCTCCACCTCCCCCCAACCATATGACTTTGCCTTGCTGTATTGGAGACCTCTTCAGCAGTTGAAGAATATTCTGTTGCAATTTCACATGTATAAACATATTTAAATCTAAAACTAACAGAGCAGAGAAGATAATATACAGATTTTGATTGATCTGGATCTTCAGTTTTATAAAATCCTGCTGTTTCCAAAAAGATTGCTATAAGTGTATTATTTGTTCCATTTAAAAATCCAGCTTTTTCAGAGACACCCACATAACAACATAGAACCAAATGCATAAATACATTAATTTTTGGCCTTGCTGCATTTTGCAGAGTGGGAGGATAAGGAAAAAATATTAGAGAGTAAAACCTTCCTTCTAAATTAAAGGTTACGTATCCTAATAAATAATTTCTTTGCCTGTTAGTAAACGGTTCCATTATCGACTAATGTGGAGAGGCCCACAGAGACTGGGTGTCTACCACTGCCTCTTAATCAGAAAACTGTTTTGACTGTTCTGTCAGGTAAACAGCACAGCCTGAAATGTGTCTCTTTTCTAAGCTCTGCAGAAAAAATAAAATAGCTATGAATGAACACACACACGTACACACAAAGGCCATGATTTAAAGCTGACTGTTCATCTAACAGTGGTTCTTTGACTGAAGATACAGTGGTTAGCCTGTGACTGCAGTAGTGCTAAGAACTTCTTTGGTTCTGTCAGCTGGGACCTACACAAAAATAAGAGTTTATGCAGAATACTGATTCAGACAGAGGCAGCAAAAGGAAGCTCAGTCTACTGTATGCTGACAAACATAAGACTATTAAGAAAGAAGCCAGCTAACAAAGAGCTAATTAATGGCTGTTACTGTTAGCTAGTTAACACAGACCTCCAATTACAGGCCAGAAAGTGCACTGCAAAACTAATACAGAGATTCACATTTAACAGGCAACATCTTGCTGCAAATTTCAAGCTCCAGGCCTGGGGAAATCTGAGTTAACCAACTGGCTGACAAGACAGTCAGATTGCAGTTCATGGAGCTCCTCTTCTCCCTTCCTGACAGAAGTAAAGTTTGAAATGGAGGGGATTGTTTTACCACAAAATGAAAACAGACAAACAACGAGAGACGCATAAACCAAGCTACATTCAAATCCACCTGGGGCTGAGAAAAAGCAGCAACGGGAAGAAATAGAATCCTTTCTGAAAGAGAAGCTAACAGGTTCTGGCATGGCATAGCGAAGAAGGAAATGCAGTTGTTCCCAAATACTTGAGCAACTGTTGTGGGGGGTGGAAGAAGGGAATGCAGGGGGAGGAAGGGCAGATGTCTAATAGTCAGACAGAGATTTCATCTTCAGAGATGGCACCAGCCTAGCTCCTGGATGCAACATCTCTATATAAAAGAACCTCATATGACTGTATTTTGTTTTCCAGTTCAGAGGTCCTTTTACTTAGATATTCCAGTGAAAAAACACACTGAAGATCAGAATGACTTTGAGAACGGAGCATCTGATACAAAGTCCGCGGAAGCTAATGAAAAGACTTCACTAGGCCTTGGTTCAGGTGCTGGGGTGAAATCTTGACCCCACAAAAGTCAATATGGAATTTTTAACTGATTGTAAGAATGGCATTTTATGTTTTACTTAGTCCATACTAAATCTGTGATCTAGGAGCAAATATACATATATATTTTCTTTCTGAGACACGCCAGAAATCTGGTGTGTCCAAACAACTCAATTAATCAAGTTTGCTTTGCACACAAGCTGACGTGCACCATGCTGCATCATATGCAGTTGCATAAGCAGCAAAATGCACACTAGTGTGCAGAGAATGGAGGCAATGCACTTCTAAACTAACACCTTCGAAGTGTCTTAGTTCAAAAGCAAACCAGTTCCATTTTCTGCACACTGATACACATTTTGTCGCTTATACAACTGTATGTGCTGCAGCACCAGGCACTTTTGTGTGGTGCATACAGGTATGAAATGCCCTGTGTCAAAGTTGGAATGTGCCATGAGCAGTGACATGTTAAAGGTTAATACTGTTTCTTATCTGCACAGCTCTGACTTGCCTTTAGACAGCTGGTGAGCTAGAAGCCAGGATACCTGGGTTCCATCCATGCTCTGGGGGTCAAGGTGGGAGTGGTGCATCCTGGGATGCTGAAAGACTGCAGATGGTTTCTTTTAGGCCTGGGAAGCAGACTGAAGTTACCCTAAAGCAAGCCAGGTAGTATGGCCCAGAGATGGCCCTTACCAGAAGTGGCATAATTTTTGAGACTCTCGAAAGACACTTAGCACAAGTTTAATAAGCTTTGATGTGCAGGTGTTTACATTTTAAGTGCCCTTAATATGCTCTAAGTGCAATGTATAACTTCATCCTTAATTGACTGAGTTCAGTTTCAAACCTTTAAAAAAAAAAAAAAGAAGCCTTAACTGTGGCCCTTGCTTTTCGAACCAATTTTTTGGGGTACAGTTATTTATGGGTGCAAACATGCTTTTGCCTACTATTACTGTTGCCATTAACAATTTAGGACTTTTACAGATGATACAAGCAATGAAGAAGATGACAATCGCCTCATCTTCTATTGGAACGCTGTAGCAGTTACGCCAGCAGAAAATTCTTTGGAGTCTCCCTAAATTAGCAAACTCTCCAGCTGCTATAGCAACAGCTATTTTCTGGCCAGTTCCACCCAAACCTGACTTTGTAAAAACACTCTGTGGTCCATCTCTTAGCTTTGGGTTTGGCCTGTTTTGTGTTGCTACCAAAATAGTTTGCATATTATTCAGGACCCCTGTCTCTACCTGTGTAAACTGGCATAGATCGTCAGACAGCTTGCTTTGCAGTATATGTTCATTTCATGTGCTTTCTACTGTTCATTATTTAGACTATAAGTAGACCAGTGCATGAGATCATGTTGATTCAACTCTAATAGGAATCAATGGAAAGCCCTGGTAAAGATCTTAGGATTTAAAAAATTAGGTTAAAATATTCATATACAGCAGCAGTGGATCTCTAAGGATTTGATTACATTTTTCTAGGTAATCACATAGGGTTATTTGAAATGCCCAGTATTGAGAAGTTAGACCTTCAAAAGGAAGTAAAGTGAAAGATTCACAGGAAAAAAAATGGAGAACCTGGGGGTGCATTCAGCCATTCACCACTCCTGGGAGCCAAGCGGGGAAACCAGTGTAAGTAACTCAGAGTGGGGAGAGGGGTGGTTGAGACTGGGGAGGCGGGAGGGAGTATGGGGGACAGTTGGTGAGATTGAGGGGGGCTGGCAGGTCCCCAGGGGTGGAAAATAGCTTAGTCAGGGTTGGGGGGAGCTGGGACAAGTGGCTGGGCTTTCCCAGGCCCAAGAATACTCTGTGAATGTGTACAGGCTTTCACAAGATTGGACTGACCCTTTCTTAGATCAGGTTAAGCCAGGGGTTGTCAGCTGGTGGTATGCATACCCCCAGGGCAACTTTGAAAGGCCATAGGGGGTATGTGCAGGTGGGTGGGGATGGAGTGCACCCCGGGGCATGGCAGTGCTGTCTCCCCTGGTGCATTCCCAGTTTGCCTCTAATCTGGGAGAGGGTATGGAGGAGGGGAGGTGTGCACTGGGTGCTGCTAGCCCCACAGAGTACACTGTAGAGCCTCCCCCCAATATCAGCTTGCTCTCCTCCACCCTCTTCCTGGTGAACAGCAAGGGTCTGAATGGCTGGAGGGGTGGGGGCACAGCGTGCTGTATTGAGGCCCATCAGCAGCACACGGAGAAAACCACTGCAGATGCAGCAGCGGCAGTGCCAGTGGTGCGGGGCTGTGAATGGTGATGCCAGCAGTGGCCACTGCATGTGAGCCCCCCCCCCAGCACTGCTGCTATGCACACCCCTAAGAGGGCATGTGGTGTGTGTGCCCATGAATCTGTGTGGGCTGCTGCTGCAGGCCGGAACCAGGGCTGTGCCAGGCTCTTCCCAGTAGGGGGGGAGGGGGGTTGAGCCACACTGCACTCAGGCTGGGTGGCAGCAGTGCTGGGAGGGGGTTGGGGGGGGGGGCTACGGCAATTTCTGGAATGCCAGCAGCCCTTCCCATAGCCCCGTTCCCAGTGCCGCTGCTGCTTGCCCTGAGTGCAGCCTGGCCTGTCCTGGCTCCCGGCTGTGAACAGCCTGGCACAGGGTCTTCATGCACAGATCTGGGGCCATGTGTCCCGCCCCCCCACATCCCCTCATGCCCTCCTGGGGTGCACACAGCAGCAGGAGCTGCTCCCCTGCCCTGCGCCCTCCAAACCAGCCACTCGTGCCTTCCTCCTGCGCCTGCCCCAGCCCCAGTCCCTCCCTCAGCACAGAAGCCTGAATCTTTAAAAACAAGAAAAAAATATAAGGGGTACAGGAACTGCAACTGAGTCAGAAGGCATACAGTTATTAAAAAAAGGTTGAAAACCCCTGGGTTAAGCCAATCTTGATCTAAGTTACTGAGCCCACTCAGGTAAATTAACTTAGACTGAGTGCATTGTTTGTGGGGTGATTTAAACTTTCCACACACCTGTACGATTGGGTATTTAGATTTACCTAACCCTGGCTAGGTCCATGTAAATGCAACACCTGTAAGTACCCTGACATATTAGGTTTTTTTGTTTGTTTGTTTGTTTGTTTTAATGTTTTACTATTAAATTGGAGCAACTAGTGGTAAATGTAGTGTTCAAGTTTTTGTTCTTTTCTTTCATGTCAAATGTTGAAAACAACATAAGTGCTTTCTCAGCATTGCCTTTATAATTTATTTTTCATTTACAACTGTTCCTTTAAAAATGCACCATTTTAAAAAAAAAGTACATTAAATAAAAAAAAAATCACCAATCTGGAGGTGGAGTGCATAATGTTCAACATCTTCTGGAAAGACCGGCACTAATTTGACATGATGAATTAGCATCAAGGCATGGAATATAAGTGCAGAGGTTCCATTATCTTTTGATGTTCACCATTTTTCAAACTAACACTGACAGATTATTCATATTCATTTCTCTCAGTACACATTTAGTTAAAGCACAAATTAGCGATAACTTTGATTTCTTTAGTTAGAGATGTAGAGAGGCTAAAAGGCATTGCTTATCATGATGTTATCCTTCAGAACATATGCTGGATATTGCAGGAAAAATTACAGTCTGCATGTATTTTTTGCTGATTATCTGTCAAACAGTTTAGTTGTGCTGGTCACAGTTTTGTAACCAGTAAGAAAAGCTTAAAGATTATAAAGTTTAAATTAAAAATCTCATGCACAATGTCACACACGATTACACACACACGCACACCACTGCATGTTAGAAACACCCAATTTATCTTCTGCATTGTTTACTATCAAATCTTTTTATTTCTCTTTCACACTAAGAGACAAGTAATTAGAAGACCACTAATCAATAGACCATTTTATTATCATATGCTGGTCTGAATAATCCTCATAATTTAACTAGCTTCTGGGTGAGCCAGCAGGGAATACACACAGAAAACAAAAAATGTGACAAACACTTAGGGCTATTCAGTACAAAGCAGTTTTCAAAAAAGTAAAAAAGCTATAAGAGATTGTTTTAAAGCAGTGGAATGAAAACAAATGAATTGCAAAGCTATTTCCCTTTCCATGAAACAAACATTCTCTATTTTCCCCTAGCTGAGCCTCAAATGGTAGGTGCATTCTTGCTAGTACATACGATACTCCTGAACCAGTTTAAGCTGCCCAGCCCTGGGGGGATTTACCCAGTAAGAAGGGCAGGGAATCCACCTGATCTTACCCTCCCCTCAGGTATCCCATGATCATGAGACTGCAGCTTTGCTGAGGGTCTCAAAGGAGCCTCGTTAATAGAGGTGTAGTTGAAGTGTGCTGGTTCTGTGCCTCTTTCAGCCGCCTTGGCTAGATCCTATTTCTATCTCCCCATGCTAGGGGCAGGGTTTACTTCCTAAAGTTCTGCTCACTTCGGCTGCTTTGCATTACCAGTCTTTCCCTTCTGCTCTCGGGTTCTGTCCCTACTCCCTGTTTAATGCTACTGAAGCTAGCATGAACTTGGAATTCATTTTGCACTGAATTTCTAACCCCCATAAACAGTAAGAAGAGGGCACGTGCTCACTGAAATAGTATTAACAGATTCCCAGATCAGAAACAATAATGATAGCTACACAGACCAGATGAGACCTTTACATCATCTAGTCTGATCTGTATAAATATGAACCATAGAACTTTATCCCATTACTCCTGTATTAGCAAAGAAACCTGTCTCCACTTATATTAAACACAAAAAGCACCTGATCCTTTTAAAATCAAATATCTATTATACATGCCATTTGTAAACCCAGCAGAAAAGTAACAGACAAGGTTGTGATCTCAGTTTTACCAAGGTAAATCTGAACCAATTCCACAGACTTCAGTGGAATCATACTGGATTTATATAAGCGTAAACAATGCTATAGGCTGTCTCAAGATGCCTTCAAGACTGTTTTTAAGAAATTTATTTTGAAGTGTTGCAGTATTAATGGATTTTTATACAACTGGTGTTTATTTAATTGAAATCAGTCAGCCAGGGTAATTATTCTTTGTCCATCAAAAATGCTTCCTATATTGTAAAGATGAGTAAAAAAAAAATAAGATCTAGAACAATGCAAAGTAACAACATAAATTAAATAACTCTGAGTGTATTTTTATGCACCTTCATTTGCTTGACAGCATACTTATGCTATTTTCTCATTTATTCTTAATGAGCTGCGTATCTACTTGCCTGGTACTGCTGGACAATTAAAACAACACAATAAACAAAAATGACCTAATGTTAAATGTAAGCCTTCGGTGCTGCAAGAAATATTTACAACTCAAATCACACACAGGTCTAATCACAAACTTTTCAATATTTAATAGTATGTTGCTCTAGCCAATGCATAAATAATTAAATGAATAAGACATGACAGGATGCAGGCAACCAAGTACAAAAGTAAAAATATAATACAATTATAAACATTTGAGCATATGTAACACCCACACACACTTGAGTTGTATATGGTAACATGTGTGGTTCTGGGTGTGTGTGCATGTTGGGAGCTGCACAACTGAACTAGAAGTCAGAAAACCTGCTCCACATGCGGGGTGAGGGGGTCTCTTGCCTTCACTGGAGAGGCAAGCAAAACCTATATGACGGGAAAGGCTCAGGTACAGAGAGAGAAAGTCTGTCTTGGAGTTTGATACTTCTTTTTCTTCCCTCTTTCCTCTTTTTTCTCTTCAGTGGGGTTTTTGATCCCTGGAGTAAATGGAGGAGAAATGGAGTCCTGACACTTTTGGCTACACAGACCTTAGTGGGATAATACCATGGGGGTGTTAATCCCTGGAACAGACTGACCAAGGATGGGCCCTGGTAGTTACTGGCCACATGGGCTTGGGTCCCTCTGTCTTGTCATTGTAGTGTCTCAGCATAATGGTATAGCTGAGACTGGGTGTCCAGGCTGCAGCAACAGGCCTGGGCTCTTTTTGCTGTTTCACAGCTACTGCATTTCAGCGTAGCTGTGTGGCTGAACCCCAGCCGTATGTATGGCTTGCAGCTTTGGGCCAGGGTGAAGCCTGGCACAGTAGGAGCCAGAGTGAGACCTGGAGCTACTTGTTGTTGATCCAGGCCTCAGTGCGGTATAGGTCTGGCCAGCTCTTGCTGTCCAGTCCAGGACCAGCGAGATAGGCCTAGGCCTCCTTTTGTCCCTTTTGTAGTTTATGTCCCAACCAAGCCATGTGGTTGGGGACTAGCTGTAGTTCAGGCCAAAGCTGAGATAGACCCGACTTTTCCTGCAAGTTATTTTGCAGTTTCCTGTCCAGCAGAGCTAGGACTGGGACTAGGAAGTTTGGGATGTGGTGTGCTGACGAAAGCCAAGGTTAACCCCTCAAAGCTACCATGTGGACACAGAGGTCAGCACTCTGCCATTTCTCTAGGAACATTCCCCTTGCAACGCAGAAGAACCCGTGCTCTTGAGCAGCTCATTGCAGCACAGTGAACCCAAGATGCAGCTCGTGGGACTCTCTGAGGTGGGCCCCCCTCTCCAGCCCATTGCTGAAGGGCAGGTATAGGGTGCAAGCCCCCAGAACTACCTTTCCAGGAGCCCACTGATCCTGGACTGCCTGGGCATGGGTGAAGCCTATAGACTTTGCTTTGTAGTTAATAGTGTTTTAAAATTATATTTAGTGTTTTTTTGTTTGTTTTTTTATTCTTTGTAATAAATTTGGGTTTTGTGTTTATACTGTTTGCAAGGTGGGGGGTTTGCTTGTAGGGGCTGTCCCAGCAAATTTAGTGTTCCCAGTTTTCTGGGTGGGGGCTTGAGCCCCTGGTATTTATTTATGAGATACCCCAAAATGTGAACCCAGCCCTTTTTGCTGCTGACTGGTGCCCGGCAGAAGGGTTACACATGTAATAAAAGCCAATAAATTTAGAACTGATATAATTTGGAAGCTTGACTTATTGCATATGCACTTTGCAGTCCACTATTGATTATCCGATTTCTGTTATTACTGACATTGTTTCTAGATGACATAGGTAATGCAGAAATATAAGAGCAGTATGGAAGAGTTGAACCTTATATCCAACTACTGTATTAACCAGAGAAAGAAACTGGATGCCATGTATGCATAAAAATGTCTGCCTAAAGTCTTATTTTCATTTTGTGGCTTTTTGCAGCCATAAATTCACTTTCACAGAAAAAGTGTAGCTGGGAGGACCTTAGGAAGACCTGGCTCAAGGTAGATTGATCCCAGATAAAAGACTAACCTGTGCTTAAAAACATCTAGTGATGGATATTACACAACCTCTCTATGAAATTTGGCTCAGTGCTCTCTAGGCAATCTGTTCACTTCCAGAGTTACATACTTCTTCCTAATATTTTAAATGTCCCTCAGTGCAATTGAAACCCATTACCTCTTGTCCTTCCCCTCTGGATATGAATAATTGAACACTGTGTTTTTTATAGCAACTGATTTTATATTAGAAGATTGCCATCAAATCACCCCTCGGTAGTCTCTTCTTCAAATGAAATAATCTTATTTCTTACAGCTTTCCTTCATGTGTTATATTTTCTAGATTTCTAATATTTTTTGTTGCTCTCTTCTGGAATGTCTCCAATTTGTCCACATCTTTCTTGAAGTGTGATGCTCAAAACCGGACACAGTACTACAGGGTCCCTCCAAGACAGTGGTCCCATACTCTGACAGATTGCATACTATCAATTTAAAACAATACGACCTTAAGTACTACCAGCACTTAAGAGGGGTGTGTGTGCGCATGTGTGTGTGTGTGTGGAGGTGCGTGTGTGCGTGTGCATGTGTATGCGTGTGGTGTGGAATATGGGGGGGTCTGGACGTATGGTAAAGTGGGAGGGTTGTGGGGGGTGTGGCTGTGTGTGGGGGAGCATATGGTGCTTGTGTATATGTGGGGGGTTGTGAGGGAAGAGTGTGAGTGCATGGGGTTTGTGGGAGGGTGGGGGGTATGAGGACCCCCCACACTCCTCTTATGGTGCAGTAGCAGGTGGGGGTGCTCAGGGTGCAAGCACCCAGCAGGGCACTGCTCCGGCCAGTGCTATACATCACAGCAAGGGGCACATCCTCTGCCAGGCAGTCTGTATTGCCAGTGCTCCCCACACTCACTGGGCATGGGAGGGAAGCCCTGTGCAATGGAGCCAGCTGCCTTCCCTGCCCCCCAGGGGCGGTGCCTGGGGCTTCCCTCCCACACTGCGCAGCCCTGGTAGGGAAGGCAGCCAGCTCGTGTGTGGGCCTTCCCTCCCACGCCTGGCGAGTGCAAGAGCTGCAAGGCAGCGGGGCACGCTGGTGATACAGATGGCCCGGAAGAGGCTGTGCCCCTCGCTGCGATGCGCAGCACTGGCCAGAGCCATGCTCCACTGGGTGCCTGCTCTGGGCACAAGTACCCTGAGCACCCCTGCTTCCTGCTACCACTGCTACCACCTGTGCACCTTGAAGGGAGTGTGGCGGGTCCCCATACCCCCCACTCTCCCTCACACACGCACAATGCCCACCCAAGCTCTGTGCTGCTGCTGCTCCCCGGGTATGGGCTCCATGCTGCTGCCAGCCCCAGCACTGCACTCCCCCTCAGCTGCAGTCCCACAGCCCCCTCTTCCCTAATTGCTGCCTGGAGCAGGCAGGAGACTGGGGAAGTGAAGCAGGTCCCCGGGGACTGCAGCAAGGGCAGCAGCACCCCTGCCTGGAAGCTGTGCGCTGATGGGGCCAGGCTCTTCTACACACAAGGATGAGAGTTAGGCTGAATTGGGTGTTTGGGGTGTGTGTACACATAGGTGCCTCATTCCCACCCTCATGGGCAGAAGGTCTGGGTGGGGCACACGTACCACTGACAGTTTGTCTGCATACCACTGGTGGTACACTTACCACAGATTGGGAACCGCTACTGTCAGACATTCAGGTAATAGCATAATAGGAACCGAGGATGAGACGCATGATTGTGCCCCCTGTCATGCCACACATGCACGGCAGGAGGTATGATTGTGGGATCCAGCATCAGATCCAATCATGTCTTACTGGCTTAGCATGATCCCAGGCTCCCCCTGCAGCTGGGAGTCCAGCAGTGGTCAGGACTTGCAGCCATGGCAGGATCCCATGTGCTGCCACAGCTGCAAGTCTGATGGGACTCCCAGCCACCACGCCACATAGTTCACTCTCATGGCTGAGAGCCCCATGAGCTACGGGACTTGCAGTTGCAGCAATACATGGGGAGGTACTGCAGCAGGATGCTAACAGCCATGGCAACTTGCGGGGGTTTTGCCAGAGCTGGGAGACCTGTCAGTGACAGGACTTCCAGCCCCAGCAGTTCATGGTGCACCTGTCCAGCTGGGAGCCACAGGGACATAGCTATGTCCCTTGCTACTTATTCAAATAAAAGCTGGGTAGAAACCAGCTATAAAATTGTTGCACATTTTTGAGCTCTAACTTTATAGCTGGATGGACCTTTGAATAGCATGATAGTTACTTTGTATATATAGCCAATCTAAACGTACTGTGCAACTAACTAGCTAATTGTGTAATATATACAGGAAACCCCCACTATTCATGAATTCGGGATTTGCGGATTCAAATATTCACAGTGCACTGTACCAGCAGCACAGCTGTGCTCAGGGTGGGTCAGTGCTCTGCACTGAGCTCCTGGCTCTGGTGCTGTGCGGGGCAGGGCAGGACACAGCCAGGAGACAGATGGAGAGCAAGTGCCGGGGATGGGGAGGGAGGCGGCAGTGGCATCTTGTCCCTTGGAGGCAGCCTCAGTGGTGCTTGGAGTGTGCATGGTGCAGAGAGGGGAAGGTGTCGGTTCCTGGGTGCTGTGGGGGAACCCTGTCAGCATTCACAGATTTTGCCATTCACGAGGATCTCTGGAACATATCTCCCACAAATAGTGAGGGTGTCCTGTATAACATGTAGATGGGGCCTCAGACTGAGGTCTCACTTGTGGTGAGGAGAGTGGAAGAAACACTTCCCATGAATTGCATATGCCCTGTTAATATGTCACAGTAAAGCATTAGACTTTTTTTCCTCCAACAACTAAAAATGGGAGAGTGCCAATTGCACTGAGCTACAAAGCCAACCAAAGGCACAGAAAAAAAAGTTTCTAGAGGAAGAATAAGAGAAAATACTGAAGAAGAGAAGCATGGACCAATGACACAATCCTACACAGCTGTACTTCAGCATGGTATGTAGACAAAGCCACAAACATCAGATGAGTGCTTCTTCATAGGCAGACAAGGTTCTTTGGGTAAATCTAATAGCTTAAATAATTAGACCAACTAATAATAATAAAAGATATCAGATTTACCCAAAGAACCTTGTCTGCCTATGTCCTTAGGTCACCACAGCTACAACCCATACCCCTGCTTCTTCATATGCACTCTTAACTTACATTGGTTGGTACATGCGTCTAAACAGGATAGTTTCCAAAGGCCAAATATTTTGTCTAGCAAAATACCTCCTTGTTTTTTGAAGGAATGACAGAATAAATACACATGCACATGCACACACTCAAAGTTTCACTGGACTTTATGCAAATAACTTGCAACAATCCTTTCAGGGATTTTGGATTCAATTGATTCTTTTGCAGAGATACAGTTCAAGGATTATGTACAACCTAAACATATTTAAACCCAATCTGAGGGATCGAGTGGGGTCTAACATGGTTCAAAAACCTTGTACTGTTTTTCTGCAAATTGGTAATTTCTACTGTTTGAGAAAAACTCCTAAGAATTTCCTTTTGGCACAAAGAAAATTGCTGTAGTCCAATACTAGTATCTCTACTAAGCTTCCTGTAATTAAAGTAGCTCTGAAACAGACATACTCAGTTCAAGCAAATTATGTCTTAATCCTAATAATGGTCCAGCAGCTATTAATGAACACCAAATTCTTTATAGGATATTATTAACGAGAACAGCTCTTGAATAGGCTCATTTCTACTTTCTCCTCTCAAACTACTGCTTTCTGCACAGAATATGGTAGTTACATTTGCATAATAACCATAAATTCAGTCCAGTCCAGAACATTTTTCTTTGAATGACCATATTGTTAACACATTAGGGACTCCTCTACAATCCTTCAGACTTTCAAAGATAAGCATGATGACATGCCCTTTTCAGAGGATTCAGTAACTTTGGAATCTGACGGGCAATGGAATTATAGAATTTATTCTATTGATCTTCACTGCCTGTGAAAACCTGATTTTTAGGTTACAAATGTATTTAGTGCCTGCTAAGAAAAAAGACAGAGTCTGATCAGTTGATTAGAAAATGCATAAAGCTGATAAATGCAGGAACCTTTGGTAACAGAATTTGTTTTCCTTCAGTTTGGTCCTTAGAGAAAAGAGGAGCTATTCTGTAAATCAAACAGTATTTCTGCACTGCATCAACCACAGCCCACTCAGACATACTTTAACTAGCTTTAAACCAAATACCTCCAGTATTTCTAGCAATGTAGCTACAGCAGCATGGTATACAAAACCCTCCCAAGAGGCTGAATAACTACTCAAGCAGTTGCCTTGTTTTGAGTCCAGGCTGCTGTGGAAGGCTACTTTCAAGTTAACTTGCGTGTAACTACATGATTGGCAGTTACTGCAGTGGCTGCTGTGTAGGCATAATGAAGGCAGTGGACCATGTCTAATCAGTTGCCATAGGCGGATCCAGGATTTTATAAAGGGGAGCAGCCATCAGCCCTGCAGGGGTGGGTATGCCCCCTGCTCCAATCACCCTCTACCCTGAAGGGGTGGGGGGAGGGGGGGAGGAGAGGGAGCCGCAGCAGGACCAGCAGCAGGAGACATTTTAAAGTCTTCCAATCAGGTAAAAATTTTCCCTCCCTGCTCTTAGTTCTGTCCCTTCCTCTAAGTGCTCAGTGACACATCCCCTTCCCTTCATTCTCCTGCCCCCCACCCACTACTGCTGCTGTCCCCTACTGCCCTGGGGCGGGGGGGGGACAGCTCTAGAGCTGTTTCTGCCCCACTCCAGCTGGGCTGTGTGGGGAGCTAGAATTGGCTGGGAACACAAATGGCAGTGGCCTTTCTCTGTGTCTGCTCCCCTGTGCCCCAGGGAACACCCGGGGGTGTGAACAGGAAGAAGAACCCACCCACTGCTGCTACTGTCCCTGGCTGTGCCTGGCTCACTGTGGATCCCAGCTGGATCAGGGCAGGAGCAGCTGTGGAGCCCTCCACACCTGAGGCAGCAGGGACAACAGGAGCAGCAGGCTGGGGATAGGGGAATGGGAGAGGAGAGAACATAACACAACACAGAGTGGAAAGGAGACAGAGGAATCCTTACCTCTTTCAGGCCTTAAAAATAAGTCCCCATGAAATCAACTGAAAGGAGGTTGCATCCATGCCACTGTGCCCCCCTCTGCACTCACTCCTCCAAGTTACCCAGGCATGGCCCTGATTCATTATTTAGTACCCTATCCATATGCCTAATTTAAATAAACAAGGAATTCCACATTTGGGTTGCCCTACTGACATCAGTGGGACTAACTTTATGTTTAAAACTAGGTATGTGTTTAAGTACCTAGCTAAATTGGTGTCTAGATGAAGAAAAGACTTCTACAAGGCGCTATCATATTACAGCCTATTTGGGCTGGGCAGCTTCAGTGTGCAATTGCATCATGTACAATGAACCGGATGGAGAGACACTCACTGACTTTGGTCCCAAATATGCAAATACCAGGTTCAAGAGAGCGTGTTCTATGCATTCTGCTCTTTCACAGACAGAACACCAATATAAATGGAATAGTTTACAGTGCCGGGGAAGGGAAAGGAGATCAAGACAAAAGGCACATGGTACATTTAGGACATGATTATGGTGTTAATCACACCATAAATAGTAACCCAGCCACAAGTTAAAGCAATCTATAAAGTGTTAATACAGCAAATTCATCGCAAAGATAATCTGTACATAACTTGTAATATCGTTATTGCTTATTTGTATCACACTTTAAATTTAATGCAGGATCCTGATGCTTAGCTGAGTGGAGGGGTCCAGGATGTGGCAGCTGCAAGCCACAGCCATCTCCTACCCAGTCAATAAGACTTGCTGGCAGGCAGCACTGGGTTCTGGACCCAGTGCCCTCATCTGATCCCTGGAGGCAGACAGTGGGGTGCCCTGAGCCTAACATCAGGGAGCATCTCCCCATCTCAGGCTTATTACACCCCAGATTTCAGAAAAGCAGGAACAATGCTGGGAGTAATAGCTGCATGTTTGATTTTTAACTTCTCAGGGCAGCTGTGAAAGTGGCAGATGGGGAGCTGGGAGTGCTCATCTCCCCAGGTGCAAGCACCACTTCATGGTGTGTGGCATGGGCAGTGGGGAAGCTAGGAGCTCCTTCACCATCTGCCTGTGCTCCACACAGGGGGTCCCAGCACACAGGGAGCTTTAAAAAGTGTGCCAAAGCAGCTTCCCAAGCAGGTACACTGGCCAGGCTGCTGGGACATGGTGGATCAAAGGCTCCCAGCAGGATTTAAAGTGATGGAAGCCCTTCGGCTCCTCTCAACCAGGCGACTCTGATCCTCCATGCACCAGGAGCCTCTCCAGGGCTGCTGGGGGTTGGGGTTGACAATCACATGAACCAGACCTGAGGCTGTTCCACCCAGGGATGCAAATTGGCTGATTATCACCTCATTTCACTGGAGTTTGGGACACTCGGATGATTGCTGGTTCCAGTCCTGACAACCAGCTGATTATCAAACCTCACTGGAGCTGATTTGAGTCCCTGGTGCATTTCCAGGGCCGAAGCGAACAATCAGGTGATTGTCAACTCCTCCTGAAACTGTGGGCACTCTTTCAATTACTCAGTGCAGGGGAACTTCTTATAATCCCAAACTCTTCTTGCACTGAAAGTAGTAATGGCGATATTGGGATCTGATTCCTAATTCCAATAATCATGTCTCCTGCCATGCACATGCATCACAGCAGCAGGTAGGATTGTTAAAATAAGGTATCACATCCCACTACACCATTAAATGAATGTGTGCTGGTGGCCTAAGACACACTGTATGATAATACAAACTAGTTCTCTTCTGTATATCACTTCTGAAACCTTCCAGAAGAAATAAACTATATAAATACTGCTGTTGTTATTATTATTATTAATATTCAGTTATAAGTGCATGGCCTCTGCTAAACCAGACCTTTCTTTCAAGAGCAAGGTGAATAGCTCCCAAGTAAAAAATAGTAGAACACTATCAGAACATTTTAAAATGAAAGCAAAGCTCTCAATTAATTGGACAGTGATTTCCAAATATTGGGCACTTTAAGATTGACAAGGAACAACAGTCCTAAAAAGCAAATGATACAAGACTCTAGCAGCAAGCTTCCAAGAATGAGATAAGATGGGCTATTTGGAGGAGGTAGGAGTCTCTGCTCCAGGGGAATTTACAGACATGGAAGCATATGTGACTATAAATATTGGTGTTAATACTTCTTTCCCTCCACATCTGTTCCCCAAGCAGCCATGTTACATTGGGACACACGCATATCACAGAAGTTGTATGTATCCTTTATATCAGCTTAGCAAGCATAATTAACATTTCTTTGCATTTTATAGTGACTTTTGGAGCCTAACTGACATAATTTATGAATGGGTAGAATAGGATCAACTCAAGGGCTTGTTTATATAGGAAAGTTAATTCAGATTTAATGTGAATTTAAAGAAGAACAGCTACTTAGTCCTGATTTATTTTCAGTGAATCTGAATGGAAACTGATATTCTGGAACAGGAAATTAAATCAGAAATTGTTGATTAGAAAAAAATTTCTGGATCAGCTCCCCATGTTCTTCAGCTAATGTTAGGAGAGTTACAACAACGTCAATCCAACCGAACAAGAAAGGAATCAGGCCCCCATCATCACAAGCAGAACTCAACTCCTTCTGACCACTGTGTGGGCCATAGTTATACAACACAAACCCAATATTAAAGATGAGGAGGATGCTAAGATAGAGAAGTAGACTGACTTCCCAAAATCACAGAAGAGATAAAACTCAGTAGTCTGACACTGGGAAAGCACTGGACCATGCTGCTTTCTCCAGATACTGGTGACTTCTCAAGTGCACCTTTCTAGATGGCTTTTGAATTAATTTGTTCTTCATCCAATGATATTTTTAGTGTCAGCTTTCAACATTTATATCACATGCTGTTCTCCAAAGGAGAGATCTGCAGACTGACATAATACTACTGTCCATGCTGCAGGATACCTGCACACTGTCACTGAAATTAGCTTGAATTGCTGAGACTTACACAGGACAAAACATCTAGCCCTCCTTGTTTTTCTTTGGATAATGTTAACAAACATGCAACATGGAAAAATTTAGTAAAAGACATGTTTTTTCTATCATTATACAAACTGCAGATAATGCTTTTGCTCCTTTATTACCACTAAGAGTAAAAACCCTTGAGGAACTACTAAACAAACTAAACAAAACCAACCCCCCCAGCCTAAATCCAGTTCCTACTGGGCAGATTACAGACCACGAGAATACTAGTACACACCAACCTGAACATGACTGATGATTTTCACTGAAAAAAAATGGTGTTTTAAGATTTTCCTGTGACCATTTTTGTTTTTTCAATGAAAACCCAAAATTATAATAATAAAAATCTGCACTTAGTATTTGAAAACAGAAGTATAACTAAGATGGGGTAGTGGGGAATAAAGTGACCCAGCAGCAGCCCTAGACGTGACCCTTGTGCATGGGTGGGGGGGAGAGGGGGGAAACTTGAGCAGCTGTTGCCACAGTGGCAAGTGATCACACTGCCACAGCTGCCACTGCAGGAGCTGGCTCTGCCCTGGATATGGAGCTGCCCTGCTATGTGTTTCTGTTTGAAACTGAATTCCTTCCTTCTCCCCCTTCTCTCTCCCATCACCCTAAGGAGCCCAAGGGAAAGGAAGAACAAAAAAAAAAACAAAACCATTTTTTAAAAATAGAAAATACCACAATATTTTCAATAGCACTAAAGTTCAATGGCAATTTTCGGTTAGAAAAAGAACATGTTCTACAAAAATATGTTTCCAGATGCAAAATATTCATCAACCAAACCTAGTGCATACTGACATGCCTAATGGCAATTTCAAACGAAGTGCCAGAAGTCAAATGGACCGGGAGATTGAACTGCCTTCTCTTCTACAGGACTGAATCAAAGCACATGGCAGGACAGCTAACCCTTTAAGTCCTGGCTGTATGGTCAGAGAGCATTACACTCATCAAGATATCAATTCAGAAACTTTCATAAGTCCTCAAATCACACAAAAACCTAAGCAAAAAAAAAATGTGTTCTCTAATTTTCACACACTGCTTTTACAAAGAGGCCTTTCCCCCCCCTGTTTTGTTTGTTTTTAATGTAGCCATGAATATCATTCAGCTCTGCTTTCTTAAGAAAGAGAAGGCTGATGCTTTCACAAGAGAATAAGAGTGCTGGGGAAAATGCCTAATATCAGTAGCTAGCCAGGTGTTGATAAAATTCAATGTGAAATAACAACCACAGGGACTAACAATTGACCGAGAGATTCTGTTGCTGTATTTTATAACAAAAAAACTTCATGAGCAGAAACTAGAAGGTGGGGAGGTGAGAATGATTATAGACCAAATTGAGGAAATGGAACAACAATTCCCACTAAATCACAAGTTTTCAATAGCCACACCAAATTATGCAGTATTTCATGGGAAATGATTAAGAAGAAAATTACAGGATTAACAAAAATACAGAGTCAGTAAATGAGAGAATAAGGAAAAGGTATCTGTTGCATGGCTGACAGTAGGGAGAGGGAGAGAAATAACATCAGACATAGCATGCAACTAAAGCTTTTTATTTCCTAATCTCCCTTCGCTTCTCAACTGCTTACAAAACATTACCTCATCTGTTTTTCTTTATCCCTAGTGTGCAATCTTAGATGTCTCATCTTAGCCCTTTCCAGTGCACACAGCAAAACTCTTATCTCTCCAAGGTGCCACCATTGAAAGACAATGTCATGCACAGCTGACTGTGTCTTCAAGTACATTTGTTTATATTTGCTAAATACATTTTGGATGCATTCACCCATCCCTTCACATCATAAGCTTGGGGAGTTGAGACATCAGGAAACGGCTAGTTGTGAATCAATCATATACACTTCAGTTTGATAAGGTAGTTTATGGGTAATAGGTGGGAAATGGGCATGCTACCCATTTTATAATTGAAGCATGGTATAACTTCATCAGGCATGTTTTCAGTTTATTTTCTGATGTCTTTCTATGCCCTCACCATCTCCCTTTTGTTAAATGTCTGCAGATATGATAATATCTCCTTCTACAGCAAGAGATTTCAGATCTTTCCTACAATTGTATGATATTTATGTGTAATCAGCTTGATTGTTAGGAAGACATAAGTTACCTGGGGTAAGCTGTCTGGTTCACTTAAATATTTTTCCTACAATTTTCTTCCAAATCACACACTATTCATAGATGAAAGAGATGCTATGCCTCCAAACTATATTTAACCCTACTATTCTAAAGCTTAAAAGGAAGTTTTCACTGAGTAAACCTATTTTACTGCTTTCTTAAAATCCTTAACACCTCACAGTATGGAATTTTGCATAGCTGTACTACAATATTGAGCCAGGTAGGATGCACACTGGGGCTGTCCAGAGGATCTGAGACTTGAAAGTCTGAGGAGTCCTTCCCAAAGCCACGCCACATGCTTCTAGGACAGTCCCTCATGCTTCAGTGCTGCAGGGTGAATCCCACTGATAGCTTTTAGGTAAAAAGTACACTCTGTTTCAATTTTAAAACTCCAAGTCATACACTTGTTGAAGATAAAGACTGAGCAAGATCCACCAACCCTACTTTGCCTTTTTTCATGCAGGCATCTCCCTATATAGTGATCCTGCATATTGTATACAGGTGTAAGAATAAAGCTCCCTTTCATAGAGCCCTTTTTTCAATAGACACTACATGCCAGGCAGCAATATCTAGGGGCTGCACAAGTGCATCTTGGATAAAACATGGAAAACCAGTGGTACTGATAACAAGTTAGTATTCAAACAGAGCATGTACAGAATAAAGCAATACCCAGAACTGTGCGTGCCCTGGTGGAGAATTGGTCAGTGTAAATTATTCTGCTTTGCCACTTAACATCCATTGTCTAACCCAGTGGTCTCCAAACTGTTTTGATCGCGCACCCCTATCATTAAAAATTTTTTGACCACGTACCCCCAATATATGTATATTTATATTCGCGCACCCCATCAGTAAAAAAAAGTTTGAGCATGCACCCCCAATATATGTATATTTATATAAATAGAAATAGAAATTCTAATATTTTCTTCCAGCACCCCAATGGATCGTCTTACTCACCCCACTCTGGAGACCACTGGTCTAACCAAATAATGTCTAATTTGTAATTTTACACCACTATTTCCCTGTAGAATTTAATAGAGATGGAATCAGCAGAAATCTCTGGAAATTATTATATCAGCTTTAATTTATGAGCCTTTCTATACGTTATTTTTAAACCTTCCATATAGAGTTCTCTGACAGTAGTACAATTTCTCTTAGATTTTACTGGATAGTTGAAAAATGTGTCAAATAGTTATCATTTTCTAGTAAATTTTATAGTTACCTTTCCATAATCTCTATTGGGCTAGGAATTTTTCAGGAAGTACCATATGCTTCTGATTTAGGAGAGTGTATATATATAAGATTTGCAGAGCAATCGAGATTATTCTGCCCTTTAAGAGACTTCAGGACCAACAGATTTCAGTGCAATTCATTTTACACACACAGTGTTTGCTCAGAGTCTACATAGAAATAGTCTCTAACACGTCGCAGAACCCAGAAATTAGATGTCTACTTGTTGACCTGTAAGAAAACCTGTTCCTAGACTCTTTTGCATGGTAAGTAATTCTAGGCTGAATGACAATCACATCCCATTCTAAATTACTTCTGCCGCGGAGTCCAAATAGACAACCCGCTTGAGCTGAAATCAGATCTAGCTGTCATGTCAAAGACTGGGTGTCCTTAGATCTCCACCAATATTCAGAAGAATCAACAAGGATAAATTCAGTATGGTGACTGTAGCAGGTGCTGAGACCTCACTTGATATATGCACATATGCATGTCAGGCTAAATAATATACTTCAGCATGGTAAGCAAAAAAGAGCATAAATCACTGTCAAAAGCAGCTCCTGTCCTCCCTTGAAAGAGAATCATGCTACCTCACAGGCTTAGTGAATCCAGGTGCTGTTTTATTCTAAATGAGATTTTGATTAAGAATTATTGTGTGTGAAAGTCTTTTAACCCTATGTCCTTAGCTTTTTGACTGCCACTTCAAAACATGTGCTTTAAGTAATAAAGTAACCTTGCAGAGATTACAGCCATGAAGGCATTAGCTAAATACAACTTGAAATGAACCGAAATGTTATTCAGTGTCAAGCTGCCTTTCTTATGAAGTTAGGCTGTATTTTCTCTGTAAATGTAATTTTTAACCTGCTGACCACTTACATATTTGCTATGGAAACCTAAGCATGCTTTTCCTTTCATCAGGTTAAAGGTTGGAAATCATCTTGAAGTATAAACAGCATCACTGGGGAAAAAAAGATGATAAAGGGTATAGCAGAACAAGCACAGTTATATTATTTTTCAAAAACAGCAAAAACAAATGTCTCTAAAATGTTTAGGGTTGGTACCTCACCATTTAAAATAAAACATCAGTGATAAAGATGAAATGACAGATATCATTTTGTAAACTCTGGTCTCTCAGAATTTATTTTTCTTCATTTTTGCCACCATCACACATGATATATTAGACAAATTGTAAGTAGTTTAGACTTTCACACTAAAATAGGCTATAATGCTCTCATATCAGGACATTCCGTGAGCTTTTTATTGAACTATTCTTATCAACTTTCTCAAGGATGTAACAGTATACTACTATATGAGATGTAAAAATCTCTAAACAACTCCAAAATCTAACCATAAGATATATATTGTAGCAATTCTATGTGACAGTTCAAGAATGACAGCCATATTTGAACTGTGCTTTATTTTCCAAGATCAAATGAAGCATACTTTCTTTCCACATCATACAAATTGTTCATTTCCTTCACACCTTTATGTTCTATTATTCATGTCACTGCATCTAGAAGTGCAAGATTTATTTAGAGGAAACATTTTATCAATCAGGAAACACAAAGCACAGTTCAATTCATCATAGCACATGGTACATTTGAAGTAATGTATAACGTGTAGTGAGATCTTACCAATAAAACTATCAAGTAATCTTCAAATCAGTTTTTTCATGCTAACAATTAAACAGAAGGAACATTTTCCCTTCATCGTATTCTCATCTTTGCCTGTTCTGCTAGGAGGGAGCGAGGGAGAGAAGGAAAGAAAGGAAGGAATGAAAGAAGCACTTTAGTTTTGACCCCATACATGAATCTCTGAGTGTAACTAGTAAAGGATATAAACTGAGTCCATAGTAAAGTCAAAAGAAGTAAAAGCAAAGGAGTAAAAGCAAAAAGAGCTCGGCAAGCCTCTTAGAAAGTGGCAAAGATGTAGGAAAGGACATTGCAACTTTCCTCCACATTGCTAAGGAGACTGACCTAAAATTGTGCTCTCAGGGCCTTTGTCCCATGTTCATTTGCAACAGTTGCAGAACACTGGCAGGTTGTGATGTATTAAAGTTAGTACCTATTAGGATAGTGTCACACATTCACTTACAAGTGTTGTAAATGTAGTGATCACTTCGCCTAAAAGGAAATTTGCAGTCCCATTAGGGCATTTACCATGTGCTAAATTGCTTGCCTTTTAACTACACTTAGTTAACTGTTAAGTTGAATGTGTGACACCACTCTTACTTACTTCACCTACTTCCATATCACTCTAGATTTACACTGGTATGATTCAGAACAGAATCTGCTTCACAAAAGTCAGAAAGTTAAGTTTTTTAGAAAACATCAGAAGTAAATAACTTACAGTTGCATGAATTGTGCCTCCTACTTCTCTATCCTGTCCTTTCCCTCCCATCAATGGCCCTTTGTCTCTCCCCCCAAAGGGCGCTCAAAACTCAAAAATTAATCACAGCCTCTGGCTATTTACAGGGTGGGATAGCTCTTCACAACCTTACCTATTATCAGGGCATTTTCTGTAAGCATATAAATAACAAGGAAAGGGCATACTGGATTGACTTAACTATGCCAGAAGGGGAAATGGCTTCTTTTCTCCCCTGGCTGCATCAATAAGGAGACCTGCTTCTCAGATCAGAAAGGACAACAATTCAAAAAGCTGAATCAGCAAAAATGAATTAAAACTACTACAGGTGAAGTTATTGCAGCGACCCTCGAGCTCATGCCCATTTTCAAAATCTGTCAACTATTATTCACGTAGCATGGCTGATTAGAGAGAGTTGCTTGTACATCTAGATTGTTGAGATAAAAGGCTCCTCTAGTTTTTTGTTCTGACTTTATTCAAATGTATTCTTCCCTGATATAAAACACAAGGAGAGAATTTCCTCCGGTGTCTAGAACTGATGATAGAGAAGATAAAGGTTTAATATCACATGGTGACTGAATGATATTCCCTAAAATTCTTGGCCTGTGCAGGATAAGCTACATCAGCTAAGGGTAAACATTTAAAAAGGAGAAATAATCACACTGTACAGTCTCAAAACAAAATAGGCAGACTTACAATATCTATCTTACATTTACATTATTTTGAGAATTCAAAATATAGAGCAGTTATCACATGATCTAGCATCTGTTAAACTTGCATGATAAAATATGCAAACAGTAATAGTAGTAGCATTATTTAAAGCATATTGCCTACTCTATATAGAAAGTGAACTAAATGCTTTGCACTAAATTATTCAACTCTGATAAATTCCAGAAGTGGAAGTCCATAAAAATAACACCAGAGCTTATGCTATGGAACTATTCTAAAGTTCAGCCCTTTCAGCACAGTGTATTAGATACAATAAATCTAGTCCTCAACTCCAATTTACAGCTCACTGAAGAAGTTTTTCTACTGGGAAATACATCTCTACTACCAACAGTAGGTCATAATGAATAGACCTACTTCCTTGGAACATCTATGACAGAAAACGATTAAATTTAATAAGATGTAAGTCACCGGAACTCCCCAGACCTCAACAATGGAGTCATAATCTATTACAGCAGGCAAATGATATAGAAAGGTCTCCATATAGGCAATAAAAAAGGAACTGAACACCAACTGTCTGAACAAATGTGCAAACTCTTTCTAGATTAGCATGGAAATAATAACTGATATATTATTTACCAGTGACTAACTTAGGCATTATTACAATGTTGAAGCTCACATTTATAGCCAAAGACAAGCTGTAAAGTACAGAACAGTCATACTGTCAAGACCCAACATTTATTAATAACAGATGACCTTCTTACAGGCTTTAAGAGATGTTGAATATGCAAACCCCATTACATCAAAACTGCTTTCACCTCAAAAGAGAGTAATAAAAATGACCTGGGATGTCTTCCATTACAACAATTATTCTAGATGAAAGTACTTGCCATTTCCAAAGGTAAGGTTTCTTTATTACTGTATCAATAAAACATAATACCGCAACTGTTACTATGGCTAACTATTGTTCTAGTCTTTTCTAGTATGCATATTACATGATTTTAGTAAAGTCTCATGATACTTGGTCTTCTGAAACTCAATTGTTTGGAGTCCACTTCTATTTTATATTTTTAAAAGGTGAGTGTTTAGTCTTCCTGTATGCAAAGTAAGAGTTCAAAATATTAACTGTACAGTCTGGCACTAGAAGGAAAAACAGAAGATGACAGTATTTATTATTTTAAGCAATTCTTTCTTTTTGGGAGGTGAAGGTGGGGGGAACCCATTCATTTTGTATTCTTGGGCTCAACTTTGCTGTAGTTGTAAAATCCAATTCTTATAGTCATTTACATCTAAGATCCCTCTCTTTTTTACATGTCCTCTCCTTTGGCCTCCTGTCCTCATGTCTGGTTGGGTTTTTACAATGTGAGCAAATGTCTGGGTTTTTGTCCTTCCTCTCCTTTCCTGGGGACTAGCAGCTTGAGACTGCTTGGGGCTGGAAGCAGCGGGCAAGGTGATTGGCTGTTGGAGGTCATGTGTTCTGCACACAGACCCTGACAAGATCCCAGCTAGGGGAAGAGACACAGAGTATGTGCGTGTGTGCATGCACAGGAGAGAGCTGCATGGGCAGCAGGGCTGGAGGGACAGGGGCTGAGGGTTGGGAGTGTGGGGCAATGGCAGGGCTGGGAGGGTCAGGGGATTAGGAGTGAGAGGCAGAGGCAGGGCATATCACTGCCTCCTGCCCCACAATCATATACCCCTCCCTCTTTCTCCCCACCACAGGTGTCCTCTTTTTTGATACTGGAAATATGGTAACCCTAGGTTAAGCACCATAGGAAAGGGTGCTGAGATTTGCTATAGAAGCAGAACTAGTAAAAGTGCTGCTGCTACCAGAAAGTGGGCTTCTCTTTTTAGTGCAGGCAATAGGCAGTACTTTAGTAACTGCTGCTACTGAGATATCAATTCTACCTAGGATAACTGGTGGGCACCAATACACAAGTGCCAAGCCTGCTCCAATGTGCTGGATTAATTGAATCTGCGGGAGCGCAGCAATTGGTGTGCTTCAGCAGCCTCCTGTGTCTCATGTACCATGTCTCATGTATCAATGTCCTCGGGCTTAAAAATGGTGGCGGAAGTGCTTGAACTCAAGCTCACTGAATGAGCTTTAATTCAAGTGCTCCCACCACCATTTTTAAGCCCAGGGATGCTGATACATGAGACACAGTGGCACTTTAATTAAAGCAGTTCTTGGAGCCACTCTAAGTAAAGTGCCAACCACCTACAGAGCATGTGTAAAAGACCCACCCATTTCTGCGAAGGCAAGTCCAAACAAATCCTCAGGACTCTCCTCCTACTACTTCATCAACTACCCCTACCTTAAAAATGGTCTCTGAAGCAATCTATAGGGATAATTAGTGCCCTTTATTGTTTTTTCTTCCTACTGTGTTAGCTGTCTACCTCACTGGTTTTCAACATTTTTTTTTCATTTGTGGACCCCTAAAAACTTTAAATGGAGGTGCAGACCCCTTTGGAAATATCAAATGGAGGTGTAGACTCCTTTAAATTGTAAATGTGGGTATTCACATATTGTTGATTCATTGTAGTCATCTTTCACAGACCCTTTAGACATAGTCTGTGGACCCCCAGGAGTCCACGGATTGCAGATTGAAAACCACGGGTTACCTTAAGCACCTCGGTTTCCGAATTCCAAATCCTGCTCTACAGCTGTGTACCACTGAGCATCATTTGAAAGTTTAGGAGCTTTGGCTCAACATTAAAGATACCAACCCTGTTATATCATTTCTGAGGATAGTTCCATACGTTTCAGAAGGAATTGGTCTATATATCTGCCATTAGCTAAATAAGGAAAGATACAAACTTAACTTGTGGTTGATTCCTAGATTATTTAAACCATAATTACTTATCCAAATTGCTACTTAAAGGGGAAAAAACATGCCCCAAAGCATATTGTGACCTTTCTGCAAGAGGATAAGATGAAAAGTAAGTGGATGGTATAAAACTCAGGTACTCCAGCTGAGATAATGTCACATGACTTTATCACTAAGTGGTCAGCTGACATGCAGAAGAATGTTTCAAATTTAGAATGACACCACTGAGGCTAGGCTAACAAATGAAATCATCATGGGGAATTCCAGAGAAGAAAGAAAACCAAATGAAATAACTCTCTGTATACAGAGAATAACTGGAATAAATGGAAAAACATATAGCTGGAGTAAGACGACAAGACTGAACATCAGAAACTGGTTTCATACCATACTGAAAGAATGAAAAAGTACCATACTGCAATAATGGCATTACCAAAGAAACATGCTAACGTAACTGGGAGCAGATTATTACTCTTTATACATGAGACCCATATTTCCTTAAAGCCCTATCATTAGGTACTTAATGCAGACAATGTTGCAAAAGCAGGCAATGTCTACAAAATCTGCGGAAAAAATCCACAACTTACTGAAAATAAAATGCTGGTACTCCAGAAAGAGCCAGCAGTCTTCATGGCGCTGCAGCCTGACCATGCAACCTACCAGGGGGGTAAGAAAGTACTGTGAAAACACAGGGGAGCTCAAGATGGCTGCAGCCCCTGCCACTCATTGCTGATTGGCTGAGGGATACTTATCTTGTGGCCCCTCCCCACCAGTGAAGGGCAGGGCCACATAACACACAGCCCTTGCAACCAATCAGCAGTAAGGGATGGGAGAGCCCCTCAGCCAGAGGCGTGGAGAGCTCCTGGCCATGATAAACTCTCAAAAATGGAAGCTGGCTCTGTGATCTGCCCACAAAATCAGCCAGCTGCCTTCGAGTTGGGTAGATCCCTGCTTATCATGGATTTATTTCTCCCCCAAAACATCATAATTCATTCATTTGATTCGTATTATCCAAGAAGTCTCAGAGATTTTAACCTGTGTGAATAAAAGAAAACTTCCTTATTCAACTGAACATAAAAAAGCAATGGCTAAACAGGCACAAGCTCATGTATGGCACCTGCTGTTCTAGCCAAGCAAAGTCTCTAATTCTCTCACACATAGCACACGTTTTCTTTGATGTACTGGGGTGGGCATGAAAGTTTTAAAGTATACACATGCACTTGAAAACTTAACCTGATTTTGGTGCATTCTTCTCTTTTCAGTAAAATCCTATGAAAACCCACCCATGTCAGTTAAATATAATGTGTGTTCCATCAATTGGGTCTTCAAAGTTGATGTGCCAGATGTTTGCAATTTAAAGACTCTTAAAAGTTTTAACAAATGAAAAAACAAATTGGCCGAAAACACTTAAAATAAAATGTACTATACGTAGCTATCCTTTTAATAAATATCCTTTTTCTTGAAAAAATAGGCAAATCAATACAAACAATGATTAAAAAACACTTTTGGACTCTGATGGGATTTGGATCAGGCCCAAAGTTAAGATTAATAAACACCAGATAATACCTACGGAGGAAAAATAATACTATTGATGGATTTACTGTACATAGCCTGATACAAAGAAGGCAGGTGCAGTAACATGTCTTCATTATTACTTAATCTTTCCATCTCAGGGAGATGGGGATTGGGACTAAGACGGGTGTTGGAACTGTGGTACAGAATACTGAATAGAGATCATCTAATTTATTTTAGTGACTGCACTTGTAATCAAGCTTAGCTATTCATGAAGCAAAATAAGCACATTTAGTTAACTTTTTAAACAGCTTTTTGTCTTTTCAGTAATTTAAATAAGGAACCTCCATAAAAACAGCAGCATAAAACAGCGTTATGGGAAAAGAGCCCACAGTACTACACAGAGAGCCAAATCTGATGAACAGCAAGACAGGAATCTTATTTCATGCAATAGCATGCATATAAATTAATCATACAACACAAAGAGCAGGGGAAATCTACTTCAATTATAATTGTGTCATGTATCCCAAAATGGATTCAGGGCACACTGTTGTGGAGCTGAGCTTAAGTGACAGCAAAGGTATAGCACTGTGGCAAATGAATTTTTATGATCTTAAAACATCAAGATTTGTTGATAATTACCTCCAAAAAGGAGAGAAAAATAACTGCAGGACTTACACAACACCTGCTATCAACCAATCTACTAAGAGCATTGACGGTGAATATCCTTAATGCTGAGGGGAAGTGGAAATGGTGGGGGTGGGGAGTTTGTGGTTCCACTTCCAGCAAAGAAGAAAAGGAAGGATTAAAAAACAGTAAGATTATGAGGAGATAATGCAAGTAGAGGGGATGCTAAGCACAGTACTATGCCACTGGAGGGAATAATTAAGGACAAATGTTCATGATTAAAAAAAAAGCAAACGACTATTTAATATGCCTTTCCAGAACGTCCTCATGGTTTGACATTAAACAGAAGAGTCTGATTGTGTTAACTAGCTGGTCACATTATATGTTGTGGATAATATGTTTTTATCCCAATAGACAGCCCTTTTTCTGCTTTCAGATAATTCATTCTTGATTTCTTCTCATGGTTGTTTTATTTTTAAACAGAGGCTGAATAATTTGTATAACTGATGCTCAGTATTTGTTGTGGTCTGTGAACTGCTTTTAGCAATGCTTTACTATAGATCTAAAACTGCATCATTTAAATCAAAGTTGTCCAGTTGGCATCCCACAAGAGGTTCATCTGCAGCCCCTGGGGTCCCCACTCAGATTCATTCCTCATATCATTCTGGCTGAAGCAGAAACTTGGGGCTCTGAGTTTCTCTTCTGGCTTCTGCTTTGTGGCTTTGCCCCAGGGGGCTGCACTGTGAATGGGAGCCTGCAGCCTGTTGGCTGGGGGAAGGAGGACCCTTGCATGTGTGTGTAGTGGAGCAACTGCCTGGGCACAAGGTGGAGCAGTGGAGGGGTGCATCTGCCCTTCAGTATGCACAGTGGTGAGGTGGGAAGGGCTGCCCATGGGTGCCATGCAGCTGTGGAGGGGGTTGTCCAGGGTGGGGGGTAGAGGGCCTTAGCTCACACAATTGCAAGCCCATGCCCATGGGATGCGGCTGCTGAGAGGTGGCACAACTCTGATTTTAAAATCGCTGTCAGTTTTGCTATACTTGCTTCACCAGGTGCAGAATCAAGCTTTTCCAGTGTTGATACCTGATTACCTAAATCAACTGGTATCATTTTCACCTAGTTATATAGGCTGTCTGCAGTCTAGTATTCCTTTAGAAAAAAAGATGGGAAGGTTTCTATTGGTTTATGGAAGCTGCTCTGGACATATAAGAAAGTAACAGAGCCAAATTTGGTGCTCAGTTTGGAATTCTTGGAATTGTAGAGCTAGAATTCAGAGAGACCTAGATAAAATGGAGGATTGGACCAAAAAAAAAAATCTCATGAGGTTCAACAAGTAGAAGTGCAAAGCCCTGCATTTAGGACAGAACAATCCCATTTACCGGTACAGGCTAGGGACCGATTAGATGAGCAGTAGCTCTGCAGAAAAGGACTTGGAGGTTGCAGTGGACAGTAAGTTGAAAATTAGCCAAGAGTTTGCGAAGAAGGCTAATAATATACTGGGCAGCGTTAGTAGGAGTGTTGCCAGCAGATCAAAGGAAGTGATTATCCCCCTCTATTCAGCACTGGTGAGGCCACATCTGGAGTACTGTGTCCAGTTTTGGGCCCCCCCACTATAGAAATGATGTGGACAAATTGGAGAGAGTCCAGCAGAGGACAATGAAAATGTATAAAGAGAGGCTGATGGTACTGGGCTTATTTACCCTGAAGAAGAGAAGACTGAGGGAGGAATTACTAGGGGCCTTCAACTACATGAAGGGTGGTTTCAAAGAGGATGGAGCTAGACTGTTCTCAGGGGTGGCAGATGGGAGAACAAGGAGCAATGGTTTCAAGTTGCAGCAAGGGAAGTTTAGGTTAGATAGTAGGAGAACTCTCTCATCCAGAAGGGTAGTAAAGCAGTAAAACAGGTTACCCAGAGAGGTTCTGGAATCTCCATCCTTAATGGCTTTTGAAGATCTAGCTAGGCAAAGCATTGGCTGGGATGATTTAATTGGGGATGGTCCTGCTTTGAGGGGGGTAGGAGGGTAGACTAGAAGACTTCCTGAGTTCCCTTCCAATCTAAATTTTCTATGATTCTATGAATTTATAGAGAGCTCAATGGATAGGATGACTGGAAGTAGAGCAAAATTACTGAAAGAAAGAAAAAAATAATAAGTGAATAAGTTAAATCCAAGTAGTTGCAATTTCCTCTTATGGGATGGTCCCTTAGCATTGGAATTCTAGCCAGTTTGAATTTTTCACTTGCATTTCCTCATGCTGATATCTCAGAACTACTTTTCAGCACAGCAGGCAGTAAGCTTGCCCTAATTATTGCTAGGGAGGCCCAGATGCTTTTTTTCAGCTCTTCAAGCAAAGAAAAAGATTACAGGCAGACAAACCAACCATAGGATCATGGTTCATAACAGAAGTCTTAAAAAAAATCCAATAATATTATGTCCTCTACTAAATGGAACAAATCAAAACAAAGTATAAATCCATGATCAAATCTGATTATTCACATATGGGGTTATCTTTCATGCTAAAGAGACAAACACAAATGCAGTCAATGAAAGAGCCAGTTATATAATAAACGAGACCTTTATCAGAAAATTGACTGGATAGAAGGTATTGCCCCAGACAGAAATTAAACCATTAACATTGGCTTTTCACTTCAATGTGTCCTATGTCTGCCTGATGAAAGAAATGACTATGACAACAATGATGCAGGGCTCACTCTGGTTCTCACTAATGTGAAGGTTAAAACTCTTATCGACTTCAATGGGAGCAAGGATCCAGGACCCAAAAATAAAGAACCTTTCAGCTGCACAAGTAGTTTGAATGGAATAAAAGCAATTTTCCACATTTTAAATTACGTGGAGAGTCTCTTCCATTCTCTTGCAAATTTAATTTCAGAAGCTTTTAAACCTTTTCAACTTAAGCTGTAGGAACCTACTCAGTTGCAACTTTTTATCTAACATTAATAGGAAAGCTAGTGACGGTTATCACCGATTTCAACAGCTTATTACAGCATTAGCAGCAACAAGTCTTAAAACCCACGCACGTATCTTCATTTAAGCTCCTGTTTCCTTTACAGTCATAACTGTATGTTTCTCTACTCTTTTGTGCTATTACCCTTAATTCGTCTCTCCTATGCTTCTATTTTAATTTACTTTTCATTTAATCACAGCTTCCTGTATGTACAAAACCAGAAGTGAACGTCTTCAGAACATGCAACTTTCCTCGTTTTCTTGAAGAGCCATCCAAGACATAAAACAAGTTTTCTGGTTAGAATTCTCCTCCCAACCACATTGATCTGTAACCAAAATTCCATTGGCATTACTGAAAAAAGAATTTGATCTTGTATATAAAACAATCATCAAATGGTGCCATATGTTTAGGTAAAGTAAAAGATCTGCTACTATTTCCATTGTTGCCCCCTGTCTATACCTAGGGTAGTTTGTGTTTCTGATCCACCCTCACAGCACATTCATTTGTAATATTTTTTTTTAAATTTGGCATTTGGGTGCTTTTGAATTGTAATGGTACAATGCTCTCTTGCACTTCCACTTTAAACTGAACTTTTCTTTCTTTCTTTTTTTAGGTTTAATGGGGTGAGGGCATTGCACAACTTGAAACTCATCTTAGGGAACTGGCAAGGGCTGCGAAGATTTTTTTTTATTTCTAGATTGCCTGTTATACTCTATCCCTGGTCAATAATAACTGGAAGCTGTTACTGACGGTCTCTTTGGTGACCTGTGTGCAATCCATCTGGGGACTCTCACAATTCTCATTAAAGCAGCATACACATCACAAAACGTACCATCACTGGTGTTAACTGCCACCTTGGCTTGTAGACTCAGCCATAAGGATTGAATTGACAAAGCAGAATGAGCCACATTTACTTAAATACCTCTCACAGTCAGAGTCAGGGGACATGGGTACTGTCATGAAAGTTCTATATCAAAGGAAATCCTGTCAAAATTTACTTAATGGACCAAACTTACTATCATGTTGTCAGAACCTATGCAGACACCTGAAATAATGTATTAAAGTAGATGCGTTTCACTTGCTAACTAACATACAGCAAATTCTCCAACTCCACAAGGCCTAAGTAGTTAGTGGAATATTCTGCAACTGTTAACTTATCCAAACTCAAAAGCCAGATACCACAAAACTTCATCCTTTTGTAGACTTGATTTTGATAACTAAAGTGGCCTTCTGTGCCACTATCCTTCCAATTTCAGGTCTTGTGGACTGCTCCTTTCCCAAACATGACTATAGGATGCTCCTGCGGCAACTGCAGCAATAGCTGAAATGGAAAAGCAATCTATGAAAAGTGTTATGAATCCTTACCTATTCTTACATGGTGTAGCAACTGGGAAAAAGAGCAGGAAGGACGTTAGAACAAACATAGTCTGCCAAATCTCTGTGCATCTCTGCTAAATGCTCCATGGTCCATAGACCACAATTAAGAAAACACTGTAATTAACTATTAATGAACTATTTTAGACTTGTCAAGTGCTGTCTTGAATATTAATTCTTTCTTGTACTGCGGCCTTGGTACACTAATGGAAAATAGCATACAGCTATAGACGTGTAGAATTGTAAAATTCCCTTTTGCACTGTTGTAAAGAAACTAGCAGATTTCAAAAACAATCAGCATCTAATAGTGCATTAAGGCTTTGGCTTAACATTCACATTTGTAAATAAATCCATGCTGACACAGTGACCTTAATCCTAAAACACCATTCTCTTTTCTCTTCTTAGACTAATGTTAAAGTCATAATGTCAATGTAGATTTTTAATTTATGTCTCCATTTCCTTCTATTGTAGGTATATGTCAAGTGTAGGGTGCTATACTCAATGGCTTAATAGACCCTTCCACTCCTATGTTCCTAAATTAATTACATCTCATGGAAAGCAGAAAAGCAGAAACTACCCAAACACCAAAGAGATAACTGAGGTCAGCCTGACACGAAAGAGATGTAAGGTCAGCTTGGCTATGTCTAACGAACCCAGGACTTCCCATATTTTGAATCAACATATAGGGTTACAAATCCTTGTGTAATGAAGCAACAGAGTCCCATGACAAGCATTTACTCTGCTGCTTGGGAAGCTAATTGATGATGTCAAAGAACAGCTCAATGGATGAGGTCCTGGTACAGTCAAGAGTCAGACATAATATACTGTTTCTCTGAAGCCCACTGATGAAAAATTTATTCCCAGATACAAGAATCAGAGAAAAATAAGCCCAACTAAGCCACTTAATTCAACACTTCACAACAAATACACACTCAGGGATGTGTTAACTGTCCTCTCCTTTATTGACATGGAATCCAACCGAGATATATCCTACCCAAGTGTATGGTTTTAATTAAATTGCTCTAACAGGGTCATGGCCTTTACCATCATTCAGACTCATGCAATTCAGTTGTGGCTGAATCCAATTAGGCTATATAGGCTGCCTAGCTGTCAGTTCAGAATTTAAAACTGGAAACCACAACATAATTATTGTGGTGTTTTTCATTGAGTTAAAATGGAGGAATCACCACTTGATGGTTCTAATGCTTCTGAAATGTCTAATGATACTTTCACTTAAAAATGTTAACAATTTTGCTGAGTGTTCAGCTTTACCATTTTAATATTGTTCTCAAAAAGAAATAAATTTGCCATATGGTGGAATTATTATTGTTGGATGCCTGCTAACTCCCTTTCATGGAAAAGCAAAGAATGAGAACGTATTATATTTATAGGGTAAGCAAATGTGGTAAGGCAGGGTGGCATTTCAGAGAGCGATTCAGAAGAGGCATAAGCCTTTGTAGGCAATGCTGCTACCCTACCTTGCTTTCTGCCTGACTTGAGACGGCTAAGTAGCTCCCCTCTACAAAATGATGAAAAATAGATGAAAACCTCTAGATTACTAAAGGATCTCACGTCATTCTACAATCATTTGCAATGGATTAAGTGTAAAATAACAAGAGTGAGAAAGAAGCAGAAATCCTGTCTATAGCTGGGGCAAATATTTGGATAAACAGTTAATTCTCTCAAAAATGCAGTCTTCAGTTGGTCCAAAATATCTTTGGATTTATAGGAAAAAGCATGTGAGAATGTTTCATTTTAATATTTTGAAAATGAAATGTTCCAACACTTTTTGTTTTGAAATAATCCTAAATTTAATAAGGAAAAAGGAGGGGAAAAAATCTCGAAAATAGGTGATTTTAAGTACAGCTCTTCAAAAAGCCCAAGGAGGAATCAGTTGAACCTACACAAGTTTCTGTAAGCAGCCTAGGTTAGATCAGGAGCAAACAGAACACACGTTCACCCTTTGTTTGGGGAGCATGCAGGCTTCCTGTACCGACCAAAGCTAGAAAGTTGAGGGGTGCTCCTGTATGCTACCCAGCAGGCCCTACAATCTCTCCAGGTGGCTGGAGACTGATGAGTGCAACTGAGTGCCTGGGCCACCCCTGACTGACTGCCAGGAACAGGTAAGCACATCCCAAACTACCTGCCTTGTCACTGTGGGCCCTCCCCTGTGCTTCCAGGAGAGCCCCAGAGTGGGTCACCATGCCTGACTGGTCATGGTTGGGGGTAGGGAGTGGAGGAGGGTGCTCCACAAAAGGAAGGATTGGGCCCATGGGGCAGCCAGTGGCAGGACATGCCTAGCAGTCCAGGAGGTTTGGATTGGGTGGCAGGGAAAGGGGGGCTCCCCAGCCTCTTGGTACCACCGACCATTTGCTGATCTCTGAGGAGTCTGATACTTCCTTATGCACAGCCACCACCACTGGGTGAGCTGCCAAGGAGGCTGATCCTTTCCTTGGCAACGCCCCCTTTTCCCTATCGCCAAGCGCAAGCCTCCCAAGCTGCTGGGTGCATTTGACTGCTGGCTGCCATTCATGCCAGAGCTCCAAGGGGCCCAATCCTTCCTTTTGCAGAGGGTCCCCCTTCCCACCCCCAGCTGGGCTGCTGGGTCACACTGCAGCCATCATGAATCATCCTTCCTCCCAGTAGTAACTATGTTTTAAGGCATTCTGCCAGTAAAAAGTAAATGTAATCTGTCCACACATACGCAGATGAACATGCATCACTTACTATTTTCTAGCATATGAACACATCACACAACACATAAATGAATGTAAATATAAATTCATTATGAATCAGTTATCTTTATTTTCCACTAATTTTCATTGCATTACTGAATATCATGTGCTGTAGACAAAAATGTAGGCATTAACACAGTTAAATTAACAGTAGAGAATATTTTACAGATATTTTGTTTATGATGCTATTTGCTCCACAGTTTTGCAGGTCCACCCATGTGCAGGTGCCAAGGTTGGGGTCCGAGGGCTGCACCTGTGTGCAGAGGCTTGGGGGTCCTGGGTGTGTGTGCAGGAACCAGGGTTACCATCTGTGTCACGCATGGGGGGTTTCTTGGTCTCATTATGGGGTGTAGGGGCATGGCCTGGGGACATGGGTACCCAGGTCCCTGTGCTTGTGTGGAGGATATAGGTGCTTCCCTTCTCCCCCTCCCCCACACTGCCTGCCTATGGCTGGGGGCAGGAGGTGGGGCTGGGGAGAGGGTCTCTGCTGGTTCAGCTCTGTGAGAGTTTGGGGCCAGGGTCTGCTGGATGCTCAGCTGGAGCAACCAAGCACAGGCCAAGTGCTAGTGAACCTTTCTGCAAGGGAGGACTAGTGAGGGCCCACAAAGAGCCTGGGATGTAGGTGGTCAATGACCTAACTTGAACCAATAAGGATCTGGTACAGAAGTTTGATGCACTAGTCAAACCTAAATCAATTAGATTTCAGTGCATGCTAATAAGGTCTATCAGACAAGGTTCTGCCATTTTTAGACCAGTCTATGTGTACCGAACTTCTGTTCTGTTACAGGTTTAAACTGTTTTCCAATCACTTAGACCACTAAAAATGTAATGTCTGTGCCTGGCTTTTGTTTTGTTTCAAACAAAACTTTTGGTTCACTCAAAATGATTATGAGGGAGAATGATTCAGTTGACAAAATTGATAAAAAATTATTTTGGGGCACCCTACAATAATTTTGTCTTTAAGATATCATTTTGTTGAGGAAAAAAAATGTATGTATCTTTATTATTTAGAGGAACGTAAATATTTGGTTTCTGTAACTTTTGATTTAACCACTAAACTAAAACATCAAGGATTCACACCTCTCTAATCCTGCTCCCAACTGTCTGATGGAAATATTACAATATTAGCTACTTTTATCCCACAAGTTTTGCTACATTGCTGCAGAATTTAAATACTATGTGAAGTATCCCAGAAAATATTACTTCCATGAACATTTCTATCACATGGTAGGTCAGTGCAGTGGTGGGAATCTTCATTAGGTATACTTTCATTGTCAAATGACACACACTGCGCTTATTTTAATACTCATTTTATTCTAGTTACATTAGTGTATAGCAAGCACAAGTAGCACTTTGCATCAATGTCTAAAAACACATTTGTTTATATTTATATATCCAAATCTGCGCCTGCATATTTTCTAGAAACCAACACATATCCTACTACTAATATATGCAATGTGTTTGTGATTATGGTATATACAAGGAATTGGCAATGCTTATGAATGGATTAAAACAATTAATTAACAACTCAAACAGATTTGGAGAAAATATATTCTGATTATAGCGTCCTGGACCTCTGGGAATTTTGAATTTAAAAACTAAGATTCAGTACTAATGTAGGGAATTACCAGCTTTATTCAATACATTCAGTCTAGCTGGAACTCAACAAAGCATTAACCAAAACTCCTGAAGACATGCGCTACTATACATTGTGCAAAAACTTGAAGGCTGCTTGTATACTGATTGTTACAAAGACTGATCAGAAGTACAGAGAGGGACACAGGGACCTCCTTTTCAGAACATGGCACTCTTTAACACCTCTAAATTTGTAAAAATTATATAGCAAAGCAGTTTGCATAGCAGAGATCAAAGATGAAATCCTGCCTCA
The DNA here is from genome assembly GCF_001723895.1 of Crocodylus porosus. Taxonomy (NCBI): domain Eukaryota; kingdom Metazoa; phylum Chordata; order Crocodylia; family Crocodylidae; genus Crocodylus; species Crocodylus porosus. The sequence goes on along the minus strand of NW_017728943.1, from coordinate 49,751,117 downwards.
GCTGAATTTAGGAAGGTTGTTAATGACCAGTTACAATACCACTAGGATTTCACCAGCTATGTTTACAGCATTATCACAGAATGCAATTACATTTTCAACATAGACATTAAGGTACAGACATTACACATATTGCACCTTAAGCAGGCAGAGAGCATTCTAAAGCTGTAACTGAACAAACGTTCACAGCTTGTAGAGTCCTTTAAAAGTGGCAGATCAAACTCTAAGTTTACCCTCAGTGTATGTAATAGCCTAAAGTGCTTCCTGTTAGACTGCTTTAGCAAACATTTATGCCAGATCCCATCAAAGGTTAAGTCAGAGCATGATCGCTGCCATCTCAGGTGGCATTGCTCAAGACTGCTCTAACCTCTCTCCCTGCAGCAGCCCAGGCCAGCCAATGGTGCAATGCTGTGAAGGGGAGCTGTAAGGAGAGGGGTTTGGGGTCTGTTCCTCCACAGCTGCCCCACCAGGCTGCAATGCAGTGCAGCCCATGTAGAAAGACCACAGGGAAGGGACTCCAGGGTCTCCTCCCCCCCCCTGCAGCAGCCAGGGGAGGGTGTCACAGGGACAGTTCTGGGGTCTGTCTCCAAGCAGCTACCCCTATAAAGCCTTGCGGCAGCACAGCCTGGGGGGTGGGGGGATGCAGGGAGAGGGCTCCAGGGTCTCTCTCCCTGCAGCAGCCCAAACCAGGATGCATCTTTCTGTGGCTTGGCTGTTGGCAAGGAGCTGCAGACAGAAGGCCCTGGGGTCTCTTTCCCTGCAGCTGCCCCTGCCAGGCCACACTGCACACTGCCCAGGTGGAGGATTGTGGGGGGAGAGGTCCAGGGTTTCTCCCCACCCCCCAGCCGCTGTTAACAGTTGCCACCTGGTGAGGGGGAAGGAGCTGGGGAGAGGGGCCACCCAGGCAAGCTCCTGGGGGGCATGTGGAAATGCCCCCAGTAGCCAGTGCAGGCCTCTCCCCCATACACACCACAAACAGTGAATGTGTGATCAGTTTGCTCATGCTCTAACTTACAGTGCTTTGAATACAGCACTTCTGTCAGGGGCTTTTTGAATGTCTGCACTTAGCCTAATATTCAGAGTGACATTTAAAATACTGCTTGGGTTATTGCTTTCCACCACTAACCTTACCGTATATTTTAAAAAGTGGAGATGTCAGTATAAGAGTGTGCATATGTGTATGTGTATAATATTGCGAAGGGGAATATGTAAAAACTTATGGAAGCTTGTGGACATAACAGCTGCCCTTTATTCAGGAACAATGTAGAAAGCAGACAGCTGAAACAATAGAAACCACTACCCAAAACACATACCAGAAAGAAGCTGGGCTATTTGGAAGGCAGGTTTCCACTGGAAGCTGAAAACAAAAGCTTTGAATAGTAAAGCTATGTATGTATGGATAGACACCACTAGAAACACTATGGAAAAAGGAAGGACAGAGAACAAAAAGCCAGTGACAGCAAGAACAATTGATTCCTGTTGTATCAAGGGAATATAAATCTACATATATGACTGGAAATAAACAGTATTGCATCAAATAAATATGACTTCATCACCAATCTTCCGTTGCAACAGAAGTAACCAAAAATACCCTAAATACTAACTGGTTAGGATAAAAGATGTAGCAGCAATACTATATTATTTGTTTCTAGCACAAGTATTTTCTTCTTCCTGATTCTAAGTTTCCAATCTTAACACCCTCCCACCCCACCTCAGATGCCATTTTTGTTTATGGTATCTACAAATCAATACCTGGAGCTAATGAGGGAGGAGAGGGAACCCTACAAAGCTAGACTACTTATGGGGTCAGTGGGAAAGCACAAACATCCATGCCTACCCATAGTCACCCTAAGATGGAAGACAAACAAGTAGCCCTTAGCTCCTGAAGCAGATCTTCCTTGTTATACCCATAGAAGTAAGGGGTGGAAGAGATCTTTAAGCTCATTTCTCTGCCACTGCAGGACTGTACTCAGTACAGTTTTGTAAACTTTCATCAAGTCTCAATTACAATGTTCTGCTACCTCTCTTGGGAGAAAAATACACAGAATAACAGATCTCTTGAATGTCTACATGTGCATGTAGTGGGGGAACATCAAGAAGGTAGGTGTCTAAAGGGAGTGATTCTGGTTAGACCTGTGGGCCCATTTTAATAGTGGCCTGCCTGAGACCACTGCTTTCCCTTTCCCTTCATGAAGACATTCTTTCCAGTTTCTATGTTCTCTATTGGAGGAAATGGGTTAGTATCACTTGCATGTTTCTTAGTTGCACCTTAAAAATCCAGTATTTCTTGCTGTGTTTTAAAATTTTCCAAAAACTGTAACTCTCTCATTTTCATATACCATAGACAATTTATTTTTATATATCTGAGTAACATTAACCACCCGTGCCCCCCCCCCCGGCTACAAAAAAAACTATTACTTTAAAAAGCATATACCAATATACAACCCAAAACACCTTCAGGACTGTTTCAGGCTGGACGTAAGAAAGAACTTCTATACAGTCTGGAATAGACTGCCACCAAGGGTGGTTCAAGAACCTACTTTGAACACCTTCAAGAGAAATTTGGATGTTTATCTTGCTGGGATCCTATGACTCCAGCTGACTTCCTGCCCCTGGGGCAGGGGGCTGGACTCAATCTTCTGAGGTCCTTTCCAGCCCTAATGTCTATGAAAACATGGAACTAATTATTGATTTATTAAAATAGACGCACAGAACTTATACTATGGGAAAAAAGTCAACCTTGTTAAAATGAAAGTGGTTCCTATGGATAACTCATTAGCAATTGATAATCCCAGGAGTTATTTTGTTACAGTAAACAAGCAATATTGTGTGAAGAAATCAGGCCTGTGACTAAAGCCTTGTTTCTAATACTACTAAATTAGCATGAATGCTTTGCAGGTTACTTAGTGCTAGGCTGAAGTCTTCAATGGACATACATACATGTACAAACATGTGAAACCACATATCCTCTGAACTCTGCAGTATAACAAAAAGTAACCTCTATCATAGTAAGGCTGCTGAGATAAGTGTCTGTCACACTTGCTGCACCAGAGTGGATTGATAACTTGATTGCAGTGCAAGAATTCTACTACAAATTCTGTGGCACAGACAACTTTATTGTACACTGTATTCATTTGAGTAGATACATTGGTGGTAGCATCCGGGTCACTATTCTCTTTAAACTGCTAAAGAAAAAAAAAATCTCACTCGAATGAACCTACCATTCCACCCAGTAGAGGGACGTGGTACACTACAAAAGGGCAAAAAGACATATTTTATTATTAGCTTTATTGTAGATAAGAAGCTGTGTGCGATAACAATAAAAAATAAAACAACTATGATTCTCACTATGAAAATGTTCCCACCAAAAGAAAAAGTTAATTGTAATCTTTAATTTTTATATTTGAAATATCAGATTCTCAGTTCATGCTAAAGGGAATGAGTACCATAACTTTATTTGGAGGCATATCAATGACTCTTGGCAGCAGTACATAGATTTACATATTATATAGATACTGGAAACAAATAGTAATTATACAAATCAGATCTTCTCAGTCAGTCAGAATGTAGAGAAATGCATAACAGATAAGTAAATATACAGGTATAGGTCACTAACTCTACAGCATCCCCATGCTCCAACTGGTTGAAACAATCCAATATCAGTATAATCCTGATATAATTATATTTGTTTAACTTGACAAGGAGCACTGAGGAAGAACAGCTGAAGGATGTGGAATACTGAGTAGAGAATAAACATTGGTTGAGACTAAATGACTCTTCCAAGAAAAAACATTTTAGAAAGAATCTTGTAGTAATATAAATGAAATGTCCCATACTGTTAGTGAGTTCATATGATACAAGCAGAAACCATGGATAAGATAATGAAAATGGATGCCCCAAGATACTGCTGTCGTTAAGGTTGCATATAGACATTCAGTTTCTCCTGGGAGAGTCACTGCTCTCTCAGGAGTACCTATACATGTACAGGTATTCAGGTTTTTTCTTGCAGGGTGAAAATGGACACTCTAGGACAAAAATAACCTGGGAACAATGAGAGTTAAATCACTCCCAGGACAGTTTCTCAAGGGAGAGTGAATATATATGCTGCAGCTTTTCTCCAAAGAGAACATGGTCCTCCAATATCCTACTCCCTGCTGCCCATCCGAGGGTGATAGTGTGTCACTTGCCAGACTGTGCTGCTTCATCAAGGAGCAGATCACCACCCTATTTCACAATCCTCATACTGTGGTGCACAGAAGCAAAGGCTGACCATTGGCAGCCTAGGTCAGCCAAGCAGGGCTACCTTATACACTGCTGCCACCTGTTGCCAGGCGGACTAAAGAGAGCCTACAGAGCATGCTAAAACCTGTGCACAGGGCCACTGCAAGCTGTCCTCTCTTCAGGACCTCTGTATACATGGTTCTGGGTAAGTTTTTTGGTTTTTTGTTTGTCTGGTTTTTTTTACCAGAAGGACAAACCTTGGAGAATTCCTACACGTAATTTGCAAAATGCTGCAAGAATAAAAAAGGTGCTGTGAAAAAAGTTAGCATCATAATCATTGTTTTGTTCTTTTGGGAATTATAATTCCGCCATTTAAAATGTAAAAATGGAATTCAAGATTAAAAGATACTAGTTTCAAACAAACTTTACAGTAAATGAGTTGGGTCATTTTAAAATAAAAGAAAACCAAACAGGAGCTGGTAAGAGCTTCAGATACTTTCCCCACCCCCCAGAAAAAAAACTTAAAAAGAAGCTTTGATTTCATAACTAATGAATCTATGTAGTAGACAAGTTTGTGTTTGGAGGGATAATAATAAAGTTGTAATTTTATTTACAGACATGGTTTTCCATGCACACAGATTATGAGGGGCTTTTTCAAAGAACTACTTAGGGTTTCAGGAAGGTAACTAATCCCATTGGCTTAATGGGAAACAAGGCTTAAAACTGTTCAATGCTTTGAAAATCTATCCCCCCCTGCTTTCATCTTAAAAAAAAAACAACAAAAAAGTACAGGAGGAGAGGGGTTTTCTCTTTTACCAAAGCACTCTGCTTCCCATTACACAACAGGACTACATCACAGTGTGAACAATCTAAGACTGGGTAGGACTCTAAGGCTAGGGACAGACATTACACATACACTCGTTTAAATGATCAAAAACTGGTTTAAACCTGTAACAGAACAGATGTTCAGTGTACATAAACCATTTTGAAAATGACTAAAATGAGTTTGAGATAAACCTGGTAGAATGTAGTATCAGGTTTAACTGATTTGGCTCAAACCGGTTTATGCAATGTCTGTCCCAGACCCCTTGCTGGTTTAAGTTAAACCAGACACCCCCAGCATCCCGGCATGTTCTCTGGGCTGGGTGGTGCTCCCTGCTCCACAGCAGAGCTGGCCCCTCCTTTCTGCTCCCTGTCTGGAGCTTAGCAGAGACTGCAGGCTGCTCCCCACCTTCCTCCTCACCACTCTCTGCTAAGCAGGAATTCCCCCCTCCCCTCTGCCTTGCAGAGAGATGTCTGTGTATTAGCTAGCAAACCACATGCTGGCTACAGTCCATGCTGTGGCAGATGGAGACAAAGACAGAATCAACAGGTAGCTGGTAATGTTCCTCTGTTGTTTTATTAATGGGGTGATAAACACTGAGTTAGGGGTGATAAACACTGTTATCAACTCCGTGCTGGGCTAATCAGAGCAGCCTGCTGGGGCTTGGCCACACCACCCCTCAGCTCAGTACTGTGAAAGGGGAGGGTTGCTTTAGCACCCCCGGCTTCTAGCCTGAGCCAGTGCAGGCATGTGCCTGTATGTCTTGGATGTCTGAGCAGTTACAAAATGATTTAGCTTAGCCAGGTTAGACTAACCTGCAAAGATTAAATCAGTTCAGGATCAGGCTTTTTGAATGTCTGTCCCTAGCCTAAGTTGTTTCTATGAGGCTCTTTCCACAGCTAATATCTGTAAAAGGCAAGTCTTAGGACCATGCTCAAAGTAGGTGCTGTGACCAAGCTGTACCTCTATTGGCAGTCCCACAGCTGATAAAAAGTTTTTTTAAAAATCCATTTTATACAGCATGACAGGAGCCAAAGTCCTCCTGGTCATACAACACACGTGAAGTAAAACTGCTGCTGATGTTTTACTTATAAAACATGAACAGAGAATGGTAGGTAGCGGTGTTAGCCTGAAATCAGGCAGAAGGCAGGAGAGAGATGGAATTTAAGACTACATGAATCAGAGCTATGTCATGAAAGGACACAGCATCTGATGAAATGAGCTCTTGCTCACAAAAGGTTACATCTCTCTATTTCAGTCTATAAGGTGTATCTCTACCTTGCCTTCTATATATTAGCAGCTTCCAGGTGCATGACCCAGTAGTTGAAATCTTGTGTTTCCCTTGCACCTGGAGAAGTTTTACCCTCTGTAGCTGATATGCTATGAAGTGACTATGTATTAATACTTTGTAATACCTATTATTAGAGGTGATTCTCACTCCATTAGGTCAAATGACAAAGATCTGTGTTTTTGGACCTGAAATTCTGCCTACAGACAGTATAACTAATGACAATGATATTTATTATGTAGACATCAAGAGCAGGATTCGCTACATGTATTTGAAGTGAGCTATCTACAAGCTCATAAGAAGATTCTACTGTGCTGCCTATACATAAAAAATACCTTTAGGATTAGATTTTCAAAACACCTAAATGTCAAATAGAAACATCTTGTTGTTATTCTTTTAGCCCGTTACTTAAAAATAAAATTAATCAATATAGCCAATGGATGAAAATATTTGTCACCAGCATCTGGAAAGATACTATAGCTTAAACACATGTGCAAAGAATGTTCTTCCTTAAGGCCATCTTATCTGTATAATGTAAATGTTATTTTTCAAATTGCAATCTGCCAGAGAGATTTAAAAAAAATCCTCTGTCTTAACTTGTATGTGTTAGAGATATCACTTTAAAATATAGTATTAAAATATGTTATCAAATCAAGAAAACCATGAAAAAAAATCTAAAAAATCATAATATACACATATGGAATGTATGCACCTGAAATATATCCACTGACACTGCTGCTTATTTAGGACAAAAAATCTATAATTATATAGAATTAAGGATGAGAATTCATGAGGATAAAACCATTACTGGGATGTAATATAATCATAAAAGAAATCCAAGTAGGTTGGAGTATATTAATGTATAGAAAAGACACTTAAATATCCTTGACTCTGCCTGACACTGGCTATGATTAAGGTACTTTTATATTTAGGGCCCCAGATTAAATTAAATTGATTTTTTAATACATATTATTATTTCTTTCATATTTCTCCACCGTATGGTACATAGTCTAGCAGAGTTAAATCCATGTGGGTGTTTTAGCTGTGTGTTTCTAACCCACAAAATACTTTGCTTTCTTTTAGCCGTATTCCCTTAAAGTCATGTTGCAGGTTACAATGATGTGTTAGGTCAGCTGCACTTAAAATGTAACTGTCCATGCATTCATATAGTAAAATACGTGGTAAGTGCAATTGGATCATAGCAAAGTTGTGACTTTTTGCAGGAGGAGTGCCTCCAGATCATGTTATTCAGCCAACATCCAACTGCTTCACTGAGATGATATGAACAATTTGTGGTCGCCTGAGGCATCTATTCGAGTTGTAAGTGGCAACAGCAAGCAGAGGGGCTGAGTCTCACAGAACCACACTCTCCCCTGGCTTTAGAGTCAGCATGATGGAACCACAGCATCAAAGCACACCCAAGACCTGATCCTGCTTTTTTCCCCACTTACTGAAGGGGCTCCAGTGCCAGGGCTGGACTGACAATCAGCTGAGTGTCGATCCCAGCGCCAGCCCCAGCACTGCACCACAGCTGGTTCAGGACTCCAGTGTTTGGGACCAACAATCAGTGAGCCTGTGCATTTTAGAGATCATAGCAAACATTACCGTGTGGTGCTCAAAACCATTCTAGCTTTAATACAGTACATGTTAAATCTGTGCTAAGTGTCCCATGCAATAAAGCCCTAAAACTACCGAAATTTACTCCCACGTTTATCTCCATTTTAACACTAATTTTTGTGTTGCAATTCCCTTGGTTAATACAATTATTAGAAATGACATGCAAATACAAACAACCCCAAACAGAATTCTATTACATATTTCTAATAATTTAGAAGATTAATAGTATTAAGATTTTTTATATTTTAACTTTTAAAATAAAGATTTACCCGTCAGCCAGAACAATGCCCAGCAGCCAGACTATAGCATCTAATTAAGTTGGTTTTATAGCTACTTTGTACTATTAAAGCACCATGAAGGAACCAAAATATAGTAAAAAGATGAGTGAAAGGTTAAGAGCTGACATTTTCCAGAGGGTGCCTTCAATTTAAAGAGGGGAGCTAAAAAGGCTGTGAGGCCCTGGCCTAACAGAGATGCAACACTTCTTTAAGCTTCAGTTTACCATGATTTTAAGCTAATTAATTAATTTATTTATACAGTCCCTTAAAATTCATTTTTACTGAGTATTGCTGGCTTGGGGTATGTTTGTTCTCCTTGGCGTATGTATTGAAGAGGCTGAATCCTAATTTAAGTGCGAAACGGATTTGGTAATAACGTATCATCATATCTTAGCATTACAACTGGATTTTCTAATCTGTGCCTGGTTCCCTCAGAGCTCTTTGAAAAAATCTCACCATTCTATCTCTGTGTGTGCCTAATGGATATCTGCTGATATTTAAATAATTCATTTGAATGCATTTGGGATGGTCCATTCAGGAGTGGGAAAGCCAGAAGAGGTTTTTCAGCTCATCCAAAGCCTTTATCTGATACTTCCCTAGCATAAATTCTGTATAAACTACATAGTCTATCTAAAATCTACTTTAGGGGATTTTCCTACTTAGACTTTGATTTCTATTCGTCTCCCTGTAAAGACTGGTGCCAACTGTACAAAGTTCAGTTGATACCATAAACATCTACAATGACCCCTAAATAGATACTATATACATAAAAATGTCACTGACACTGTTAAAAGTGTCATTTCAGGATCCAATGAGACTGGGAACAGTTGGGCATATATCCCCATTCCAAAAGTAAAAATAATATCCATTACTGGTTTTTCAGAGCCACAAGATACTGAATATTAACGCAATCATGTTTTAGGTACAGAAAAGCTGTCTTTAGTCAAACTATCTTGAACACACAGAATTTTGAAAGTGATATGGAAAAGATAATCTGATTCTTTGACAAGGTGAAGGAGGAGAGGAGGGGACAGGAAAGGATATAGCATACAGTGCTAAGGAACTTGAAAAGTTAAGATAATTTCCAAAGCAGACAGGAAGATAGAGTAGTTAAAGGTGTAGTATTATCTACCCATTGATTATATAGTTCCATAGTTTATCACATGAATAACACCTTCACAGGTATAGTATTAATGTAGTATATAAAAAGAGAGTACAAAAAGGATTAAACCTAACCACTGAAATTCCTGGATTTTCCCATCTCTAGACAATGTGTGAGATGTGGAGCTGATTGTTGTGATGTTTGAAGCAATGAAATTCATTACACACTAGCGTACATCTGCTGGAGTAGAATTCCTGTGATTTACCAGACCACTGGGAAAGTACTTTGCCTACTGGGGCCAATGCGTCATGGTGCAGAGTTTGTGAATGTCAGAGAGATGGAGAGTGAGAGAGAACATCTATATTGTAGTGCTTATGAGAATGAACAACACAAGGTCTGCAGTAGAGAACTTTCAATTAGTGCAAAGAGGTGGGTGGATAATATTCTCCCACTTGCTAACTGCATTGGTTTCATTATAAATGTATCACCAGAAATATATTGTAAAGCCTGTGTAAAAATGAGTTACTCAACCATTCGCTTTAACATTCAACTATTTCCATAAAAATCCCACATTATGCTTGATTTTAATTGGTTTATAAAGGTGCTGAACAAAGCCTGTCATTGCAATGCTGTGATAAATACCTTTTTAAATTCATTGCTCCAATACACAGAAGAGAAATGTATCCTTTTCCTGATGTAGGCCCTCCAGGACCACTGACCAAAATTCTGCTCATCAGTTGAAAATGAAAAATACTTAATGCTGCTTGACCAAAAAATTGGGATCTGTTGTTCCAAAACAAACATGCAAGAACCCCAAGATATATTGCAATTGCTTTGCAAGTAGCTCCGTATAATTGATTGAAACCCATTATATGCAAGGAAAACAGCATTCCTTTGAGGAGTGCTAGAATCTCTTATGAAACATATAAACAACCATTCTTTATGCACCACTTACAGAAGTAGTTTAAAATGGATGACAGTACAGAGTACCACAGATAGACTGTTACAATGAAATCCAATGAAATGGGTCAGAAATGAGTGTCAGTCTTGATTTGTCAATACCTCACTGGTGATTTCACAGCTAGTGGCAAAGAAAATCATGGTTCTGATCCTGTAGTCCTGACTCAAGTAACTATCATAGTCAAAAGTCCCATTAAAACCTTTCCCAACTTTCCAAATCTGGCATGCTTTATTGCAAGTCTTGCCAAATTCTATAATATTTGATCATTTAATGAGCAGTGTAGCTCCTGGACACATTATATGAGAATGCATGCTTTCACTTTCATAGGGAATTTAATTTGAAGAGAAAAGTTTGAAAACAAGATGACTAAGGACTCAAAAAGCAGGAGATAATAATCTAATGTGTTATTTTAATGTATTTACATGTTTTATTTTAAAACAATCATTATACTTTTAGGCCAATCTCATGATTTTTCAATTTTTAAGGTTAGCAGTATAGTTCATTGAACTCAGTGAGAGTTCAGCTTCAAAGAAAGACTGTAGGAACAGGCTGTAAATCCCTTTGTGTTTATAATAAAAAAGTAAAATTTAAAGTTGCCCTTTGAAAACAATTGGTGATTTGCAAGTAATGCTACTGACCGGCTTATTACCCCTATGAACTCTGTAGACAGACAGCCTAAGCAAAAACGTCCTGCCATATTTGTTATCTCATTCCTCCCATATAGGGGTGGGCTGCTCATTTCACTCTGCTGTTACATCATGTTTGTTACATTAAGTTCTTTAAAGCACTTAACGGGTCTACCATTCACTGTGCATTTATACAGGGCCTAGTTAATTGCTGACGGTTCTAGATCCTATTATACTATAAATGACTGGGTATGAGATTTTGAAGGCAATACAGGAGACTAGGCCACCAAATCTCATCAAACGTTCAATACGGTTTGAGTACTCCTTCTTGAAAATATATATTTATATTAAATTATATGTCATTGCCAAACATCTACTATTAAAACATCTAACCCTGGGGTAGGTAAACTTTCATTTGAAATAATTTACGTGACTAAATGTATTTTTAAGGTCCTCATGCTCATATTGCCTGCAATAATACTTATGACAGCATGGCATACATTTTATGGAAGTATCATCTTTGTCCTGTTACAGTGTACATTTGGAGAAATTAGATATGTACTGACCTAGCTGCTGCATCAGTCTGAACAGTCAGATTTCTAACTTTGCATTTTTTAATGAAATATGTCTGTGTGTGTGTGAGTGCACACACGCACACTCATAGAAATAGATCTAAATTATTAAAAAAAGAATACTATAATATTTAATTGAATTCAATAGCTCTTCAAATGGAACAAATAATATCTAATTGAGTTGATCATTTACTTCTATCAGCTTGTGTTGTCACCATGCTTGCACTAGCTTGTAATAATGCAATTTACTTTAATTAGCATCTGCTGTTCAATTGTGTATTTTCTTCAGTAACCTAATTCTAGATAGTTTTCTTCCTATGTATTACATAATGCTACTTTTAAAATAAAATATTTGGATTTGACACTTTTAGAGCAACTATAACTATTCTTGTATATAGTCTAGAAACAAAGTTTTGAGACTCTTCAACTTATAGTTATATTAATGCAAGATAGAGGTAGTTAAGACATGTTAGTCCAAAGTCAGTTAGAAGATGGGGTAGATATGCACCTTTATAGACTGAATTGCCCATTTATACCCCCATTGCCCATTTTCTTACTTTACCTGAAAGACATTCTTTAGTAGAGACATGCAATGGCAAATGGGGCTTACTCCTACAAGGAGTGTGTGTATATACACACATACCCACACACCCCCCTTGTAGGAGTAAGCCCAATTTGCCATTACACATCACTAATAAATGATGCCTTTCAAATGAGGTAAGAAAACAATGGGCAATGATGGGGGGACATAACTAACAGCCATATCTTGGGGTAGGTAAACTTTCATTCAAAATAATTTATGTGACAATGTATTTTTAGTCCTCATGCTCATATTATCTGCAATAATACACATGACAGCATGGCATACATTTTACACACACACACACACACACACACACACACACACACAGTACGAGCTTTCATGATCCCGGGGGTGGGTGGGTGTGTGTGTAGATATCTATATCTCTATATCTGGATATAAATATGCTTTTATATATATATCTGGGGTCATGAAAGCTTGTGCTGTGTGTGTGTTTAAAAGCATACTATAGATATACACCTCATGAAAGCTTGTACACACACACACACACGCACAAGATGCTGAGCATGTTCATATTCATATATGTATGTATATGAACATGCTCAACACCTTGTAAGAGTAAGCCCCATCTGCCACAACAGGTCACTAGGACAAAAACGACTTTTAGGTGAAGTAAGAAAGCAATGGGCACTGAAGGAGGCACGGGAGACTGCCTTAATTTAGAGGTTATCTATGCCTGAACTTGTTAAAAGAATATGGTTATAGGATTACAAATGTCAGCCTTGGAGCAGCAATATTATCAATAACCTCCTTAAACAACAGATGTGATTACAGACTGCATTTCAGTGCACTCCCTGAATATGCTACTGTACTTTGTAATAACATAATCATTTTGCAAGACAGAATGTTTTGACATCCTGAAAAGTAAAACACTAATGATTATTAAAGGCAACAAAGCTGCAGTTATAGATTCAGCATAAGTAGTCCTATAATTTTATTTAAATACAGGCAAATATTCTGAGCATTTCCTCAGAAAAAGGAATTTCTAATTAGTACGGAATATTTTCAATACATAAACATAATTTAAAGTTCTTTCACTAGCAATGTCAGGAATAGTAATGGGTGAGGAAGGCAAATCCAAAAGAGTCTTTTTTTTTTTTAACTTGCACCCTATACCCTGATTTCGGAAGTGGCAAATAGGTACAGAAATCACTTAATGAAGCTCTGGGTGTTCACGGCCTCTGGGAATCTATCCGACAGTCCTTTGAGAACCAAGTCCTCAGTACACTTTGGATGCAGTGACTTCAACCAAGGGAAGATGGAGGGTATCAGAACACTTTTGGGTGGTTCCCTCCCTCTAGCCATAGCTTCAAGCAACAATAGGATATTCTAGATGGAGATGTGTATGGCGTCTGATAAAAGTATAAATCATTATGATAAATAATCTAATTTACTGGACAGTTTGTAAAGCAGAAATGGATGCATCTCAGCAGATCCTTTCTCTGGTCATCTGTCTATGACCTCCAGAAAAGAGTGGCTATGGTGTCCTCCTTGTCTAAATCCATTCTTTAACACATATAATTAATTCCAACTATACAACAGGAAAAGTCTGTGGCTTGGACTCTAAATTTCTCCTCATTTTGAAGAATGTGCCACATCTCCAAATTCATTTTCTTCCCATATAAACCTAGTGATGCCTCACATTTCATTATTGTAAAATACTGAAACCAGACTAGTTGGATAATGAAACAGAGGTTAGAGAAATGTTACTTAAAATAATATTAATAAAAACAAATTTCATTTATGCAGAGCTTCCTGATCTAACCAGGAGATTTTTGTGCATCTCTAACTAAACAACTAGGTACACTCATCATCCCAAGCTCTTGTCCCCACTGCAGCTCGCCCTTTGTTACCTATTTGGAACTCAGTAGCTTTACGGTTACCAATTAATGACAGAATAAGAAAAGGGACTGACCATCTGAACCAAATGACCAATATGAAAACCTTTTGGCAAATGTACGTGCATTTTACACATGGCCACAGAGTATTGAAACAGACATGGAAGTGTTTTCCCTGCTCCACAAATATCCTGTTAAATTACACTTCTTTTAAAGCACATAGCCTGATTGCTATAATTCCAGGTATCTGCAGGTCATATGATTAAAATACTTAATGCACTCACCTTTTTTTTTTTTCCTGTTCAGATAGTTAAATTCTCTCACATAACATACAGAGATCCTGCCAAAACCTGAAAGCCACTAAATATATCACTAAATTCATGAGATATAAATAACTCAGCAACAGTAAACATCACACACTGACTGGGAGCCTGGGTCTCAAGGGACACAACACGCTGTCAACTTCCCATTAGCTAGCCCTTCCTAGGAGGCAACGTGTCCTTGAAGAAAGTGCCTTATAATATCATGTTTCAAAGGAGCTCTAATGTTTTTAATGCTCCCTTCTCAACCATCTCCAGTTTTTGTTCCTTTGCCTTCCTCTACATTCTCTCTTCAACATGGATTTCACACCCGCACTTCATAGAACACTTGACCACACTTTTTCATTCAGTTACCTATTTAAAACCTATACATCTTTGTTGAAGCTCACCAATGTAACTCATGAAAGGAGGAAGTATTATTTAAAACACTGGAATCTCACTGAGACCAAGCCAAGTGGTTGTCCAACACAATAAGGATCTAAACTAGCTAGCTTGTCTAACTTGGAATAATAGGTTCAGTCAATCAGGAGCTAGTTCTTCCTCTAAAGTGTTAATTTAACACCATATAGACTGGCAGTTTGTGATCCATAATTATGTTCTCATAAGGTGTACATTTATGTAACAACAATATTTGATCTGTGGAGCTGATGCAATTTTGGGAACTTCAAACGTACTGTAGAAGGGAAAAGTACACAAAGGTTGACTAACCTGACCAATAGGTTCTTTTGTGGGGGGCTTTCCTCTTCTGACAGTGCTTGTGGCCAAAGTGGTAGTGGTTTCCATGACTGATGTGGACATCTCAGACTGCATTGCTGTTGCCGTTGACTCAGTTGTCATAGAGGAAGGCACTTCACCAACAAGTCTCACATTTCCTTCTATCACGATGTTGGCATCATTTTCAGCTGCCATATTCAGAACTTTCAAGCCATTGTAGTAAAGACCAGAGAGCTGGCCTTGGAATGGATGGCCACGTTCCTTGCCTCCAATTTTTATGGTTGCTTGACTATTGAAGATTGTGAGCTGACGTCCTGTAAAGATAGTATTACATACATGCAAAAATGTTGATTGTGGACTCTACAATCTAAGAGGATGATTAACAGATTTTTCATGGGGTGAATAATGAGAGCAATAAACTATAAGAAAAGGATTTGACTCATAATTCATTGCTTTTTAATGAGGTGTCCATGAAATGTATAATTATTTAGAAGTATTTGTAATTTCTTAATTTACTGTGTTTTGGGTTTTTTTGCTAAAAGGCCAATCAAATATATTTATAAATTGTTTTTTCTATTATAAATAAGAATTAAACCCCTTCCCTTTCACCTGAAAGCTACATTATGTGTGTGTGCGTGTGTGCATGTGTGTGTGTGTGAAGAATGTCAAGTTTCTAATTCCTTAAAGCTATTCCCCCCAAGACTGTCAACATTTCAAAGATTTTCACTCCAGTAAACAATTAGACTGTAGCTTCATGTATGTGTGTGCATATGTATAAATGCATATACACACACACATGCAAATATACACACATATGCCAACCTATCACTAGGTCAAGTGAAGAGTGGTTTTAAAGGATATGATCTAATGAAGTATTTCAGGTATCCATAATATATCTTGATATAAACATATAGAGTATTTATTATTTATATGAAAATGTTTCCTTTTCACATCTAAGTGTTTATTTTCCTTTGATGTACACACCGAAAAGAAGCACATGGTTCATACTGAGTATCTCAGAGGCATAGAATTCAAAAATAAATGTCTGATTGGCTTTCAGCAAGGCTATCAATTCAAATAAAAAGGTTTTCGATGTAAAAGCAACTTCAGGAATGGTTCACATACCGATGGAGAAATCATGGCACATTTCTATTAAACAGAGAAATCCTCAGCAACAGTACTATTGTTATGAAATAGAATATTCACTTTAGCAGATTGGTTTCTGCTCATAAAAAGCATGCACACAACTTTAAGTTCTGTTTTAATTAGTGTTTCTTCCAAAATCCCCTTAGAAGGTTGCAAACGTTAAAGGGACTTCATTTTGATTGGCAATTCATATTGCCCACTATTTAAGATACCTACAGTTTAAACAAAGATTTTTTTTCAGGACCATAATGAAGATATCATAACTACACATTTTTTTTTAGTTAATAATTTAGATGCTGGAACATGTAACATAATCTATGAATGATTTATAATTTTTGGTTAATGTTTGCTATGAGTACCTTCATAGATTGAGTTAGTGGATTATATTTAACAGTCCCTTTAACCTTAAGTTAACAGGGTAAGATTATTAAACAGCTGGTACTTCTAAAAAATGTATAGAAATTATTATACAAGGTATGCAAATATTACTCTCTACATTTTACTGTTTTAAATTTGTTTTTAATTTAGTTTTACTGAAAATTTATTTTTTATGTTTATTAGTGTTACAATGAAGTACTACTTGGTTATGTTCAAATTATTTTTTATTTGAAGTTTTAATCAATGTTTTTTACCTTTGTCGAGTAGCCATTCATCAACTACTCGACCAAGTCGATATGGAATTCGCTGTCTAGCAATCGCCAGGCGCTCGTTATCATTGTTTCCTTTAAAGTTTAAAGAGACATTTCATTGGTTAAAATCTGTAAGGTCAAAGGTTAAAAGTTAATACTTAAAGCTTGAGCTATACAGTTGCCACATGATTTTTTGAAATTTGGAATTTTAAAAAGTGCTACCTAGAACATTTCATGTTTCAGACTTTTCATTCATTCATTTATTTTATTTTAGCAAACAAAATTATTCCTATGTTAATTGAAAATTAGAAATCTGCATTTGAGCTAGGTTATTAAACTTATGTTATAGACAGACCCAAAAAACAAATTTAAACATCATAGAATGGCTTTACAAAAAATGATCATTGACCTCAGGGTTTTGTCTTTTTTGATGTTTCTTATTAACTAGTTAAACATTTTCAGGTGAAACAGGTTTAATTTTTCAAAAGTCACCCAACCTCTTACTTCAGGTTAGTCATTTAAAGAACACAAGCTGTTACCACCATCTAAGACACACTTACTGCTGCTGTCTAGAAATAGACCTGACATCACTTATTTCCTAGTCAGAAAAAAAACATTCTTAGCCACTTGATTTAAATCAAAGTTTCAAATATGGGATACAGAACAAATTAGATTATCCATCATTTGCACACTGTAGTAGAGGATGGTGATAATATATTTTATTAAGGAATATCAAGGCTTTGACAAAAGTGACATCAGATGATGTTGTCTAAACATGTCCTGTCTCTGTGATGTGGAGTGGTCTATAACTTCAGTGGATTGCTATGTTTGGTGTGGGTTCATAAATGAAGAGGAACCTAGATGGAGGCCATGTGTAATAAAAAACTTGTCTTGCATACAAATCTTTCCTGTCCCCATTCTGCCATTCTTTTCTGCTTTAAGTGACTAAAGGAATAACTAGAACTGATTGTACACTGACTGCAAAAGACCAGGAAGAATGGAGGAAAGTTACTGCTACATCAGAAGTGCTTCAATGGTTGGTGTGGCCTCAGGACTAACTGATTGTGAAGCAGAGCTGGTAGAAGACTATGACCCCATACAATCAGTAAAACATCAGATTGCTAGAGGTAATATGAAGATTGCCTTGAACATTTATTTGTAATTACTGATCTGCATGTTATAATGATGAAAGGTATAATTCATCAGAACCCATATTAAAAAGATAGGAAAGTGGTAAAACCTTTTGTAATATAAAGGCTTAAAAAACCCCCAAAATATCTTTTTCTCCCATCAGTTAAACACCTGACAAGAAACCAAAATTCAAACAGGGAAAGATAATCATTCCTAGCTGGGGTCTGAGTGCAAATGCTAGGGATTTGCTTAGGTTAGGGATAGAAATTACACATAAAACCAGAATAAGTGAAGAAACCAATTAAACTCTGCAACATGACAGAAGTTCAGAGCACATAACCACTTTCAAAATGGCCAAAACCAGTTTAAGATAAACTTGGATGGATGTAGTATCAGGCTTAACTGATTTATCTTAAATCAGTTTATTGAACTTCTGTCTCAGATCCCCTTCGGATTCAAGTTAACCCACAGACTCCAGCACCCCAGGATGCTTTGTACCTCCCCTGCAAACCCCCCTTCAAAGTGTAGGTGGGCTAGCCTTTGCCCAGCTGTCTGCTCCAGCCAAGCAGGGAGGTGTGCTTGAGTGTCCCCCAGCTTCTAAGCCACTGCAGGCATATGGTTGCATTTCCAGAATCAAAAGTGAATATCTGTTCACTTCTTTATCGGTTCAGTCTATGCAACTTAGACTAACCTGTGAAGATTGAACCGATTCAGCCTCAGGCTTTTTGATTGTCTGTACTTAGCCATACTGTCTTAAATGTATAAACTTATGTTCACTACAGTTAAAGGACTGAACCCTGTGCTTGAAATGACAGACAGTCACCCTACTGTCAGTTCAGCAGCATCTCTGAATGAAACTAGCAGGATCTCACTCCAAATGTTTACTGCAAAACATTACTTGAACTGAAAAAGCAATATTCTAGTCTATACTCAGGTGAATAATATCACTGAAGTAAACACCAACACTCTCAGAAGAAAAGGCTGCTAGACTGAATCTGCACTACAGGCCTGCAGACAGCAACAGTTCCCATGACAGGAAATCATTTTGGTTTTATGCAAGTATTTACTCTGCTGTTCTGTAAGGTGGGATTTTACTTACCATGCTTCATATCTCCTTCATACAATGGAACATGGATATAGTTCAATTTGCTGACTGTGGCATACTTAAAAAAACTAACCCTCTACCTGCTTTCTAATATGCTCTGAGAATTTATATCTGCATTCCAACATTGTTCTCTTCATTCTGCTCTGACTTCAAACACTTTTTGTACAAGACATTATTTTAGTGAAACTGCTGCTTTTCCTTTTAAAGCCTTTCCAGAAAACAAAGATATGGAGCAAAAGGTTGCATTTCACTTTCATAACTCATCTTCATGCTGCTGTGGATGTTCAGAAAGTGTAGAGTCTTACAGTTTTTACTCCATGATCTTTTAAACTTCCAGCTCTTCATCCTGGGCCTGAAGCTGGCTTCTTTGTATTCTCCATGACTTCAATGGGAGAAGGAGGTGTACAAGGAATATTCAATGAGATCTCATGTGATCAACCGTTGAACAAAGGAATAAGAATGAATTACTCCATATTTTCTTTTCATCTGCCATGATTTTTTAAAATCTGTATTAATGGAATACTAATTAATGTTTTAGGTTTAGACCTAGGGGTTTTATTTTTAACTAGCTTATATTTAGTATTTTTATGACAGTCATCTTGGTTTTGCAGATGCCTTTTCAATTAAGCAAACAAATGAAAGAATATGATTTATTTCATTATACTGCCCTTTGCTCTCACACTTGAATAATTCATTTTATGCATTTTTAAAATAATTTCCCACATCTTTTGTAATAAAATAACATAGTTGTTCAAAACACATTTATGTGAGCAAATTCACACAGGACTTAGAGTAGTCCTAACTCTTCAAATAGACCCATTGTTTTCCAGAGGACATCTATGCTATCCAGTGCAAGAAAGAGTTTCAAAGCCTTTGCCAAAATGAAGAATAATTTATAATTTTATGATTGGAAAACTGTATATTGTATCTTGTATATCCAGTGCCAACATACACATTAGGAGCATAGGAATATGACTGGAAGGTATTGCCTTGGTCATTAAGTCTATTCCCCTAATATCATAAGTAACTGTGTTATATAACCTCCTTTATAAAACCTTGAGTTCCATCTATCAAGAAAACAGGGCTTTTATGCCTCCACAACTCCTATGAGAAAGCTGCCCTAGAAGTTCACCATTCTAATATTTAGAAACCTCCTTTTAATTTCCAGCCTAAATTTATTCATGTTAAGTTTATAAATTTGGCTTATTCCTGTTAAAAATCTGTGCAATGTACACTGTGTAAAATACTGTACCCTACTGCAAAATGGCATTATCATCCATAAATTATGTTTTATCCTAACTGCAGAAACTTTGTACCACTGGGAGCTAAATATAAATGAAAAGCAGGGAAATAACCATTTGATTTGTAAAGGTCACGTATAAAAATAATTGCCATTTACATTACCCATCTCTCAAAAGACCAGAAGTGCACAGTCAAATGCATCTCGATTGGACGCCATTATATTGGTTAAAGTTCTTTTAGCCGATAATATAAATGGAAAGGCTAAAGGGTAAGTGGTGTGGAATTTATCAAATTTTAATTTGAAGGAGAGTGCATAGGTCTTGAATTCATATAATTAATATGCATATAGGTAGCTTCACTGGTAAATTTAAAAAAATGACTCAATGGAATTGAATACACAGAGCCACAAATAATATATTTTTAAAATAATGATTACAAAGTGGATTAACTACACATCTCTTTGATGTGTGCCTCTTTCTGAACAGTTGCAGTCGGGACAAATCCATGTAATCCTAAATAAACTCCGTGAAACTTTACAAATTTACATCATCTCACAATCTGACCTCTAACAGGAAAAAAATTACAGTTTTCTACAATAGTAGTCATCTGGCAGTTTTTAGATACAGTTATCTGTCATTTTGCCTTCTGAGCCACAAGGAATTCACTCAACAGGAACATTTTCAGATGAAGTCATTTGCATGATATCATACTCTAAATAAACCTGTGGTTTTGAAACGTTATTCTTGTGATCCTTCTGAAAGATAAAGTGGTTTGGCAAAAGGAATGCTTGTCAACAGTTATTCAGAGAACAACTGACGAACATTAACTTTAATTGTAGACAGCTAAGTGAAAATGTAGTGCAAAATGCTTTGGTTACACAAATGAGATCTCTGATTAAAAAACAGACAAAAATAATCACTATGGACTGGCCTTGTGACATGGACAAGTCTGGACTGAACTCTAGATGGCTTCATTCTTCTACCAAATCGATAATATTTGTCACACACTAGTGTATTAATTCTGTATGAACAGGTAGACTTCAAGGGAATAACAGTAATTTCAAAGAATCAAGGTAAGAAGAAAGGAGCAACAAAGGTCAAATCTTTGAGTCAGATCTAAATCTTGTGGTAAGATTGAGAAAAAGCAATCCAAAAATAATTTTAATAATACCTTTATATCTATAGGTCAGTTGGGACAGACCATTATATGAACTTCACTAATATGTATTTTATCTCTTTCTGGTTTATTATACTGTCAGTGCTGGAATGTAATTCTATTTTGTTCTCTAAAATAAAAGTGTCAGTTGTTGATGTGAAATAGCAGCATCCTTGAAAGAGAATAATAAGTAAGAATGTTGAAAATCAAGAGTCTGTGAAGACGTTAAAGACTAAAATTTCCTTTATAACAATCCCTTTAATACTAAACAAATTCATCACAGTAATTACAATGACCTACTAGGAATAAATAAAAGGAAATATTAAAGAGAACTACAAGGGATATGAGTGCTCATAGAGGGTTGGAAATGTCCTTTGCTTGGCTCACAAAGGGCTCAGTCCTATGATGACATGCTGATATCAGAGGAAAGGAAGACATTTGATTGAAGCAACTTGGCAAGATCAATGAGGTTTCATAGCACAAGTATCTGCAAAAGTCCCTCTGCCTGTGATTCATGTGGTGTTTGATACATCCATTAGGCCAGGTGGAGGAGCAGTAGCTTCTAAGGGCTTGTGTTAAAGTTCTTCAGGTGCTAATTTTACCACCATGGCTGCCAGTGGGGGTACAAAGATGCTTTGACTATTTGATTTGTGGAAAAATTAGTACCTATAATTTGGCAGCTATTTCTCAAAAAAAGGGCGAGATATTTGCCAGTACTTCTGACTACAAGTACAAATGTTCTCACCTGAGCTTGAAACTGGTGCCCACAACAGCTGCACTGGTGCTCTCTGCACCTGCAGGTACAATATTGTACAACTTCCTTGAAAAAAAATTCACAAATATTTATGCTGCCATGTGCGCGCATGTGTGTGTGTGTGTGTGCGCGTGTGTGTGCACGCGCACGCATTTGGAGTGATATATATCAGGTGCTAGGTATAAGATACATTCAGGATGCATTGAATTCCAAAGCAACCAGGAAGTGAAAATTCTGTAAAATCTTACTAGGATTCTAATTTAATTACTCTGTTGGAGTCTGATCTAGTGAATTTGATAAGACTGGCTCAAGTGAACAAACTTACTCATGTGTTTAAGTGTCACAGGGTTGCGCCTGTTAGCAAGAGACAAGCTTTAGGTGTTCTGCACACCAATGTAATTAAATACTGTCAGTGATATTAGCAGGAATCTAATAAAACCACCTAGCATTCTCCCTAATGTGTGAGTAGCCTCTTTCTGAGCTTCTCAAGCCCCTGCCAGTCCTAAGGCACTGAAATCTCTATATGTAAGAGATGAGTTTCTGACTCATCCAATTCTTAAGGGAAAGTAAACACACACCTCTAGGATATAATGTCTCTTCCTGTTGGACATCTTGAACAAACCTGTCAATCAGCCAGGGGAGACAATTAAAAGAAAAAGAAACTGCATAGTTAAAGCAACTACAGCAAATAAGTGTGAAGTTTTACGTGCTTGGTCATCGAGGGCAGCATGTTACTCTGCAATTAGCCATATAGAAGCTAATCAAATCATTCACACAGGAAGGGATAACTAAAAGTGTTTACAGGTATAAGCACCTGTCTTAAGCAAATGGACTGAAATGAAACATCATAATATAGCTGTACATTCGGACTGAACAAGCAAGCATTTAAATGTATTCAAAACAAGTAAAACATCGGGTAAACCAGAACATTGGCACAAGCTCTCCAACTCCATGCCCATTCTATAACTCGCCAATGAGATTCCCTATGGGTGATAGAAAATGTTGCTGAATCATCCAGAGAACATGCACTATAGTTTAATTAAAATACAGTCCTAGCAAATCAGTTCCTTAAGTATTTTCCCTCACCCCCTTTATTTTCTATTTCCTCATTATTTGTGGACACCTATGAATCCTTTACTAGTTCTAACCTCTGAGCAATGTTTCAATAGTATGGCAAAGCATACAGCTTATAAAACTAGCAACATGAAAAGTGCTTTACCCTCAAATTTATATAATTGTATTAAGGAGGCAATTTAAAACCTTACCTTTTAATCTGAAGTTCCTTCCTTGCCAAGACATTCAGGATGTTTATAGTCATTCACCACACACAGCCTACATTTATGTGGCTTGCTTTAAGCCCCCTAAATGTGGCATGGGAAAGGTGTGCGCAGCTGTTCACTGCTTTTAGGAGCTGTACAGGGAAATCAATGCAAGTAATTTGGGGGAGGGGAGGGTGGCCAGAATCAGGTGGAACTAGTGGGCTCAAGGGGAGCTGGCAAGTCTGCAAGAGGGGTGAGGTGTTGCCCAATTGGAGGGTCGGGTCAGGGGGCTAAACACAGTCCAGTCAGGGTTGTGGGGATGGAAATAGCGCAGCCTTGGGTCTTGGGCAAGTGGCTGGGCTTTTCCAGCTATGGGACTGCATTATGTATGCATGCCAGCATATGT
Source organism: Crocodylus porosus (assembly GCF_001723895.1). Taxonomy (NCBI): domain Eukaryota; kingdom Metazoa; phylum Chordata; order Crocodylia; family Crocodylidae; genus Crocodylus; species Crocodylus porosus. Next base: position 49,727,332 of record NW_017728943.1, on the reverse strand, counting down.
GAGACCAGATTAACTCTTTCTTAGATCAGGTTAACTCGATCTCTAAGTTAGGGCCTTGTTATACAATGAACTTAAAATACTGATCAGTGTTAGTGCTAGTTTGAGTTTGGAGCAGTCACACATTAAGGCTGAAAAACCTTTTCTGACAGTCCCCCACTTGCACGGCTGTGACTTGCCACTAAAGGGCTGGCAAGCAGGGGCCAGACTAGGCTTTGAGCCAAGACAGGCTTCTATGCCTGCTATGGTGGGGGAGGGGGGGAGAAATTGGTTGGGGTGGAGAGGGTGGGAGCATGAAGCTGGGAGGTGGAGAGTTAATGGGATGTGGGTGAATAATGAAATAGGAGGTGGAAAGGAAATGGGAAAAGGTGATGAAATGAAGGAAGTCAGTTACTGAAAGATAAAATAAAAAGAAGTTAAAAAAAGGAAAAAGGAATAAAGAAGTAAATTAAAGGGCTCATGTGTTAATAAACTGAGACCAGGGTGTAGGAGGTGATAATTGTGCTTCCTACCGTGGCTGAGAGGTAGGAGTGGTAAAGAAAGGCACTTTTGGGGGTGCTACTGCTCCTGCCTTGGGAAGGAAGGCACAACTGATGGGGAAGTGATCTGGCATCCTATGTTGTTCTCCTCCCATACTCCCCAGCCCCCAGCTCCTGGATCCATCCATGCCATGTGACCTGGCTAGCTGGCATATGCTCTGCAGGCTGTTTGCATGGGGTTGCATCCCTGGGGGTGGGAAGGTTACATCCTTGGGAATGAGAAGGGGAGATGGCTTGGTGCCAGAACCATCCCTTGTGCAGTAGAGTTCAAGGGATAGAAAGTTTGTCCACATAGAACAAGAGGGTGGGGAAGGCACTGCATCCTGGGATGCAGGTGGACTGCAACTTAGGCAGCTCATTTGTTGGGAGTGGTCACACAATAATGGAAAACAAGCTGGGTAACATTGATCAGAAATAAGCCTGCCCTAGCGTATTATTGTGTGAATGATCCAGGGGGTAAGAGTTTGGGGAGCCACCTAAAATTAATGTACAACAAAGCTATTAGTGCACTTCCTCAGCTGAGCTAAGATCAGGCACATTATTTTTTGGGCAATTTGGGTCCAAATGCCTGCACAGTTAGGTATTTAGATTGACCTAATCCTAGTTAGGCTGATCTAAAAGCAACAACTGTACATACCCTTAAGGAGTAGCTCAGATATTATGGAATTTTGTTGTATAAATCTCTAAAGCAAAATCTCTAAGTCATTGGTTAACTGAAAAGTGATTATGTACTTGGTTTTGCCAATTTTTCCTATTAAACATGTATATTATATGGTCTTTTTCACTTACACAATCCCCTAATGCAGGGGTAGGCAACGTTTTTTGGCTGGAGTGCTGAAAAACACCATAATGCCTACCTCAGAAGGTGCCGTAGTGCCGGCATGGCAGAAAAACAAAATGAGGGCAAGGGGTACATGGCAGGATGCCCTGCTTGTGCCCCTTACCCCCCACCCAAAGCCCTTGAACCCCATCCGTACTGCCCCTTGCCCCCCATCCACAGCCCCTGCCCCCCAGCCCGGGCTCCGTGGCTTCCAGCAGCTACCCCAGCTCTGTGTAGCTGCTGGAGCCTGGGCTGCTCCGAACAGGGCTTGCAGCTGTCTGCTGGGAGCAGCCCGGGATCCCAACTGGCAGCAGCTCCCCAGAGCCGGGGCAGCTGAAGCCAGGAGGCTCCAAACAGCTGTGCCAGGCTCCGACACCAGCTCTGAACTGGTGCAAGCAGGCACACCTTGGAGCAGGTGGTGGGGGCGGGGCAGAGGCAGCACAGCCCTGGTCTCTCCGCTGCTCACAGCATGGAGGTGATAAGTCTGGCGCAGCTGTTTGTAACCTCCCAGCTGCAGCTGCCCTGACTCTGGGGAACTGCTGCCAGCCAGGATCCTGGGCTGCTCCCAGCAGGTGGCTAGCATGCTGCAAGCCCTGCTTGGAGCAGCCTGGGCTCTGTCACTGGCAGCAGCTTGCCACAGAGGAGGCTGCTCACGGTGTGCCAAGCAAAATGGCTTAGTGTGCCACGCTCGGCATGCGTGCCAGGGATTGCTGACCCTTATCCTAATGCATTAAAATGAAGAGCAGATACCTTAGTAGGAATTACTTTTCCAATCAAATCTGAAAAGTAGCCATATCTGGGATGGAATGCACCAGCTGCTTAGTAGTGAACACAACTAATACACTACAGTACTGTATAAGAAGGAAAAGCGTAAGATAGCCTTGAAAAGGAATCCAGGTATCTGACAGATTGAAACAAAGTGATTTTGTAACTTGGTCCCAATTCTGCAGTTTATCTCAATCATTATAAACTGTACTAGAACATCCTATTTCAGCTTCTGGTTCATACTTGCAGGCTACGAGGTTACTAAGCTTAGACCATGTTTTTAACCTTTCTAAAGCAGAGGTGTCAAATTCACTCATCCTCACCCTGGCCAGATCTGGACCACAGGGCTCCTTGAGGACTAGATCTGAACATGTATCCAGTAGTGGGGTAAGAAGAAGTTGTGATGTTGGGGTGAGTGGTCAGAAAGTCACAGGGGATAATGAAGCTATTCACCCTCTTCTGCAAACACACATCCTCATCAGGGCTCTGTACCCTGAATTTTGGCAGGTAAACCCCCTTTCCATTCCAACACAACTTGCTACACCCCTGAATTCCCATAGCCCCTCTAACAAACCCATGGACTGGGTGACAAGGCTTTACAGGTCAGATTTGGCCCATGGGTCATATGTTTGACAGCCCTGGTCTAAAGAATACCACTTAAAACTCTCATTCACTTTTTAGTGCAAAGCTGCAAGGCATGCCAATCTGTTTGGTTTGAATCAACTATATTCCATGCGAAACTTTGATTTTAATATTTTTCCACTAGATTAATTAGTAAGCAAACTGTGAGCATGCCCTCTCTGGTTCATGTTCCCTTAACATAAAGCAAGAACTACTGCTGTTTGTGTAGTGCTAGATCCCTTATGTTGAGAGATTGCTATATTATATTAAAAGCAGGTGAGAGAAGATGAAAAGCAACAAGAAAGAGATAAGAAAAACATAAGGTCTAGTGTGATAAATTAAAGGTCATATTACGTTATCAAGCTTTCTTAAAAAATCCTTTGTACTGCCTGTGCAACATTTAAGGAGCTAATATTATAAAGCTGTTGCTAAAATAGGCAGCAAAATTGATATAAATCATTAAAGAGTAAGATACAGGTAAAAAACATGAATTGTTATAAGTACAGTACCGTGTCCCACATCATTCTATTAGTGACATTTAGTTCTCTAAAGTATAACGATTCTGAACTGCTTCTAAATCATAATGTCAGAACATCTGAAGTTGCTTTCCTATAGGAATTTAACTAAAACATGGCTGTAGTCTGTTTCTTATTCAAAGCTTTTCAATGGCTGAAAAGTAAAGAACAGGTGGATAGAAAACTGGTTGAATCGTTGGGCTCAAAAGGTGGTAATCAATGCCTTGATGTCAAGTTGCAGCAGGTATCAAGTGGGGTATCCCCAGGGGTCAGTCCTGGGCCTGGTTTTGTTCAATATATTCATCAATGAACTGGAAGATGGGATGCAGAAGAGAAGACCAAGGGGGGAAGGGGGGGATGGTTAATAGCAGCCTTCAACTACCTGAAGGGTAGCTCCAAAGAGGATGGAGCTAGACTGTTCTCAGTGGTGGCCGATGACAGAACAAGGAGCAATGTTCTCAACTTGTAGCAATGGAAGTTTAGGTTAGATATTAGGAAGAACTTTCTCACTGGGAGGGTAGTAAAACACTGGAACGGGTTACCCAGAGAGGCCGTGGAATCTTCATCCTTGGAGTTTTTTAGACAAAGGCTTTTAGACACAGGTTTTGGCTGGGTTGATCTTGTTAGGGATGGTCCTGCTTTGAGCAGGGGGTTGGACTACATGACCTCCTAAAGTCCCTTCCAACCCTAATTTTCTATGATTCTATAATGTCACCCTTCACCTAAATGGCTATTTCAATCCCTCTGACCCTAAAATTAGCAAGGACTACAATAATGACTGAATGTAACATAGGGCTGTCTCCAGGTAGCGATCAGAATGTTCTTCATTGTGCTTCGCTAGATAGCTGCTGTGTAGAATGTCACTCAAAGAAATAATATTCACATTATAAAAATGAACAATGGCAAATGAAAAGCACTGTGTTCAGCCCTTATTTTAAATTCCCATCAATCCCTATCCCCAGAAGTACCTACTATTCAAGTAGAATTTATTAGTAAAAAAGGTCTTATTAATTGCACACAAATATTCCAATTAAGTTTGAATGTATTGGATGTACTAAGCACAGACAAGGGCACCACTGTCAAAGGGTCATTGCTCATATCATTAAATGTTATTATACTTAGTGAAACATATTAACACTTCCAGAATATGTGTGAAAAAGTGTATGCGCATGCATGGTCACGTACGTGTATATACACACATAAAAAAGAGGCATGTATACTTCATTCTCTCATATATATATATTTCTTCCTAGATCATTTACAACATATAAACAGTAAATAAAAATGGAAAGAATATTATGTAAATAAATTGTTCTCTGGTGTTGACAAGTATAGAAGAAAGGACAGAATTTGGCCTTTTATTGCGTTAACTAAACCTATGACAACTGAACTGGTCTAGTTTGGAGTCAATGCAAGGTATTGTGAATATTAGGGGTGTGCAAAGCGGGTTGTAGTCAATTCGGATTTGGCCCAATTTGGGGGACAGTGATTCAACTCATTGATTCGGATCACTGTCCCGATTCAATTCGGCCAAATCCAAATCTGAAAATTCGATACTGATTCAGAGAATCAGCGATTCAGCCATAGACATAGCTTTCAATGTTTTTTCTACATACCTCGAGGTACCAGGCACGGGGTGTGAACGCTATGATGGTGGGGTGGATGGCATGTCCCACAGGAGTGCAGGGGGGCCCCCTGCATACTCGGTGTCATACCCCCCTGCCCTGGCGACTGGCCACGGGGGGGACCTTGTGTGCACCCCCCAGAACCAGGAGACACCAGTCACCAAGCTTCTGGTCCACTTCCAGGTCTGCTGCTGACTGCGGTGGGGACCACCCCCGTGCTCCTGTGGGACTCTCCATCCACCCCACCATCTCACCATTCACAATCTGCCTGGTACCTTGGGGTAAGTAAAAAAACATTTAAAGCTGTATCTATATCTGAATCATTGAATCTCTCTGAACCGATTCAGAGGGTTCCAATTCAATTCGGAGAGATTAAAGGGTCTCCTGATTCAATTCGGATTTGGAGATTCGGCCACCCAATCGGGTCGAATCTCTGCTGAATTGAATCAGCAACCAAACCTTTGCACAGCCTTAGTGAATATCTGTTTAGACCTATATCGCAAAATGTACTTCTTGTTACATGGATGAGGCAAAAATCATAAGTGATCCAAAACGATCAGTATCAACTGTAACTAACAGGGAACTGGGTAAAGTGAAAGCAATTGTGAAAATGAAAATTGCTGACTTGTTTTCTTTCCCAAAGAAGGTTAATTATCGAGAGTTCACCACCATTATGTCCCAATGTCCAGGACCACAGATGTGCTTTGTCATAATCACTGCATCTCTTCTAAGTGGTGTCATCTCAATCTTCATGGGTTATTACATTATTACACATAAGCCAACTGAAATAACAAAAGAGAGGCCATTATTTGGCCAAGACTTGGCAAAGCAAAAAGCCAAAGGCACTAAGACTGATAGAAAATGGCATTTAAGAGAGAAAAATCTGTTCTGTGTCAGCAGTACAGCAAAAGAAGTAGCCCTTGGCCAAAGAAAGCTTTAGACTTTCAGACTTTCAGCTATGTCTAAAAGTGGCATTTCAATTTGTATATTTATGCCTTGCAGATATTTTACTATAAAAGAATAATCTGTTTCAAATGGAAAGGTTTAAACTTGTACACACTCTTTTTAAACAAAATGCTTTTGGCAAGGTATAGCAACAGAAACTGTAAATAATAGAAACAGATGCTCAGAGAGATAAAAGCAGAGAAGTGCTTTAGTGCCTTAGTACTCTAATGAGCAGTCCACCATGCAACAAAATAATGGCCATGGGTGAACCCTCAGTAGTGATTTAATTTTATATCTTAACAATGAAATAAGCTGGTCAAATATAAA
>NW_017728943.1:49715269-49721078 GCF_001723895.1 Crocodylus porosus | reverse complement strand
CAAACCAAAACCCTGCAGTAATATTTTTCATTTCAGTTAACGTGAGGATTCCAGTGCTGTGGTATGGTTTATGAAACATTATTGATTTTTTTCCCTTTGGAGAAGGGGTTCATAATTAAGAAAATATTTCACATTGATGATTAACACACACACTTAGGTTACCATCTTGCAAGCTGCTTCATGTAGGTGAACTCCATATTACCTCAATGTGGAGTTTTTGGTGAGTGAGGGTCTACATACAAAACTATCTAGCAAAGGCAAAGGTAAGCTTAACTGAGAAATAAGAACTAAATTGCACCCTGCTGTACACTCTAAACTGGTTGTCGACCATGCTGAAATATAGTTCTTATTTGCTAGTTAAGCATTTATGTATGAAAATGTATTAACTATGTACATAACATTAGACATATATAAATAATGGAGACTTTTGGCACCAGCCTCTCAGATCATATGGCTAGTTGTAACCCTGTGTGATGGCCCTTATATCCCCATGTAACTCTTGTAACTCTTTCCTCCTTATTATAATTTTTCCGAGACTAAAGCTTTTGTTTAGAAAATGCGTATGCTTCATCTCAGTCCAGACTAGTATTTGAGAGAAGTAGCTAGATACAAACATAACACGAGGATCCTGAGAATTATAAAATCTAGCTATTTTACTTTTATTTGGGATTCTGATTGAAAACAAATTGGAAGCTGTAACACTGAAATGGCTAAGATTTCCTCATTAAAAATTTTTGTCTTGAAATCCTTCTTAAAACTTCACGGTTAGGGGAGATTTGGAGAGGGTGAGGAGGTAAAAGAATCCCAATGCAAATCCCTTCATGAGATCCATTTTCAGGGTGTTGGTACTAAAGTGGAAGACAAGTTAGTAATTTGTGAGTTAGAAGGAATGAGTGGAAGGGGATAGATAGACGTACTACAGCTACTGTTTTTGATAACTTCACAGGGAATTCATTTTAGTAGACCAGATCCAGCACAGGAAAGCACTTAGTATGGGTGTCATTTAAAGAACAGGAGTAGGTCCTGATTTGCCGAATAAGGTTTAAAGAAAACATCTCCAGGTGAAAATGAAATTCTTCTCTGGTGGTTCTAGGAGAGTAAATATCAAGGGAGTCTGGACAGCTCTATTTTCTGAATATAGAGGGAAAAGGAAAAAAGGCTTTAACACTAAATCTTATGTACATGTTTCTCCATATGTATTTTTTATACTTTCTTATGTGTATTTTCTCACATAAGAAACTGCTTGTCCATAATCATATCCCATGGGAGAGGCTACTCTAATTAAAGTTAGTGAGGCCTAATTTAAAAACTAGTTGCTGGAAGTTCAGTACCTTAACCTTTTTTTTTTTTAAGGATTGAATTTTAAAGTGAATATGAACTAAAACATCATAACACAAAACAAATTGTTCTCAGTGCAAATCTGCAAAACATATTTAAAATGTAGACATTTGCTAATACTTTTAATTTTCCTTTTATTTTACAACATCCCTTGGCAAATGCACATACAAAAACGTAGATATTGATTCTTCCAAATGCTTATAAAAGTTACATAGGGAAATGAATAATCTTCTGCCGAAAATAGGCTTGCTGATATAATTTACAAATCCACTTTTTTTCTCAAGAAACTACTTGACCTTTTAAACAATAGACTGAAATACAGTATGTTAAAGAAATTCGGTATGGATATTATCATCTTCCCTACTTTATGAATTCAAGTAGCTTCATTAACGCAAAACACTAATGCATTATTAAAATATGGTGCAATATGCTAGTTAAATATTAGGTAGTTTTAAAGGCTCAGTGCTAAGTATGATAAAGTATTAAATAAACATCTAGTTTTAAGCAGACAGTATATTAACAGCTAAAAGATGCAAAATTCTTCAGTAATTAAACATTAATGATTTCCTTGATTAATAAACTTGGAATTCATAGGTAGATCCATATCCTACCTTTTTTCCACACTTAGCATTTCAACTGAAATTACTGGCATAAAATCAATGTGAGGCACCATATTTTCATCCTGGTAAACAGGTAGTTATCCCTATAATCCCTGTTGTTATTAATGCACACACACATCTGCTGTTATTGCAAAAGCTGAACACTGGAGGTGAGAGACATCGATGATCAGGGTTAAGACTGAAATATATCCAGTCATGATTGAAAAATATCTAATCACTAGAGGTGGACTGCTACCATCAGTAAAAGACAAGGCTAAAAAGCCATTATTGATAAGAATAAAAATAATAATAAAAAAAAAAATAGGGCCATCCTATTTTGATTTCTGCACAGAATACCCAGGGTTATCCTGCTCATGGAATGATGGCAGGTAAGGTGCAAGGTATGGCTTATATTACAATAAGGCCTGTTCACAAAGCCATGCACAAATGTGTTTCATGGAGTATTTCTCAATTACAGCCATTAAATTAGCTAGACAAACATGTCCATAAACAGTAAGATGTTAGGTTGAAAGGCTTGTACGAGAAAAGTACTGCTGACTATTGTCCATTTCTGTTGTGATTTATGAGAGTATAAAAATACACGACTGTGAAAAAAACTCCATAAAGACAAGTGATAATGAGTTCAATAACCAATTACTGCTCTTGAATGCATATACACAAACCTTATTGACTTCTCTTGAAATAACCCAAGGACAGAATGTGCTCTATTATACAACACAATGCTCTTAGCATAGCTGCAGTTAAACCAACAAAACTCTCCTTTTACCTGTAGAGCTTGTTTCACTTGTCAAGATGGCTTTCCTAGTAGGGACAGCAACTTTGTCCAAACTGTGTATAACTGTGTCCAAACTAGAAGTGCCTTGCTGGTATTCGTGTACTGGTAAAACACTCCTAAGTGCAAGCACAGACCTAAGCTAACTTCAGAGGCTGTTAATTTTCATCCACTTATCTCAGTATGGAGTCCATTAGCTTCTGTTGGGCTAGTGAAGAACTTGCATTTGGCTAAAGCACATCTCTCTGAAAAGCTTCCATTTTTGATTTGAAGACATCACTTGATACTTTTGTTCTAACATTTAATCACAGTCACAGCTAAAACTTTGTGCCTTATTTCTAATTTTAATTTTCTCTGGCTTCATCTTCTATCCATTGGTTCCTGTTATGCCCTTCTATGCTAGATTAAAGAGCTCTTTAAGTATCAAGTATTTTCTCCCCTAGAAGCTACTTATACACTGTAATCAAGTCACTTCTCAATCTTCTTTTTGATAAACTAAATAGATCAAACTTTCTAAGTCTCTCACTGTAAGGCATTTCTAGGGCACTCAAATCATATTTGTGACTGTTCTACATGTACTCCAATTTCTCAGTGTCTTTTCTAAATATGCTCACTAGAAATGGATACAGCATTCCAGCTGCAATCTCATCAATGGAGTAAACAGAAATAAAATAACCAACCTACTCCAACTCATTGTTCCCCTGTATGTACTTCCAAAGATGTCATTAACGCTCGTCCCCAGTCTTTGTTGGGAATGCTGGCATATAAAAAAAATCTAATAAATACAGCACTGAATAAGTTGACTGCTGAGAATGTAAACATTTCACTGCTGACCATTTAAAAATAAACATTTACCTATTTTCTGATTGGAAGTGAGACTTGTGTTCATTAAGGACCTTATTTATAAATGGATAGTACTTTTATGCGTATAAAGGGTGCCTGAACATTTTCTGCCTAAATACATGCATCTTCCTCTGCACCTCATTTCCTGACTTCACTGTAATTAATAGTGCAATCTCAAAAACCTCTTAAACTGTTATTTTTTTCTTCAACAGGAGAGAATTTGAATGAGAACTTTGAATGGGAAAGGAATGAAAAACTGGGATCCTAAAGTGAAATGCTTGAGAAACCTTTGAATTAAATTGTCGTAAATTTATATTATTGTCTATGTTTTAAAAGCTAAACTGTATGTTTATAGAGTCCATGCAATACATAAACCATCATTAGGTAAAACTTTTAGCACAGTTTGTTCTTTAAAACAAGCCTATTTTTTCAGTATTTCCCCTTTCCCCGTCAGGCAGCTAAAACTCTGAAATTTTAAACCAGCAGCCCGTCACCACCTTCCAGTTTTGCAACAGGGGAAAATCAAATTTGTCTTTTTTATTCTGGGTTCTGATAACTTTATGTTTCATTCAATATTTTAGAGCCTACTAAATTTCATGCAGTACCAGAAAGATCATTCAACTCCCCTGAATCAGTCTATTGAGTAAAACAATGATACAGGCCTGATTCAAATCTCAATTCCAGTAATTCATATGGGAGTACAAATATTTTGCTGCATAAAACATGCCCCAAGATAAGATACACACCTTGATTTTGGAAGTCAGAATGAAAAAAACCTATATCTTTCCTTGTAATAAGCAACTGTGAGTGTCTACATGTGCATGAATGTCAGCTTAAATTTACTACACAGTAAAGTGCACATATACAGTGTTACTGTGCAGTAAGGCTTCTACACGTGCATTACTGTGCAGTAACTAATCAGGTATCAAATTTATGTGCAAGTCAGCATAAGTCACCATACTTACTGTGCAGTACGGGTGCATATGTATAGATGTGTGCCCATACTATGCGGTAATTTCAGTTACTACACAGTAAATGCGTACATGTAAATGTGCCCACTGAGTAGCAGCTTGCTTACTGTTATACTCTCTGGGTGAATCTACCCGAGACGTTTACTGTGGAGCGGCCTAATTATTCCCACAGTAAAGTCTCAACGTCTACATGTGTGTCCCTATTAGGCCGCAGGAAACTAATCAACTCCACCACAGGTTAGTAGTTGTAAATACAAGTACTATCCTACAGCACAGTTCTTTAGCAACGCACATGTAGACGCTGATGGGGATGACTGGGACAGGAGGATGCTGCCTGGTGGCTAGCCCCACACTAGAGCACCCTCAGGCCCCAGCTGGCCTCTCCGCAGCATGTTGAGCTGGGGTGAAGCAGCCCTGAGCTGGCCTGCTGACCCCCTGAGTCCTCTGCCAGCTGGGGCTGCTGTGCCCTGGCTCAATATGTAAAAGCTGTGCCTGGGAGCAATAAACTCAGTCACAAACTACACTGGAGTTAATTCAGGTGTATTCATACCATGTGTAGATGTGCCCCTCTGGATCTGACAGACTTTACTTTTGCTTTCACCTGGCAAAAGCTTATGCAGAACAAAAAGCTATTCCTATATCTCCTTGCATATAATGCACCCCATCCCTCCAGTTTCCATCAGCTGCTTTTTTGGGGGGAAAAAGGTATGTTTCATATGCAATTCTACTGCCTTTAATGGAGTTACGTCCATTTACAGTATGTTAGATCAGGCCCCGGCCCACAGATAAGGAAATAATAGTTACTGTGTACCTAGTATAGTAGCATATGCTCAACCTCTATTTAAACTTTATTTGAGATTGTGCATACTCCAGAATTTGACTATGGCTGCACTCATAAAAGAAAGCTCCATTCATTTTTTATCTTGATGGGTGAGATATGCTGTCAAAAGACCCTCTAGTTCAGCAATAACTGCTTTACCTTGTCTAGAGCAAAGTAATTTATTCCTGATTAGATTTAAAAAAAGGGCAGGTTTACATTATTTTTCAACTGTGTTTTAATAAAACAATGCTATAGAACTGGTTAAAACTGAATTGCTATTAATCAGAAACCCAGGGTTCATCAGCTTCCTGGTTTAACTTAAACCAGACTCCTGCAGCATCCTGGCATGCTCTCTGGGATGGGTGGGGCTTTCTGCTCCACAGCAGGACTGGCCCCTCCCGCCTGCTCTCTGGCTGAAGCTCTGGCAGAGACTACAGGTGTCTGC
>NW_017728943.1:49711558-49715169 GCF_001723895.1 Crocodylus porosus | reverse complement strand
AAGAGTAAATTGGATGCTTATCTTGCTGGGATCCTATAGCTGACTTCCTGCCCTTTGGGCAGGGGGCTGGACTCGATGATCTCCCGAGGTCCCTTCCAGCCCTAATGTCTATGAAATCTATGAAAAGATTGAATCAATTCAGGTTCAGCTTTTTGAACATCTATTCCTAGCCTAAAGGAACAGCGCATCTGAAAAGGTGCATAGTTAAGAATTTAGGATGTTTTCTTTCTAAAATGTTTTTCTTTCTTGCCTAGCAAGAATTAGAACTGCACGGAGACTAAATATGCAATAATGGGGAGATAGATATAAGTATTGTTTCAGCAGTAACTGTTTCACCCTGTTCAGTACTGTTTCACCTTGTATTTGCAGAATGTAAAGAAAAAGACAAGAGTACATTCATGCATACATGAGAGAGAGATGACAGTCTTCATGGTTACCTGATTAATTAGGTTGTGTCTCTTGAAACTTTATCTGGGACAAGGCAGGGTGGCAATTAGTGACTTTTAAAATCCATTATCTTAATAAGCGGTCTTGTCTTGAAGAAAAGTACTGTTCTGTTTTCACACCCCTCAACACCAGTAAAATATATCCAGGAACACATGTACAAATGTGACCAATATATAAAAAACCCTCTCATATCCTGAGGATATATGTTGTTAGGTAGAAATTAATTTTGTTTTTCATATTTTAGATAGCAAATTGTCTGGCTGGAAGGCTCAACACAGCATTGATCTGTGCTATCCTGAGATAGGATCAGGTCTCAGAGCAACCTCACGGCTGGTCCAAGAGTTAATGAAAACTATCTGCATTACAAAAGCAATATTTGGTAGATAGCACATCTCTCATACTGTTATCTTACATATTCTAATCAGCTGACAATAGAGTGGAATTAACCTTTATTTTACAGGAAGCTACATGCACCCTACCATTCAGCAAAGTAGTCTAAAACTGGAGTCATAATCCTGATACTGCATGCCTATACTCACATAACTTTTACTCACAGGTGAGTAGTAGTACTGAATTCAAAAGGGGAAGGGCCTCATCCAGTAAATGAGGTGTGAGGAGACCTATGTTCTACAGTGTGAGCTTGACCAAATCATCTAAAAACCTATTTATAAACCACATATAACATTTACCCACCTTTGCAAACTGCTTTGCTATTTACAGGTGAAACTCCCTGTCTGACAACCAGATAGTATCATTTGCATAGTGACTAGATAACTATATTACCTTAGATGGTAAATTATGTAATCAAAGTCTGTTTAGCTCTCTCATAAAACTGGTCTCAAAGTATCCAGGGTGAATAATCATGTGAGCACAGGATAACTCTGGGAAAGGGTTGAAATGAAAGGGAAACATGGAGAGACTCACATTTGTCTTTTAAATTTACGTAGATGCCTATGGTTCCCCCACCATAAGAAAATAACAGCAGTTTTAGTGTCCTGAAAATATTATTGTAAAACATTATACAAATTTTAAAATAGAAAGGAAGTTATATGATAACAAAATAATTTGATAAAGAAGTTGACAAAGCATTGCATTTCTCCTATAACTTAACTTAGAAAACTGCCTTGGGGCATTTTGAATAGTTCAATTTACCCTATTGAGTTTTGTAGTTCAAGAAATTAAATAAATGTGAAACATAATGCAAGGACAAAGGAAAATGAAGCTGGAGGAAACGTTCCTCAAATATTGGTGATGCTTCTTCCTCTACTATCTGATATAAGGAATTATTAACAGACAATAATCTTTTTAGAATGTTTTTAAAATGTTTAGAGACAATCTCTTATAGAAGCATACTTTACATATTCCTGCTTATTAGACTTTTGTTTAATTCCTGTCTTCTCTTCTAACAATTAAGGGAATCCTCAGGGATTACTATGTTGTTAAGGAATTTAGTTTCTATACCTCTGTATACCTAATTAAAATAATGTTATAGTTACTATTGCTACCTGTTTATCATAAAACAAGAGAACACAAATATGTTTATTTTAATATTTTAAAACAATTCTTTGCAAATAAGGATTCATTTGAAATTTTTATTTCCCCATCTAAACTTGATGCATTGTGCTATTTCACTGTATTTACCAGAAAAAAAAATTACATCTTCTGTGATAAAATAATGACAACTGCACCACACATTTTATTAACATTTAACTTTAATTACAGAATCTTGCAAGTATAAGAAGGGATGAGTCTTTGCACTTTACTAGGCTATCCAAGATGGGGACAAAAGAAGTAAAAATAAAATCTGTCTGCAGACTTAGGAAACATGATTATATAACATTATCTGACAGGAAAACCTGGTAAGTTGTCAAATTAAAAAGCTGATTTGAGAAATGGTATTGAAACCACTTTAAAAAAAGGAGAATTACTGTACACTCTTGTTTGTGTAAGAATCAGCCTTTATTTAAAAAAGATGGAAGGCTGAAGCAATTTTCTAATCTTTCATGTTCCTTTTTATTTCATTGACTTTACGTTAGTTCTGGTAGAAATTGAGTTAAAACGATAGGGAAACGTACTGCTATTTTTATCAACAACAACCTTTTGCAGGAGCCATGAAATTACATTGAATATTATGTTTTGTCCCACATAGGATATAAAAATTATCTCAGATATTGGACAATGGTCAACTCAAAGGAACCAGAAGAAGGAATCAGAAACCAGCACTGGACATGGAAAAACATGTCTGAGAAGCCTCAAACTTATTTCTGTTAGTTACTTGCTGATATATTTCCTGGAAATTAAGATTGATCCCATTATCCATACAGATACATAGCCTTTTTTTGAATACTATGAAGTCAACAGCCTTTTGGATTCTTGATACCTTTCAGGAGGAGTGAGTTCTTTGTGGTTAATTATATACCATGTCAAATGTGTTTTCTTTTATCATTTTTAAGTGTTTCCATTTTTTGGATTAATCCTTTGTTTTTTTGGTATCATAAAAGACAAAGAAGAAGGACCCTATCATCTGCAATTTATGATTTTATATACCTCCATAATATTCTCCCTCCATTCTTATACTCATTACTCCTAATGCTATTAACCTAGTAATGGGAGAATCCAGATTTTCCTGGATGCCATAGCGGAGACATTTCTTCACCAAGTAGTCTCTAAAACAATAAGAGATGATAGTACTTTAGACTTGGATTTAGTAAGTAATGAGATCATTATAAAAGAACTAGCTGTAGAAAATAACCTTGGACTCAGTAATTGCATGAAATTGATTCATTTTAAATTAAACAGAAAAACAAACAAAAGTAGACTCCAGTAAAGTAAGGTTCTAAGTTTTCAATGGGCAAATTTGATCAAATGAAGCCCTTGGGAAATGTTAATTAAAATGTATGATGGGACGTAAGGAATTTTATCCCAGAGACCAAAAATTCCAATAAGACATTCAAGACCTGGTATAGCAGAACACATGATATTAGGGACCAAGAATAAAATTACTCAGATCCTAAAGTGTGCTGGCACTCAGAGGTGCAGCATCAGAGACTGGTCCTTGATGCTGTGGTTTCTAAGGCCGTAACATGCAGGGAACCCAGGATCATGATTCTGTGCTCATAGGGCATTTATAGACATGTTCCAGGAGGGGTGTGGGTGTGTGTGTG
>NW_017728943.1:49684806-49711449 GCF_001723895.1 Crocodylus porosus | reverse complement strand
CTAAAGCTCAAATGAGCTTTAATTCAAAGTGCCCCACTGCCATTTTTCAGTATGAGGACACTGATACACATGATGCTGAAGTCTGCCGGAGTGTAGTAATTATGACACTCCAGCAGGCTCAGTTAATCAAGTCTCTTCCAATGTGCTGTAATTATAACACATCAGAGCAGTTTCCCCGCATGTGTACAGGAGCCCACATACACTGGCACCTTTAAAGCTCGGCATGGCTTTAAGGGTTCCAGTACGTGAAAGCCGAATGAGCTCCCCATGCATTGGCAAGTTTAAACCTGATATATGCAGCTCAGTGCCTGCACACACATTAAAAACCCTATAATATTGATTTGAAACTTGCCAACACGTTGGCTCCCCGTGGGCTGGCACCTTTAAAGTCAGGCTGCACAGTAGGGCTTTAATATGCCAAATGTTCAAATTAAAGGGTGATAAAAAACAGCCACAAAGATGTTTGTTAAATGCAGAACATCTTTGTGGCTGGTTTGGTATTTTATCATATGATACTTAAGTTCAAGCTGTGGTGTGTTACAATTTATCACACAGTTAACACATGAATTGCCTGATAAATGTAACATGCAAAAGGCCTAAGAGAGCTAGTTAGTGAAGCCAACTGTATTAAAGAACTCCTGGACTCAAACACGGAGAATACTTGCAATTTTTCTTTTTAAAGTGAAATGGGCAAAAATCACTTGGAACATACATCCCAAACAAGAGTTAAAAAAAAAAAATCATACTCTGGGCTTAACTAAATAAATAGGCATCTCAAAAAGGCATATTCAGAGTAAGGAAAGACCCTTCAAGGAACAGAAAAAGTGACTGATTAGGAAAGAGAGCTGTGTCTTAGAAATTAAAAACATGTAGGTATAAAGTGAGATCTATCAAAAGTCAAGCCAGGTTACAGGTTAAAAAGAATATTAAAACAAATAGCAAAAGATTCTTTAACCATATAAAGAAAAAGAGAAAGATGAATTTAAAGTGGGGATATGTAGTGAGGAAGCCCCAAAACTAAACCGACAGATTCTTCTTCCTGACTACAAGTACAAAGAAAAGATGGCTATAGGAAATGAAGAAATACTAACAGGAATGACCCCAACTAAGTTGGGAAAACTAGCCTCCAAGAACTTCAAGCACTTTAGTCTGGGGAACCAAATACTTTACACAATATTTTCCTTGTTTGTTTGTTTTTTTGGGGGTGGGGGGAGGGCACATGGTATCACAGATCTAAGAACAAAGATATAAAATATTTTTTTTTTGATGAAAGTAAAATCATGATTGGAGAATGGGAAAGCTACTGTTTGACCAAAAAAAAAAAAAGTGGTCCAATCATCTACCTAATCAAAAGTATGTGAGACTTCTAAATTTTGAAGAAAAGACTAATAAAAGATGTTTAGGTAACTGAAAAACAGGATAAAATGTGACACGTATTTCTAAAGTTAAATCATTCCATAGAAACTTGATATTTTTCATTGATAAGAGATCCAATTTTCTAGACAAAGGAAAGGCTATAGATCTAATCCACCTAGACTTCAGTAAAGCATTTGTTATGGTGCCACATGGAAAATGATTAGTTAAGCCAAAGAAGATGGGGATTAACACAAGAATTGTTAGGTAGGTAAGAAACCGCCTGAAGGGCAGATAACAACAGATTGCACTGAAAGGAAAAGTATTAGATTATTGGACTGTCTGACATGCAGATATAGAGGTTGATACACAGGGTCCCATTACCTATGGATAGACTCGATATCAAGTGAAACTAGATATTTTAGACCACCCTCCAAACATCTTTCTGAATAGACTCCTTAAGACAGTTAATGTATTGGACTCTTCTTTCTACCAATACTTCAGAGGATATCAGTTTTTAGCTTCTTGGAGAAGCTGATCATCCACGTGTAATGAAGTGTCAGTAGCACTCTTGCCAGAAGTTCAGGAGACACCTTTGAAAAGTGAAATCAAAGATGTCAGTGATGCTATATTCACAGTCCACAGGAGTAGGATTTTTCTATTGATACAAGCAAACTTTTGAGTTACCACTACACACAGATGCATACTTGATAATGGAGTGCTGACTAAGAAGAGAACAAGCAGATTAGTCTCTATTTTTTTAAAGCTCTCCAGGTAGCCTTATGAGTAATGGCATCTGGCTAAAGACATAAAAGAGCTAGATACTAAAACATAAAGCCAAGTGTTGGTCTGCGCATCAAGCCGTCATTAATAAAATGTGGTTGAGTTCAACACTGTGGTAACAATACAAGTTTGGTGACTTCATTCTGAGACCTTAAGATAGCATTCAGAACCAATACAGTTTGCAAAGAAAACAAAATCAGAAGTCATTGTCACCATAAAGCATTTGTTGTTAATACAGAAGAGGATAGGGAAGAACTGGATGAACTTTAGGTCTGGAGTAACAGAACTGAGATAAAATTCAACAGCACAAAGTGAAAAAGTATACCCTCGGGGGCTTGTAACCAGAACTTTTGCTGTAAATTGGGAATTTATCAGCTGGAAAAGAGAAAAAGAGAGAAAGCTCTGGATATATTAGTCAACTGTTGGATGACTATGAATCACCAACACAATGTGGCCGAGAGGCAAACAAGATCCTGACAGGTTGTATCATGAGGAATATTTGCAGTAGAGTCAGAAATGTTTTCATCACATTGGGAAATCTCATCTGGAATACGTTCAGATTTTTAATAAAGGTGTACATAAATTGAAATGTGCAAGAAAAGCATAGTAGGTTGACCACTTTATGTTCACCTCTGTTAAGACCTACCTATCTGCATCTTTAAAGAAGTCTTCTCTAGTCTTGACCAACCTAAATCTGTGCCAAATGTTGCTATCAAATATTTTCCCTGTTTTACC
Organism: Crocodylus porosus; assembly: GCF_001723895.1. Classification (NCBI taxonomy): domain Eukaryota; kingdom Metazoa; phylum Chordata; order Crocodylia; family Crocodylidae; genus Crocodylus; species Crocodylus porosus. The sequence goes on along the minus strand of NW_017728943.1, from coordinate 49,708,578 downwards.
ATTACTGTACACTTATGGTAGCTTTGTAGAAATGAATATATTTTAGTGTTTTGTAGGAGCTGACAATCTGACCCATGGGGTTTTTTTTGAGTTCTAGTGGGAAACAGGAAAGAGCATTTCCCACATAAATTATTGCCCCTTCCCCATATACATTCCTTATTTTCAGTCTGATGCCTTCATATATGGGGTTCTGTCAAAGCCTTTGTGAAAAGAAATTATGTTACCTGGTTCTCTCTTACCTACCATTATCACCTGTACATCCATTGTAGATTTAGAAGTTAGTTCCCAGGCACTGTGATGAAATTCGTAAAACCAATGAAAAGCTTACTCCTTAGACATAAGAAATGCATCATGGATAAGTTCTGGCTCCCAGGACACAGAGTCAAGCCTACTAGATAAATCATAGTACTGCAGACTGATTGATATCTTGCTTCCTTCCTTCTGCACCAGGTTCATGAACCAGATGCCATCAAGGCACATATACTGAACAAACCCTTCCTCATGCAGAGCACCCTCTCTCCCCAATATTGCATAATGTTTTGCCTTTGTTCTCCTAGAAGAAGAATTCATGGGAGTTCAGCCTGCCTCTTGCTTTCTTTGGAATCATAATCTTTAGGTGAACGGTTAATTATCATGACAAATGCACTGTTTTATCAATCCCTGAAAATTAAAAGGAGCTCAGGAACACTAGATAATCTAGATCCATCTCATACTGGCCAGAAGCTTAGTTGGCAGTAAGTTTATTCCATCTGAAGCCTCCACCCTGATGTGAGGTTTACACAGCTGGACATTTGTCTTTGGACTTTACTTCAAGGGCTTTGTCCCACACAAGAAAAAGGGACAATTACCCCAAGTCTGTTAGTTTTGCAAGCAATCAGAATAGCTGATTCTTCATCATCCCTTGCTGAATCAGTCCTATGGGTAGAGACAGCGGAAATAGGAATGTGAAAACCTTCCTTAAAGCAGCAAAGGAGAAGATATGGAAGCAAGAGAGCTGGACGTGTACCCTGTAGCATATAGAAAAACTGCCTCAGAGGAAAACAGAAACAGGGAAAAGGAAGGTAAGATGGATGTCTCTCACTGGTCAAAGAGAAGAGGAGAATCTACTTCACATCTCATCTGAGACTGAAATGGATACCATTTCATATCTATGCTGTCTTAATATAGAGAATATCCTGAGGCTCCATGATCTTACAGTAGTGGCCCTAGGTAGTTTAGAAGATTATCCTAGAACAGCTGCAATCAGTGAAGGAGGCCTATATGTTTCACCTGCATTTCATGCTCCATGATGAGCTATTTGGGACTTGGCAGAGGCAGCTACAATAGGCAATGAAGTGCCACTACATTTTATTAGACTATCTAGCAAAATCATGGATAATTTGCTAGACTGGTACTAGTTTGAGAGATTTCAATAATTTCACCTGGCAATCAGACCTGACCCAAGGAACTGACATTCTGAACGGATTCAGATTGCATCCAGGGCTTGGATCTAAAAGGTATTTCTCATCAGATGGATGTGCAGATTTGACTTTGGGACTTTTTCACTCGTTTGGTATTTTTCCCATTCTAAAGCAGTTAGGATATGAAGATGGAAATGAGGTTTGAGTTGCATGTAAATGAACATTTACATGTAACTATGTCTAACTTTAAGCTAGTGATGCCAGAGTACTATGGCATGCTGGGGTGTTCCAAGATACCTTCAAAGGTACCACACAATACTAGCACTTGTAGGCATGCAAACACCTACATAATTCACAAAATAAACTGAGATTTCAAATAGGTATCGATAATATCAAAAACATTCTGACCTGCTGTAGTCTTTCTGTGGCCTTTGTGAAAAAAATAATCACTCTACTATTTTTCTGCAGTCAAAATGAGTAAAAGTTAAGAGCTAGCATTTTCCAATGGGTGCTCTGAGTCTAATGAGGGGTGCCTTGACTATAATAAGGTTAAGAATAACTGCTTTAAACATATATCTTAAACTGAGACATGTTGCAGGTATGGATATCAGACTGCTGGCATGACCAGTATATGTCACATCCTGGTGGAAAGGGCCCAAGGCTAGCATCAGGATAGGATCTAGAGATTATGTCACTATTCCTGACTTTCGATTCTTTCCGATTTGATCAGAAGCTCTATAGTCCCCAAGACCAAGAGACAGTCCTAAGAACAGCATCAGCTTTTCCAAATCCTTAGCTGTCAGGGATAAAGCAAGAAGAAAGCGTATTACTATATACAGGAAAGAGCAACAAGAAAAGGGAAAAAAAAGAGATAGCAACGTTCATTAGGGAGGTGCAGACAGTTGTCAGTCATCATTAACAAGGGATATAATATACAAGTGCCAATTTATTTTAAAAGATAGGGATGCATTAGTTTAGTGCAGGGCTAGCCTGTTACATTTTATTGCCTATTAGAAAATTATTTGAACTATTCTGCCTAAACCTTCTCAATTAACCGTTTTGTCAGTTGTGAAATACAGAACCATAATTCATCCCATTTCCAAGCAAATGCCTAAGAGTCAGCAAGTAAGCTCAAAATATTCAGTAAAAACTGGAATAAATTGTAAATTTAACAGGGAGCAGACAGTGAAGAACACTGCATAGTTCTGATGCTTTCTTTAATGAGAGGACAATCTTGCATCTTTGGGCCAGGTCCACAAAAGAAGCTAGGGGTCTAAATTGGGGCCTGAGAAGTCAATCAAAATGCAAAATTATGCCTGAAAAGCTCTGATCAGCTGCTGACAAAATCTGGACATTGCAGCAGTGGATATGTGCCTTCCTTGTTTACTTTAAAATTTTTCAGGTGCTTAGAGCTGTGTTTCTGCAGCTAGAACAGCTCCAATCTTGAAAGAGATGAGCAGCTCAATGACTAGATCTCATGGTTAAGCCTATTTGGATCAGAAACTAGTCATCCCCACAGCTAATTCTTCTGAGGGACTTGGTTAGGTAGACCACCTCAAAACATGCACAACACACACTGAGATATACAAAAGGCAGTGGTGGTTTCTTCCTTTCTTTTAAAATACAGCTAGAGAAAGAAGAATTGGTGATATATATTTTCTTTTAAGACATGGTTAGAGAAAGAAGAGTTGGTGATATATATTTTATGTTTAGCATTTTATATTATAGCTTGGTGATGTGTTACAAGGACCTTCCCAGTATGTGGCAGACCCAGGTTGAATTATTTCCTCCTGAAATATAGGAATTTGGATCTCCTCAGTCTGAGGGAGTCCTAATCACCAGGTTTTTGGTTATTCTATACTAAGACATTTTGCATCCTTCTTGCTGAGGCTGCATCACTGGGGAGAAAATAGTTCAAGCTTCATTAGACAAGAAAGAGTATTCAAGAGGGAGCATACTTCTGTAGCCATGTAGTTAGGGCAGTCACCTGGGAGGGAGCATTGATTCCAGTTTCTACTCTTAGGACTGTTTCTGTCCTTTGCATTAATCAGTCATAGGGTAAAATTCAGAAACAGTCCTGGAAGCATTGTGCATGATCACTTTTTTCCTAACCTCTAGTCAACCTACAGTCAGACAATGAGAGCCTAGCTTGAAGTGGTAGCTAAACTGTTTACTCAACAACAACTGTTGATTAATTTTTCTACAATTGCTAGGAGGAACAGCAAGAGAAAGAAAAACATTCTGGAAAAAGTGGATGGTAGCTGATAGAGATTACATGGGCAATGAAACTAAAACCAGCCTAAGTCTATAAACAGAACTTTCCTCAAGAAAATCCTCAACTGATATCTTTTAGACTCCTGATTGAAAAAATACAATGTTTGATCGTGGGCAACTGTTTTAACTAAAATAAAAATGTAATGCAGAATGTAACCTTTCTTTTTGTAAAGTAACACAAGAAAAATTCATCAGATGTTGTGTTGTAGGCAACTGTCAGGAAGATTTTCTAACGGTTTGAAAGAAAAATCAAATCACTGCATTTAAAAATAACAGATCAATTAACTAAACTGCCAATTTAGTTTATTCTTACTTAAACAGTCCAGAAACAAATAAAGGCGATAAACCTGTGTTTAGATACAAACGTATATACAAATTAACATTTACTAGAAATAAAAATCTCAGAAAAGAGAAAAAGTGTCAAAAATATTACCTCTGGCACTAAAATGAAAGTTAATGAGACTACATGAAGGCAAAAGATAAAATTTGGTAAAAGGTTCTTTGAGCAGATATGATATATTTCATTAGACCAACTGAGTAGTCGGGGAAAAGTTATTTGCAAGCTTTTGGGTGCAATCACCCTTCTTCAGGCATAGGAAGTCTCTGCTGTTCTGAGACTTCAAGGAATGAAAGAAGCTAAAAGTGCAACAGGATGTCAGTGAGAATGTAAATAGGTGGAAATTAGGAAAACAAGAGGTAGAACAAGGAAGGGAAGGGGTAAAAACAAGTGGGAAATGCCAAAGGTAAGTAAGGGCGATTCTACAGTAGTAGTTTTCCAAGGTAGAAAAGAGGCTGTCTGTTGAAAAGTAAATGGCTGGAAATTAGAAATACAAAGGGTAGAAAAGGAGGGGGAGTGGCGGAAAGGGAGGGGGAGGAAGAAGAGGGTACAAGGTCAGGTCTGGCAGGTATCTGGTAAATCAGATATCAGGCCAGTGGTAATGTGTCATAAATTCAGTCTCTATATTGAGTCCATGATTTTTTGTACCCAGTAGATTTATGAAGTGAAGTTTGTCGGCTCATCTATGAAAGGTGTTTTGTAAGTTCCCTTTGAGGATTAGAACTTATTATTAGGACTAGAATTTGGTCCATAATGCAGGGAACCACTACAATGGGTCCTCCTCAAAAGCTGAAGGTATCACCAAGTTCACTGGCTAGCTAGAACTGCTAGGTTTTCATCTCTCTCTAAAATACCAACAGCAGCATATCTGAAAAGGACACAGCACTGCCAAACTGCAGTGTTTAAGATCTTTTAGACTTCACTTCTAGAAATCTTGTTTTCTGAAGAACTGGACTGAGAGCTCTTAATGCGGTACTATTTACGTCTTCAGAGATAAATCAACCTTGCAGTTGTCGGAAGCATTTATAGTTCAGAGATTAACACTCTTTTGAGCTGGGTTGACCTCTCTCTAATTGATGCATCAATCTAAGTCTATGAAAAAACTATCCCAGTCTGAAGAAAGGTATAGCAAGAGCTATAAACTAGATGATATAACATGAAAAAATAAATAGGAATATGGAAAAGATGACGTTATGTGAGGAGGAAATAAAGGGGAAAATAGGAAACAGCTTTAGCAAGTGATGAGATAGGCTGCAGAAGGGCAATACGATGTTCCAACAACAGTTCTGTAAGGTTCAGGCAATATTTTAATTGACTTTAATTTAGTAAGTGGAGACTGACTGCTAAAATATGAACAAACACTGCAAAAATAGTCTCCCCTCCCTTCCCTAAAGTTTCTAGAAACCCTATCTCCACACAGCATTTTTGAGGGTTTTTTCCCCTCATGAAAAAAAAAATGTTATCCTTTTATCAGTTGACACTGCAGGGACTGCAGCATCCAGAGGTCACTATCTATGCATTTTTCATTTCAGTATGGAGAATGATCATTATCTTTAGCACAAAGAAGCTATGCACATTGACTCCAAGTAAAAAAAACATAATTAAAATTTTGGGTGTGAATGTGGTCACTTATTTTTAAAAGGGAATAACAGTCTTCCACATACTGATTTTTTAGTGCTGGAGGTCTACTCCTTCATGCTTTCATTTCACACAATGAGGCTATTAGTGTGCTTATGGTTTTTTTGGGTTTTTTTTAATCAGTATATACAGTGTTGATATCTGTTTGGAATGAATGAGTTCTGCATACCTTCAGGCAGTTTAGTATCATCATGGCTGACCACTTCAGAGCTTCAAAAGAGACGTGACAGCTAGTGCAAATGAATATAATGCCACCTCCTAGGTATTATCTTACACAAACAAAAGCTCTCACCAACGTTCTCTCAAAATCATTTCCCTGTTAATCAATTAATAGTCCCACTCAACTTTCTCTTACCTCAGCCTTCCCTTCCCAAATCCCTACTAAAGTTAAAAAAAATGGAGAAAGTTACAGCTATTTTAATATTCTTTATTTTTTCCTTTAGAATGCAACATAAATATCTGAAAGTTTACATGATACATATTTCATTGTTTCTTTAAGGAAACACTGTGTATTCCACTAATCTCTCACCCTTAACTGAATAGCAAGAATTGAAATTTTGCTGCATGTATTACCACACAGACCACAGGCATCTGTGTTTATATGCACCCACCTTATATTTCAAGTTCCATTTTTATTTTAAATTATGAACGCTGTCCCAGATTTGACCTGCAGGTGACTGTTTACCTATGGTTTCTTCTATTCCTTACATGTGTAACTGAGGAGAGCCATTCAAATGCAAAGAAAAAAGTTTATGCAACCAAAACAAATTAATACTTAGCACAGGAAATGCATTGTGTATTCCTTATATTATAAATCATGGATCCTACTTTAAAGGGAAGATTATTTTTAAACATAAATCAGGCCTACCATTTATTCTTAGCTATAAAAAACCATGTAGCAAATAAGCAAACCAGAACAGCTTTCACTTATATGTCTGGCTTGCTGCCTTTAATTTAATAATACATAACCAAATACAAAAATAATTAATAGATAATGTGCAGGCTTGCAAATTATTGTTAATGACTCAACAATCCTTTAAATTAGAAATATATTGCATAACTGTATGACCTGTTGCTTTTAACAAATAAGTACAGATACTGTCCTTATGGACTAAGTAAATAAGTTATATAGTGAGCATAAGATTTTGTGAACTTGAGCTCACTTCATCAGATGCTGCAAAAGAATAGCATACGGCAATGTATACAGTGCAGTGAGTGATCAGAATAGAAAAGATGGGAAGGGAGGCAGGAAAGGAAAGTGGGGAGTGGGGCAATGTTCCTTCAATGCACATTTGGGCCTGATCCAGGAAATTCTTTTATGCAAGTGACCTCATTGAAGTTTACTCACTTGCAGAGCTAAAGGTTTTGAGGGACGGAATTCCTATACTGGACTTAATTGACTGCACTTTAATACAGGTAAGTACTGATGTACCATCTCTCTCTGTCTGCAGTTAATACTTGTTTATTATCCAAGTTTCAAACCTGAAGTTACTAAAAGAATGCATGCAACATTTTCTTGAACAAAAGTTTTTTCCCCCACACTAAGAGTTGTTTTTGCTGTTGTTTTTGGCCTATGTTGCTTTTGTCAAAGCCTTTTCTTTATCCAAATACAATCGTCCAATAAAAACAGACAAGAACATAGAGAGAGAAAAGAAAAAGTCAAAACCTTGACTGTTTTGTGCCTGACATTTACATTTCTCCAGTTTCACTGATGTTTTAAATTTGGCAAAAGATAAAATGTGCCTTTTTTGTTCACTCAGGAAATGTCATCATAACAAACTGCATTTCTGCTCACGATTCTTTACCCAATTAATTATTAAATCATCTTGAAGAAGCTAAAACTATGAAAACAGAGGCAGAACAATCTCATTTCTGAATATCCAACCCATTAATGCAGAAGTATGCGTTTACTCCCTTACCTGCTGGGTAACGTTCTATAACGGGCCAGTTGTCCACCTGTAATGTGGCATTACCACCACTTCTTGTAAAACGTACTACGTGGTATTTTCCATCATTAATGATTGCGTTGACCTCTTCAATAGAGATGTCATCAGTTCCAACATTAAATTTAACTCCAATTTTTCCTTGGTGCTGCATAAAAAAATTGGAAGGGGAGAAAGAAAAAATAAATACTAATTAAGAGCTGTTTTAGTGAACATTAGAGGCAGTATGCTGTACAGGGAAAGATTCCTAACAACAGCTTGTCTCCTCAGATTTAACTTCTGAAGGCATGCATGTGGTAGTGACAATCCTCCTGACAGTTCACTGAGTCTGGGACATCTCTTTCATGGATAATTGATATTCCAAATCAGTTACTTTCATCAGATTGAGTTTGTCTTTTCCCAGAGGTAAAAACAAGGAGGAAGAAAAAAAAGCTCAAGCAAAGTTCATCTTTGTCTCCTCCTCCTCCTCTCCATGAGCATTAAATAACCTTTTATATTTCATAGGCTTTAAAAATAGAAAAAGTCAGCAATTGTTACTTTTTCATCAGCAAGAATGAAGATTTTATGACTTGGAAAACTAGACGCATTGCTGCAATCCCTTACCCACACACCTGACTATACTTATAGCAGTCCTGGCTAAATTCAATACAATTACTCAGTGGCGATCAGGCAGTGAATAAGGATTTTCAGGATTATATCCATAAAGGGATTACGTTTATTTGTAACTTGTGCAAAGAGTATCAATTCCACATAAACACGGAATCTGATCCTGTCGTAAGAGGCCCCTCCATCCTTGTCTATTGAACGAATTCACACACAAAATAGGAACTACGCAGCTATGAAAAAGGCTAACACAATCCCAGCCGGTGTATGCAGCAGAGAGAAAGATGTAATGGTACATTGTGCAAGGCATTGATAAGACCCTATTTAGAATACAGTGTGTTGTTCTGGTCACCAATGTTCAAAAAAGGTTAACTTAAAATGGAAAGAGTTCAAAGAAGGACCAATAAACTGTTTACGCAAACCAAGACTTTTTCTTATGAACAAAGATTAAAGGAACCTGGCTTGTTTAGTTTAGCAAAACACAGATTGAAAAGAGAGATGATCACTCTTTACAAGTACATATGTGGAGTGAATATTAAGGACGGTGAGGAACTTTTCAAGCTGAAAAACATCACCAGCACAGGTAATGTTGATTACAAAACTGAGTACAGATAAATTTAGACTGGAAATTAGAAAATTTTAAATTATCAGAGAAGCAAAGCTTTGGAATAGTCTGTCCAGCTTGGTGGTAGAACCAAAAACCTGAATCATTTTCATATTTAACTAGATAAGCTTATGGAAGAGATCATATGATAGAAGAAGTAGTTCTGGCTCAGCAATTAGTAGGTGTAAAATGAATTACAAAGTGTAAAGTGTGGTGTGGTAGGTGTCCAGAAATCCCAGGCTTCAGGGCTTTTCCTGGTCATAAGTAGGGACAAAGAAAGATTGTTTTCCCCTCTCATGAATGCACCTGGCATGGGCAAGGGGCTTCTACCATCCTCAGAAATCACGGAGAAGGCTAGGAATTTTTGACTGGGATAAGATGGTGGTCCTGTAAGTACATAAGAAACCTAGAGGTTCCTACATAAACAGTCCTGCTCTTTTACTCATGGTCATATCTGAAAGTCAGGAAAGAATTTTTTACCTAGCTCAAACTATAAGCACTACACAGACTAAGGAAATCTTTGCACTTCCCTGTAAAAGTATGGGGCATGGTACTTTTCCTAAGGTTTTTTGAACATTTATTAAACAACTATTTCCTTGTGATTGCAGTGTCTGAGCATTGGGCACGCCCTTGGCTCTCCTGCATATTGTAGTGTTTTCTTGAGTGTTCTGGATATAGTGCCTTGTTTCAAATGACTGTGCTGGGGATTTGTTAGGTAAATGTTTGCCTGAAAATACCGGTGACTGTATGCAATGGCTGTGGAGGGTCCCTTTCACTCCCATGTTTCCCCAGTCATAATTATACCATGGGCACTGGCACTTCAGCAGAATGTCATTGAAGTCAAGGGGGTTGTACAAGTGCATTCAAAAGCAAGATAAAGGGCATGCACTTTTTAGTCAGAGATGAGAGCATACCATATTTCAAAGGACTAAGCCCAGTATCTTGTATCCCCTCTGTCTCAGTCCAAAGATCCAGAAAAAAACAAACAAACATTTTGGTGGAAACTTCAAGAAAATGTAGAATTGTTTAATATTTCTTCACCTCATTTTCTGGGCTTGAAGTTGATTGTCATCTTATACTGTCCTTATAAATACTGCAAGACAAAAAACTGGTGATGACTTCACTGGGCTGATACGACTGTTTTATTCAGGAATGGTCTTCTTTGAGATGGGTAAATGGTTTAATACCATAATAGATGTTAGTTATTAAAAAATAGCTATAACAGGGCATAAATAAAATATTTCAGTGTATTCATCAAAAAGTGACTAAAGCATTTATCAATTTTTTTTTTTTTGCACAGAAGATATTCTTTATTTCTGAATAATTACTATTATTAAACTAAGATAAAAAAGGAAATATTGCACAGGATGGTATTAGAGGCTTATGTTGAATTACTGATGATTTTATGCATAGTTTCACAGCTTTTGAAAATGGCATTTGATTCTTCACAGTTGTCTTTACTCCAAGAAATTCACTTCACCTTGCATTCAATTTCCATAATTCCTCTGCCCCATAACCAGACTTTGACTGTCTAAAACATCTTCTGATTTTGCTGTTTCTCTTATTACCCCAGAACCACAGCCACAGCAACCATGTTAGGCAGCTATTCTGCTCTTCACTCCCCCATCTTTTAGGATCCAGCCCATGTGACCTAGTTCACTCCCAAGTGATCAACAGCCCTGGCTTCCCCCTACTTAGTTGTCTGCATTTTCTTCATCTCCCGGTGTCTGACTCTCAGCCTGGGTGAATTCAGTTCTCCATACTGACCCATTCTCTCCTCACATACTGACTACCTCAGTTCCTTCAGACACTCAGCCAAATAACTCTGAAGACCCACATAAGCTTTCTCCACATTAAGTTTTCATTCCCTCAAGTTTAGGATCATAGGAACGTACAGCTGGAAGGGTCCTCACAAGGTCTAGGCTGCTGCTCAAAGCAGGATCACCCCTGGCTAAACTACCCCAGCCAAGTGTCTGTCTAATCTGCTCTTGAAAATTTACAGGGATGTAACCTCTAAGGTTCCAATGCTTGACAACCCTCATAGCCAAAAATTTTTCCCTAATCCCCACTGCGGCAGTTTGAGACCATTGCGCCTCATCCTATCTCCTAGAGCCACAGAGAAAAGTCTCTCTCCTTCCTCTCTATAATCTCCCTGCCCACTGTCAGCCTGACAAAAGGGTATTTAAACTTAGAAGCTTGCAAAGAAGAATTTTTCCAACTATTTAAGTTGGTCTAATAAAAGAGATCAGATTTACCAAAAGAACCTTGTCTGCCAATGTCCTTAGACCAACATGGCTACAGCTTACACCCCTGTATTAGACTTAATAGATTCAAGTCAAACCGGTTTATGGAACTTCTGTCCCAGATCCCTTGCTGGTTCAAGTTAATTCACAATCCCCCAGCATCCCACGGTGCTTTGCAGCCCTGGTTTATGCTGCATGCTCCAAATGGACTGGGGCGGCCTTGCCCTTCTGCTTCTTAGTTTGCATCCTACCTGTGTCTGTCAGCCCATAAGGATAGTGGGGGGGAGAGGGAGATCCCCAGCCCCACCTAGTCAGGGTCTACACAGCACATGGTCAGGAGGAAAAGCCCCTGTGGTGTGGGCTTTTCAGACCCTGGCAGCCCTCTCCCCTCCCCAGCTGCTGATTGCTTCAGTGGCTGTGACAGAAGGGAGGGAGGAGGAGTCCTCCTGGCCATATGCCTGCCCAATGCAGCCCAGAACAGGGGCACCTTCCAAACCTTGCCTTAGCTCTTGCTAGTCTCAGGCAGCTTCAGAGTGCAGAGGGAAATTATCCTGCACCTCCACAGCTGGTTTTGCCTTAGCTGATGCAAGTCTGAGGCAAAACTAATGCAGGGGAGCAGAGAAATTTCCTTCTGCTCCCTGGGCTACCCCTAAGACCCCAGTAGCTATGGCAAGGGAGTAGGATTGTATAGGGGCTGGCTGGGGGACCCTGAGCTGGGGTGGAGGGAAGCCCCCCCCAGGGTGGGAGCTCCTTGGTGCCCCTACGCTAGGCTGCATGGGCAGGCACCTGGCCTAGAGGACTATTTCTTCCTCTCTCCTCTGGTAGCTGCCGAAGCAATAGGCAGCTGGGAAGGGAGTTGGGGGAGGATCTGCCAGGGTCTGAAAAGTCCGCACCACAAGGACTTTCCTTCCCCCCATGCACTGTGTAAAATGCTACATCCATCTCAAACTTGATTACAATCATATGGGTTTTATTGTTGATTATAACTCAATGTATGCTGGAATTATATGATAATTGAGCCAAAAAAGTCATTCAACTCCTAAAATAGGAACATGATGAGGAGGCATTCTAAATCAGGTACTAAAAGGGAAATATTTTTCACAATAGGAGGGATAAAACTAAAACAAACATTCCCCAATGAACATGTGAGAGGGTGGTTTGGGAGGATCCTAAAAACGTCTGTGCTGTCCTTCCCATATTTAACATTGACTTTTGACCATTATGCTGGACAGACACTGTCCTTTGTAATACTGGAGCACTAAGGACCCCCATTGTGCTGGGTGCCACAAAAACAGAACAAAAGTTGGTCCAAGCAGCTTATAATCTGAGAAACCAAACAGCTGGCCTGTAGCCCATTATGAAGTCATTGCTGGGTTTTTTCAAACCATGAGGTGGGCGGCAAAGGAAGATGATTGATAAAATTACAGTGTACTAAAATACCATTTCCACTTCTTAACCTTTACAAGCCTCAATAGGATAATAGTTACAGTAGTAAAAAATACAGGGCTTAACCTGATGCTCACTCATTACACACACAGACAAGCACACTCTTCTACAGCACTTAAGACACACAAATGAGGTCCAAAAGGGTGTACATACTTTATATTGCGCTCCTGAATGCGTCATTCTCCCCTTCATGAAAGGCTGCAATAATGGGATCAATTTATTTTCCTGCCATGTCTTTACTTAATTCAAAGGGGGACTGAGGGAGGTAAAAAACAGCCTGTGACTATTGAGAAGACAGCAAAGGTCCCCAGAATTCTTCTTGACAGAGGCAACTGAAACAATGAAAGCCAAAAGCTAATGCTGCTTTCTGTCTTTGAAAGGTAGTCAACACTGCTCACAGGCCTCACTTCATTTGGAACTGCAAAGTAGTAACGCATATGCTGCAAGACCAGCCGCATGATAGAAGAGAACACCTGGGAAAGGAAACCCAGGATGCACTGGGTTATCTTAGGTTATTTGTAACAACAGTATCTGAGTCCCAGCAGAGATATCTCATCTCCATAATTAAAGATGAAGCTAGCTGTTCCGTTATAAATCTAAATTTGCACAAATCCTTATACCTGCGTACACTTGACATGCTCTCTCTCTCTGCCTCTCACACACCCACGCACACATACATTTAACGTAAGCAGACAGACCAAGTTAATCCATATTTAAAACCTTACATCAACATTTCAGAGTATGGAAGGACCCACACAAGGACTTTTAAAGATACATAGCCCATTGGTAGGGACAGACCAAATTCACAGTGGGAGTGGGGTGCCTTGCAGCTCCTTTAATCTTACAGATTCCCCTGTGTGCACCCCCCCACCCCACACTGATTGTCAGAGGGGCCTTGCTGCTCGCTCCCAATTGGTGGGGAGGCAAAAACCATAGTTTTAAATATGGTGCCATTTTTCTCCTTCTCGAGAGGGCCTGGCAGCAAAAACAGAACCGTATTTAAAACTGCAGTTTTCACCTCCCTGCTGATCAGGAGTGAGCAGTGAGTGGTTGGGGGGGGGGGTGTCACGAAAGAACCTGCAAAACTAAAGGAGCCACCATGCACCCCACTTCCACCCTGAATTTGGTAGGTCCCTACCAATGAGCTATGTATCTTTAAAAGTTCTTGTGTGGTTTGCTCCAGTTGGACGGGGTTTGTGTAAACAAATGCAGAGAAGAATGTGGAATGGTGATAATGGTCAAATAACTAAGTAGACAGATAGGTGACAAATGTAATATTGGGCTGAGAATCTATACATGGGGTGTGAACAATGCAAATCAAGGCAAGAGCTGAGAGCAAAGAATTTGTTTCTTCTTGTATTCCAGTCCAGCAGCACCTGTCTGCCAACTTCAGATGCAGTCAAAACTATGGCAGTGTAAAAAAACAGCCCCCAAATAATGATATTTCCTGTAGCATCAGCAAGGTTTTAGTATTCTCTGTAGTAATAGTTCTGGTATCAAACATAGGTGTGTACAAATTTGGCACAACAGTACTTTTAGAACAGACCCCAGATAACCTAAGCTCATAATGCTTACAACCTTTAACCACTCCAAAGAAAAGCAATAATACTGTAACTCCCACAGGTGAATAGACAGAGTAGATAATCTAAGCCTACTAGCTTGTATCTTATAGATTCAGTTCCCTGAGGTACGTCACAATAGTGAATATAACAACGAATTCTTAGAACCAGCTGTGTTTGTTTGGACTCAAGTTTTATTGTTGAATTAAAAAGTAATATCTTTTTTTATTATATTTTAACTGGAGAGTAATCTTCTAAATTCTGTAAATGTACATGATAAAATTAATCATTGGGATACTGAAGCCGTTGAGGACAAACACGTGTAAAAATGATTCAGAAATCAGGAGATAACTATTAAAGTTGAGTAGATACAGGCTGACTCTGAGATTAATGGATTAACTATGTATATATTTTAATCTAATGTTTCATCAATATTTACTGTTACTGTATGTAGCTTCTAATGGAATTACTTCCTGAAAAAGAAATGAAAAATATAAAGCTTCTGGGAAAAGATCTTTTAAATGAGATTAACTTTATATATTTTCAAGGTACAGTCAGCTTTCTGCAGTTAAATCCTAATATTCATATTCTTTCAGTTATTGTGTCTTCCTGTGGCCTTATGTATTTTATCTAAAATTATAAGTAAAATTTGAGGGCTCAGGTATACAAGTTGATCCTATAAAAGGTGGTTAAAATGGCTTTTGAGTAACAAGGGCTAATCTTTCTACTATAAAGCATGCAACAATCACAAATCTATTATCTGAAGTGCATGCGCGCACACGTACACACATGCCATTTTTCATTTTGAAATGTTGAACCCCAATGTGTTTATCACTTCACAGCTAAAGAAGGGAAGTCCCCTCTAGCATGGATTACAGTGCATGATATATTGGTGCCAGCTGCACTATACAAAAGTTTAGGTAGGTCTTGAACACTGTACTGAACAACTACCAGCCACAGGTATAACCATGAAGGTGAGAAGGGTTCCCCTGTTGAAGTGCAGGAAATATGCTCTGATAAGAAGAACTTGCCCTGTTCCAAACTGTGGCTAGAGGGGTGTAACAAATTAAAAGTATCACCCACACAGCATGTCTTTTTCTTTCCTTCCCCTCAAGCCAGAGCTATCTAGCTGCTGGGGAGATAAAATGATCCTTTCCCATCTCACTTCCAGGGGCTTGGAGAGAAAGGCAGTCTCTGATGCTCTTTTTTGACAACTCTCACTATTTTCTCAAAAGTGTCATATTTTTTTTTTTCTTAACATTCCCAACTCTTGCAGCACTAGGTTATGTGAGAATCTCATTTCTCATTTTAAAATAATAAGTTTCTAGCCCTCTCAGTTGTGGAGGAAAGCTTGAAAACTGAAGCCCTATAGGCTCTGACATAAGAAAGCAAAGAAAAATAAATGAAAAACTTACTTTTAAATCCCACAGCTCTTTTTGTACACCTCCGTCTTAGCCAATAGCAAAGCACAATGCTAGGTAATCATTCAAACTGACTTCAAGGGAAAATTATGATCTGAATCACAAACACTAGTTGTACTTCGCACAGCACCTGAGGTTTTGAGTGCAAACCAGGGTAGACATCTCTCTGCTATAATAGCCAATAAGTAAGAATGCGTAAGGAATGGATCTTTAAACATAAATACACAGCCATGCATCAATAGCCTTTTTTCTCCCCTAATTTCAATGTCTTGAGTCAATAGCTGCATAAGGTTTGTTTGTTTTTTTAAAGAGTATATTGCCCATAATTCAGAAGCCGTATGAAAGCATTAAACTAAACCTTTAAATGACCTAAGATTTTGTGCCATCAAATAATCTATTTTTTAATAAATCAATACAGCAATAATAAAAAAATACTGTCTACCAGATGCCCCTGGTTGACATATAAGAAACAGGAGTAGACAGCAATACTGTAATTATAATAATATTATGCATGCAAATATATACAGATACTTCCAGAGATACTGAAGTCCTAAATGTTGCTCCATAAAAATTAAGGCGCTTCAAGCTTTAAACCAATGACCCTTAAAAAAAAAAGCAAGTGAAATACTGGCCCCAATATCACACTAATTTATAACGGACTTCTATATAATAAGTTTGCGTTAACCAGGCCTTCTTTTGAAAAGCAGGAGATGATACATCTATAGCAGATGTGAGTTGTCTACTCATTTATAAAAATGCCACATAAATGATCACATTACAAAAAAAAACTTGGAGAGAATGTACCATTAAACCATTCCCTACCCCAGCACATCAGAATAGGATACAACTGCTGTTTACTGCTATGAAGTAACAACTTGTGGCACTTTTTATTTTAAATTAATCATCCTTCCAGACTGCTTTAAGTTTTGTTATAATAATTCAATTTACACATAAAGCTCAGCAAGCAGAAAATGTGAAAATATTTTAAGATTATATTTATAAATCTGCAACTCTTGCACTACACTTTCAATTCTCTGTAAATGTACTATTCCTCTGTTCAGCTTTAGGCATCATTATTTTTAGTCCCATGTATCATGGCTACATTATTTCAAGTTATTTTGATGATGGATTACTGAGATGCCACAATTACCCTAACAACCACCCCAAAAATGCAATAGTTATAGAAGACATATGGTGTGGAGCTCTCAACAGCAGCATATTGCATCTTATTATCCACTCAGCATCATTACTGCAGTACACAAAATTAAATTTTCTTGACAAAATATGCAGTAAGGAACAATTTAACTAGTCAGCCCTTAACATTGCACTCTTCATCAAAACAGCATGTAGCATGTAATGCCCTTAAACTTCCCAGTGCCAAACTCCAGGATCTAGTGGAACTAACTTTTTATGGGTGGGCAGATAATTTGATAAATAATGTTATCCCATGTGAGAATACAACTGCAAAGAGAACAGGTTTTAAGTTTTGGTCAGGATAACTACTATACCCAAGATGTCAAAGGAACTGCTCGCAGTATAAGCGCAACTCCCTATGCCTTGCTTTGCTTCTTCAAGCCTCTTTTCAATGAGTTCCTCTGTTATATGTGCACCAGTTATAAGGTCTCCAGCCTGTGAGACTTTGGCCCCTGGTAGACTTTACTATAATGGCGTTATATTACGCCTGATCTTCAATATTGCACATCCTATTACCATGCCAGATATTTATGACAGGACTTGGGATTTGTGGTATGGGGTATATAATTACTAAGATCCCAATCACATGACTTTTAGGACCAAACTGAAGCCAGGGCTGCCTCCTATCCAATCCTAGCAGTTGGACAAGAGATGGCTGTGTCCTAGAGCCCAGGGCTACCCCATGACTGATTCTGATGGTCAGATGAGGAACAACTCTGGGTCCCAGGTAGAGACCAGGGCTGCCCTGTGCCCAAACTCAAGGATCAGGTAGGGATGGCCATCTTCTGCATAGGCTTGCACCACATGGCAAATTGAAAGCCCTGTGGTGCAGATCCATACCACACAAGTTTCAAATGCTGGGCAGGGACAGCCCCACTAATCCACTGTCTGGTACCTGTAAACTCACACAGCAAATCCTGGTGGGGTACTAAATTATGGAGCTTTAAACTTGGTGGGCAAGCTTCCCTCACAATGCAAAAGTTTAAAGCCTTATGTTGCAACTCTGTGCAGAAATGCACCTCAAGTTCACAGGTGCTGGGCAGTGTAGCTGGATGCCAGCTCCACAATGGGGCTTTAGTGTGCCACACATTATAATTAAAGAATGATACAGATAAGCCACAAACTCCTACCATAAATCTGGAACATCTTTGTGGCTGGTTTGCCATATTATCACATGAAAAACTGGGTAGTAAACTGCAATAAAGGTCAGTGTCTGAAAAGGGCCTTTGATACTGCTTCTGAGGTCTTAGAAAGTGCAAGTACTCACACACACATGCGATCAGGCAAAATGTATCCAAATTTAGGAAACTAACTGAAAGTCCTTCTCTTTTGTACCAAATTAACTATTTTGGACAGGATGCATGTTTTATACCAAAACACCTAAAAAGGTATAATTGCTTGTATAGGTACAGTTATGCTGATATTAAGATAAATTAATGGGAATAAGTTATTGTGGTATAAATACACTTAAACATTAAGTGCATCCACACTGCAGGTTATATTGTTTTAACTGCAGTGGTTTCTGTGTATAGACAAGCCCTTAGGGAACTATTTTGATAAGCTGTCTGCATTGCACAAGTCCAAAGTCATATAATGACAGCAGTGGAAGAGCTGGGACTAGAAACCAGGAATCCAGTCACTTCACAAAGAAGGATTCATGCCTGTTACAGGGAGCTGGAGGCTCCTGTTACTTTGAGAGAGTGCAACAAGCTAAGCTGACTGTGTGGGGCAGCACCAGAGAAGCACAGGCTGGCTCAAGTACAGGGAGAGGCACTCCTGGGGAAGGCGGATGCAAAAAAACCAGACCCATGGACACCTAAGCTACCCAAGAGTGAGACTGAGACAGCTAGGAGATAAGTATAGCTTGTAGTGGGTTACTGACCCAGAGTGGAGGAGAACTTTATTTGGAAGCAGTTTACTTATTTCTGTTATCTTACATTTAAAACCAGAAGACCAGGTCATGGCTACACGGGTGGTATGGAGGCTACAGTGGTGACTGAGAGGCAACCAACATGAAGTTTTCTTGCCAGGGTCAGGAACCCTAGGGGCAGAGCAGCATACAAGCAGCCTTGCCAGGGTCAGGGACACTCAGGCAAGTAACCTGCCCTGGTTACACATTCATTTAACAGCTTTCTATGATTCTATGCAGTGGCATAACTTAAAGCAGACTAAAGTGTGCTTAAAACTAATTTCAAGAGTTAATGTGTAGAAAATCTACAGGCTAAGAGTTCCACCTAAAATTAATGTCAACAATGCCTTAAGTCACACTAAGATTTGTAAAAGGTACTTTGCTCTTCCACAGTACAGAAGCAAATTTCAGCTGGTTCTCTGGTGCTGCCATCTTTATTAACAATTGTGTTCTTACCCTTATCATCACAATTAAGAGTTCTCTTACAGAAAGCTTTAATCCTATGTATACTGTAGAGGTGTTACTGGTTCCATTCAACTTACTTTTTTCCATTCTGAGAATCTTGCAGAATCAAAAACTATTTGACAGTTTTACTTTGTGGTCTGTTGAGACAGGCAAAGTAGAGTGCTCTATTGACAGTGTTACTAGATCTCATTTTTATGATTGCTTAATACAGCAGAACACATAAAAAAATCGTACTCTGCATACAGGTAACACACGTACAGGTAACACATGAACTGATCAAACTGGACTGTGAAATCCAACCAGTACCTATAAGGGGAAAGAAAGGCCTGGTAATTACAGCTCTCTCTTCTCCCTCTTATACTACCACTGGCTATCCCAGAGATTTAAATGAGATTGGCTTAGGATGTTCTAAATAGCTGAGGAAAAGAGGTACTTCTCTCTAAAGTGAAGGGTACCAACAATTTCCATGGCCTTCAGCACTTTGCCAGGTATGGCCCAGAATGTGTCACTATCTTTCTGTACATAATGGCACCTAAATACCTGCTTCATAACATATGGCACAACATGCAAATAAACAGTGATGCAGGAATGCAAAAATACATTGTAATTCACAGAGCACAAGGAGATTGACACAACGATGCTGTTATTTTCAGTGTCACTGTGTCTTACATAACTTAAAATGGATTTTTAATGACCTATTTTGTAAATGGAGCACTTACTATTGAAGAACAAGAAAAAACAAACAAACAACAAACAACAACAAACCAACCCAAGACTAGCAAGACATGCTTTCAACATCATTTACTGTTCACCCCTGACATCTGGAATTTTTGCACAATATCTCTTTTTCTCTTCTTTCATCAGGATTATAGACTATCTATAATCTATAGATTACATGATTATGTAAATCATAAATAACTCCACTGAAGTCAAAGCAGTTATAACACTACAAAAGGGGAAAAACCATCAGAAAGAAACGCCTTCTCTTTAGGGTTACCATTTCTTTAATAGCTCCCCCCACCCCTTGATCCTGCCTGCACAAATGAAAATGTGGAAGGACTAAACAAACCTTACTAGTTGCTAGTGCAAACACCTGGTAATAATGATTCTCATTATTATTCTGACTACACTAGCTGATATGTAGGGCTATTTTTGGAAGCATCCAGCAATCTAGCTGCATTTTACTTTCATCCCTGTATAGCAGCTTGAATTTTATTTATTGATGGTATTTAGGAAGAGGCTAAATTTCATGGAAAAATAGAAATAGCTAGACTACAAAATAATCTTCCCTTACCCATATCACTACCCAAAACATACCATCCTATCTATTGGCAGCTCAATCAATCAGTCTCACTCCCAAGTCTACAAATACTTTAAGCATGCAAATAACTTTGTTCATGACAGTAGTTTTATAGAATTTATGATCAGGGACCCTGGTTTTCTCCATTTAAAAATTCCAAATTCTCTGATTAAAAACCCAAAATCCATGATTTTTCCGTGATTAAAATAAAACACCACTGTACATATAGGAATCAGTTGAACACAATGTTATATTGATATATTTACAATTTTACAGCAATTTAGTAACCTGCCAGTGCCTCAATCATTATAGTTAAATGAATTCTAACTACCTATGTATTTCGCCATGTGATTTTGGTTTGTGGGTTTTTTTTATCGTGGAAAATCAGCTTCCCATGCCTCCTTTGCTCACCAGGATGTAGGTCCAGCTGCAGCTGTCCCTACCACTGCTTTGTAACACTGAGCAGCCATGATATGCCGGTGCCCTGCCCCTGCCCCTCACTCCCAAGCCAAAGATCTGTCACAGCCCTGCTGGTGCCCCTCGCTCCTGACCTACACTACCCCTTCCCTGCCAGTGCCCCTCACTCTGGACCCACATGTCCCCATCCCTGCTGGTGCCCCTCACTCCCAATCTGCAATCCCCTGGCCTCCCCCACAACTCTGCTGGAGGGGGTCCTCAGCTGCCAGGGCTATAAGACCCAGCAGCAGCTGCAGCAGAAGCACAGCCTGAAACACTTTTCCTCCCCTCCCCACTCCTGCAGGTGGTACAGCCAGGCTGAGCAGAGCCTGTGGGATGCAGGCGCGGATGTGAACTGCCGACTGTGGGTTCAGGGCTCCCTGCCCTACTGCCCTCCGACCAGGGGCTTCCATAGTCTAACAGACAGGATCCAAGTGGGCTAGGGAACATGACATATGAGGAAACACTGAGGGAACTGGGCTGATTTAGTCTAGAGAAGAGAAGACTGAGGGGGGATTTAATAGCAGCCTTCAACTACCTGGGAAGAGATGGCCTCCACTTCCCTCTGCTGGGGAGAAGGCTCTTCTCAGCCAGACTGGCTGACCTGCTCCACCAGACTTTAAACTAAGCCCGCTGGGGGACTGGGGGGACTACTGCCACTGCTGGCCCACTGAGCAACCCTTGCAAAGCCAGCAGGCCAAGTCACTTAAGGGAACCCTCCCCTGCCCCAGCCCTGGTAAAATCTATAGGCAAGGCAAGAGTCCCCAAGGGGACACTTGCCTGCCTGTACACAAATGCCAGGAGCTTGGGGAATGAGCAGGAGGAGCTTGTCCTCCAGCTTAATGCAAATAATTATGACATCACAGGGATAACGGAGACCTGGTGGGACTTCACCCATGACTGGACCATGGGTATAGATGGCTATACCCTGTACAGGAGGGACTGTGTAGATAAAAGGGGCAGGGGTGTAGCTCTCTATGTTAAGGAAAGCTATGCATCCCTGCAAGCTGATGTTGGTGAGCAGGGTGGATGACTGGAGACCCTCTGGGTTAAAATCTGTGGGGAACACAGCAGAGGGGACATAACGGTGGGAACCTACTACATACCTCCCACCCAAAGTCAAGAGCTTGACCAGGAGTTTGCCCAGGAATTGACTGAGGCTGCATGCTCCAGGGCTATGGTTGTCATGGGTGACTTCAGTTACCCTGACATCTCGTGGGAGAATCACTCAGCAAAATCTGAGCAGTCGCAAAGCTTCCTGTCATGCGTGGAAGACCTCTACCTGACTCAAGAAGTCTACGGGCCAACAAGAGGTAAAGCGCTGCTCGACCTGGTACTTGTTACTGGGGATGACCTAACTGGTGACCTAGTGATTGATGGGAAGCTGGGTGACAGCGACCACGAGCTGACCACCTTCACCATCCACCGTAAAGCTGGCAAGTCAGTCAGCAACACAGAAGTCCTTGACTTCAGGAAAGCCAACTTCGACAAGCTGAGGAGGTTTGTCAGTGAGGCCTTAAGGGACCATGACCCCAGGGGGACAGGAGCTCAGGAAGAGTGGTTGCTCCTCAAGAGAGCGATCCTCAATGCACAAGCTAATTCTATCCCATATCAGAGGAAAGGCAGCAAGTGGGCACAGCAGCCCCCCTGCCTCTCCACAGATCTAGCAGATCTCCTGAGGCTAAAAAGAAATGCCTACAAAGGATGGAGGATGCGATTCACCTCCAAGGAGGACTATTCTGCACTGGTCTGGTCCTGCAGGGAGCAAACGAGGAAAACCAAGGCTGCAACTGAACTCCAACTAGCTTCGAGCATCGAGGACAATAAAAAGTCCTTTTTTCAGATATGTGGGGAGCCTCAGGAAAAGCAAGGGCAACTTTGGACCCCTGCTGAACCAGATGGGGCAACTGACACCCAATAAAAAGCCAAGCTATTAAATGGGTACTTGGTGTTAGTCTTTCATCAGTCCCATTGGACGCCCATGCCCACCATGGGACAGGGCAGTCTGGGTGAGGGAGATCCCCCACCCTCCATTAATGATGACCTCATGAAGGAACATCTTGAGAAGCTGGATACCTTCAAGTCAGCCAGCCCTGACAGTCTATACCCCAGGGTACTCAAGGAGCTGGCAAGCACCATAGCCCAGCTTCTGGCATGGATCTTTGAAAACTCCTGGAGCTCTTGTGTAGTGCCCAAAGACTGGAAGAAGGCCAACATGGTGCCTATCTTTAAGAAAGGGAGGAAAGTGGATCCAGCTAACTATAGGCCCATCAGCCTGACTTCTATCCTGGGGAAGATCTTAGAAAAAGCTCATTAAAGAGGCCATCCTTAGTGGACTGGCCGACGCCAACATCCTAAGGGATAGCCAGCATGGGTTTGTTGTGGGTAGGTCTTGCTTGACTAATCTCATTTCCTTCTACGACCAGGTGACCTATCACCTGGACAAGGGAGAAGAGATTGATGTCATACATCTTGACTTTGAAAAAGCCTTTGATCTGGTATCCCATGATCACCTCTTGGCAAAACTGGCCAATTATAGCCTTGAGTCCACCACGATCCACTGGCTGGGAAACTGGCTCCGTGGTCAGACCCAGAGGGTAGTAATTGATGGAAGTCAATCAACATGGTGTCCTGTGACCAGTGGGATCCCCCAAGGCTCTGTCCTTGGACCCATATTGTTCAACATCTTCATTAATGATGTGAACATTGGAGTCAGGAGCGGACTGGCCAAGTTCGCTGATGACACCAAATTTGGGGCAAAGCACCCACACCAGAAGACAGGCGGGTGATCCAGGCTGATCTGGACAGGCTACACAAATGGGCAAATGAGAACCTGATGGTGTTTAACACCAAAAAAATGCAAGGTTCTCCACCTTGGGAAGAAAAACCTGCAGCTTCCTTATAGGCTCGGCAGTGCTACGCTGGCTAGCACTACAGAAGAAAGAGACTTGGGGGTCATCATTGACCACAAGATGAACAT
>NW_017728943.1:49586091-49684221 GCF_001723895.1 Crocodylus porosus | reverse complement strand
AGCTGACTTCTTTCCCTTCGGGCGGGGGGCTGGACCCAATGATCTTCCAAGGTCCCTTCCAGCCCTAATGTCTATGAAATCTACCTGAAGTGGAGTTCAAAAGAGGATGGAGCTAGACTGTTCTCAGTGGTGGCAGATGACAGAACAAGGAGTAACGGTCTTGAGTTGCAGCAAGGGAAATTGAGGTTAGATATTAGGAAGAATTTGCTCAGTAGGAGGGTAGTAAAACACTGAAACAGGTTACCCAGAGAGGTGTTAAACTCTCCATCCTTGGATGTTTTAAGGCCCAGCTAGACAAAGCCTTGGCTGGGATGATGGAGTTGGGGATGGTTCTGCTTTGAGCAGGGGACTAGATGCCCTCGTGAGGTCCCTTCCAACTGTCATTTTCTATGATTCACTTGATCTTCTACAGCATATTAGATAACTTTAGGAACTGGAAACAAAAAGATACTCTTAACTTCATATTTTTTTAAGCCATACTGTCACTCAGACAATCTCATGAAACAATGGCTCAGCTGCAGAAAATCATATGTCTTCTTACCCAAAGTGTAACAGGTTCTGTTTTGGCTTTTTGCCACTTTTGCTTTGCTGGTGCAATTGGTAAAAGGTCTCTCAGATTTTTCACCACAGTATGTGTAGTTGAAATCTCTCTCCATAAGCAGTTTCCTGTTTCTGCTCTTAACATTTGGCAGACTATTAGGCAGTTAAAGCACCCATTCTGCTGTGAAGAAATTTTACAAACTCCAGAACATAGAATGTGCCAAAATCAAAGCTACTAGACTTTCTGTCTTTGTGATATACCCTGCTTCCTTTATGAAAAAAGGATTCTCTTTTGTGTTGCATACAATTATCAACTTTTCTTTGTTTTTTGGGTTTTTTTAATATTTCACTGGGAAGACAGATACCTGAAACCCTGTCCCCAAACTCTTTCCAGTCTTTCTTCCTTCAAAAACTAATTTCTACCATAAAGCCAAGACCTACTTTTTCCAAGATGAGGGAGAATGTGAGATAGGGAAAGAGGAATTTTTAAGATGTGTCCCATCCCTAATCTACTTGTCTGGGGGCCAGGACATCATCTACTTCTATGTCTGCATGGCACCTGTAAGAGCACTGACCCAATGCCCTAGAGAACCTTCGCACAGTTCCCACATAGCAGGATCTGCAAGTAACACTTTATATTGTCTTTGGTTGCTTAGGGGACATTGTTCTATTCTGATGGGGAAACCTAGCATAAGTTAACATTTTCATCACCATTCCTCCAGGTCACAGTGATGTGCTGTATCTTGCATGAAAATTCAGCCGTTAGGAAACTAACTAGCACAGAATGCTACAGTGCCTCTCCTGAGACGCATGCTGAGAAATACATCAAGACTGTGCTCTGCTTTCTGCACTAGCTATTCAAGGACAAAGTCTTGATCCTTATCTTCAGGGTCTTCTATGGCTGGAACCAAACATATCACTAAATATCTGCTTAAAACTCCACAAATAAGACCATGGTCAACAACTCTAGAGAGCTCTGTTGGAGCAGATGAGCAAAGTAGGAGTAATGTAAGAGCAAGACATTAAACTTTCTTGAGTAAAGTCTGAAACTGTGCATAAACTTCCCCAGGAAATAAGGGCCAATGCAACTTCACTACCTTTCTTCTCCAGCATAAAAAATATAGCAGCACATACAATTTTTTTGTCAAAAAAGACCAATCAAAACAAAACACTGCAATACGTATAATTTTCAACTTGGAGAGCAGAAAGAAACGAATGTGATAGACATTAGTCATGTTGCTTAATGCCTACTTAAAGGTGCAGCGATACAATGGAATGAAATAAAATCAAGACCTCTGAGTGCTGTCACAACAGACATAAACATAATATTAAATTAATGCAGAGATCAGACTTTCTTGTTTGCTTGTAAAGCATAATGTATCAACTACATTTGGAAGCTGGCAGAGGTTCTGGGGAGGTGTCTGCTTTAACTAATAACTAAAGTTGTCTGGATTTAAGATTTCTTCAGTGCACTGCATTCTGCACTGATTGATGCTTCCTCTCAGAATATTAAAGGTCCTAGTCTAACCACAAAAGTAGAATAAGGCTCCACCTGCAGTTAACAAAGACACCCAACCCTCCCTAATACGGGATTCTGATTAATTAGTTATCAAGGAAAAGTGACCTTAATTAGAGACAATTTAATTTACTCCTAGTTTAACTTCTGTGGTTGAGCTTGCTTCTCCATAGACCAATTAATTGATTTAAAGCACTGTCCAAACTCTTAAAATGTAGATTTACATTTTAAGGAGTCTATAAACAGCAGCTTTTCGCACAGTAGGCCTGCTTTCTTTGTGTATTTAGAGTGAGATCCAATAACTTAAGTAACTAAAATAAACATTTACTGTTTTCTATTCCTAACAGCCCTACAGAGATGCAAAACTAAGGCAATGTCTCTGCTGTAGTCAAAGGTATGACTAAAGGTCAGTAGTTCTAGGTCAGGTATTTGTGGGTGAGGGACCTGGATGAGAACTGTGTGCTATGGGGCCAGGGTAGGCTGGCCCGGCACACTGCAGGAACACAGGAGCTGTGGCTGGGTAAGGCTGGTCCTACTTGTTGCCACTACATGAAGCCAGGGACTCAGGTGGGAGCTGTATGGGGCTGGTCCCCCATGCTACCACCACATGTGGCCAGGGATTGGGACAGGAGCTCACAGAACTGCACCTTATGAGGCCAGTGGGGCTGACTCCACATGCTGCCACCGTGTGTGGCCTGGGACTCCCACAAATGCTGCCCTGGACTGTCATTCCACACCAACCCTTGGCATATTGGGTAACTGGAAGAGAGATGACAAATGGTCAGCCTGTTTTTTGCTCCCACACTTCCAAGCTGCAAAACAATCCCTAGCAACCTAGATAGGGCTGCTATGAGTATGCAAAGACCTTTAGCCTTTTCTAACACTCTTGAGCCCAGAAAATGTCTGCTGTCCTGGGTCCCTACAGCACCCCCTAGTGCCTTGGTGGGCAATTATTTCAGCTGGAGGGGCAGCTTAATGAGTTTTGGTGAGCTGTTGAGAGCTGCAAGGGTGGCCCCACCCCCTGGTCACCATCTTCAGACCAGAAGTCCTGCCCTAACCCCTGATCTTTGCCACCCGAAGTCCCTCCTCTTGCCCCAGAAGTAGTGCTTTGGAGGAGAGAGGGTGCCATCTTGAAACTGGGGGGAAAAAACCCAAATCATATACTAACATACATATATATACACACACACACACACACACACACACACACATAAAAATCAAGCAGCTACTACAACTTATTTTAATTTTATTTCAAAATACGTTTTTGTCCTGATTGATGCGTTTGCATAGTGCATCTAGAGGTGATTGCATAATAACTCAAAATACATTCTTACTTTTGCATATTGTGTGGGGCAGCAAGGGGATGTATGTGGGGGGTGGCTGGGGAGCAGGTGTGTGTGATGGAGCATGTGTGTGTGGGGTGTGGGTATGCTGGGTGGGGTGTGTGGGGGAGGATGAAGGGTTGGGTGTAAAAGGGTGTGGGATATGTGGGTCTGGTGGGGGGTGTAGGAGTGTGGGAGGGGGCCTGGGTATGACAGGGAGTGGAGGAGTATAGGTCCTCAGAATCCCTGGAGTGTGCACGTTCCTAGAGCTGCATATGGTGGCAGTGAGCAGGGCCAGCCCCTCCTGATCCCACAGTACACAGCTCCCCACACTCCTACCCCAATCCCAGGCCACATGCAGTGACAGCATGTGGAGTCAGCCCCACTATCCTCATAACATGCAGTTCCATGAGCTCCCTCCCCAATCCCTGGCCACAAGTGGTGGCAGCATGGGGGATCAGCCCCATCCAGCCCCATAGATACAGCTCCCACCTGAGTCCCTGGCTTCATATAGTGGCAGCAAGTAGGACCAGCCTGACCCAGCCTTACAGTGCACAGCTCCTGTGCTCCTGCAGTGTGCCGGGCCAGCCTAGCCTTGCCCCAAAACACAAAGCTCTCACCCGGGTCCCTTGCCACATGTAGTGCAGCATGTGGGGCCACCCCCACCCAGCCCCATAGTACATAGCTCCTGTGCTCCTGCAGTGTGAGGGATTAGCCCAGCCCAGCCCCAAAGCACTCGACTCCCTGCACTCCTAATCCTTTTACTATAGCAGGAGTCCCTTGCCCCCAGCCCAGTAGGGTCCTTACCTGGATTCCCACTCTCCAGGCAAGGAGGCTGGGAACAGCCACAGAGTGACCAGGCAAAAGCCTCAGCCAGACAGAGGCTTCTCATCTCTAGCACCCCCTATCTAGGGGCCCTTGGGCAGGTCAGGCCAGGCTGGGGTGGGGGATTTGGTTGCTTAGGAACAAGACCTGCACCTCCTACATGGTGGATTGATGATGTATTTGGTTACACTATGGAAATTGATGAGGACTATACAAAGTTCTGCAGAGGAGAACTGGGAAAAAGAGTAAGGGAGAAAAGCAGCATGTTTGGACTAATTCCAAGCTGAAGTTCATTGGACTGGAAGGGACCTACACAGGCACATATTAAGGCTAAATGGGGATGTTTTATTTTAGTTTTATCTAGCCAAAGTGAAGAATAGAATATTTTCTAAACACATTTTTTCCCTAAGGTGCAGAGGAAGGGATACAGTTGAACTGTTTTCTTCTAGAGGGAAAGTAGTCTTCTTCAGAACATTTGGTCTGTAATTAGTTACACTGGTAGTGATTAAGTTTCATTAGTTCTACCTGTCACTAATACTCTCTGCCTGTGACACAGGCTGACACAATTGAGAGCCCACTCCATCATCTTCTTTGTATTTGAGAAAAAGAGCACATGAAGGAAAAAAGAAAAACTCAGGATCCATTCAACAATGCCCCTTGAAAGTAGCAAAACTTAGGTATGTAATTTTTACTGGCAAAGCACCTAAGCATGAAAATAACTTTAACTGCACCTGGCTTACTTTAATCTGTTTAAACCTAGATTGGGGTAGACATGTGTAGCAGTTCACTGCTTCTGAGAGGTGTACGTGCATTCCCCACTTCCAGGAGCCATGGGGGCAAACCTGAGCAAGTAACTTGAGGTAAGGGGAGAGGCAGAGAGCATCAGAAGTCCTGACAAGTCTTGGGGCAGGGGAGGGGGTCTTGACAGGATTGAAGGGAGCTGGTAGGTCCACAAGAGAGGGTGCGGGGCTAGAATGCTTTGTTTATTTCAATATTCAACAAGTTTTTACCTCCTTAATCCGCACAGAGACAAAAGTTCCTCGTTTTACATTTGCATATGACAAAACCTCATAAAGTTCATTGACTATCATTAAATTGCTACCAAAAGAAGCACATGTTCAGTCATGGAAACCAGCAGTGAAGCTGATTAAATGCAGACAATATTGAGCATAACTATAAACACATACTGATGGAAACTTACCACAAGGATAGATTAGTACAGCTCATCTGAATAAGACATACAGTAGTGCCCACTGTGCTCAATGCTTCTCAGTGTCAACATTTTTTCCAAGTCATGGTGAGCCACTACACTGAATACATTTAGATGGCCCACTTTGACCAATTCATCTCCTGCTTCAGGAATGCCCTGTGGAAGACCAGGAGCTTGCTCATAAACAGACACACAAACCTCTCAGTTGAGGACTGTATTAAAAATGGGACTGAGTGAGATGTACTGGTACTACAGGAAGATGGTAGAAGACAATGGAAAAGAGACGGAGGACATAATATGAAAGACAGGGGACTGGCAGACTTTTCAGAGGTGTGCACTCTGAAGAGAGCAATGAGGATGGCAACAATGATGGTGATGACAAATACAGTGACAAGTGAAAGGCCTGGGCAAACAGGTGGGGGAATTGGGAAGGGCGGGGAGGAGAGAGAGGAAACTGAAGTAATCCTCTGAGTAACTATGACAGTTTCAAGGTGACAGTGATGGGTATGCAGATGCATGGGCACACGGGAATGTGTGTGCAGTTATATATAGCCTGCATCCTAAGATGGAAGCAATGTAGCTGAAATCCCATGGGCAAACTACCTGGCACTACCACATGCACTGTGCAAGAGGTGGCTATATTACTTCTGGTACAGGAGGCAGGTTGCTTGGAACAATGTAGCACACTTATGGCAGCTCCTGCCAAGGACAATAAATTTAACATCATATAGACATACCCTTAGAAGCCTAAATTCCATGTAAGCTGCACTTCAGGCTCCTGAGTACTTTTTTGGACCCTGCCCTTAGCATTTTAAATCTATCCATCATGGTTTTTTACCTGACAAGACAATAAAAGCAGACTCAGAATACCAAATCATTAACTGCTAAAGTCAGGATGCTTTTATGTTCCAAATCTTAATAAAGAAGGACAATAATAATATGCAGCATGAATACAACACCTTCCACACTGTGCAGTCACAATGAACTTGCTAAATTTTAGTATGTATGAAAATGCAAGTTATAGTTTGCTCGTTCTATCACACTCTTCTCCTGTACATGCTCTCTCTCTAATAGATATGGCAACATGAGGAAACAGAAATACCACAACAAGTAACAACTCTTTTTTGTTTCCTTAAGCAATCCTTCTAGAAATATTAGCGTTGGCAATTATTTGCTTTGATTCATATACCACAAGAACAAATAAAAAAGTGCAAGGTAACAGACACAAATGGGAAGAGAGAATGGAAAGATGTGTATTAGATGGTTATTCACCCTTCCAAAATCATTTCATATTACATAGACTTGAAAGGAACAATTCAACAAGAATAATGTTTGCTGTGAGAGTCTGTTTTATGCTGTCTTGCAACCATCAGAATAGCTTCAACGAATAGTTCTAACTAACCCAGTGAACCAAATCATAAAGCTTCACAGTCATGAAAAACCATTGATTTTTTTTTACCTTTCTTAAGCTGTAAATTTCTATTGATACGTGACAAAAATGTGCAAGACGGCATTCACTAGCACAACCATCATGGGAAAAACCAAGCCCAAATATCTCTAGTTAAGATGATGACAAGTTTAACATGGTCAATTTCATATCAGTCAAAATATAACACACAAGTTTCTTGATGGCAATGATCAAAACTGAGGGTTTAGAATTTTGATGGAAACAAATTATAGGAAGGAAAAAAGATACATCTGACCTTTTTATATATATTACCATGGAAGTGAATCTTTATTGGCAGAAAATATCTGGGTTTTTTTTTTTTTTTAGAAAGATCCCTTCCCAAGGTCAAAAACATTGATAGGAAGGCAGTTTTAGATACCCTCTCCTTTCCACCCATCTGCCACCTACCACTTAACTGCTTTAGAGATGTAACCCCTACCGATCAGGAATTGTAACAGATAATACGTGCATTTCCATCCCCCTCAAACAGCTTTCAGCTTCAAAAATGAAAAGCAGGGAAAGAGCATTCATGAATGGATGTCTGTTACTGAGACTGTGGTAAACCCAGTTTTGTATCTCACAGTGTCTTTAAGAGACCCTTTGAAAGAAGGGCTAGTGTTATTGGTTGCTGGAACTGATCAGCTATGAACACAACCGTAAGACTCCTGGCACATCTTATGTTTCTGGCACAGAGTTAATCATGCCAGAAATATAGCAACTGGCCACACATTCATAGAATTTATAGTACCATAAAATCACAAACCAGCCATAAAGATACTACTGGAGACATGTGTAATATATTTTTGGCTGGTCTGTATAGCACCATACCTTGAATATGTGGCATGCCATGCCAGAGCCACCCCAGGGTTTCACCCCTAGAGTGGTCCCAGCCAGCTAACACCAGACTGGGTTGACACTGGGCACAAACCCCATCTGAATTAGCCCTGGCCCCAGAGTAATCGCTGCCAGCCAACCCAGGGACCAAAGCGGGGGCTCCAGTGACCACATGGGTCCCCTGAGCCAGGCAACAATAAACTGATTATCAAACACTCAACTTGCTAGTGCTCAGGGAGCCCAGGATCATGATCCCTGGCTCCCACAGCACTGGCAATATGGCGTAATTGGGCTCTGATTCCCACTCCCACCATCATACTTCCTGCAATGCAATGCAGGAGATAACTGTTGGGGCTGGGGATCCCATCATGTCTTTAAGTGACTGTCTGTCAGGGCCCTGAGAATTCTGTTGCCCTACCTGGCAGGGCTGTATCTTGCCTTTTTCTGTCAGCTACAAGAATGATTAAGTCGCGTCTGTTGTACTGACAGACTAATATAGTTGTTTCTCACTGAGTATTAAGGTGTTTCTCACCTCAATACACAGTGAAAAACAACTACAGTATCTTAGTCCTTCAGTTCTACTTCACTGGAGGGTAATGAAAATTCAAAGTCATCCTCCCCTTCCACCCTCACCCCAAACCACTGCTACAAGTGGAATTGTTTTAATGCTTCAGAAACCCACCCTTTGACGTTGGCATATAACTGCAGCAAGGTAAATGGTGCCTGATAAAGGATGCCACATGGGTTTGTACAACCAGAGAAGCTTGAGGCAGCCTCAGTGCAAACTGTTTCAGAGTCACTGCAGTCCATGACCTTCCCAGAAAAGAATTATGAAGGCTATGATTAAAGGTTGATCATGCTTAGCTCTGATTTGAAAGGGTGATGAGAGGATCTACTTCCCTATCTCATGAAGAACACCTTTTCTTTTCTCCTCTCCCTAACAATGAAAAAGAATCCTCTTACAGGATTTTCTTTTCCCTGATATAAGCAGACTGTGGGCAGGGGACAGCAAGGTTCCAAAAAAGGTAGAAAGAGCTTTGTGCATCATATAGCTATTCTATAAGGGCTATTGCTCTTTAAAGAGGAAAATCCATGCATGTGGTTTTATCTGCTCTCTGTGGAACAGAACGAATTATCAGAGATATGGTCACAATTTGGGGACAAAATTCCAGAAAATTCTACAAAGGCTGCACACAAGTATAGACAAATGTTCCCTCTGTAACATTAGCCTCAAAGCCTCACCTTATAGATGGGTGACATTACAGCAGAAGCATATGTGAGGGTAAAGGAAGTATGAATAGACTCATAGTCAGGCCCAAACAGAAAATGTCATTGAAACTCAAAGGCTTCCAAGTTCTGTTGTCAGTAAAGAATCACCCCAAAGGTGATGGAGCATGCAGACTCCAATGACTCCCTAAGCTTTGTAGCTACTCCTAATTCTTGAGAAAAAGATTTAAAAATAGCTCCATTTTCCTGCTGCCGCAGATTTCATTTAATCCCTCTGTAATGTGGCACAAATCCAAATCCCATATTTAATTTAATGGTTTAATTTTCACAGACAACTTGAAGCAGGCTATTTTTGCCTCCCAGGTCCCAGTCATACAGAAAAAAAGTTACTCCAGATGGATTTGGAGTATAATTCTTTGGAATCCATTAGCTTTGTAGAGGAAGACAAAACATGAGAGGCCTCCACTCACTGGTTTTGCACATGTCCCTGATTTTGCAGACTCAGAGAAAATATCAAATGCTTTTGTGCATTTGGAAGAACTTTCTCAGTCTTCTGCCATGCTGCTGTCCACATCCAACAAGAGCATTCATTAATATGCATTATTAAATCAAATAAACTCTGACAAAAATTAAGGGCATATTGATGCTATGTATCAAGAACTTGTTACACCTCTGCACCCACAGCATTATTGAATTGGCATAGAGCACTGTCCAACCGGTAGCTTGAAAGGGGTTAATTTTTAGGCCCCAGGCTCTCACCTGGCCATTGCTCCCCCCACTGCTCTGGCTGGAGAGGACCCCAGGGAAGAAGGTTGGCATAGGGTTAGAGTGTAAATCACAGATTTGGGAGACCTAATTTCAATTCCCTGGGCTACCACAAGCTTTCTGGGCAATCGTTGGCAGGTTACTTATAGAATCATAGAAAGTTAGGGTTGGAAGGGAACTCAGGAGGTCATTTAGTCCAACCCACCACTCAAAGCAGGACCATCCCCAACTAGATCATCCAGCCAATACTTTGTCTAGCCAGGTCTTAAAAACCTCCAAGGACAGAGATTCTACCACCTCTCTAGGTAACTTGTTCCAGTGCTTTACTGCTCTCCTAGTGAAAAAGTTCTTCCTAATATCTAACCTAAAATTTCCCTTGCAGCAACTTGAAACCATTGCTCCTTGTTCTGTCACCTGTCATAACTGAGAACAGTTTAGCTCCACCCTCTTTGGAACCACCCTTCAAGTAGTTGAAGGCTGCTATCCCCTTTCAGTCTTCTCTTCAAACTGAGTAAGTTCAGTTCCTTCAGCCTCTCCATCTGCCCCAGCCTCCTAACCATTTTTGTTGCCCTCTGCTGGACTCTCCAACTTGTCTGTATCCTTTCTGTAGTGGAGGGCCCAAAACTAGACCCAGTACTTCAGATATGGCCTCACCAGTGCCAAATAGAGGGGAATAGTCACTTCCCTCGATCTGATGGCCATGCTTCTACTAATACAGCCCAATATGCCATTTACCTTCTTCACAACAAGGGCATAAGCCAGAGGCAGGCAATTATTTTGGGCAGAGGGCCGCTTAACAAGTTTTGCCAAGCTGTCAAGGACCGCATGGGTAACCCCGCCCCTTGACAGGTGCACTGCCCCTGGTCACCATCTTGGGACTGTCAGTCCCACTCCTGACCTCTGACCCTTGCCACTGGAAGTCCCTCCCCTTGCCCCTAGAAGTACTCCTTCAGAGAAGAGGGTTTTTGCTATCTCAGAACCAGGAAAAAAAACAAGCTATGTACTAAAAATCAAATACCCATAATATTATATTTTAATTCAATTAAAAAATATATTTTTGTCATGATACCTGTGTGTTTGTGCTTTATATATAGAAGTGATTACATAATAGCTCAAAATGTAGTCTTACTCTTGTATAGTGCGTGGCGTGTGCAGCAGTGTTGGGGGGTATGGGTGGGTGGGTAGATGTGGGGTTTGTGGGGAGCTGCAGATATGTGTATGTATGTGTGGTATTTGTGGGATATGTGATTGTTTCTGGAGGAGGGTGTGGCTGTGGGGTTTGCAGGAAAGGTTGCAAGGGAGAGCCAGTCAGGCACTTGATGCCCCAAGCCATATGCCTGAGTTTGTGCTCTGGCAGCTTCTGCTGCCGCTAGGAGGCTGAGAGCTGCCAGGGAAGGGCCTGTCAGGCTTAGGGGGCAGTGTAGGGGGTTGCTGGAGCCACTGGGGGTGGCACAAGTTGGTGGAGATGTGGCCTGGGACATGGGGACTTGCATCACGCACCTGAGGCTTGGGGTAGCAAAGGTTTGGCTGCCCCACCCCCACAGGCAGCCTGGGGGTTGCCTCCACCCTGGGGGAATGGCCCAGCCTCCCCAAACCCTGCAGAGGCCCAGCGGACTGACATCATCATGCCCCTGGGACAGGCAGGGAGGCTGTGCCGGGAGCCAGAGCAGAGCAGCGACTGTTTTTCTGCTTTAGATGCTCCTGCAGCTTCCAGGAGGCTAGGGGCCCTGCGGAAGGTCCTGTCTGGCCCTGGGGGCAGTGCAGGGAGCCACCTGAGGCCACTGGTGACGGCACCTGGCCCAGGACACGGGAAGCCCAGGGATGCAGTACAGAAGTGCTTGAGGTTTGGGACAGCAAGAGCCTGGCTGCCCCCACCCACAGGGGTCCCCAGCAGCTGCCACCACCCTGGGGGGGAGGCATAGTCCCCCCTTCCCCACAGGGGCCCAGCGGCCTGGCAGCAGATTGCCCGCCCCACCCCCAGCACCAGGATGGGTGGGAGGCTGAGCCAGAAGCCGGATCAGAGCCATGACTGCTTTTTTCCTCTGAAAGCTCCTGTCCACCCTGTGTGGCCATCTGTGGTGACAAGGCTGCCCGCAGGGGTCTCAGGCCCACGCTCCTATCCCCCAAGAACAACATGTACCCGTGGGGGCCTCAGCAAGGGGCACAGCAAGGAAGAGACCATGCGGCGGGGTTCAGACGCTCGGCTGGTGGGTGGGTGGGTGAGTGAGTGAATGCAGCAGGCAGGTGGTGGGCAGGACCCTGCCAGGTCATGACACCCCCAGCAGCCTCAGGAGGTGACCCATGCTGCCCCTGGGGCTGGCCAGGAGCTTCCCCAAGGCCCCTGGGCTCCTCATGGCCACAAGAACTTCTGAAGCAGAAAAGCAGCCGCAGGTCCGTGCCTGCTCCTGGCACAACCTTCCCACCCATCCTGGGGCCAGGAAGTGAGCTGCTTCTGGGCCCCCGTGGGGTGGGGGGGCAGGCCTTCCCCCTGGGGCAGCAGCACCCACCCACCGTAGCCTCCCATGGAAGGCAGGCAGGCTGCTGCTGCCCCAAGTCTCAGGCGCAGGATGGAAGTTTCCCACCACCTCCCCACACCCCAGGCCACGTCCCCACTGGGTCATGCTGACCCCAGAAGGCCCAGGTGGCCCAGTGCTGCCCCGGGGCTGGACAGGGGGGTTGGGAGCCAATGACAGCCAGGCAGTGCCCTGGGGCCTGTGCCAATGGGGCCCAGAGCAGGATGGGCTCCATAGAGTTGGGCCGAGCTGCCCCAGCAGGGAGCCACCCCACTCTGAGGTTGGGGCTGAAGCTGGAGCTTCCTGTTCCACCGTTGGCTCCCTCGCGCCCCCTCGCTCCCAGCCCCCCACCCCAGCCCCGTGGCCAGGCGGGGACCAACATGCTCCTGACCCGCTCTTACCTGAGCTTCCTGCTCCAGCATTGGCAGGAACAGCCAAATGGTCCCTGGTTGGGGGCGCAGGCCCTGCTCTTCCAGGGGCCTGGCTTCCACTGGGTCCTAATGCCCCTGGCTCCTGTCACTTTTGACTGGAGCCAGAGGCAAATTAATATTCATTTTTAAAAAATTTCTTGGGGCCCCTGTGGGCTGTACAGAATGGCCTCACCCACTCCTGGCATAACCTCATATTCAGCTTACTGTACACTGCAACCTCCACATCCTTTTCTGCAGAGCTCCTGCTCATCTAATTGGTCTGTAGCCTGTAGCAGTGCATGGGATTGTTCTGTCCTAAGTGCAGGACTTTGCACTTCTCCTTATTGAACCTCATGAGATTTATTTTGATCCAATCCTCCAATCTGTCACGGTCTCTCTGAATCCTAGCTCTACCCTTCTGTGCATCTACTACTCCCCCCCAGCTTGCTGTCATCTGAGTGGGCACTGTATTTCATCTTCCAGGTCACTGATGAAGATATTGAACTAAAAGGGTGCCAGAACTGACCCCTCTTTTCTCCGTGCCCCAACTCCCCAGCTCAGAAACAGAATAGTAACTGTTCTCTAACTATAACCCACTCTGAGCCCTTGGGAAAGGCAGCATTTAAATTGCACACATAAATCATTATATAACTACAATAAATAAAAAAGCAATATCTCCTATAGGCATTGTAAAAATACCTCATACACATGTTGTGAAAACATACCACAAAACATGGACTATTTACATCTTATGGGAATAAGAATCAGATATGTCTCTCTCTCGGACAGAGAAAAAGTACAGCTTGATAAACTGAAGTTGCTTCTAGTCTGTAAAGTATAGGCCAGAATACCTATGAAAAACTCAAAATGAGAGTGTTGTTTTGGGTGGTTTTAATGCAGTAAAAGCCCGAACTAGCCCAAGCCTTCTTTCAAAGGCAATTAAGCAGATGCAAAGTGTATATCAATAGCAATATATGTATATTGATTGGTCAGGTTCACATAACGTCTGTAAGCACTCCTGTCACCTCCCCTCCCTCCCTGAAATGTTATTTTTAGAGATGGGGTGGCCATGCATTTAGATGGAAGGGAAAAATATATAGAAGAAACTGCAGCTACAATCACATTTTTGATTAGATCTCAGTACAGTGTCACCTGTCTTCCTGCAACTCATAAATGTGGGGCAGTAAATGCCTCCAGTCCTAACTCCTCTTTCTTTCTCCTTCTCTCCTCTGTAAGTCAATAATGCATATCTGTAAGTACATGAAGATAAAATTCATACCTCAGAACCTTATTTTATTCTACAGCTATAAGCACAGGTCACAATTAACTGCAGACACAAATCCCCCTGCTGTGTCAGGGAATAAATGAAATCTAAAGTGTGTTGTTTTATATAAGAGCCTTCTCTATAATCTTCCAAGCATGTGTAAGGCTTTAGGGAGCAGCATAAAATACAGAACATAAAGATGCAGAAAGTTGGGATGCATTCTTCTCTCATTCATATTTTAAATATGTCAAAATTGGCTCTAACAGAAGAGACAAAAGATTACAAGAGGAGAGCATTATGTGCTCCTTGTTGTAACTTTCAGTAATTCTAGTTAAAAATGCTGTGTTACTAGAAACAGGATCTAAAAAGAAAAACCACACAATATTCAATTGTTCTAACATGCAACCATAATATTTCCAACAACCTTCAATCTTAATATTCATTTGGGAAGTTACAAATAAATGCTTGCATGCTATTTTTTCTCCACTGGGATATGTGATTGATTAATGAAGAAAACGGGCTGATCCTCTCAGTTTTACTACAGTACAAATTTGTTTTGTGGAAAAAGTGGAGAGAATCAGCAGAGATCTGACATTGCACACCTTACTGATCTGCTCACTTAAAAACCCACTCCTCAAATTGTCTGCCTCTTCTCTCAGCTGAGCAAAGATTTAAAAAGCAGAGGTCATCATTGTTAATCTTACAAATTATAGAGCAGGGGTGTCAAACTCAGCGTCTGAGGCTGGATCTGGACCATAGGATGCCTTGTGGACTGAATCCAGCCTGGGGCACATGGCAGCAGCAGAGGTCACTCGGCATGTAGGACCTGTGGCAGTAGCTCTGGCACAGGGCACATGGCAATGGTGGAGGTGGTGTCTCATCCAGCACAGGGTGGCAGTGAGGGCAGAGAAAGGAGAGGTAAGACCACAGCAGTGCACAAAGTGGTCAAAGGATACCAAGGACTTTATCAACCGTAATTCACAGCCCTGCTACCAATCACTATGCCCACCAGGGCCTATAGGCCCTGGAACCTGTGACAGGCTGCTCCCTCTCGCCATACCCCGCAACTTCCAGTGGCTCTGAGAGTCATATGTTTGAGACACCTCCTATGTATTCATGCAGATAAAAAAATGCCTCAGAAGGCATTTGAGGAATATTTGACATGATTTAAAGATATGTCACAAATAATACCTTGACAGCAGCAGTACAATTCAAAGGAACTCACCAGCAGTGAGCCGGACAAGGAATCAAGCGCCCTGCCTCTGTCAATAATTCCTGTACTTACAGTAGTCCTTCTTTTCAAAGGTGAATTTTGCAATATACTCTGAAGATTATAAGACCAAGATTATTTTAGACCAGAGTTGCAGGCAGATTGTATGTGAAAGGGAAGTTACTACTGTATTCACAAATACCAGATGACCCTGAATGTAAGATGACCCCCACGATAATTAGGTTCTATACATGGAAAATGTATTATAATTTTCCACAAACTAAATCTAATTATTGGAAAATAGGCTTAAATTCCATAACCTGCCCCCCACTGCAGGTGGTCTGGTGGGGTAAGAGGTGATAAGGGGGGCAGTGATGGGGCTGGGAAAGGGAACGTAGTAGGGCAGGTGGGGAGGGCAGTAATGGGACAGGCAGTAGGGGATATTGGGGGCAGGTGGAAGGAGCAGGCAGTGTGGAGGCAGTGGGGCAGGCAGTAAGAGAGGCAGGCATCTTGACCTCTGCTGCTCTTTCTCCCCCAAATACCCCCTATTCAGTTGCCCCACACACTGCAGCTTCAGACTTTTCC
The DNA here is from genome assembly GCF_001723895.1 of Crocodylus porosus. Lineage (NCBI taxonomy): Eukaryota > Metazoa > Chordata > Crocodylia > Crocodylidae > Crocodylus > Crocodylus porosus. The sequence goes on along the minus strand of NW_017728943.1, from coordinate 49,668,553 downwards.
AATTCCCCTTTTCCCTCCTCCCCCTTCCATATCACTGGTTACCTGCAGCCGCCTGCCCATGCACCTGCTAATAGTAGCTTTGTGCTGTGCAGGCAGGTTTCATCTCTGATGCAGTCTGGGGCATGGAGCATGGCTCTAGCCCGCTATCTCCGCACTACTGCTGCTATGGGGCCAGGCTACAGCAGGGACAGAACCTGCTAGTACAGACCAAAGGTAAGGAGGAGTGCAGCAGAGAGGGAAAGAGAGGGAAAGTGGTGCGGGGGGGGAGGGGGGGAGAAAGAGACTGGCAGCTGCAGGGAAGGAGTGGCAAGTGGGAGGGCAGGCAGAGACAGCAGGGGAAGGTAAGTGGGAGCTGCAACTTCAGCCCCAGCTTCAGCCCCAACCTCAGGGAGCCACAGCAGCTGCCTCCCCCAGCCCATGCTCAACTGTGTGGCATGGGGCTTTTTCCTCTATGTTAAATGGGGGGAAAACTTAATTTTCTAATCAAGTAAATATGGTAAATATCCTCAATAATTAACACAATAATAACAGCATCGTCCAAACAAAATACAAGTGCATGTTGTGATGACTTCTCTGCTTTTCTACTGCATGTAAGTTGTAAGTTGCTAATTTGCACAGTTCAGCTACTTGTACCCTCACCACCTCATTTAGTGCATATTAGCACGGCTCTACTGCATTGCTTTAAACTGGCTTCCCCAAATAAACTGTTCCAGGCTTACAATCTCTGTAGCCTAATTCATTTCCCACAGAGAATGGTGCGAAAATATTTAAATATGTAATGTCAGGCTAGATCAGAAATGATTTTGGCCCCCAAAATGATACTTAAGTAGATTTTAGGTGCCTAAAGTCAAACCTGAGATAAAAAAACTCCAACTCAGCAGCTACCCAACCACATAAGCATCTAAATTTAGGAGGCCCCTCTTGATAATATGTAAGTGCCCCCCTGACAGCCAACACTGATGCTTCTGGACTGGCAGGGAATACCCAGGGGGACTGGGCAGGGAGAAGGAAGCTGCCTGGTGCTGCCAATGTCCCTGGCTGAGCTTGCTCCATGTGGAATGCAGGAGAAGGAGCTGCTCTGGAGCTCTCCCTACCCCCATGACAGCTGGAGACAGTAGCAGGTGAAAGGTGGGGAGAGGGAAGCGGAGGGGAGGGAACATGCCACTGAGCATGGAGCTGCTGCCATTGGTGGGGTGCCCCTCCAGATTCAGGAGGCACCAGTTGCTCATGTAAGTTGTCATGCTCTCTGCAGTTTGTAATGGTGCAAATTCCAGAACTGTCTTTAGAGCTGGGTTGCTAAACCCCAAGTCCTGTTGGAATCCAGAAACAAGGTACAGCATCGGAGAAGGGCCTCGGCTAGTAGGTGTGCTGACAGGATGTCTCACGCTCAACCTCATGGCTATCAAAAAATAGACTCTTAGATTGACTATTTATAAAATAGGGCCACCAGAGCAGGTAGTAATGGCAGTAGTGTAACTAGGGCAGGGCAAGTGGGACACTAGTCCTGGGTGCAGTTTTAGAGAGTGTATAAAAGCAGCAGCTCCCAAGAAACCAGCGGCAGCAGCAGGAGCATCCAGGGTACAAGAGTCCATGCAATGGCAGCTGCAGCTTAACACCCCTGTCTCCTTCACCCTCTCTGGGGCCATGCTTCCATCATTTCCTTGATGTAAATGTGCCACTCCACAGAAAAGAATGCAAGATTCCCATGCTCAGGAAGAGAAAATGCAAGAGGAAGCATGACTCTGCAGCACAATTATGGGGCTTTTCAGCTGAAACAATGAATAACGGCCATAAGTTGTTTGAGAGTAGGTTCAGGCTGGACACTAGAAAATACTATTTCACAGCTAGGATCTGGAACCAACTTCCAAGGGAAGTGGTGTTGGCTCCTACCTTGGGGGTATTTAAGAGGAGTTTGACAGTTACCTGGCTGGGGTCATATGAGCCCAGTATTCTCTCCTCCCCAGGGCAGGGGGTCAGACTTGAAGATCTACAGGTCCCTTCTGACCCTACTTCTATGAATATATGAGATGGGTGTTCTGGGTTCCCTGTTCCCGGGATGTTTTCAGGTTTCTAGCCAATTACTCTTTAATGTCACTCTCATAAACTGTCTCCCAGAGGAGCGTCCTAAGCACTCGGCTACAGAATCACAGTCTCTGTGCCTAAACCCATGAATGCTATACCCGTTTCTATATCATGGCTCAACTTCAGCAGGTTGGGTGGAAAGTATATCTACTCCAAATTACTCCCCAGCAGACAGGATACTCTCATCTCTGAGGAGAAAAATCAACCAAGTGCTCAAGCCATCAAGATCATTGAGAGATTCCAGATCTTGGAAAGGGGGGTGGAGTGTGCAGGAGCAGTGATCTTCACTGCAAGGGGGGCTGCACTCCTTGCAACCCTGCTCCCTGCACCTGCCCACTCCCTCACGCAAGGGCAGGCAGACAATGCTGTAAGAGCAGCAGCAGGGACTTTAAGTCCCTCAAGCAGTCAAAAATCTCTCCCTTCATTTTTCTCCATGCCCAGTGGCATGTTCCCTCCTCTACTCCTTTCCCTCTGCCTGCTGCTTCCACTGCCCTCAGCTAACCCAGGATCACAGGGGAAGGCAGAGGGTGGGGTGCTCCAGGGCTAATCCTGCCTCACTGCAGCTAGAGCTAAGCTTGACTAGAAACAGCAGCAGCAGGTGGGTTCCCTTCCTCTGTGCCTGCTTCTGGACTGGCAGGGAATACCCAGGGGGACTGGGCAGGGAGAAGGAAGCTGCCTGGTGCTGCCAATGTCCCTGGCTGAGCTTGCTCCATGTGGAATGCAGGAGAAGGAGCTGCTCTGGAGCTCTCCCTACCCCCATGACAGCTGGAGACAGCAGTGGGTGAAAGGTGGGGAGAGGGAAGCGGAGGGGAGGGAACATGCCACTGAGCATGGAGGGTAAGGGAGGGGGAGAATCATTACTCGCTTGGGAGACTTAAAAAAAATAATCACCAGCTGCTGCTCTTGAGGTGTGGTCAACTGGAAGGGTGTGCATCCATGCCACTGCACCCCCCGTGAACAATACATTGTGGAAAAGGTACATAGTGACATCCCCATGGCCAGAGATGTTTTGAAGAGTGTGAACTCTGCTCCTGCCTCTGAAAAGCCAGTTTCAGGAGAAAGCCCTGGGCTCTGGACTTTGGGTGCAAGGAAGCACCTTCCTTGTAGCCCTGATTCAGACAACTAAACCCTAGAGGTGGGTGGGAGTTCAACATTATTCTGTATGTAGTACTCCTGTTACTTAGTTCTAGGTGGTTCCCCACTCAACATGCAAGATTTTTTGACTGTCCTTCTGAGGAACTTCTACTCATCTCCATGCACAACATAGGATGCCCATAAGCCTGACTTTGGCTTTTAGATTCCAGGCAAGTGCTTACAGTTTAAGGTTTATAGACCTACCACTATGTGGTAAAGTCTGGTGTAGGCAACCTTTTCTGACTGAGGACCAAAATGACCCACCCCAGGTCAGAGGAGGGTGGGGAAGCAGTCACCTCCCCCTCCCCCCAACTGTCACTTGTCTCTCTAGCAGCACAAGCAAAGTACCCACAGCCAGTGTTTGTACCTGAAGCAATATGGGGAAAGTGCCAGCAGAGAGCATCCCCCTGCTGCTAAAACAATGGGCCACAGTCTGGCCTAAGTGGTCCTCTGGATGTGATGCTTAAGACCGTTAAGCCCCACTGACCTATAATGGACCCTGTGCTTGTAAGTTTAATTAATTACTTTTGAAAGTAGATTTTCCAAATAGATTTTCCAAAGCAGCATGCAAAATTAAAAGTTTTGTTCAGATTTCAACTTTTTTACAATGTATATTTTTTTCAAAATTATTAAAAAAAGAAAAGAAAAATGTTTCAGCTCTGCCTTATTTTCTCAAAAGGCAGCACATTTCCACAACACTTTTCATTTTTGACCAAATAGCACATTCAAACAGATAAACAGTCCTTTTGAAGATTCTGACTTGAGCTATTTACAATTAAACCCAGTTTAGTCAAAGTGCATCAGTTTTGCTACCCTATGACTAGAGAGTGCAGGTACAATAACCTTTCTGTTCACTAGGGGGAGATTTTCAAAACAAAGGCAATTAATGTTCTTCTGAGACTAAAATATCTCAACAATGCCAGTTCGCCCCCCCCCCCCCCAGCCTTTTAAGGCTCATTTTGAATTAATGAAGAACGGAAGTTTCTCATGGTAACTGCATGATTAAAACATTGTTTTCAAAAAGAATATAAAACACAGAGGAACTCAATGTTAAAACCAACCAATCCTATCATTTCTAAAAAGGCCTGTGCTTCTCATTCATGCAGGGAGAAAAAAGAAAAAAAAAAGGGAGAGAATACGGTTATTAGGAGAGAAGATGGAGGCAGCTCTTCTGAGCATCCTGTCTGCTGCCATCATGTCAGAGACATCACATTTTACTGCTGACACCAGCAGGTGCATGCAATTAGGTGACAGCAAAATGAACTACACCTTCCTTGCAACTGTTTCCAGCATACCTCACTGTTGAGAAATACAAGGAAACGGAATATGGGCATTTGCCACTGAATGATACCTTGAGCTCACATGAAAAATCGCAATTTGAGTCGCTTAATTGTAATAGAATATTGGACGTAAATATAAAAATGCAAGTATCTAGTGAAGCCATAAGCAGAGAGAGGTAGTTAGCTGTGTGAGTCTCAGGTCAGGCAGAAGTAAGGAAAGAGCTGCACCTCACAGACTAACCAGTTCAGTGAAACCATAGAGTACTGGAACTATTCAGCAGACCAGTTCTGAGTATTTTGAAGCAAAATTTTAATCTTTACCCAAATGCAAGGAGAAACTGATTTAAGACAACCCCCCACCCCCAATAATTCTATTGTAGACATGGAAAATTATAAATATGTTATAATTTTCCATGTCCAAAATCTAATTAGTGGAAGGTTATCTTAAACTCATCCACCCTTGGCTGTGATGGGGAAAGCATCAGTGGTGGGTGGGGAAGGGGGTGGGGCAGGAGGCTATACCCCTGCCTGCCTCCCTACCCCTTACCTCCCCATGCCTGCATCTCTCCCTCTGCCACCCGCCTCAACCCTGCCACCTGCACCTGTCTTTTATGCACTCCTGTTGCCAGCCCCTCTGCAACATGCCCCCCCCATGCCTGTGCCTGATTCCTGCTGTCTGCACCCCACCCCTTGCGGCCTGCTCCCCCTGCAGTCTGCCTTCTTCACCTATGCCTGTCCCCACCTCGTCCCCCCATGCCTGACCTCCCACTCCCTGCTCCCCTCTGCTGCCTGCCCCCACTCCTTGCCCCCCTGTGCCTAACCCCTGCCACCTGTCCCCTCCCTACTCACTGTCCTATCTCCCTTTCTGTAGCAGTTCTGCTCTGGCTCTGGGGCAGTCAGCAGTGGTCGCCCCAGCCCAGCCAGGCAGAAACAGCAGCAGCAGCTCTGAGCTCAGCAGATTTGAGGCTGGAAGGGACTGAACTGGAGCAGAAGCCAAGCAGCAGGGGTGGGGAAGGGGGAAGCAGCAGGGTGTCCCCAAGCCGCACACCATGGGTTTATCCTGTACGTCTCCACCACTGCACAGTCTCTCCCTGCACTTCCCAGCTGTAAGCCCCACCCTTGCCCAATAAGCCACCACTACCTGAAGCAGTCGGTGGCTCAGATCCAGCTTTGCCCCTGGGCCAAAGCTGAAGATGAGCTGCTGCCCTCCTCGGGTCAGTACCCAAATCTAAAAGAATGAGGCTTTTTTCCCATGCTGACTAGAGTTAAACAACCTTGTTTTGGATTTGAGTAAATACAGTACTACAAGAAAGGAAGGATTCAACTGGCTTTGGTCTGATCTCATTTTGCATCATGTAAATGAAAAATAAGTGAAATCACTCTTGATTTATAGTATTCATTTATACAATTGACCACTGATAACTAGGAGAAGTATGAAGTCCAGAAGAAATATACAGATAGACCGGTATATAAAGGAGAGGAAGGCATTCCAAGCAAAGTTTCTTTATACATGTAAAGGATGAGGTTATCAGTAAGGAATATTTAATTTGGGTTAATTTTAGTACCAGGGGACAAGTATAATATGAAACAGAAACAGACCAGACTTTAGCCAAGACATTTGAAAGGTCAGTATTAATAAAACTAAAAGACTGTTTTCTGTCTCCTGTAGAGGACTACACAACAGTAAAAGGAAAAAATACCAATGGGATAAAACCAAGGTAGATGCTCTTGAGGGAATTACATATTCAAAATCTACAGGAAAGAAAGCAGTATTGCCACTAAATATTCATAAACAACTCTACTGTGTGATACAAACATTTTGCCTATCACACCTACTAAATATGGCTAGAAAGGTGAGTCTGAATTTCCAATTAAATAATCCTCTCTCAAGTTTGGGCTGCTTTTTATTATTATTCCATTTGTTTACATTAATCTTTTCACACTTGCTGGGGAAGTTTCTTTCCTCTCTTATCTGAATGTGACAATGAATGAAAAGTACCTTTTCTTCTGTTATCTAAGGTGATAATGGAGAATTGCAGTGTCTTGCCAGAGGCTGCAGGATGCCTTTTCAGCACTCTCATAAAATCATCAAATGAAACTGGAGCAAAGGCTAATTTTTTCCAAGTAGAAATATCTCCCTGGGGAGTTACATTAATGAGGACCATAGCAATGCATAATACTTGACTGTATTAATTATCTGCAGCTGACTGTCAAGAATTTTACTTTCCAGTAGCTGATTTCAGAGAATGATAATTAATTTATTGAACTATTTTCCTGCAATTTTACAAAAAATGCTCTTATCATTCTAGTGACTAGCAACAGCAAAGACATTTTTATCTTGTCAGGCATAAGCCACTTGACTCAGCTTAGCATAGGAATGCAATGTGCCTTGGCTAGTCATTTTAATGGATGACCATGACAAAGAAAAGTTTCTGTTTCATAAAAGACAACGTATATTATGAGTGATTATTGCAGCAGGCCTATTAAGATTTTTTTCTCCGTTCATGGCTGAAAATATTAGCATTACCATTTAAACAGAATTGTTTTTCATGAAGATGATCTCTCCTTATAGGGATGGAAACTTCTGTTGAAAACACTATATTGTTATTATATAAACCTATAAAGCAGGGTCAGACAATTATTTTAGGTAGAGGACTGCTTAACAAGTTGTGAAGAGCTGTTGGGGGCTGCAGAGGTTGCCCCAACCCCTGGCTGCCACGTCAGGACCGGAAGTTCCTCCACTTGCTTCCCCTCCCCCACAATACTCCTCTTGGAAGGGGGGGTTGCCATCTTAGAACCAGAAAAAAACCAAATCATACACTAGAAGTCAAACGCCTATTACATTTTATTACAAAAAAATATTTGTCATGACTTGTGATTGTGTACTTTATATAGAAGGGATTGCATAATAACTCAGAAATAAAGTGTCACTCTTTTATATTGTGTGTGTTATGATGGGGTGTGGGGGGTGGGAGTGTGACTGTGTAGGGAGACATTGGATATATTGGGGTGTATGTACATGTAAATGGGGGTTGTGGGAACAAGGTGTAGGGTGAGGAAGGACAGGGGTGTATGGACCTCCCCGAAACACTCCCCACATGGCATGCAAGCCCTACTGCCTGGCAGCACCAGCAGGCAGGGAGGTCAGAGATAGAGAGAGCCAGGAGGCTGCATGCCCCACCACCGCATGCAGTGCTGGCCAGAGGCACACTTTACCGGGCACCTGTGCCAGGCACAAACACCCTGACCTCCTCTTCTGCTACTGCTTCTGGCAGCAGGGGCTGCATGCTATGGGGGGGAGCAAGTGTGGGGTCCTTACACCCCCCACCCTGCCTTGCTGAGATCCATGTTCCCACTGCCTCTCTGGGTGCAGGCTCTGTGCTGTGCTCTGTGCTTCTGCCCAGCTGCAACTCCACCCTCCCCTCCTGCCCACCACCCCTGCTGTTTCTCTACCTGCTGCCCTGAGTGAGTTGGACTTTCAGGAAGCCAAGCAGTTTCCCATAGGGCAGCTGTAGCAGGAGCCCTGCCTGGAAGCTGCTGCTGGATGGGCAAAGCCCTTCCACCCAGGAGGGTGGGAGTAAGGTGCAGTAGAGTATGTTGGGGGGTTGTACACATGGATGCCTCACTCCCATCCTCACTGGCGGAAGGGCTGGGCAGGGCACAATTCATTGGGGGGTACCACAGGCCAGATGAGAGTGCCTGGCAGGCTATATCTGGCCCACAGGCCGTATTTTGCCCACCCCTCCCATAAAGCAACTGCTTTTGGGAAACAGGGATATTCAGAGAGGACATTAATTGTGGAATAGGTGCTTTTAAATTTTGCCCTACTGAATGAATTTAAGCAACAGCTTGAAAGTACAGGAATGGGTTACAGAAAAAAGTTGTTACACTGATTGGCCAATTCTCACCATGTTATCATGAGTCTCATAATATTTACGGCTGTTGTACTTAAAGCCTCAACTACTAAAATCATGTTGTTATCTGAAAAACCTTGTATTTCATTTCTTAAAGAAGTTTAGTTTCTAGCTCTTGAAGCCATAAGGACAAATTACAAAGTAGTGAATCCTAAATGCTCAAACAAAAGTCAAATAAAAAAATGATTACTATTTTGTAGAGCGTGCATGATTTACACCAATCCAATGGATGTCTTGGACTTCATTTCTGATTTTTGAAGGGAGATGGCAATGCAAGTATAAGATGATGATATGGAAGAAAGTGATGGGTGGGGTCCTAGGTGATGCTTGAGAAAAAGAAAGAAAGTAACCTGATCTGTCAGGTGAGAGGACCTACACCATTAGTTACTACAGGATTTAAGCTGTCATTTAAAGTACATCAACATAATATGTACCAAATGTCTCCCTGAATTAGCAGACTGGCTTGTGCCCACAACTTTGACAGAAATTAACATGCTTTGTCTCTCTCTCTCTCTCTCTCTTTTTTAAATCTTCTCCTCTCTCTATACCAACCAGGAGGGCTGGGAATCCAGGAAACAAAACCAAACCAACCAACCAGCCAGTCAACCAAACGCAGCAGAGATGTCTGTACAAGCTACAAGATTTTCAGTATGGAGAGGATGAAGGAAGATAACTGTTTCCCCCTTCCAGCAATCAAAATTATAAGGACAAAATTATGACACATCCACAGAGGAAAGGCCGACTCAAAAAAGACTCCTTTCACTAATGTGGAGTCAGGCAAAAAAAAAAAAACAACCATCAAATAGTGACATCCGGGTAGTGTTGCTGAGCTACTGAAGTTATTTCCTTATTCACCTATTGTTTTGACTTGCAGATAAGCATTTTTTTCTTTCATATTTTAAAAATCTCTCATATACATTGAAAATTACAAAACAGGCAAAGGATTCCCCATACATGTATCTGCTTTCATGAAAGAATGCAAATAAGATGGACTTCACCATGATTAAAATACTGTGGCTAGTTAACTTTTCCAACCCTAATTTGGTCCATACTCATTAAAATCAGGAAGAGGGCCTAAATCTGGGGCAGCTCTATAATTTGAATATGTAAATTAGCGCCTGTGCCTGTAAATTAGAAGTATGCTTTTTACCTCCTGCTGTACTGAATACAGATTTTGGTGCCATAGGAATATTCCAGGTCAGAGCTGAAATTCAGTCTGAAAAAGCTCTTTGTTTCTACTCGACCTGTGTGCGTGTGATAGCAAACAGTTGCCTATGAATCCACATCCAGCAGTGCCAGGTGGAAAAATCTCTCAGAGGGCAGAACTCTGCATGACAACAGGGTCTTATGCCCTCAGAAATGTGAGATGCCTTGCATAAATTGGAGCAAATAAGAAGCAAGTAAACAAAAACAGAAACATTTTTCCTAATATGCGAAGATATTAGCTAAGATTCCATCTGTATACTTCTCAGCACATACAAGCTTTAAAGTTGATGAGATCCTCATTTATATTCTGGAGAAAGGGAAGAAAACATTAAAATAATGAAGTTCAGGAAATCAGCAATAAATAAAATTAAAGCAAACAAAATACAAATACCCAGTTATAACTGTATCGTTCTTACTTGCCATTTTATAAAGCTGGGTGGAACTGTTATTAGAAGTGCTATACACCCTAACCTGCACCACCAATCTACTGTACCTATAGTTTACCATCACCCCCACCCCACACACACACACACACTCTCAATCCCTGAAGTGATCAATTTACTGGATTAGAGAAGATAGCATTTTATTTAAAAGATGACAAGAACAAGACAAAAAAAAGAAAAAAAAAAAACAACAGGGGACGAAAAGGGGCTGAACAGGAAACATGGTGAATTACAATACTGAAAATAAAAGTGCTCGTTCCTTGTATTTTGGCAATAGCATTGATTATTAAAAGTTTTTAAGCATATACCCTTTTCATCCTGCAGTTTTAATACAAAAATTGACATATTGGACATGCCTTGCATTTAAATGCTGATCTTTCTGCAGCAAATGTATTGTTGACCTAGAACAAATGTCAGGACAAATACCTTCTTTTTTAATTTAATTTCCCTCATATTTAACTGTGCTGCCTCTGCTCCCAATGCATTGTGGTTGCAGGTGCAATTCAAAAGGTGGGAAGGGAAATGGTACTGAAATGAGTTAAAATGTTGTTACTGATGATTTAAATATTAAATTAATTTGACAAATACAGGTCTTTGGCTTCCTGCAGAAAACCATTTTCAACCCTCCGATGGTACATGCTTAATATAACATAATATTCACAAAACAAGACAGGTGAAGTGAACAAATATAAATTCCTTTCTTTGGGATATATGCTCCATTCACTGGTACCTGCACCTGCTCATTAACAGTAATGGAAATTATGTATCTATATGGGGAAGAATATATACCAGTCAAGAAGCTAGTGGTTCATATATATTCGCAATTTTCCTAGCTACCCTGAACAAAACATGAAGGGAAAAGGCTGAATTCATTTTGCTTCATTTCTTTAAATTATATATAGCTGTAAATTTGATTTAATAAATCCATTGTTCAAAATTGTATTAGAACATTCAAGCAGCAATAATGTTTACTATCCCAATATAGTGTAAGCTCTTAAACACCATGTATCCTACTGAAAGTCACTGGGCAAGTTATATGGCCATGATTCTCATGAGCTTCCTTTTTGTGCTGGCAATTAGGCTGTCTGCCAGGAACTGAAATGATTAGCAGCAAATATAAATTTAATAGCTCTGCTTTGCAGTTTCCCCAGTCATTCTTGGTTCACTTATTCACTGGGGGTGTAATGTGAATCAGGTGAACGTGCAGAAAGAACAGAGGGTGCCAAGAAAAAATGGAGAATTTTTAAGGGGGCATTGTAAGGTCATTCTTGGGGGGGTGGGGAGGGGAAAGAAAGGAACCCTTCCTGTTTGAGGTTTTCAAAGCAGGGTGAGGGATTTGGTTGCACATTTTCTATTAATCTTACAGGTCTGAATTCTTGATGCTGCTTTAAAAACCTCAACTTCTCCTCCTTCTGGCCAGTTATGACATTTGCATAAAAACCCTTTTTTATGGTGTGTATGTCTAGTGCCTGTCACAATGGACCATGAAACTGACTGAGACATTTGGAAGGGGAGGAGGTTGTCATTCAAATAACAGTCAGCCAACCAACAACAGAATGTGATCTTACAGAGTCATTATTACAGGCTATATGTAAAACCCGCTTTTTGAAGTGTGTTATGGGCTTGACTCATGTCTCCTTTCACACTGTTACACTGATTTCACTCCTTCAAAAGCATTATTCATGACTGACACCGGTGTAAATAAATAAATACTCTGGCACAATGGTCCCATGACGGGTCTTTTTGACGGTTTGTTTTTTGGTTGCTTTTTATAACCATGAATCCTAGAGGGCATTATAGCAGCTGGTGATCTACCACCTTCCACCATGAGTCACTGGCCTGGAAACTGAGAATTCCTTGGTGGCAGCTGGAGAGGAGCTGTGGGAAAGCGTGAAATTCTGTTTTTGAAGAATTTTGAAAATCTGAAATTTACCTCAATTTCAAATTAGAAGCCCCAGAAGAGCTAAATCATCCATGGGGAAAAATGGAAATGAAAATAAAAATCAGCTTCATTTCCACAGAACTGCAGTTCCCAGTGGAAAATCATTTTCAAGTTTTTCCAGCTACCTATAAATCGCAAAGAAAAAAAATTACTCCTGCGCTGCCATCAAACCATGCTTTACTTCTCTAAAGACTTTAGCCATTTCCCATGAGAAGTAACAGGAATCTAGGATAGGGCTTTACAATGACCAGCTTAAATGTGTTGTGCAAATGGTACACAGAAGCTGTCCAGAAGTGAGTCTCTTTCAGGACATGTGACAGCTATCCACACTACTTTTCCACAGCAACTTACAAACTAATCCTAGGTAAACAAGGTAAGTGAAAGGAGATGACGTGCCTTTGTTCACAGGTTTACTGCCTAACCCAGCAAGACTGACAGAAGATAAATAGTCTGATAAAATTTAGATGACTGCAAATACAGCCATTCACTGAAAGTTGCTATAATTTAGCTGAGAAAAGCTGTTTGTAAAACTACCTGAGGAGCTTGCAATATTATCTTTTTTTTTTTTTTTTTTCTTTTATGGAGTCTCTGAGAAAACTGTATTCCAGTGCTGGCTGAACACAATGCATTCTCTTCCATAATAAACAATTACACATTCCCGTTATTATCTTTTATTGCTGTGGCCTTTGTTTCTGCTACAATCCCAAACTCCTTTCCATACATAGGGGGAATAAGGGCCTTAGAGTCTAAGCAAAAGAACCTTCCTGTTTTGTCTGGAAGTCACCAGGCACACCCATCTTACTCTGCACTAATAGCATTGCTGGGGGAACAATAAGTAGTAATCCTGCTGTTATTCAAGCTCAATTAATGGAGTTAGGTCAGGGATTAATTTGAAATAAATTAAGTAAAACAACAACAACTTTCCATGCATGCTTCAATGTTTACATGCAGAATTGTCTACTGAACACTTTGGCTCTGCTTGTACTATTGCTTCTTTCAACTAAAAGCCATGTGTCACTTCAATGCAAGAGGCACTCTCAAGTTCCATTCCATTTTATAACCCTGCCCCCAAACAAAACAACAGAGAATTGAAGATAGAAGGAAGAAATGAAACAATAAAACAACATCCCAGATTCATTGCATCTAGTACTTTGCATGCAATAAAAAACGGTACTGGAAAAAACTGCATCCATCTACCAAGTACTGTAAGCCAAGTGTACAATCTAGTATATTTGAAAAGGTAAGCATGTTCTTGCTTTCTGATCTTTCCATTCTCTCTGTTTCACAGCTTGTCCAAGTGAAATCAGTTACAACACTTCGTTTCCCTTGACTTGTAAAAACCATATAAGAACTGGTTGGGAAGAGAACAATTTTTCATATAATAGTTTTGGCACAATCAACCACTCATTCCTCCAACCAAAATGCCACAATGTTTTCAAAGATAAAAAGAAATGAGGTAAATTTAAAAGAAATAAATGACTCCTATAATTTCTTTTCTCAAATGTACTGTTGCCAAAGATGAAATGGCATTGATTTAAACAGCGATTTAAACAGCTAAAAAGAAGAATTATTTCCTGAACCCCAAAATTATTAGTTATTTAAAACATCTGAATAATACACTACGAACACTCCTTTTGGGCCCTAATCCTCAAAGTTGTGTCACAGTAACTGTGCTAGATATTTTAGGAAGATGCTGACAACAAAGCTGATTTGTACTTAAGATTGGAGATGGATGAAGAGGTTTAAAAACAGAAATCTGACCTGAACCATCCATCAAAGCTTCAGCTCAACCGAACACAAACTTCTTAAGTTCAGAAATGTTAGGTCTGGAGAAATTTGAGGAAAAAACAGCCTCATCTCCCAGCCACTGCCTTTTGCAGTATACAATAGGAGACTTTAGATTAAAAATGTGATTATGACCCTATATTCTTCATCACTGTGTGCCGCTGGACTTGATGGTTCTAATTTGGAGAAGAGGATGTAGCAGGGAGCCAGGTGCCTGATTTTGTTCACACAGGGGTGCAAGTGTGAAGCAATGAAGTCAGAGGAATTATACAAGTGCAAAACTGGAGAGTCTTTCCAGAACCCAGCCCCCAATCCTGACTTCAGGACTTCTCTCCCTAGGTAGCCAGTCCTTTTCCAGCCCAATTCTGAAGATGGAGGAAGTATGATAATTCAGATAAGCATTTTCTCTAAATCAAATCTCTAAACCTATTGAATCATGGAGCAGTGATCAATACCTTTCAGAGCTCCTATAGCGATCCCAGTACTTCTGGGAAGCCAAATAATAGCTTCTTCATAGCTTGGTCACTCTCTACCTGTTTCTACTAGTCTAACTCTTGCAGCTCACTCTTTTCCTCTTTTCCTTCCTCCACTATATAGTTTTTGAAAAATTTAGATTTCTTGCCTGGTGCCAGACCTGACTCCTCCCTCACTTCAATTTTTAAAACAATCAGGAGTCTCTGAAGTAATATATGCACTAGACTAGGCACCATTATTCATATAACCAGGAATTAAGGCCTTGACCAAAACCCCTCTGAAATGAAAGGCAGGATTTCCACTGACTTGAATGGTTTTTAGATGAGTCTTATATGACCCTCAAATACTGCAAAGAGAAATATATAGGGAGACCCATGTGCCTGTGTTTTATGATGCTTATTAACATTGTGACAAATTTAACTATAATCTCATTCTCACACTGATAAGAGGAGCTATTTTTCAGAACTAAAAAGAAACTGAAGGAAAGGGCAGTATAATTACAAACTAGATTCAAGGGTCATTTCAAATGTCAAAGCAGCATCATAAGTGTGTGGAATCTTGGGCATCAAGATGTGAATACAGTTTCTTACCCACATACCTCTTCCTTTTGAAACAAAACACAGCTAACATACCCTACTACATCTCTCTTTCTCTCTAATAAAACTCTGGATTGCTGTGAAACTATAAAATGTTTACGAACTCACTCCCTTCTAGCAGTCCATTTTGTTTCACTGCATCTCTCAGGCTGACTTGTCTCACCTTAGTTTTCTCAATGAGTGAAGGAAAAGAAGGCACTAAAACAATTACTGAAGAGGATGTTACACCAAAAGAAAATGCAACCAAAACCTAGACTTTTGTGGCATGGAAAGAACTGAATCTTTCACTTTATACATTTTCCATACATAAATCCATCAGTGATCCTAAATATGAATTGAAAAATCTGCCCACCCATTCATTGTTCCCAGCTCCATAGCTTTTGAGTGCTCTACACATTAATCAAATTTATCCTCATAAAACTCACAGGAATAATAGACATAGAACTGAGATGCAGAAAGATAAAAATGATTTATTCACAGAAATAAAAATGTCTGTGGCATAGCCCAGATCTGGGGGCATCTGATGAAGTGAGCTTCAGCTCACGAAAGCTTGAGGTTATACATACAATTTATATCCATCTATCTACCCATCTATATCTCTCTATATATAGATAGACATAAAATTGTAGGTATAACCTGAAGCTTACAGATAAATAGATAAATAGATATACATATATACACACACACACTTTATATGCATACATACATATATACACACATGCATACACATACACACAGATATATAGATCTATCTACCTATCCATCTAAAATACACCCCCCCACCCACCCTCTTTGATCAGTCTCTAAGATACAAATATACTATCCTTTCTATTCAGCTCTTTTATCAAAAAAATTCTCTATGAATTGCCCAGGCTGTCCCCGGACTTTGGAGGGACAAAAAGCCCCCAGCACAGGGCTTTCCCTCCCCCCAGGTGCTGTGTAGACCTGGACTAGAGGGGTCTGTTCCCCTGCCTGCCCACATGGGCTGAGAGATGCAGACTGGAAGCAGGCAATAGAGAAGAGGGGTGGAACAGTCCCTGCTCCACTGGAGAAGACTGCACAACCCAGGGCTGTAAAGCATCCTGGCATGCTGGGGGACTGAGTTAGCTTGCACCAGGAAGGGATCTAGGACAGAATTTTCATAAACCAGTTTGACCAAATCAGTTAGTCTGATACTACCTCCATCCAAGTTTATCTTAAACCGGTTCACGCCATTTTGAAAGTGGCTAAAGGGCACTGAACTTCTGTTCTGGTACAGGTTTAAACCAGTTTCCAATCACTTAAACCAGTTTGTGCGTCACTTTTGTCCCTAGCCTCAGAGATTAAAGTTACAACTTAGTTTGCATCTATGCAGAACACTTCAGACATCAGTGAAAGAGTTAGTTTGGATACTGAAAGCAATCTAGTCATGGAAGCACTCCGCATGGGGGTAATTTGCTCTGCATCAGATTATTTACCCTGGTGACGGGCAAAGCTTTGTGTTTCTAAAACTAGATTGCTGCTGGTCCTCAAATAAACTAGCTCACTTATAGCCAAATCAGGTATTTCTATGCTGCACTGTAGTGTAAACATACTTTTTGAGATGTTAATAGTATTAAAAAGGAAGATTACCAACCCCCAAATGGAAAAACACCCTGTTTTTGGGAAGGCAGATTAGGACAGAGCCGAACCTTCAGATCCCTCACCTTCCCTTTCTTGCTTAACCCTGCTGAAACCCTAGCTGCTGCTGAAGACTGGCCTCCATATTATAGCCACTGACTTTGGTTTTCACTGGTGTGTGCTTTTTTTTTGTTTTGTTTTTGCATTCCTGTGCCAAACCCCACACATTCCCAGAAGAGGCAGCACATTACTTCAACCCAGCTTGCCTGATGTGGCTTATGGATGTTGAGCATCTGCTAAGTTTTGTCAGTGCGTACTTGAGCCCCAGAGCACCCATGGAGTCAGCATCTATGCCTCTATGGGTAGATCATGATTTTGAAAAGAAATAACAGCATTCTGAAAGGCTACAAAATGAGATAGAGACCAGGAGTAGCTAAGGAACAAAAAAGGCGCCAGAAGAAAGTTTACCTTGATTAGTGGAACATCAAGACCTTTGAAAAGGAGAGACCACTATTAACACCTGTGGAATGAAGAACAATAAGCCATTAAGTCAACCGACTCCCTCCAAATAGAAATGCTACTGCAAGCAGGAATCAATTATTCCAGGAAGAAAAATCAGCTTCCCTGATTTTGGGTGGTGATTTTTGGAAAAGAGGTTCATGGTATATGAGTATATATAGTATGTTATGCTGAAGGAGAAAAGTACATGGGGAAAAAAGTGAATTACAGAATTCTGCAATGAGTAAGGGCTTGAGGGCTCCAACAATTGGCTATGAAGCATATATAGACTAGAAAAGCTTTCATTGTTTGGTTGCTGATTCAAATAAGTACTGGTCACCCGCGGGAGAAAGCTGGTACAACACTCTTCAGTGACTGATCTGAAATGAACCTGCTGTTGATGGTCTTGACCTAGTTTCAGCACAAAAGGAAATGCGTTAAAGTCACCATTAGTCATTTTGACAGAGAAAAGTAGCTTGCCGTGTTAATTTGAAATAAGGCAGAAGGCAGGACAGGGTGGCCCCATGGAGACTAACTGGTTCAGAGAAGCTTATGCTTTCATAGGCAACAGCCTCCTTAGGCAAGTTCCTAAAAGCTCCCCCTGTCCCTCCCCCAGTTCAGTAGTGTCTCTCTTAGCATACACTTGAAGTTTTAGCTAAAATTGAGTCTGGGTTTGGTTTAAGGCACATTGTGAAATAGTTTCATGAAATTTATATTTCCAATGTCCAGGCTTTATGCAAGTCCTGGCCATTCTCACATCCACAGTGTGTAGCCTACATCACCAACAGGCATAGGTTTAGCTGAGTGCTAGTCCCCCTCCATCCCTGCAGAATTCACACTTTACCAGTAAAGCAACTCTACAGCATTGCTCTTGTTGCTAGAAGAGCAACAGCTGGGACAGGCAGATCATGCAGTGGCAGCTGCAGCAGCAGCATTAGCTACAGCCAGGGCCTGTTTTGGAGTTCCCAGAACATGCAAGACTCCTGCACCTCTCCCCACTCTCAGAACCTGCATGCCTCCAGAGTTCAGGAGCACCCCTCTGCTCTCAGGACTCATGCTCCTTTTTGCTCTCCTGCACGGTTTGCCCAGAGTACCAACCCTGCTTGTTATAAGTCTACATGGTATTAGGATTCCAGTGCGCCCCTTACCGCTATGTAAAAGCCCTTTGCACCCACCCCTGAAATCTTTTTGCTTCACTGGAAGTTTGGGGTGCTTAGAACCTCTCATAATCAGACCAGTCAGTGATTACTAACCAAAAAAAAAAAAACAAGCCCCAATCCCCCCCCGCCATAAAATCCACTGGGACTGTTCTGTACCAGCCAGAAGCCTTATACATGCCCACAAGGTTTTAAAAATATCTCTACTAGCTAGAGGGTTTTGGGTATGGCTTGTCTGTTACAGCACCTTGTCTGAGCATTATGCCTAAAGACAGTGAAACTGGAAAACTGCCTTCTACATGCACATAGATAGTCAACGTACTGCTGTCTAATCATAGAGAAGTATTTCGTATTTGTAGTGTTTCACACCTCCGTGTAGGAGTGTAGATATGTATGATTTTTTTCTAATTGGTTTTTAGTCAAATTGTTCCACTGAGAACAAGTTCCTGTGCATTTGCAGAAGACTGAGGAATTAGAGTATATAATGCAAATGCTACTCTGGCTTTTAAGCACTAAATTTTGTGCACCTGCATTCTGAACACTTTTCTTGGCTCTTATCTTCTTTTCTTTTTTGTATGACAATGATATGATTGAAAGATGTTTACTTCGCCTCCCCCTATTTATTTATATTGGTTTCAGTATGCCAAAAAATAGTAGGATGGTTTTTCTAAGTGGAAGGGCTATTGTCTTTCTGCATGGAATGGAAAGAACAAAGGGATAGTGAAAACAAAGCTGGATTTTTTTTTTTATTTCTCCTTATAACATCCAGGATTGAAGAGTGCAAGTCCCATTTAGGCTTACATAAGGGACTTTTGGTCAGGTCTCTTTCAGTGCTGGTTCCAAGTAACAATATATTTTTAAAAAAATACCATTTAAAAATAATGTTATTTCTAAGGCAACTCCATTGTCATTCTCCTCATCCCCAAAGGGCACTATTAGGAACAGAGTGCACTGAGAACACACAATTCAATAGAATGAAATGATTCATACGGTAAGTGAACTAGGGAAGTTTGAGTTCCCAAACCAATCTGTCAAAATCGGACTACAATAAAAAGTAAAATGGTAAAACAGTATAAAAATAACTGGCTAGGGTTTCAGCCTTCTAAAGCTGTAAAGGGTTTTTAAAAAAGAGGCAGAAACTTTGAAACTAAAGAAAGTTTTTTATTCTTTTTTCTTGAAAAGGAAGAGATTCCTGGAGGTCAGCTCCATCAAGGAAATTCAATTCACAATTCAAGCTTGTCAGTTTCAAAGCCAGGATGCTGCTCTTTTAAGAGGCAGAAAGAGGCAGCTCCTCCTGTGTAAATCAGTGCAGACACATTTTTTTCTAACAGATTTATTTCTTTACCCATTTATTTGTTTGGTGTCAGGATGCTTAATAGCATAGTGGTTTAAATAAATAAATAAAGCCAAACCAAACCGAAATCTAGGTCGAAAGATTTAAGCATGGTGAAGTGGGGGGAAACTAGATGATAAATGCTTGCAGTAAAAGGTGACTTTCCTGAAATACACGGGGAAATAAAATAAGACCTTCAGTTTTGAGGAAAAAAATGAAAAATGACTGACATCAAGATGAAAGCCAACTCACTTCGTCATCAGCACAGGGCTTGTGAGCATCTGGGAAACTAGATTCTCATTTCTTTTGTTTTATTTCTTCCCTAATAATCACACTAATAATATATTTTAAAGAGTGGGTAATTCTTGCCAAAATCCAGATGCAAAATGGCTGACATGCTGCAATATCAAGTATTATTGTAAGGGACACTGAAATCACATTTCAATTTGCTTCCCTGATACGTTAGGAAGTGGGGGGAGCGGTGGAAGAGAGACCCCTCACATTTTTCACAGTAAAGCCTACAGGCCCAAATATAGCTGAAAGAAAATAATGTAGTACAGCAGGAATAGCTCATTGTCATTTGGATGTGCCTCCTTGTTGGAGCCAAAACACTACTGTCCCACATCCAGTGGGAGAAACTGAGAGGTAGGGTATTTTCCCTCAAGGGCATGTCTACCCATGGGCATCTAATATGTATTGGCCTGATTTAAGGTGCACATCTACACATGTGCACCCTTAATGTGCCTTAAAAGTGGCAAATTTAGGCACTATTAGTTAAAGTGCATTAAAACACGTGGGGACTTCAGCACTGGGTCTGCCCAGCCACTAGGGGTCAGCCAATCCCAGCCCCAGGGCTCCTGGCTGGCCGCCTTGTCTCCTCCAGGGCTAGGCTACTCTCTGGCAGCCCTTAGCTGTAGGGTATAAAAGCCTCCAGCAATTTTGTGTCTTGGGGTGCATACATCAGGAACCTGGACAAGCCTGTTCCTATGTACAGGAGCCCACCAAGCCCTGTGGGCCCTCCTGGACAGGACCCAGGCAGCCTCTGCCCATCCTGTCTCCTAGCTGGAGCTGCTCCTTGGCCACAGGTGTGTTGCAAAGGGCTGCAGTCTGCTGCATCCCTTGCCCAGTCCCGAGATTCCTCCCATGCTCTCTATGACAGCAAAGCCAGCACCTGCTCATGGCTCCTGCTCACCCCCAACTCTGTCTCTTTGTATGCACTGTGGTGAAGTACCTTAGTGAGGAGGGTGTGCTTTCATGATGGCTGCCAAGTGCTGGCAGCCGGCTTTGGCTTCAACATGGCTGCCAAATGTTGGCAGCCATGTGTCTGGGGGCTGAAGCTCCCCCATTGCTGAGTTGCACTGACCTGGGATGAAAGTTAGTCCCAAATCCTACCACGAGTAGACACCTGCCAAAAAACACTTAATGCACACTGGTTTAATGCACATTAAATCTAAGCCCATTTAAATTCACATGTAGATATGCCTACTATGTACTGTACAGAAGTGCACAGACTGTGCCATTCTCTCAAATGGGTGCAGCTCCTATTCCCTATGACTGAACTGCTCCCCAAAAGGCTGTGTGGAGGGAACAGTATGGGGCTTCCTGAAGCACAAAGACTGCAATTATTTGTCCTGTGTTTAGATTATATGGTTGGAAGGCATCACCAAGCAAGGACCAGGTACAGTCTAGTTCCACATCGTTACAAGAACCCAAATCAAAATGAGAAGTCAAGGTGCTTTCACTGTGCAACCAAGAGCAGAATTTAGCCATTTTTTATTAAGACTGTTTTTTTTATAGAAAGGAAGTCATGTCATGTGGAGACTCACCTTCATACATGACAGCTTTGTTCTTTGATACAGAAAGTTGACAATATTCTGCATACCGTATCTGAAATAGCATACTCCATGCACACCCCTTAGCTGGGTGTCAAATCAAAAGCCCACTGAAGAAGCTGAAAGTCTTCTCTGTTACTGTAGTGGACTTCAAATCATTCTCCCTGGTCTAGTCCTTACTCATGTGAGGATTCCTGATTTCAGTACTAGCATAAATAAGGAGCACTGGTTTGAGTACAAATGGGATCTTGTCTTTTTTACAGCAAAGTAACTATAACAAGGCTTGCTTTTATGACCCATTGTGTAAAATATTACTCAATAACCATTTAAATTCATAAAAAAAGCCTGTCACTAAAAAGCCCTACATGCAGCACTCCTCATGGCACCTGCCAAAGGAGGCTTTTAACTCAAACACTACTTCCTTATGTGTCAGTGCCAAAAGCTTAGCCACCTCTGCTCTTCAATGTTAAAATTACAGCCATTGTTCTGTCAAATGAATAGTTTTATGACAGGTATTTAAGCTAATTTTTGACACCTGGAATAATTAAGTGGGGCTGAACTAACTTGGAATTGTGTGTTTGGTATAGTACTAGTTAATAGGAAGAATTCATCTCCAGCACCCCCCTTATTTTTTTGCATTTAATTGTAATGTACTATTTAATTAGTAAACCTAAACCTCAGTCACCAACACTGTATTCCAGGGTTCCACACACCACCATAGAGGACAGCTTAACAGGCAGTTTAAGCTGAGAAGCAAATCTTCCTGATCAGCCAGATGCAACGATCAATGGGATATATACCCTGTCCCGGGGAGCTAGAGAGGGACTTACTGGCCCAGCAGGAAGAGGAGCATGCAGCACCGCCGGAGAGACCCGCGCGACACGCCCGCCGTTTGTTTATACTAATGCGCTCAGAAGATGACGTCAGCAGAGGCAGGTGGCCGGCAGGGATAAAAGCAGCCACAGAAGAAGGAAGGGGGAGCACAGAAGAGCTGGGACCGGATCCGGCGACAGGAGGGGCAGAGAGCCCCAGAGCGGAGCAGGCAGCAGCTCCGACGATGGGAGAGGTGGAGAACCCCAGAGCACAGTGGGAAGCAGCACCGGCAGTGAGAGGAATGGAGAGCCCCAGGGAAGGGCAACTATCAGTCCCACTGGAGAGGAGAGCAGCATCGACATCCAGCAGCAAGGCTCCGGACGAGCGAAGGCAGACAGGGTGGCAGGAGGTGGCTCATGACAGAAGGGGAGCCCAAAGAACGTCGAACGAGATACCTTCGGGCTACAGACCTGAAGCCAGCGAGACCCACAGGCCGAGTGCTGGGGCAACGGTACAGCGACGCATCCCTTCTAAAGGGGGCGAAGACTCGGGAGAGCCCTGAGAGGGTGGAGTCAGGTGGAGGTCACCGCCAACCAGCCATGACTAGAAGCTTAAAGGGGGCATTAGGGAGGCAAGGGCTGGATACAGCCCGGGAGGGCCCAGGGAGGTCCGGACAGGATCCTCAGTCGGTAGAAGGGTTGAGAAACTGGTCTTTAAGTTGGTTATAGGTTTGTTTTCCAGTTGAAGGATTACCTTAGCAGGGACAGCTGTGGAGGCATATTCGTGGGAATACGGCAAGGGTGCGCTAGAGAGTTGGAACCAGTGCTGTGACCCCATGCAGTGTCAAACAGGGTGGAGGAAGGAGGGAAAGGGGACAGGCTGGGTCGCAAGTAACCCGACAAGGGCAGGACAAGTGAAGGGGAACTACCATCCCATCGATAAGAGATCTGACCTATAGAAGTGAAAGCACTAGAGGTGGCGTAAGGCCGGGGTACAGGGGTGGCGGAGCCCCACGTCGTCACTGCCAAGGGATCCTGGGCCATGGAGCACTCCACGAACTGACTTTAAACTGAACATAACATCAAGTCATGGCGGGCGAGAACTAAGGCGGGGACTGGGCTGAAAGATCTGCTCCTACCCCATAGTAATTCCGTGGGAGAAGCGTCATCCCTTCACTGAAGGAACCACTTACAGGTGGGGACCCTAATCCGGCAGTCACATACCCGTATCAAAACAAGGCTGCTCAGGAAGGATCCATACTCTGGAGCAAAGCTATGGGATTGAATACAATGTAGGGCAGGTGGCAGAGGAGGTTTGGGGGTTGGCAGAAAGCAGTAATCGATGAGTGAGCAAAGAACTTCTGTGCAACAGTAGTGGATTCTATAGTTTAAATCTATGAAAGGAGTGGTAGCAGAAGGGATGTACTGCTTCTCCATAGCAGTTGCAGGTTTCAGCCCCCCTAAGACCATATCTTAATTGCTATTAACTCAGTTATTTATACTTGAGTTAACTCTGCAGAGTTAGTTTAGCTAGAGAAAGAACAGCTACACTGTTGGCAGACCATTAAAACCCCTCCACATTTGATTTATGATGTGGATGGGATGAGACGCAATTTAGGGTATCACTTAAGTCATGAGTTGTGTTAACTGCAGCATAAAGCTCAAATCTGTATAAATTAGGGGGAGGTAACCTATGATTTACAGGGGCTTTTGTGTTATTTGGCAGTGTTGGGCTTTGTGTTTGCAGTACTGTACCTAAGTAACTGGAAACTTTTCTGTGCTGCATTATAGCCAGTCAGCAAGGAGAAGCAGTGGCAGGGGTCAGGTTCTAGCCTCAGCCCACCTTAGATCCAAGCTGGGTCATTTCAGCCTACCTCTGGAAAATTTTGCTAAATGCTAGCATAGATATTTTTAGAAAGCTTTACATACTAGGGTCCTGTATCAGAACTCAGTTGAATTGGCCACACTGTCCCCAGAATTTTGCCAAAATTTCTTGCTACTGTTTACTTACCCTAATCCTTGCTTCTGTTTTATATCCATTCAGTTAGAATTGTGAATGCTGGCATAAGTAAAAATCAAGCCTATTCTAACTTCAGCACATACATATTCACCAGCTTACCCAACACCTCTGTTTGGTCAGAGTCTTGTTTTCCTATACTCAGTGGCAAGCCACCTCAGATTTAGGCCCTTAAATAGGGTTTGTTGGGTTTTTTTGCATTACTTTCTTTAACTGGTTATTACTTAACTATGTTTAAAATTAGATCACTTCCTATTGTGCGGCTCTCTAACATTTTACTTCATTCAATGTAATGGTTTCATTGATCATTACCTAGAAAATAAATGAAATTTTTCACCTTAAGATTTCAACTTATCAAATTCAAGACCCATAAAAGGATTATTTTATTTCAATACTCTGCTTACTTTGGACATGAAACTCATTGCCACAGGAAGCTGCTAATGGCAAGATGGTAAAAAGGGATTTGATATTTAAATGATTGTTGAAAACCACAGTCAGAATTGTTAATGTTAATAGCATTTTGGACACGTTAAACCTCATGCCTCTTTGTTAGAAGGCAACCTTCAACTATTAGGGATCAAGAGATGAAACCTGCTGGGCAGGTAAGTTATCCTATGTATACAGTGGGGTTTGTATAGCTTTCTCCAAAGCATCAGACATTAGCTGCCAAAAGAAGCAGGATATGGGACAAGATAAGGGCTGTCCAAATGATAAGCAGCAGGGGGTCAAACAGCCCATGGGCTGCACCAGAGGAGATGATGGCATGCTCGCAGGCTGCACCAGGACATGCTGCTAGGCCCTAGGGCCACACACCATGCAAGAGCCCCCATTTCTGGTACATTCATTTCTCATATCACTTCCCCTCCACCACAGCACTATGCACCCACAGCCTGATCCTCAGCTTCCCAGGCTGCACTGGTCTGCCCTATCCTCTGGGGTGAGGGCAGGAAGCAGAAGGAGGGAGATCACATAGACTCCAGGTGCTGTTGCAGTCAGAGTGAGGGCAAAAGTAGCAGCTGGAAAGGAGCTGTATGCAGACCACAGGCCACCAGTTGGACAGCACACGACAAGATAAAACTAAGATTTGTTCTATATCCAAGTTATTACATGTTTCCCTTTACACCAGCCAAAGGGGCTGCAATACACGAGTGTTTTTCAACATGTTGATCAGTGAGACATTTACGTTTGTACATCTATTTAGTATGATTACCCTTTGAATTATGCATTACAGCGTATCAGGCTCAAATGACTGAAAATGATGGCTTTTCAGGGAACACCATCACTTTGAAGAAAAAACATCTCCATGTAAGTGAGTGCAGAAGCAGCAGACAAATGCTATGCTGCATATATATCTTCCCCATGCATACAAAAAACTCTCTTTCTTCTTCCTTTCTCACCTCCTATCTCCAACTACTTCTCTTCCTAGTGAAACATGGTAACACTGAATAGATAATATTGCTACTTTTATAATCTACAGATTTCCTGTAGACTTCCAGCTAGCCAGGATTAGCTATCAGGGACTGACAAATTCCAGTTGTGCTGTAGCACATGAAAGCATACTGGTATTTCTAGAGAAACTCAGTGTTAGACTGTGGAATCCATCCCCAGGGGCAGGACATGCTGGCATAAAGGCAGAATATTACAGTCTGAAGTTTGTATCTGTTAAAAAGAAGCTTCACAGAAGAAGAAAGCCTTTTCCTATAAAGCACTGGAATTCTTTAATACTTCAGCCACCTTGTATTTTCTAATGAATTCATTTCAATGACCACTTACATTACACCCTACTACTGCAACACAGGAAACCCTCGCTATTCACAAACTCTGGATTTGCGGATTCAAATATTCATGGGTGAGGGCAGAGCCAGGAGGCAGGCGGAGAACGAGAGCCAGGGACATTGAGGGAGGCAGCGGTGGCAGCATCTTCTCCCCCAGAGGCAGCTCAGAGCCACAGTGGTGGTGGCGCTTGGCGGGGAAGGGGTCAGTCCCCAGGAGCTGCGGGGGAGCCCCAGGGATGGGGAGGGAGGCGGCACCAGCATTTTCTCCACCATCGCCACCCTTGGGGGGGAGGGAAGGGCGGCTGTGGGGTCTGACAGGGAGCCCCATCAGTATTTGTGGATTTTGCCATTCGCACGGATTTCCAGAACATATCCCCTGCGAATGGTGAAGGTCTTCTGTACAAATAAAGCAAATGAAATGAAACCAGCCTGAAACCATTAACAATGGTGACTATTTTTTTTTCTTTTCAAAGAAGGATGCCCTTCACAGTATTTCAAAAACAACTGACAGATGATGATTTGTGCCCATCACAAAAATCTGGATGTATATATTTATAAACTCAGTGGTAAATTAATCCATACTGCCTAGTGTTTATTTAGAAAAGGCAACATTTATTTTAATTTTCCATCTAAACAAGTTCTCTAAAGAAGAAAAGCGTTTCTGAAGCACAATAGTAGCACTAGTGAAAAAGATACAAAATAAACCATTACTGTCTGCACCTGTTTTTGGATTGTTTGAAAATAGTCTGCTTTTGGGAGGAGATTACACAAAACAGTATCTGTGAAGATGGACTGTTGAGCTCTTTGGTTTTCAAAAATGTCAGTGTTAAGTGACTAGAAACAGAGATAATCTATATGCCATCAAGTGAACTAAACCTAATGTTACTGCTAATGAAGACTTGGAAAGAACACATTCATTAGTTGTGTAAAATGACATTAATTAGTGGTACTGGTACCACTTCCACTGTACTAGTTAAGCTCAAGGCAAACATGCCTTTCATGTTATGTGAGACAGGTATTTCAAGAGAAATCTTAATTTGATACTCTCTCTTATTATACACAGTGTACAGCATTACTTAGAAACTCCTGCAGTTAAAAAAAAAATACATCAGACTGAATTGCTTCCTTGAGCAAGAACATTTCTGGGCTCCATCTTGTAATTTATAGGTAGGTAAAATAAAAGCTTGTACATGACCTTCCCAACTATACAGTTGATCCAATAAAAGATAACACCCATAAACTTCTTTGCCCTATGCAGATAATGAAGCTTCAGAGTAAAGAATAGGCCATTTGTAAGAATATGATTCTCCAGATCTATGATTTTCAACAATAAATGCATTCAGTAGACAGCAAGTGAGGAGAGTGGATGCATGGGCTGGAGGAAGAGAGGAGATGGGTTCAGCCCATGCTTATATCTCTTGTCTTCCACTACTCATCCCTTACATCAGTGCATATGAAGCACCTCCATGAACTCATTCCAACTGATTGGGTCCTAGGCTCTTATCAGGCACCCATAAATCCTATTAATGCCAGAGAATTTCACAGCTAAGTAAAATTCCCACATGACATTTTTGTTTCCATGCTTTTCAAATCAAAGGTGTTCTGCTCCATATTTTTGCACATGCACACACATACACGTGTACACACATTCACATGCTATAGATATATATTTCAGTTGCAGAAAAACCCTGTTGTGTTTAATTAGTTATTGCTAAGAGAACCTGTGTGACTTCTGGTTAATGAATATTTTACAAGAGGGCAAAAGTCATCCAATCTGGGATTTGAGACAAGGTCTGATACATTGGGAAAGAGCAGGCATAAGAAAGGAGATTCTACAATACTGCCATTACCGGCAGAAGTAAAGCTTTCACTTTGTTATTTTTAGAGTGTCTAGCTGTTTGTTTACAGAGAGAGTTTGCAGTATAACCCAAAGCACAGATACCTTGTTATAGCAGCCTTGCCAAACAATACTTCTGGTCACCATATTATAAAAGAAAGAAAATAAAGAGAGAAATTTGGAATGTCACAGTTTGCTAAAAGTGAAAAACCAGAGCTCTGAGAAAAGATGAAGAGACCTACCTTTGTTCAGTCAAGAGGAAAGATGACTGAAAGGAGACATGTAGCAAGGACTAAAAATATGTAAGAGGATGTTATAAAGATGACAGGGACCAATTACTCTCATCAGTCAATGAGGACAGAACAAGAAATAATGAGGATAAGATACAGTAGGGAAAACTTAGGCAAAATATTAGGAAAAACTATAAAAGTCTAAAACCAATCAGATAGTGGAATGAGCTGCCAGTAGAGAGTCATTGTGTACCATCAAGCCTAGAGAAGATTCCCATCTAGTACTGATGGGTTTGGAACACCTAAATCTATCCTAATGTGAGGCTTACAGATTGGATGCATTGGTTCTGGCCTAAATCCAGTCCTGAGATAAGGGTTTAAGCTCTGCGTGGAAGTGTAACAGTGAAAATAGATGGATTCCTTGCTTCATTTGTCAGGGTGTTCTGTGCCAAGGCAGTGATAGCCTCTATAGCATAGGAGGTAGAACAGTAGGCACAACCTGTTGCTTCCTCTTCTTGAAAGATTTTAATTCAATTAATCAGTGCAATAACACCCTACCCCGAACACATCATGATCTCCAGTCCTTGTGCAGTGTACTGGGGAAAGCTGTAGGATGCAGAGAGCAGAGGGTTCATCAGCCTATATCCTCTGTTGCTTACTCTTCCAAGGCAAAGCAGGACAGAGATTTTAAGTTCCTTTAGACTCTTCCATAACCCCAGCATGTGATCCTCTACCACCAACAGTAGCAAAGCTATGTCCTGTAATACTCAAACTTCCCCTGCTTCAACAGTGTGTAAAAAACCTGCTGGGCAGCTAACTCAGGGCCATTCCAACTGCTTGCCATAAAAATCTCTGGAGTTCATTACCAATGGGCAAACCTTGACATTACAACAGGATGGACAACATGCTCCTCACTCTATTTTTGCATGTCCATCATAGGATTTATCATTTTCCTTTTTTTGTGTCCTTGTGACAAGGTATTTAGCAGATTTGCAGATTAATTAGAATCTGACATGTCATTCCACTGGCATTTCTGCTATGGCCTCAAATTTGTGACCTCTGGCCTGTCAACCACGAGCCTTAGCACCCATGCTGCTACAGCCCCCACCACCCAAGTCATGTAAAAAGAGTGAGAAACCTTTTTTAACAAAAA
The DNA here is from genome assembly GCF_001723895.1 of Crocodylus porosus. Classification (NCBI taxonomy): domain Eukaryota; kingdom Metazoa; phylum Chordata; order Crocodylia; family Crocodylidae; genus Crocodylus; species Crocodylus porosus. The sequence goes on along the minus strand of NW_017728943.1, from coordinate 49,639,454 downwards.
TAAGATTTTCCTACAACTACGCTTGTTGGGGAAGTCAAAACGTTTCACAGAAAGACAGCAATGAAACAATCAATGGGAAGGGTGGAATTGGGGAAGAAACCTGACCTTTTCAGTCTGAGACTGGACTTTTTGACAATCCAGTTTTTTTAAAACATTCATGTAGGGTTGTATTCATTTTAGTATTGAACACAAACCATGCTGAAATTTTGAGAGCTGTTGCACAATAGAATGGCCATCCTGCACTCTGCTTTCCATATATATATTCCTTCTATCTCCCTTTTTTTAAAGCACGTAATTCATTGTCTTCATATGCTGACAACTAGACTTGGGGCCTAACTTACACAAATGAAATTCTAATTGAGATGCAACCTCTCTTACAGTTCAGCTGCTGGAAAAAAGGTAAGCCCAAAGTTATGGCTTATAGAAAAGGACCACTAAGAGTTTGAAGTGTGGACAGTCTGACATTGCATTGAAATTTGGTCATAAAGCATGACGCTTGATGTATTCAAAAAAGTTCTGGCTCCTGAAGGAAGACTGTGCATGAGAATTTACTTTTAATTTAAAAACAATATTTTTAACACTTAGGGTTGACCTGTGAAGCCAATGAACTCAGACGCAGAAACTGGAAGGGAACTAACATGTTAGTTTTTTTTGTAATCTTGTGATACTGAAAGACATGACTCAGTTTTTGAAGGGTTAGGTCTGACTGATTTTATAACTTTTCCAATGCAGCTGAAGTATGTTTATAAAAACCCAAAACATTATTTTTCTTATTGTAACAAAACTGTGACTGTAAAATACCTTCCTCACTACCAGTATGTTACATAGGATAACTTCATGATTCACGTATATTTCTGTGGGGCCTCTATATTTTCATTTGCAGCAAAACGTCTGTTAATGGTAAGCAAGTGAACAAGAAGCACAGTGAGTTAATTATGATGACATGCACTAGACGAAAGTGTTACATAAACTACTCAGTTCATTATACTATGTGCAGAATATCCCTACTCCATTACACAAAAAAAAATTCTGTCTACTCCACATGTTGATGAAACATATATATTATGGTCACTTTTTTTTTTGTTACATCAAATGAATTTTTGAACATTGGGAAAAGCAGTTACATTTTGAGAAAAAAATATTTAAATGATTTACATTTTTTAAAATGCAACAAATAATTTCAATTTAAATGTATTCTACAGGACCCAGTAGGAGGTCTCTGAAATTATGCCTTTCAGAAATTACCATCCTCAGTGTTATGGCTCAATTAACTTATTTAAAGTATTAGTCATCTTCATGAAAAATATTGTAAGACAGTTTTCATAAATTAGTTTAAGCTCTTTTGTAGAGCATACGTGTGTGTGTATACACAAATGTATGTGTATTCAAAGCAAAGAAAAAATCAGAAAGGGAACTGATACATCTCAGTGTTATAAAACAAGAGGCTAATTCTGACTTGGCCACAACCTGCTGCCCAGGTAGCTCCCGGTACATGTCTCTAGGTATCCTTTAAAGAGGGCAGCATGCAGGTAACACCATACATCCTAACCTATAAAGTAATCCCAATGACACCATGAGATGACTTATCTAACTGAATGACTGAGCTTAGGGAAGAATGGCAGAATCAGGCTTTTTCTATTCAGTAAGGGAGATGTACAAGTTTTAATATATGGGTACTGGAGTAGGGAATTTGCTGTGATAGCTACATGATGATGTCTCTTCTTTCAGGAGATTAGGGTAATAAGGTCCAATAAATAGTTTACCACCAAAATGAAAAAATCAATGAAATTGCTCAGATTGCATCTTAGAGCATATAAACTCTAGTGGGAATTTCCCATGAGTAGTGGCTGTAGGTCTTGGTCTCCAACCCAGAGCAGTTGCATAAAACAGAGCAGAAATTGACATTCTACTCTGGTGCAACTTGAAATTCTACAGAACTCCTAAGCAACCTCTTAAATCTCTTATTATATACAGGAGCCTCAGAACATCAATTTAAGGAGAAATAAAGTTAAATGATTTGCCACAGCTGGAGAGGCAACCATGCTGAGTTCATTTATAGAGGTTACCTGCTATATTATCTAAATATGAGTTGTAAAGGTCCAGATAACAGTATAACTGGCAGAGGTAATGGCTATAAAATTCTGATATCTAACAAATAAATAAATCGGGAGTTTTATTCCAAACTGCATTGTACAGATCCAAAAGTAACAAGTCACCAACCATATAAAAGCATTATAATTTGTCCCTGATAGGAGTGCACCTTCAGAACCACCAACTGCTTTACTAATGATATGCAGGTCATGCTAACAGAGCAGCAATGGAGTTTTACATCAGAGGTGCACAGAGAGAGAGCAAAGAGAAAAGATGCTGGGATGGAATGAAACAAAATCTCTATGCGTTTCCTGTGTATGGACCCAATCCAGCTATCAGATACAGTACATTGCATAAAACATTCCACATTACTTTCTACACTGCCCAGCTGGCATTTCTGCTGGAAAAGAAAGGTTTGAAGTGAGCAGTTTCTCACATGCTGGCAGCCAGAGAAAGACCCGTTCACTTTGCTGCATCAACCAAGATGAATCATTCTCATAACTGAATTCTTTAACTCAGAGCCTGAAACTCCATGAGCAAAAGAGAGAATGGAGGATAGCATGTGAAGACTAGGGCTGTGCCAAACAGCACCGTTCCATTTTGACTTGCATTTCAACGGAACAGCATTTCGTTTCGAATGTCGTTTCAATTCAAAACTGCTGCTCTGTTTCGTTTTGTTGAAACAGTTTCACTGTTTCACCCATAGGCTATAATGGGGAAGCTCAACACAGCCTATAACTTTGTCATTTCTAACCTGATATGGATGAAACTTGCAGGGACCATAGCCCCTTCTGAGGGCATGAAGTCTAGAAAATTTCAAGAAGATAGGTACAGGGGTTGCAGGGAAACTGCACCTCAAAGTCTTGAAAGCAAAAAACTTCTGTCACGTGTATGTGTTAAGCCACAGTGGAGTGAAAGCTGTAGGCCTGCTAGCCCCTGCTGCAGCCACAAGGCCTGTCAGCTCATGACATGGGTGGGTGACACTGTGTGTGTGTTAAGGTGTGTCCTCATTCAACTGATACCAAGGCAGAAAGCAGGGCAGTGCAGACAGTGCTGCCTTTCATGCAGTTTTTCCATCCCTCCCCCAGAGCACTGGGATTGGAAAGGACCTCAGGAAAGGATGACAGTCACTGGTAATAATGAGAGCACTCCTTCCCTGTCCTTACTTTAGTTTCTGTTTCCCTGCAGGCAAGCTCAGCTTGACCTTTGAAACATTTCGACTTGCCTTGTTTCGAGGCCATTTGGAAGCTCTCTGTTTTGTTTCCATTTTGCTGTTTCGAGTTTGAAACGAGTTGAAACAGCATTGAAATGAAACTGCCAGTGAAATTTCATGCAGCCCTAGTGAAGAATATCTACCAAATTCACAGATCCTGCCGTTGAAAGCTTTTGCTAGCACCCACCTTTTATGTTATTTCTACTTGAAATTTAAAAACAAAAATTAAGTATTTTTACTATCAGTCACATGTGTATGAATCTGTTGGATTAGTGGGACTGGCATTACTATAAACTGAATTTACACCTCTCCTAAAACACGTAAGTGTTATTGCTCCCTTTCATGCAAACCTATGAAACTAACTGCTTTCTATGCCTATGTTGTTATTAATATTTTTTTATGGCTTGAGCCATTAGTTCATTATGCAAACATACACTGGTGGCATGGATCTGCTTGTACCACAACAGTCTTTTATACACTTAAACTAATTAACTAAACTATTTCATTTACTGGGTACCTAAGTAGACTGCAGCACATACGTGTGGTCCTTTCCTATCCTCCTTAGGTATCTAAATAAACATCAGTGAAAAAGTAGGTGAGCCCTTCTCCTCTGTTTTCATGACTTAGTCTTAAAACAGATTATACCTTAACAGAATGAAAAAGTTAAAGGCTTTTAAGGGACTGAAGCGAGTGGAAAGAATCATGCTTAGGCACCTAATAGGCAGAATAGGATCTTACTGTAAAAATGCATCATTTGTACATCATGTCTTTTTGCATACAGCAAAAGCTCTGTAATCCAGCACCCATGGGAAATGGGGTGTGCCAGATAACCAAATGTGCTGGTTATCTGAGAGACATCTTTGTCTGGTTGGGCAAAGACACCCCTCCCACTGTGTCCAGTGTGTCCACATCTCAGATTAACCATGCCTCCCCTCCCGCCCTCCCCTGGTATCAGTGTGCCGGAGGAAAGGGAGTGGGAGCTCCACACAGGCTGCTTTACCCCGCACAAGCTGCCTTCCCCTGGGCTGTGGGATTCGACAAAACCAGAAGTCCCACTTCTGGTTTTCCTTTTGCCATGTCGACCAGGGTCAATCAGCATGCCAGTTAGTACAGCATGCCAGTTAGCGAAGTGCCAGTTAACACAGCTTTTACTGTATATCATACACATGTGAGAAGATAAACACCACCACCAATCCCAAACTTTCAGAAATCATGAGTCATGCTCCTGAATTCATGATATTGTCTTAAAATCATGACTGTATAAAATCATATTGGTATACTAAGTTGGCCTTCTTGCTTTTGAGGCTTCAAGACTCCTGATTTCAACCTCAGCCCTGCAACAAGAGGTCAAAACCCACTTAAAAAATAAAGCTGAACTTTAATTTATTCACATATCTATGGGGATGTGTTGGTGCTCTTAGAAAAACAAATTGTGGGACTCTCTACATGTGCGGGATCATGTGTTTGTATGGCTCTAACATATGATCCACAAAATCATGCCCCATGCCATGCCACAAGTGCATGGCAGGAGGTATCACTGTGGAATCCAGAATACAATCCTATCATACCTTATCGTCAGTACAGGGGGAGCCTGGGATCATGATACTGGGCTCCCTTGCACTGGCAAGTAGGAGATTCACATCCTGGCTGTACCCCACACACAGCCAGAGCTGTGAGACCCTTCAGCTGAGCACAGTGTGCACCCCACAGCTACTATGATCTTCCAGCTGTGAGATGTGTGGTGTGCCCCTGCAGTTGGAAGATCACAGCTACTGCAGTCTCCCAGCCATGGGGATGCATGAAGCCCACCACAACTGGGAGATCGTAGCCTCTGTAATCACCAGGTGGCAGGGGTGAACCATGCATGTCCAAGCTGGGAGATCACAGCCCTAGGGCTGGGCTACCGAGATCCACAGTCCTGCAGCTGCTGAGTGTTGCGGAGGCTGAGAGATTCCTCAGCTACAGGACTCCCAGCCCTGGCAGAAGTGAACTTAATCTTGAGCAATCTGATTCACAATAATGTTGCTACTTGATATAACTTAACCCAAAATACATTTTAAACATTGTTCATGGAAAAAGAATTCTCTAATGCAAGAAAATTCCTGACTATGCATGCCCTGCAAGTCACGCGATCCATAATATTATATGAGGATGCTGTAAGTGCTGGGGAGGGACAAAAAGGGGGAAAATAATACGTAAAACTTGGGTGCTCCAGATATCTTGAGCTTACAGCATTACACTTCCACAAATTCAGCTAAGGTTAATGGGAGTTTTCAGTAGGCAGCCCCATGAAAGAGGTGCCAAAAAATACAATTGGAAATTCTGCAAGTAATGCAACTGAACAGAAGTGTGTACTAAAAACACAGGCAACTAATAAATCTTCTCACTACCAACAGCACCACAAAAGAACAACAAAAATAACCACAGGGGAAAGCTTTCTCAGTGCTCTTCAAGAGCAGCTCTTTAAATATCTCAATTTTAAAGGATATTTTCTTACTTTTTTTATTATTCTCGTTTCCCACTGTGTGTGTATTTCTGGCAACTTTCACTTAATTACTAACAATGATGCAGTAAACCATCTAGAATAATAGCATGATCCAGGCTATGCAAATAGCTATCTAATCCTTTTCCTTTCCACATCTTTCATGTGTGAGGAGCTTACTTTTCATACCAAGAGCACTTCTGTTTGGCAGCTCAATCAGTGAGTTCACTTACAAGATTCTGGCTTGAACTACTGCAGCTCTTGCTTATTAAATGCATGCAGGAACTGTTCTGCAGGTAGCTAAACTCTGGGGGCTGTTGGACTCGAGAAAAACAGGAGGTGGTTGGGATGTGGCCTGATTACAGAAAACGCATCAACTAAAGAATAAACTGGATCACGCAGAATGGATCATGCAGAATAACAGGCTGCAAGTGAGAAATAACTAAATCCTGAAAACGCAGAAGATTGAGTAAGAGGATTCTCCAAAACACACCTTTGTTGGAAGGGTACAGAAAATTCTGTGTGCGCAAAACTTAAGAGAAAATGTCAAGTAACTCTGTTAATCACCTGCCCTTGAAAAGGCAGGTTTGCTTCACTGAAGCAGAGAAAGTTGAAGGAATGTTCTGCTCCCTTAGAACAAGAAATGCGTTCTGAGAAGCGGGCAGAAAAAGGGAATGTGTTCAGAAAAAAAGTGCCTTATAAATTACAGGACTAAATTGTCTTAAATGGAGGTGAAGGAGGAGAGCTTCTATAGATTCAATAGTAACACTGTGCACCTTGCTGAGAATATGCCCTTTTCTGCCCAGAAAGATTTCAGGGTTATGTAGACATTTTTGGATGAGCAGAGGGAGCAAAGACGTTTTATCCTTTCAAAGGGTGTCAGTGAATCAGAAATCCAAACTCAGAAGAGAGAAATACTGCAGAGTGACATGAGAGGCTAGTGAGGTTTTCCTTGTTGGGGGAGGGGGGGGGCAGGGTTGGATAATTTAGTTTTACTACTCATGTTGGAAAAAAGATTATGGCCATTATATATGTACTTACAGCTATAAACTAGATGGGCAGAGCTGGGGGAATACAAGGTATTTAGAAACATTTGTTTCAAAGCAACTTCCTAAGTCATTTAGAAAGTACTATCAAAATCAGTGATGATAATTTCTTATGAACATTTGTGTTTGCAAGATAGGTCTCACAAAGTAATTCAAACATCCATATCTCTTTACCTAGAGAACCAGATCAAGACCCATACTGTAGGCTCATGAAGATTAGTAGAAGAGCACAAACGTACCCAATTTCTCACTGTTCTTGCTGCCTCTAATTTCAACGCGCAGCTTGGAGCAGAGAACTTTCACCAAGGAAGCAAATACCACATTTTGAAAACGATGGTGGAGGAGTGAACAGCGAAAGGAATACATACAGCCTTAGGGCGTGTGTAGAAAAAACAGGGGCCCTAAATTGAAGCAGTGGGTTTTAAAAAACACTGCTTCAATTTAGGGCTGATTAAACCCCCATGTCGTGCACACACCCCACCATTACCTGCCTCTCTGGTGGGTAGGGGAGGGAAGGGGAGGAGAGGGCGAGCTACCAGCAGGCAGAGCAGTCCCTGGGCTGTGGGTGGGGCTGGTGCCCCCCTCCATGGCAGTGGCAGCCCCTCCCCCCCAGTGGCAACCGCCTGCAGGCACCTGGCTCAGGTGGCCTCAGGGGGCACTACAGCCACGGAGGGGCTCACCAGGCCCCCACACGGCGCAGACAGGCAGGCTTGACACATCAGGCTCACTACTTTTCTTGGACAGAGCCTGCCTTCCCAGGCTGCTGCCAGGCTACCTGCACGGCTTCCTGCAGGGCCCCTGAGCTGCACAGCCCAGTGCTTCGCTCTGTGGCTGTAGGGGCAGCAAACTAAAACTCCTTCAAGGAGTTTTAGTTTGCTGCACCCCAAGGCATTTAAGGCAAATTATGCTGCCTTAAATGAGTGAGTCTCATGTGACTGGAAAAGAAAAAAAAAAGGGGTGTGTCCTGGGTCTGCTATTATTTATTATTTTCATTACTGATTTGGAGAATGGCATTCAGTGCATACTTACTAAAGTGTACATATGACACAAGAACTGGGGGGAACTGTAGACACCAAGGACAGGATTAGGATTCAGCATGACTGAATAAACTGGAGAAATCATCTGAAATTAACTGAATGAAATTCAGTAAGAACAAGCGTGAAGTCTGCATTTACAACAGACTAACTGCATGCACAAATACAGATAGATGACTGACAAAGTCGCACTACTAGAGAAAGGGACCTCTGGGTTACAGTACAGTGAACTGTAAACTAAATATGAAACAACAGTATGTTCTTATTGCAAGAAAAACCAATTGCATATGGGATCACATTAACAGAAGCATTGCTTCCAAGTCAAAGGAAGTGATTCTTCCCCTTTGTTCAGCGTTGGTCAAGCTTCACCTATAGCACTTCAAAGAACATTTAGAATTGTAGAAAATTAGGGTTGGAACGGACGTTAGGAAATCATCTAGTCCAAACCCCAGGAGAGGTGTAGACAAATTGGAAAGAGGCCAGCAGAGAACAATATAAGTGATTAGAAATCTCAGAAACATGATTTATGAAGAAGAACTGGGATTATCTAGACTAGAGAAGTCTGGGGAAGGAGGCAGGATTTGAGAACAGTTCTCAAAAATATGAAGGGTGGATAGCAAGAGGATGGTTGCAGGGGACAGGATAAGAGCTTAAATTGCAGCAAGGGAAATGTAGGTTGAGTATTTAGAAGAACACTTTCACTATGAGGATTGGAACAGACTACCTGAAGATGTAGTAGCATCTCCCTCCATCTTTAGATGTTTAAGAGCAGGTTAGGCAAACACTTGTATGGAATCCTTTAGATAGATGATCCTGCTTTGAACAGGGTGTAGGACTAGATGACCTTCTGAGGTCCCTTCTGGCCCAATTTTTTTTTATGACTCTATGACAAACAAAAGCAGGACACTGCGAGCAAATACGCTATTTGTTATTATTTGAAAGCACACTAATAAACTAGCATGATAGCACCCAGCTAATTTATCTGGCTACAGCCAACTGCTGTTATGACCTGTGCAGCAGGCAAGGACTTTGGGGACAAAAAAATAATCCTAAAAGCGTTCTAATAATTTTCTACTCCTGTATATCCTCTCTCATTACACTGATATCTTTCCTTAAGAAATTCAACCTTCAGTGGCATCAAGGCCCAGCTCAAGAATGCACTTAACATTGCACATAGAAATCTTATGGAAAAGGAGGGTTCAGTCCCAGCAATAACTGTTCACTGTACATCTGTGATGATTATTTGGTGATAATTCTTTATGTTTTAGTTTCATCTAGTCTGATATTTCTTCAAATCTCTCAACTGTACTGTACTTACAGCCTACATTATAGGAACTAAATTCAGACTGTACTTTGCTGAAATACTCAAGATCCAAAGCATCTTGCATACAAAAAAGCAGCAGAGCCTGACTGCTGGAAGTACCCTGTCTTTAGAAGATACATGTTCATCTAATTGATTTTAATGCTGATCTAATAAGTATAAGGCTGTTAGCATATTTCTCTGTTTTCTCCTGTCATTTCCTGTGACCATTTCAGTGATTATTAAATAGCCCATAACAACGTAAGTTAAAATGTGGAGAGGTAAAGTTGCTGTCTCCAACAACACTCTTAGGAACAGATGCTGCATTTGTTCCAAGACAAACACAGGCACAACTTATTCAGCAACCAAAATATCCCAAGACTGGTGTGTACATGCATTGCCTTTCCAATCAGGGTTTAGTGAACAGCTGAATGCGGTGCTACTTTTTTAACACTGATTCAATGATGCAATCTGGAAATAACTGTACAGATTAATTTTGCAGTATCCTGGGATAAAGACTATTACTTTTATCCAAGAAACTGTTTTAGGATTTCCTGGGACAACACACACAGACAGCTGTACTTTGTCCTGGGATAGAGTGGTTTATCCTGGGATACTTGTAACATCTGTTTCCACTGTTACATTAACTAATAGCAAAGGTGGCTCAGTACTAATGAAAGTCAAATGGTGTAAGAATTCAGCCTTATCTGGCTGGAGACATCCCTCTTTGGCTGTTTCCCATGCATACTGAAGGGTTAAAAGCTTTGAGTCCATCATCCTATAAAGTAATTTGAGATTACATGTACAAGAACTTGGAAATCTATGAGAAAATCGAGTAGTTTGTAGGGTTTTTTTGCTTTCTCTGATCTGCTTCAACTTTGTAATATTCAGTCTACAAGGTCTGTTTACATTTCTTGGTAGTTTATTATTCCAACTATAGTAAAAAAGAGGGTTTTAAATCTTTCTAAATAAACCTATTCCTTTCAAAAGCACTTTAGCAACATCTGAGGCCGTGTCCTTTTCATGCTAGTAACCAGTGAAAGGACCTTGGGGCTAATTATCTTCTACCTGACCATTTATCAAATAGACATATAACAAACTGATGGCTTTTAGAGTACAGTTGTCAAACAGATTTCATGATCACCCCAGCGTAATTAGGAACAGGCAAAGCAATACATCATAAGCTAATTAAATGGACACTATCTGTTTAAAGTCTTTGGCCCTAGACCTTGGCTTCAGTTTGGTACCTCAGAAATGGTACGGCTGAAAACCTACTTAAACCAGTACCATATTTCTGAGCCAGCTGTGTGGTGATCACCAGGTGTAAAACAAAGCAGGAATCTATGAGCATGAACAAGCATTCACAGGACTCAGCCCAGGTTTAGGCAACTTAGTGCAAGGCACCTAAACCTGAGTCAGCATAAAATGCATGCAAGTGGTTGCTGCTTGCTGGGAGGAGGCTTGAGCAGTCAAAAGGAGGAGCTGAAGCTGCTAGGTACCCTGGGTGAGGTAGTTAAGGGAGGAAAAACAGACAGATCTAATAGTCTCTTTCTACATATAGAAACGCACATTTTAGGTGTACCTCTGCCAGATCCTATTCCAACTACTGGACATATAAATTGACTTAAGTACCTAAGTGCAATTCTATTTCACCTCGTTTTGTCCAAAGGATCTATTAATGCATTGGTTTGGTAACACACTATCATCCTATCCTATTGGCTGAATCACAAAAAAGCAAGATAGGAAAAATGGCACCAACTTATTTTTTGTAGTAACACTTTTCCATGGACTTTAGCAAGATCGAATAGGATCACACTTAGGCACTGATCATATTTATATCTGCTAGGTGGACTGAAATCTGGTCACTTTTTTTTACTTTTGAAAATTAGGGTCCAAGAACAGAATTCTACATTGCAAGGCAAATCTTAAGCAAAGTGTAAGTTTTAAGAGATGTTATATAATAAGTAGTATCTTAAATAAGCAGAAGCGTAATAGTGATTTGTTGGTAAAATCACAAACATTTTGGAAAAACCCTATGGAACAAATTGAACTATTGGACACCTAAGTGGGGATAGGCACTTAAGTGTGATCCTATTCTATCCTGCTCAAGTCCCTGAAAAACAGTTAATGTAGAAGGCAGACACTAGGGGTATGTGAAGCAGACTGTATTAAATTCAGATTCGGCCCAATTCAAGGGATAGTGATTTGATTTGCTGATTCGGATCACTGTCCCAATTCAATTCAGCCAAATCTGAATCTGAAGATTTGATACTGATTCAGAGAATCAGCGATTTGTCCACGGACACAGCTTTATATGTTTTTTCTATTTACCTCGAGGTAACAGGTGTGGCTTGTGAATGCTGTGATGTTGGGGTGGATGGAGTCCCTCACGTGATCAGAGGCAGACCTGGAAGTGGACTCCACTTAATTCCAGTCTACTGCCCAGCACATGGGGTACCCCCTGTGCCCCCAGCTCAGCAATCAGCTGGGGGGTGGGAATGACAGGTCCCCCCCAGACCCAGGAGGCACCAGTCATGACCAAAGCTTCGCACAGCCCTAGCGGACAGGGCCTTCTTGTAAGATCTACTTCTTGTGACTTAGCCTTAAAGGTAAGTTGAATGTGTCTTACAAAATGAAGCAGGGAAGCAGGATGGAATAGGATCATGCTTATGCACCTAACTCCACTTGGTCACCTAACAGGTGGAATAGGATCTGGACCTACATGTGAATGGATGACTGACTAATTAACAGAAATGAAAGAAGATGTCACAATGACAGAAAGTGTCCATCATTTACATAACCCTTTATTATAGAAGAGTGGAGATTCTCCTGGTTGCAGAAAATAATGGGGAAGACATCAGAGACAAAAGTCTGTGGGGCAACTTGAGAAACTTAAGTGCCATAAATCTAATAGCGTCTGCAGGAGTGGAAAGAGAGCTAATGATAAAATTACCTAACACAAAAGAGCTATAAAGAACAGGTGCTTTCCTGAAGAATGTAAAGTGACCACTGGACTCTGATCATCCTCAAAAGCAAAATCCTTAAAATCCTCAAAATCCTTCAAGGCCTCATGTCTCAGTTTCAATAGTTATGAGTTCTAACACAACTCTCATTCAGAGTCTGTTCCTATTACTAGCGAAGTCAGTAGGAGTCTTCCAGTTAATTTCAAGGGGCATCACATTGTAGTATGAAGATATATTTAGATTGCTAAAGCCAATGCATTGTGGAATTAAAGAGTAACTCATGCTTCATTAACCTGTTCTTTCAAAGTTAATAAAGCAACGAACAAAAGGGAGCTTGCAGGTACATAATTGGTTTTCTTTTCATGGATTTCTTTTAAAGTGGTGGGGAAAAAAGATAGCAACTTATGAATTACTGGTAACAAACAGGGGAAGGATAGAATTTAATAGATGTGCATTTGAGGGATCGGTATCATTCAATCCATTTATGAAATTATTTGGGCTTTGTGAGATGGATTTGCCCAATGACACAAAGTGATGTGAATTAGTACAAAGTGAAAAGACCTGTGAGAAACTGCAAAAGGACCTTGGAGTGCAAAAGCAAATGCAATTAATTTTAGTTTAGGGTATGGGACATATATAAAATAGTAATCTAAGCATCTCATATATACTGATGTGCTCTGAACTTGCATGATTCCATCAAGAAGTCTTCATGGTCAACATTATCTATGCAATGTACTGAATGAGTTTAAAAGACAACTAGGTTATTGCGATATTTTCTACCTAAAATGAAGCAGAAAATAATACATTAAACAGTCATCAAATAACGCAATGATGCTCCTTTGTGTGTTCAGTTCTAGTGGCTATACTTCAAGGTGATCTTTCAAACCAAAATTTGAGTTAAGCCCAGATATACGTACTGAATGTGTCTGTTAACCAGTCCATGCAAGGCACTTAGCACAGAAACGCAATAATTGTTGACCTTTTAAGCCTTGAAATGATGTGGACAAGTTGGAGAGAGTCCAGTGGAGGACAACAAAAATGGCTAGAGGCTGGGACACATGACTTATGAGGGGAAGCTAAAGGAACTGGGCTTATTTAGTCTGAAGAGAAGCTTGAGTGAGGATTTGATAGCAGCCTTTAACTACCCTAAGGGTGGTTCCAAAGAGTTAGGAACTAAACTGCTGTCAGTGGTGGCAGATGACAGGACAAGGAACAATGTTCCCAAGTTGCAGCAATGGAAGGTCTAGGTTACATATTAGGAAAAACTCTCTCACTAGGAAGGTGCTGAAGCACTGGAACTGGTCACCTAGAAAAGTGGTAGAATCTCCATCCTTGGAGGTTTTTCAGGTCTGGCTCGACAAAGCGCTGGATGGAATGATCTAGTTAGGGATGGTCCTGCTTTGAGCAAGCGGTTGGACTACTGGACCTCCTGAAGTCCCTTCCAACCCTAAATATCTATGATTCTGGTGGTATTTAGTCCTAAAAAATCTGAGGAAGCACCATTAGAAATGTACAAGATTTAAATGCAATATCCTGCAAGAGTATACTGTCAAACATAGTACTCTCTTAAGTCAGCAATAAGGCTAGCAGTTATAACTCTTTCAGGACTGAGTGAACATTAACATGCCAGAATGCATCAATTCTGCCAACCAAGAAAATTTCACAATGGGAGAAAATACTTTGGAAAAATAAATTCTCTCTCACTGATTGTACCTCTCATATTTTTATCACCAGTCAAGCTACGTGCTTAACTTCATTTTAATTTATCTATCCACTTCTGCCAAAACAGTTAAATCTTACAGCCTTAAAACTTCATATGGCATGCAGGTATACAATCAGAAACTTGGTGTAATTCAATAGAATTCTGCCATATTAATGACAGGTTCAGTGTGATCAATTGCCACACTACAATTTTGTACTCCTTTCACCAAAGATGGCACCCAGAGTTGATGCCCCAGTTGCCTCCCTGAGTTACGTTAGTGATATCGCCCTGTTTCTGGTAAGAGCATGAAACACAGCAGACAGATGTCCATGGTGTTTTACACTAATGGAAACAAAGAATAGAAAACTTAATTCTTAAGGCTGGTGGCTTTCATCAAAAAACTAAAATTAAAACTATCCTTTAAAATAAAAAAAAGATTTTGCCAGGGCCATGAACTTTACTGCGTCACCTGCTTCAAAGTCAAATGAGACCACTAGTAAACATTGGTTCAGAACTACATTGTCCAATTTCTTCCTAAGATCAACATATTGCTCTTCACCCTTTAAGAACAAAAAAGAGTGAGTATATTTACTGAGAAACCAGGTTAATGCTTCAATATATCTCTGGTATTCAAATTGTATGGCAGTTCTGTGATGTGGGCAACTAAGCATTTGAGATGAGGTTAAGAGTAGCCAATCCTTTCAACCTGAAACTGCTGTAAACTCAGATTTTTATCTAAGGATCTCTAAGAGTTTAAAGGCCATTACATGCAACAACATCTCCACAAGATTTTGCTTCTATAAGGAAAAGAAAAAGGAAAGCCAAATACAAAGCTGGAGTAAATTGGCGGAGCTTTTTCAAACTACACCAGCTGAGGTTTTATCCGAAAGTCTATATCTGATATACATTTGTTTTCAACTTTCCTGGCAAATAGCTGTACTACTTTTTAAATCATTAAGAATCAACTATTAGAACCATATGTCTGTGAAAACAAACAAACAAAAAAAGCAAAAACCCTTTATCCAAAATACTTCACAGTTTAATAATATCAATAGCACGCAAAAATAATGACTTTTCTCCCTTTAGCAGTGGCACTGTTTAAAGGCGGCTCTACAGCTCTGAGCATATTTATTATTTAGAATTGGCATGCATAATCTTTTAAAGCATTACATATGAGGAATGTATCACTAAATACAAAACTGAATATACTTTATTCTTAATCCATTTATGTGTAACACATTTATTAGTTAAGTTTCTCATTACTACTTTCTAACATTCATAACCATAGTACATAGACTTACATATGTTAAAAAACACCAAAGATCTAAATTAAATTATGATGGAATAGTTTGATATTTTCACTTGATGTATTCTCCATAATAAGGATTACAAGCCTGGCTCTGAGTATCCTTATTTTTTCTTCCAAAATTAATGAGGTTAATTTTAATTAACAAATCCATCACTTATTCTATAATATGTTTGCTTCACAACATAATCAAATAAGAACTAAGTAGTTAACATATTACATTATGGTAAAAGTTTCTGATTTGTATTCTGATTTGCTTAGAACACACAACATTTTTTGATACATAGTAGTATTTACTGCTATAATATTAAAGCATCCTTTCAGTAATACCAACATCATTAGTGGAAACCCTTTCTTCCTACATTGCATACCATAACAAAGTTGCTGTCTATATTACATGATTCTCTTTTTGACCTTATTAAAAACATGATAAATAATCAATTCAATGAAATATTATTAGTGATTTAGAGAGACATGGAAGCTTTTTTGTCAGAGTGAGACTAAACAGTATAAGATGTAGACAACCAAGTGTCATATAAGATTCATCACTTGCAAGGTAAATGACTTCTTCTGAATTCACTCAGGCAGAAAATGAACAGCTGCCAGTGTTGATCAGAGACAAGTAAAATGCTGCTTCCAGAGATGAAATCCCCTTTTGTTTTCTTTCTCTTTAGTTAAAAACAATATTCCTTATACAAAGAAGAGAAAGGATGGGCTTATAGCAAGAATAAAAAGGTATCATTTATGCCACAGGTTGTGTGTGTGTTACTATGGAAGGTTCTGTGTGCCTCAGTTTCCACCTCTATGCTGACAATTAGACTTTTATTCAAAGATTTTTTCCACAAAACTCAACTCCTCACCACAATAAATATTGAAAACTTTCAGTGGAAGGTCATATAAAAATGCAAGGTGTTACTGGACTTTTACTGATGCACTACAGTTACTACAGGTCTGTTCTCCACTGAAATCAGGATGTGGGACTAAGTAGGCATACCCGAACTAGCTTTGATCAAGAATCTTTAGATAATATTAATGACAAAGTCATGGTATAAGAAGTTTGTGTTTGGGCAATACAAAACTATTGGGGACCTGGAATATTTACCTCTGGATGACCACCAAGACTTTACTACCATGCATACCAAAGCCAACTAGACTATGGTTAGTCAAGCATGTGTATCCATGCTACAGTCACACTTCTAATTCTGGTTTAGACATGACTGAAATGAGCATGCAACATGTTAACAGAATACAGCATCTGTTATATACAGCTGAGTATTTTACGTAGAACAAAATTTTAAAAAAGCCACTATCAAATGAAAAAAAAAATGGAAAAATAATGATGTTCCACGTTCTGACATTTGTAAATACTTGTCAATCCAAGAAAACCTTTCAGTTATTTTACTGGGAATATTTTTATTCATTTAAAGCTTCCATTTTCCTGAGGAAGAAAATATTTTCTTCTGCAACACCAACAATACTTCTTAAGAAAAGCAACAACATTTTAAGAAATTTCCAATCTGTGACCATTCATAGCTCATATCCCATCCAACACTGGCATCCAAATTTTCAAAATCTTGTATAAATGTATGGCTTTACATATAAATACTTGTAAAATGAAAGTGGATATTTTCAAACATATCTAATTTATGTGCTAATTTAGATGCCTGGAGTGGACATATTTTCAAAATTAAATGCAATGTCCTCCCTGATGTAAATACTGCATTAGGTAGCTTTGATTTCACATTCTCAGCATAGGATTCAACAAGTTCAGGGACAGCATTTATTAATTAATAATTTTTAAGCCCATAGTCAGCATTACTAGAGGTAACATAAAACACCACATCCTCTTTTTCTCAGAAAAAATGTGAGGAGCCTTAAATAATTAATTCCTGATTTCAGTAATTTGGGACATTCCATGTTTGTGCGGTATCTGCACACAACTTACTACACTAACTTCACCCGTCATATAACTCTACTGACTTAAAATAAAATGCATAATTAAAATTTAGGCTATTGTAGTCAGAATTCTATTTCACCTAGTGGGTAGCCAAAATGTGGCTTGCGGCCAGCTTTGGGTCACCTGTCTAAAGCAGGAGAACAATTCTATTACCCGCCCCAGGCTCATTATTGCTCCCATTAACAGCAATTGGATCACCCTCTCAAGAGGCACAGACATCTCTTTATTCCCATAACACAAGCTCTTATGCACTCAGAGGGGCTATTAGAATCTTTCTCGCCCTTGAGTTTGGTAACCCAAAGTTGGTTATAAACTGTACTTTGATGGCCCATTTGGCCAAATAGAAGTCTGTCCCATGTCTTCTGCTTTATTTGTCGTCCAATATCTTCTGCTTTACCAATGTATATACAGAAATGGCTTTTAGGCAATCACAGATAGGGACTACAACAAAAAGCAAGAACACAGAAGATGACAAGCCATGTGCCCAAATATTATTCATCTCTCAGCCCTTTAAAAAAATTATGAACTAGGGTAAAGATAGATTGAAGTAAAATTCAAAAGCATCTATAGAAATGTAAGTTGGAGCAATTTCTCCTTCTTTACCATAATGACATGATTCTGGGCTTGAATGTCTACAATCAGGTACCACTAAGATGCACAGGATCAATGCAACAACATGAGTGGGCTTCTGGCAAATAGGAATTCCTGAGGGTCGAGGAATGTAGGGAGCAGGAGACTCAAATCCACAAACAGCAACAGCAACTTATGCTCTCAGAAGGGAAGTGGAAGGGCTGAGAAAATGCAGAGGGAGGGACGCTCTTCCTGGTAAGTGAACTTGCCCACTGCATTGATCAAACCGTCACAGGATCAGTCTCTATGGTACCCTGGGGCTTGCAGGCCAAAGGCATTTTCTGTTGAGTCAGGATCCAAGTTTAGAAGCTCAGAAAAATCGAAGCTTAGCTTAATACATTTCAGGACAGAAATATAGAAAGTTCTAATTTGTGAAACTACAACTACATTTTGTAGTCAGACCCTGATAATAGAGACATTATGTTACTGACAGAAGTGAATAATGTTGGGAATAATATTGGGATGTTACAAAGGAAATCAGTGACAGCGTACTGCTGGCCTTTACTTGAGAGAGGTCAGTTGCACAATATGTTAACACAGGAGCAATTGTTCCCCCATATAGATAAATAAAAAGATATATGAGCATAAAAAAATAGGAGCCATTTAACAAATAGTGTCAGAATTAATCTATAGGTTTATTTTTGTAAATTAATGAGCTATTTCTCCCATGCGCTAATCTAATGTCTTTATTTCTATTAACATAAGGACATAAATGATAGATATAGTTTGCCACAAATATATAAGGTAATTCAGACAATGGATTTTATCTGTTTTTCAGATATTTCAGCAAATTTTTGTTCAAACTTTATTTACTCATAGCTTTTTCTTAGTATATGTTCACCCTAGTGTCAGATCATTTTGTTCAATGTCATTTAGATTAAACTGAAAACGCAATAAAAACAGTCTACTAACTAGTATAGGAAACTTCTAACAGACTATAAGAAACACTGCCCTGTGACTAACATAAAAGATTGACATACAGGAGATTCAGATTCAGTTCCTGGCCCTACTAAATTAAACACAAGTTATGCTGTTGACATTAATAGGGTAAGGAATTAATCCTTATGGCTAAGCAGAGAAATTATACAAACTGGTATAAGTGATCAGAAACTGGTCTAAAAATGTAGCAGAACAGAAATTCAGTGCACACAGACTGGTTTTAAAGTGGCAGAACCCATTCTAAGATAGACCTGGATGGATACTGTATCAAATTTAATCAATTTAGGTTAGACTAGGCTATCGAACTTCTGTCCCAGATCCCCTCCTAACTCAAGTTAGGTTGCAGTCCCTCAACATCCCAAGAGCTTTTGCAGCTCACCTGCTAGTCCCCCTCACACAGTGAAGGAGCTAGCCTCCACCTGTGCTCATCTACTCCAACCGAACACTGGGCCTGTCCCATCCCTAAGCTGTCAAAGAGCTGAGGCAGCAAAGTAGCTCCTCCCCATCCCTGTGTCCTAACCTCTGCCTGTCAGCCAGGCTGGGTGGGAATGGATGAGGGAAGAAGTGGAACAGCTGGGGGAGGGGGCACAGCAGGGGCTTCTGCCCACCCCTGCTGACTGTCCCAGCACAGCTTATTTCCCCAGCCCCAACCCCCAAAACGGAGGCCCCCACCTCCAGCTAAGCCCCACCCAGACCCATCCCGAACAGCTGGGAGGGGCCTTCACAGTGGGGGCCCCGCTCCCCCCTGTTCCTGGCATGGCACAGCTCCTGTCTGTAGCTGTAAGAGAGTCAGGGGGACCAGCAGGAGAGGATGGGGGATGCTGGCCTGGGGGGGAATAGAACCCCCATGACCACTGAAGCTGTTCTGGCTGAGTCTAGGGGGAACTGGGCCCAGTCTGTTGGCAGTGGTCTCTGCTCCTCTCCACCCCCCCAACCCTGGTGTGGTGGAGATCTGCGTGGCTCTGAGCCAAGCCATGCCCCTGTCTGCAGCTGTAAAGTGGTCAGGGGAGTGGGTGAGTAGAAACCCCCAATGCAGGCTAGGCCCAGCACTCCTCAGACCCAGCTGTAACACCTGTGGGGGGTGAGGGGGCTGCAGCAGGAGGCTCTGCTCCCCCAACCATCTTACAATTTTAGATAGGTACAACAGCTTAGCTGAGAACTGAACAGCTGTCCACTGTGCTGGGAATCAGGGAGTCAGACCCCCCTGCTGCATGGACCCAACCCAGTCCCTGAGACTTGGGCTAGCACACTGGAGAGGCCCATGCGGTGGGGGATTCCATTTCTCCCACTCCCAGCCACTGACAGCAGACAGCTGGGAGAGGCAGGGCTGAGGAGAAGCTAGGAATTGCCAGCTGCTCAGCTGTGCTTGTCCATTTCTGGTAGCCTATTGGGAGGTGTGCTCAAGTGCCTTCAACATGGTGACTTCTACCAATACAGGCCACATCCATGCCCTAACCCTTTCCCCTCCCCTCCACACCACGAGGGTGAATGCGAGTTCTGTTCACTCCCGAACTAATCTAGGGCACTCGGAAAAAGCTGCAAAAGTTAGTATAACTAACCTTGGGCTTTCTGAACCTCTGTAATGGCCTATGTGATCTCAGGAAATGTCATTTTGTTAAACACTTACTTCCTTATGTGACTAAATCCATTATTCTTCATTATACCTCCCATTGAAGATGTGCAGAATAGGAATGGTATTACAAAATGAGAAGCATGAACTTTTAGAGTTATCTGGTTATTGAATGGCTAGAGAAAAGGATACATCTACTGTGAAAGTGTTCCTTTTTAATAAGTAGTATCATGAACAATTTATAGCAATTCTGCACCTTGATTTTGCTCATCTGCCAGGTAGTACTTATCTATTTCATTTCTTTGCTGGGGTAAATTATTTGATGTAATAGCAATAAACGTCAATGCAATTTAGTGATGTGACTGGAAAATGCTCATAATAGAATGTATTATAATGCTATGTAAATCAATATAGCACTATATAATCTGCAAATTAGTCATATGCAGAATTCACCAATGCAAATATGATGAAAATTAATGTAGTTCAGTGCAGTACAATGTAGATGAATATGAATAACAATGTAGACTGTTTTCAAATGAATAACCATAAAAAAAAAATCAGTTCTTCCTTAAAAATTATTTGATTTGGCAACACTGAAGTGGTACTGGTGTTATGTCCTCCTGCAAATATTATCTCACTACCCTGATTTTTCATTGTGGTAAAGTACAGCGAAGACACACTATTGACCAAGCAGTAATATACACAAAGATCCATCACAGTAGAACCAGATAACTTATTAAAAGAAACTGTACTTTATTTACTTATTACAAAGCTAAGATGCTGACTCTAGAAAGTCAATAGAAAATCTCCAGTTAACTTCAGTATGAGCAGGATTGGTTCCTAAAAATTAAAGCACACAGACCACACTGACTATGCCTAGCAGAGAGGGGGAAATAGCCTTATCAATCTATTTTCTTTCCTTTGGAAAATTGTACATTTATTATTCTTAGTTGAAATTGTTATAATAAAAAACAGTAGTGTGCATTAAATTAATGGCACATATTGTTGCCCGTACAAAACATAGAAGGCCTTAAATAGCCATGCCATTACTTTTTACTCAGGTAATTTGTGCTGGTAGCAGAAGCCCAAAGCAACAACAAACAAACAAGTAATAATAATAATTTACTCCTAATTGACCCAATTAAGATCAAGGCCCCACTGTCCAGCTTATAGTAATGGTAGTATGCTGGAGGATACCAGTGATCCTTTCTGCATGTCAATATTGCATCCAGTTGATATTTAAGTTTATTTTCCCCCAATCCAGTTAAACACCAGCAACACAACATTGTGTACAGAACACTCCTGATTTTCTAGTAGCCCTGTTGAGACAGCCAGCCTACTAAAGTTTATGGAAAATGGGTCTTGATGGCAAACCAGTCTCTCTTACAAAAGATTTAGTAAGAGTTTCCAGCCTTCAGTCTTGCTATTAGATTAATTTGGAAAACTAGGCCGCCATAGAATAATAATTATTACTACTTCTCTCTCTATCTATAATGACTTATTCCTGTGCTCAACTTCACTTTAACATCAAAATGGGTACATTCCAAATCCAAGACAATCAAGACCACCATTGCTGATCATCAGTATGCTGCAAACTGCAACTGTGTGTGCCCATTCCATGGAAGAACTCAGGGTCACTCTCGATTGCTTCTGTTAAATGTATGACATGCTTGGACTCACTGTCAACTTCACAAAAATGAAGATTCCTCAACAGCCCACCGAAAACCAACTGACTGCTCTTCCATGTAATAAAATTATGAGGGCAATCTTTGGAGAACATTGAGCTTTTCTCCTATCTGGGCATCCACCTTTCCCAAAAAGTAAACACAGACAAAGATAATTCAACACTGGATAAAATCTGCCAGTTCCGCCTTTGGACACCTCCAAAATCATGTCCTTCAATCACTATGGCATCAGGATCAAAACCAAATGCCTCATCTCCTAGGCTGTTTTCAAACCTATCCTATTATATGGGTATGACATTTGGACACCATTTTTCAGGTGGAAGCACCTGAAAAATATAGAAGATGAACATCAGCAACGTCTTCAAAAATCCTCCATATCAACTGGCAGAACAGTACAACAAACACCACCATTATGGCTCAAGCAACCATCATCAGCACTAAAGCTATGTTTATAGGGCACCAGCTCTGTTGGGCAGGACACGTCATAAGGATGCCTGACAACTGACTCCCAAAACAGGTCCTATTCTCCCAACTCACTGATGGATGCTATTCTTGAGGTGAGCAAAGAAGAGATTCAAGGACACCCTGAAGTCCACTCTGAAGAAATGTGACATGACAACATTATCTGGGAGACTCAGGCACTGAATCATCCCCAATGGCATCATGATGTACAACAAAGCGTCAATCATTTTGAGCAAACTCACCTCACTATGGAGGTAGATAGATGAGAGAGACAAAGGGAAAGAGCTATGACCTGACATAACCAGAATCTACTTCTTTCTCCTGGAACTACTTGTCAGTCAAACATAAAGCTTTCTGATTGGCCTCCTTAATAATGTACAGGCTCACCAATGAATCTACATTTTCCAACAAAAATATTTCACTGAATATTTTAAAATTGGCTCTACTCATAGCTCTTGTTAAGCTTGTTTCCTGCCATTTTCATGCTTGTTGGAAACTTCAACTGTGCTCCCTGATGTTGTGTTGACATATGCTGTTACTGTTTCCCTTAAGCAGAGTTATAAGGGACTGTAACCACTGTCAGTCATGACGGACTGTTCTGAACACCATCATCTAGAAAGGAAAGTTATTTTCCTTTTCCTGTGCTAGAATCCTACTGCAGTATCCACAGGTCACTACTTCTTACAGTCTTTTTACACTTAAGGCACCCCTTGGAAAAGTGACAGCTCCTAGCTTGCACTTGTTTTTTGAATATGGAAAAAATAGTAGAGTAATTCTTCTGTTGCAAAGAACTCAGGAACACCCCAACAGGTAAGAATATATGTAATATTAAGAATTCTTATTTGAAATATCTGGGTTTACCTTGTGAAGCACATGGAAGTGTTCACACGCTTTAAAGTGCTAGAATTGTGTGGCACGTCATAGAATCCTTACAAGAATTCACAGCATTCCAGAGTGCTACAGAGCCCAGGCTGAGGATCACTGCCTAACATAGAAAAAAAGGATGTAACCCAGAAAGTCATAAGCATTCAAAGGCAATAGCCTATTTTGTTAAATTGCTTATCACAGCATCATATGAAGTAGGTTGTGGCCTATGAAAGCTCATGTCTTTCAAAACTAGCTAGTCTTTAAGGGCATTTATATACATACATTTTTGTTTCTGGACACACTGAAGATCCCGCACATTGGAGAAGACTCAATTAATCCAATCTGCTCTGTGTGCAAGCTGACGCTCATGGCGCTGTATCACTTACAGTTGTATAAATGATGAAATGTGCATTAGCACAGAGAAAATGGTGGTGGTGTGCTTTTGAACTAAAACACCTTCTATGCATTTTAGTTCAAAAGTGCACTGCTGCCATTTTCTCCACACTGACATGCATTTTGCCGCTTATACAACTGTAAGTAAGGCAGTGCCAGGCACTTTTCAAAGCAGGCAGAGCAAGACTCAAATGGACAAGGGAGTTGATTTGATGAATCTCAGAAGTTTATTGCAAACTTCTCTACACAGCACACTGTTACAGGATGTAATGATCCGATTTCCCAGATGGACTGGTGACTGAGTTGAATGGTCACTGACCATCTTGGTACCTTATTACAAAACTGTTTAGGATGCAATATGCAGATGATAGTCTAAATCATCCAGGATATTGCTTTAACTCAGACAGGTGTCTTCACAACCTGTGACTTACTCTGGGCTATATAAATGGAGACCTAATAGGATAGTAACAAACTAATACATTAAGTTTGTATAAAGTCTAAAATTACCCTTTTATCAAAAGGGAAGAGTTTCATTTGCTCAGACCTCTCTTGCTTTGTTAGAAGAATTCACTATTAAAAAAACCAGGAAAAAAAATGATGGCAGGAGCCTTCTAATTGCTGTTACCATCAGGACGGAAGTTTAAGAAGAGTAAAGGAGGGAGTTCATATATAGCTCCCAGAGTTGTCTGCTTTAAGTCAGCTCTCCCTGCTTCAATATAGTTGGAGGGAAAAGATCAACTGAAATTAAAAGAACTGCTCAATGATGCCTCTTTGAAAACAAATATTACATGCACTCATAACATCCTATTTACACATTCCTTTCTCCTCTACTTACCTATAACCTTTCCAACACCCCTGAAACAATACCTTTGGTCATGTCCCATTGGCTGAAATTTCCCTCACAAGTTTTCATTCTCTAGCACTCACCTCAACTTTCTTCAGCCTCCAAATGACAATTCCCCTTTCCTAAATCCCATTAACTACCAAAACCTTCATTCCTTAATAGAAAACAAAGATACCAAGATGCTCAGCTAACAAAAGCTTCCTTTGCTCCCCTGCACGAATATCATAAATCTAATGAAAAATTTTTTGTGTTGCTCAAATGCTTTACACACACACAGAACGAAGCTACAAAAAAGTGTGTGTGTGTGTGTGTGTGTGTGTGTGTGTGTGTGTGTGTGTACGCACAGCCCTGAAAACTCCTGAAGGTCTCCAGATTATTTGCAGCTACAACTGTCAGCTTGAGAAAAGAACGGTTATGCACCAATAACTTGTATCATTCATTTAGAAGAGCTACAATTTAAAATAAGGTTTATTCATTGAGAATAATTATTACAGATAAACACTTGTCACAATACAGCTGTTATTTCTCTGTCACTTTATACAGTTTTTATTAAATCACTAATCCTCCCAGCCACTGAGAGAGAGAGATTGCAATTATGATTATTCTCCATTATACAGAAAATTATGGCCCTTATTCAAGAAAGTATCTAAGCACTTGCTTACGCTATGAGTCCCTATAAGCCAGGGGCCAAGCCACCTACTACAGAAGATAAGTAATACTCAGCTAGTGACAGAATTTTAGTCTCTTCTCTCAGAGCTTTAAAAATCAGTCAGAAACAGCTGACTCTGAACAGTGGATCTCAATTGCCAGGGACTTTTTTAGTTTCTCAGGTAGCAGGGAGAGGAAAGGACATGTTTCACCTTTGGTAACCACCACCACAGAGCCACCTAGCCCATTTAGGTTAAAGGCACAAACAGAAATGACAGTTTTTGCCCTATCTGGTCACAGAAAGCAGTTTATAGCCATGTCCAAACAAGTGCATGGCTGCAGACAGCTACAAAAATGGCCAATTGGGTGAAAATCTGAACCCTCACTGCATGAGAGGTCAGATGAAGATGTTTCAAAACACAGCATCTTCTGTAACTTCAGTCTGTGCTGCCTGCTAGGGTCAAGAATAGGAGGGGGGAAAGGGAGCGGAGGGAGTTCAGTCAGGGTGGATTTCAGCCCCTGCTGGTACAGGGGGTGCACTGGAGCCCCCTTCCCCCCTTACAAGGTGAGGGGGGCTCCAGTTCACCTACCCTACCCTCCAGAGCTAGCTGAGGATCCCCTAGAATGGGGTCGGCAACATTTTTGGGCAGAGTCCCAAAAACACTCACAACCTCGCCATGTAAGATGTTGGTATGCCAGGGCCAGACAGTGGGGGAGCCATGAGTGGCCTAATTCTTGTTATGGCAACACAGCCCTGACCGCTTACTTGCTTTCCAACCCAAGACATAAGTGCTAAGCAAAATGCTTTTGAGTGTCATAGTTTGACACCTGTGCTGGGGGTTGCCTACCCCTGCCCTAGAACAAGCTCCCTCTGCTCCCTTTCCCTCTCCCATTCTGAAACGGGGACAGACAGGTTGGGAGGGAGGAGAAGCCTTTGCTAGGGGAAACAACCTGCAAGCTGGTAGCCAGCTGCTAGATTTTCCTCCCCCCCCACCCCCTGAACCACCTGTGAACTTCTGTTGTTAGCACAGGTACCATCACCCGAATCTGCTTACACCCAAAATTAGTTATTTCTCTGAATAAGGTTGCTTTTTCTGAATTGGATGCATTTGCATTACATCAGCAAATATATTGCATAATCTTGACTATTATTTATATGTCATTTTATAAGAAATGCACACTGATACTTCCAACGCTAAATATTGAAAACGATAGTAAGTTGGTACTACAAAAGATCACTACATTGGTTGACATGGATTATATTAAAACATAATGCAGGTTGGGTTGTGTTTACATATCTTCCAACCTTTGATCCTTTAAGATAAACTCAGGTCACAGCTTAGTGTGCTCCAACACCATAAAAACGAAAACTTTTTTAAATGAAAGGTTAGAGTTGTGTGTAGTCCCATGACTCTAGAAGTTGGGGCTTTAAGGAAAACACTAATTATTCTGTGACTTCTAATAAGACCACAAGAGTTATCAACAACAGGCCGTAAAAACAGCAACTCCAGGGCTCTACACATCTACAAAAATTAAAAATACAAGCAAGAAGAAATAAAGCCAGCAACGCTCTTCACCCTGAGCCACTGAAAATGATGATACAGAATCAAATCAAATAAGCAACTGGCCCCTTTTCTACCACCCTATTATTTTGCGGCATTTCACAAACTCATTTCTCATACACTTCTCTTATTTTTATTTCACACTAACTTTTGTTTTCAACTCACATTGTACTACCTCCCACAACATTTTGTATGCTTAGTCTGCTAGTCCATCTAAAATTTCCATTGGATTTGAGCAATAATTCTGTGCTGAATTAATTCAGATATGGCCAGACTCCTACACTGCAGCCTGAATCTGATGGCCACCTTCTGCCAGATGAATTACTGTTGGATAGACTAGAGACCTTGGGTTCCTGCCCTGCTTTCTGCCTAACTTCAGGATAATGCAACTACTTCTATCCTTTTCTCTCCTTTTTTACAACATGGTAAATACCAGGATAAATACCAGGCTTATTTGGCCTGTCAAAAATATAATGAGCAGGAAGTTTCAAGACCCTAGCAGATCACACCTGGGAGATAAGTCAAATGACATAGTCCAAGAAGATAAGAACTTAATCACGGAGGAAAAACTAATTGGTATGCACGCCAAAGTAGTGAAATGGGATACACTTGCATGGTTATCTGTGTGATAACTGATGATTGGTTTTCTTATGTAATCATTAGAATCTGACTGGTTTCTACAGTTAAGCAATGTATAACAAAAGTAGAAATGATATAGCTGTTCTATCACACTTCAGTCATGTAGCCCCTGCACACTTCCTTATCAGCCTGCCTGATCAGTTGTCTGACAGCTCATTGTACCCTGTCTTTAAGCTTAATAGTATCCCATGCAGCAAACCAGGGATGGAGCCAAACTGCAGGGTAAGCTGGCCAGCCACTCACAACAAGTACCAGCACTTTTTTTTTTTTGACTTTTTAGAGATTCATGAGCAAGATATGCATATATTCTGTATATGCTCTTCACTGTGAAGAAGGTGCAAAGCAAACTAATTAGAAACAGATGGACAGCCATGATATTCAATCTCTGCTCAGACTCCTCCTTCATGAATCTATCACTTATCAATTTAAAGTACCTTAAGACCTGATTCTTCAACAAAATATATTCCCATAGGTTCATAAAGAAACGTTTGCATAATAAAAAGATGATAAAGCTCTTGTGAAAATAGGAATTGCTGCAAAATTCTGATAACAGGCTGAAAACAAATTGAGTTGTGACAGCTCAGCACATTTATTAATGATATTCTCCAGGTCTTACATTTCTCCATCAAAATCTAAAGTCTCAAAGTGGATTCAGATTCAGTCTGACCTTTAAAATTTCAATATGTTGCATGGTTTTCTTCTCAAATAAATTCTGTTTAATTTTAGAATGGATTTGTGTCAGCAGAAAAAGCTAAATTGACAGACAAGAAAGATAGGAAAATATGGGCATTTTTAACATTTATCATGAGTATTTTATAACAAACAAGTATAAAGCAAACCTAACGGGTTACCAATTATATCATTTTATAATTGAATATATACTTTAAGAGTCAACTCCTCAACTGGCATTGGCACCTACAATGCCTAATTACTATCCTACAATCTCGCTTTTTAAATTAAATACAGGGGATACTTTTAGAAATATTTTTTGTTTGATGATACTCAAAGCAAAAGGATGCAATGAAAAACAGAGATCTGTAGACTGCATACACCCTCTCCCCTTCCAAAAAAGCAAAAATTTTGCTATCAATTCCAGGAACAGATCCAACTCCTGAAACTCCTTCTGTATGCAGCAACTGGGTGGGCCAGTGCAGAAGTGTCTGCAGGATTCAGACAACAGTGGAATCATGATGTTCAGATACACGTGCCCGTGGCTCTTGACGGATGTTAAAGGCACAATGAGATCTGATGCAGTTTCCCAACAACTGTGCTTCCTGCCATGCCACACATGCATGGCAGAAAGCATGACTGTGGGATCCCCCATCAGAACCCACTGCATCCTATTCCAGAGCAAGGAGAGCCCAATCACATTTTCCCCCTGTACCGCACACCATGTACGCCTCCAGCTGGGAGTCCCAGTCAGATGAGCAGAGCTCCCTTCTGGGGGAACACATCACATGCTCCCCAGGCTGGGAGCCCTGACCAGCTGAGAGGCCTCCTAGCCCCTAGAACAAACCACAGTCTTGAAATGCACCCGTATGATCCAGAGGCCACACATTCAATTAAAGGTGTGATAGAAACAAGCCACAAAGTTACTATACATATTTTGCATAATAACTTTATGGCTTACTCCTCCTTTTATCACACCATTAACTGATTGAATGTGTAGCCAGTTCATCAGTTAATCACATCTTAAGTGTAACATCAGTCTCAGAATACAGTTAATAAGAACACCTACACACACACAGGGAGTCTGCTCTGATGCGCTGGAAATCAAGAACAGATTGATCAATTGAACACAAACTGATGTGCACTGGCAGCCTCGCACATCAGCACTGAGAAAATGGTGGCAGTGCACTTTGAACTAAAACACATTCAATGTGTTTTATTTCCATGCGCATCACCGCCATTTTCTCAGTGCTGATGTGTGCTACGTCACTGACGCATCTGGTCCCAACATAGCACCAGGGGCTTTTAATTAGTGCTGCCCACTAATTAAAAGTGACTGGAGCTGCGTCAGAACCATGTGTAAGAACGCCCATGTTTGATATCAGACATCAGGGGTCCAATGGGGTGGAGAGGAAAAAAAGAGGCTAATCCCTTGTTTACACAATTAGATTACCAAACATAAATGATGTCATCATTTCCCATGCCATGGATAACAAGCAGTACTCCCTGCCATGTAGCCTGAAGGAAGAGAGCCACTTCTTTCATTTAACCATATTAGAAACACAGGACTGTCATGACCCCTAACACCTCTTCACAATCTACCCCTAGGATCACAATGCTCAAACTGAGAACTCTTGAATTACACTGTCCCAGATTAAAGGGAAATCTATTTGCTTTGTGCTCCCTGTATGTGGAAATGCATCTCCAGTTGTCTGAGAGACCTTTCAAAAGATGAAGTTTAAAAGGCGTCCTGACTGGGTTTGGTGAACATCCTGAGCTGTTCATGTAAAGGTACGATGGTAAATATTACTAAGACTCTCTTTTCAGTGGGCAATGAACCCCTTCTTTTATTATTGCCATCCTTTGGAACTTAGTTTACATACAGGAAAAGCTAGTGTTTCTATCGCAAGTTTTGCCAACTCATCTGCTTGAGGTTCCTAATTGTTGCGAGGTCTACAGGGGTTAAGATGACGGTGGGGAACAACATGAACATTTGGGACAGAACCTTGCACACAAAGCTGCAAAATACCTTTAATTCTTACCAGATCCAAACTCATTTTCTTCTCTTCCCAGATGTAATGAGGGCAGGGAATGTGATGTCGGGGAAGGAGGGAGATGTTAAAAGCTTGTAAAATTGTTCTGGTTACACACACACACCATGGACGGAAAACTTGAAGGAAAAAGCCCAAGGAAAACTTGAGGGGAGAAAACTTGAAGGAAATATCAAAATATTCTTCAAGCACAGAACCCAGTATAACACACATCAGCCACATATCAGATAACACAGTGAAGTCTGCAAATACTTTACTGTGCATCAGCAATTTTGCATCTGAAACTTCATTTATCATTTATGAACTTTTATATGCTTCTAATAACAAATGGTATCAGATGCCAGAAATAGTATCAACTTTTTCTGGAGAAATTGAACTATGTTATCTGATTTGTGTTTGGCTCATTGGGACCTATCAAAAATTGTGTATGTTAAACAGGCATAACTCCAAATTCACAAGATGGGATGGTTACCATTAGAAACACCCCCCCACCCCCCAACAGCATGGAGCCATGTGCTGGCATCTTTCTGTAGTATGGCCAGCAGCATATCTGACTATGTATGCTGACAAACTGACAAAGGGAATCTTATTCCTTTTGACTACACACAAGCTAAATGTACAAAGTGCCTTCCAAATCGACAACTTAGAAAGACAGCCCACATAACCACACTTAAGCCAGAACCAGCTTGGATATTCAGCCCTACAGTCTGTTCAGTCTACTTCTTCTGATGCTTTTGCTTCCAATATCTTTAATCCTGGTACAGTTCTGGTACGTAACACTTAGAGCTGTTAGGTACACCTGGATGATGGGATCAAGGGATCTGCTTTGGATTTTCACAGAATGAAATGATTTCATGGCAATGGAGACAAGAGAGATGATATTAATTACTTAACTCTCTGGTAGTTGTTTTCTAGCTGTAAAATATTGGCGGGGGGGGAGAGTCCAATGCAAACCAAAAAATTTGGGAAGAATTTTGTTCTGCACTATTGCTCAGTTGCATCATATAGGACAAATAAGGAATTTAAGCCTACATTTATAGTTCTATTTTGTTTTTTTAAATTGGCAATAATAAATATTACTTAAAATTATTGTGGGGGGGAGAAGAATAACATACAGCCATTATACTGATGGACAGGACATAATGTCTAATAAAATGAAGAACTGAAATCTGCACTATTCCAGACTTTCCAGGCTATGTATCATCTAGGTAACCTATTCAAAGCAAGTGATCTATGTGGATAAATGCCAATGCCATCAAAGCATCTAGGAAGAGTTATGACACCCTAACATAGAAATTTCTGTGTGAAACACAACTAATTGACTAAGTGTGAAATCCTAGTCCCACTAAAGTCAGTGGGAGCTTTGCTACTGCTTTCAGTAGAGCCAAGATTTCATCCTATGCCTTTTAGCAATAAGGAGAAAGCACTTAGTGAAGAACAAAGTATTCCCCGTTTCCTTGTAAAAACAAGTACTCTTATATAGTTTTTAGTTAAATGAAGTTTGATTATCCCAAAAATAAGACAATGCACTGGCAAATTATCATGAAAGATACAATTTACAGTTGAAAACTCTATGCATTATAAAGACTTAAAAGAATAAAAGATAAAAACAAAAAATGAAGGTACCATTTCTTTTTCTATTACTACTACTACTACTACTACTATTACTACTACTACAAACACACTGAATATTTGTCAGGAGCATCTGCTTCTTATGTGACACAACAGACTGAAACTGGCAAGTGATACATGGAAGTTAATTGCAAAGGTTTATTATATTACCAGGGTTCACATTTAGCAGCTGTCAATTTGTTACAGACAACTGTTACAAAAATCAGAAAAAAAACAAAAATCTTGCTGGCCAAAGAGACAGCTGGGGCTAGATGGTATTTTTGTCACTTTTGTTCTGTATACTTAGTTTTAAAGCATATTAAAAAATAAATAAGTCCAGCTTTTAACAAGATTTATTTTATGTAGGTATCTTTATCTAGCATAAATGATCACAAGAACTGTACTTAAAAAAGACATTGCAGAGAATATTTGTAGTGTTTGAACACTATTAAGTCTCAATATTTTTCAGTTTTATGTTAAATTGCAAACATCCAAATTTAATGGACTATCTATTCCATACCCTCTGTATACTATTTACTAAAAAGCATCCAAAATACCATTTAGCCTAAGCACTATTTGAACAACACTCAAATGACTTAACCTAAAATTAAGGCAACAGACTGATTATCCTTGTGTCAGTATTTCCGCTTTAAACTCATATTTATGTTGATTTTTAACTTTGAAAAAGTAAGAAGAGCTTAGTTCTGAATGGCACTTCTGTAATTGCCAAAATTCACTAATAACCATATGCCATAACCAACTTCATGAAAAAGTAGACCAATCTAGTGTAACCATTCTAATTTCTTATATTAAAGATGTCTGGTGTTCATCTAACAAATCTATCACTTTCGCAATGTGCCTATCACTATAGTGGGTAATATCAAGTTTGCAATAGCAGCATAGTTAAACACCTCTGATATCTCTAAACCACTAATGCTGAAAGTCAGGATTGCTTAGGTTAATCTGCTCTCCAATAATAACATAAGTAGTACCATACTGGGTCAAACCAATAATGCATCTAGCTCAGTATCCTGTCTCTGATGGTGGCAAGAGTGGATGTTTTCAAGGGAGAGTACTGAAGCAGGTATATCTAGAGTGATCTATCCCAAGTTCATTACCATCTGAAGCACCCACCATCAATGATTTAGAGATGACAAAGGATATAGCTTTGACTTTTCTACTTAATAGCCATTAATGGATCTACCATTCATGAATTTATCTAGTCTATTTCTGAACCTGGCTATATTATCTGCCCCTATAACCACCTGTTGTAATGACCATCACAAGTTAACTACAGACTGTATATAAAATGTCTTTTCTCTTGTTAGCTTTAAATCCATTTCCTGCTAATTTCACTGCATGCCTCCTAGTTCATATATTCTGAGACATATAGTGCCCATCTTTAAGGAATGGAAGGAGGAGGATCCAGGGAACTATAGACTGGTCAGCCTCACCTCAGTCCCTGGAAAAATCATGGAGCAGGTCCTCAAGGAATCCATTTCTAAGCATTTGGAGGTGAAAAAGATGATTAGGAACAGTCAGTGTGGATTCACCAAGGGCAAGTCACGTCTAACCAATGTGATTGCCTTCTGTGATGAGAAGACTGGCTCTGTGGATGTGGGGCAACCAGTGGATGTAATATATCTTGACTTTAGCAAGGTTTTTGATAACAGTCTCTGAAAACATTATCATATGTAAGCTAAGGAGATGAGGATTGGATAAATGGACTTAAGGTGGATGGAAACCTGGCTAGTTCATCAGGCTCAAAGTGTAGTAAATTAAAGGCCTCTGTTTGTGCCCAGTATCAAGCAGAATGCCCCGGGGTCAATCCTGAGCCCAGTTTTATTCAATATCCTCATCAATGATGGGATGGATTGCACCCTCAGTGAGTTTGCAGATGACACCAAACTGGGGGGAGTAGTAGATACACTGGAGGACAGAGCTAGGATTCAGAGAGAAATTGACAAATTGGAGGACTGGCCCAAAAGAAATCTCACAAAGTTCAAAAAGGACAAGTGCAAAGTCCTGCACTTAGGACAGGATAATCACATATACCAGTACAGGATGGGGACTGACTGGATAAGCAGCAGCTCTGCAGAAAAACACCTGGGGGTTACAATGAACAATAAGCTGAATATGAGCCAACAGTGTGCCCTTGGTGAAGAACAGTTGTGAAGAAGGCTAACAGCATAAACTGGGCTACACTAGTAGAAGCATTGCCAGCAAATCAATGAAAGAGGTTATTCCCCTCTATTCAGCACTGATGAGGCCGAATCTGGAGTACTCTGGCCAGTTTTGGTGTCCCCACTACAGGAAGGATGTAGACAAATTGGAAAGAGTCCAGAGGAGGGCAATAAAAATGGTTAGGGGGATGGGACACATGATGTATGAGAAGAGGCTGAGGAAACTGTGCTGACTGAGGGGGATTTAATAGCAGCCTTTAACTACCTGAAGGGTGGTTCCAAAGAGGATGGAGCGAGACTGTTCTCAGTGGTGGCAGATGTGAGAACAAGGAGCAACAGTCTCAAGTTGCACCAAGAAAGTTTAGGTTAGATATTAGGAAAATCTCTTTCACTACGAGGATACACTGGAACAAGTTATTCAGAGAGGTGGTAGAATCTCCATTCTTGGAGATTTTTAAGCCCTGGCTAGACAAAGCATTGTCTGGGATGACCTAGTTGGGGATGGTCCTGCCTTGAGCTGAGGGTTGGACTAAATGACCTCCTGAGGTCCCTTCATTTTCTATGATTCTATGCTTTTATTTTTTTTCAGTCACTGCTGCACAGCAAGCTGATGTTTTAGAGACCCATCTACAGTGACTTCAAGGTCTCTTTCCTGAGTCAAAACAGCTAGTTCAGAACCCAGCACTGTATACATTAAACTGGGGTTATTTTTTCCCTATGTGCATTACCTTGCACTTGTCAACATGGAAATTCATCTGCCATTTTTCCCCCTCTCAATTTGCTTGAAGAGATCTTTCTGCAGTTCCTCTCTGTCAGTTTAGTAAATTTAGCCAAAGCAAAGCCTGCAGGACAAATTCTCTATATGTAATCTTGCAGATACATGTCAAATAGTTGCCGAAGTATTTGATGGAGGTGGGATGATTTCCTTTTGCTAAGACATTCAAACATTTCTTCAGTCCCGGGCTGTTAGTTTTTTTGAAAGATTAAAACCATCTCTTTACACTGGTTGGGAGAATGAAGGAAACTTTCTACTTGCATCAGATTAGCCTGGGTGCTCTCTTAGCATTCAGACACGTATCCAGGTAAATTTGTAGGGACTAGACAGTTTGTTTAAATGTGTGTAGTGTTCTCTCACTCATGCACATCAGAGGGGTCTCAGCTGGAGCACATTAAGTTCCTCAAGCTTCCTCATTAGTCCTGGTAGCAAGGAAAAAAACTCCAGAGGATTATAGGAATGTTATCGCTGCCCTGACCTGATCAGCAGCTGTTTCAGGACAAGGGAATTTGTAATCATCTTCAAAACGCATGCAACCTTTCTCTCTCTCAGACCAAATTTCATTTCAGAGCTATCAGCTAAAGCTGTTTGAGGCCACAGAGCCCTTTCACATTTCTTCTCAACTAAGACAAGTCATTCAAGGTAGAATCTACCTGTATTAGGTTTTTGTCAGATAGATTGATCTCAAAGTATTCTGTGTCATTTCCATTAGTCCAATTGTCACGTGCCGTATAGAAATGGGCTGTATAGACCTTGTGATGAAATAAAAGAGAGGGTGAATAAATCACAAAATACCTTGAATCAGACAAAACACCACAACTTCTGAGAGGGAAGCTGCTTTTTTTTTAAAAAAGGGTACAGTTACTATGATTATGTAACCTAGAGCTGTCCACCAGGTGGGCCAAAGGCCACATGCAGCCCTGGAGGGGTTCACCCTAGGCTCTGGGTCCAGGTGCCAATACACTCACTGCTCTTCTGCTGCAAACAGTCCCTAGGCTCTTCTTCCCTCCTTCAGCTTCTGCTTCCTGCCCCTGTCTGGGGAAGCCTACCGGGAGCTCAGAGTGGTGGTGCCCCACATTGCAGGATGCAGCTTCCAGCCACTCAGAAATTGGACAGCCATGGTGTAACCCTTTGGGAGTTTATGTGACCTCACAAACAGAATTTTAGACATATCTAACCCTAGTGTCAGCAGCCTTTTCCTATCAAGGGCTGAAGCTTGCAACTTGGTACCCCTCCCACCCTTGCATCCTGAGGCTGTGTACCCATAAGCAGGAACATGTGGTTTGTGGCACCTCAAGGCCTTTTGAAGCACTGCAAAACATACAGCGCTTGTGATTCTGTTCACTGCACTGCATATTTTATAATTAGATACCAGGAAATTAGATAACAGGAAGTCCCAGTATCTAAAAAACCTGCTTCAGAAAAAAGCAGGGCAGTACACGTGGCTGCTGGATGTGCTGCCTGAAACCAAAGCCTGGTTGGCCAGAGCCACATGCCAGCTGCTGGCCAGGCTCCACGTGCCCATGTCACCACTGCTGCAGCCCCAGGAAGCTTCCAGGATCCCAACGTCCCCAGCTCATGTGCTGACCCCAGCCTCCTCTAGCCCACCCGGGGCAATTTGCCATATATAGCATACAAATGGCAGAGAAGCAAGAGAGTAACTTGCAGAATAGCATCTTGGACATCTTTACCTTCATACAATAACCTTCAAAAACCATTCTGAGGAAAATTTAAGAGCATGATTACATACTTTAATCTTTTAATCAATGAACAAGTATACTTATAGTGTCTGGTAGATTCCAAGATAAAATACTAAAAGCCTGATAAACATTTTTTTTTTAATTTAACTTAGCCTCCTTCTCCCCTGCTTTTGTTTGGGGGGAAGGGATGGCGATTAATAACATGTGATTCATCAAGAGCATCTGTCTCTTTGGCCTTCTGGCAAATCATGTATCAGTCACAAATCCTACTGTTTTCATGCTGTTGATGAGCATCACTAGAGGCAAGATAATTATTGAAGTATATATATCAGGGGCTGATAATAAAACCTTCCTCTTCTTCATCCAAACTAAACAAACATCATGAAGTGTCCTTAAGATTGTTCTTTGTAAAAGAACAACAAGAGTTATATCGAAGATGCTCTAGTCTGGAATCCGAGTATTTAATGAACGTTGTATATGTGCACACCAACCATTATTGTAAATAAATAACGGCAACAAAGTTTAGAGTTCTGCTTGCTAGGCCATATCAGCCTACAGCAGCCATGATGCATTTATTTCAATAGAAAAACAATAGCAACCAAAAGTGACAAATCAGTCTTGTCCACTACAATGCAATCATATTATCTTTCTGATGTATGCTGTCATCTCTACATCTTATTCTCTGGCATAGAAGTTTATTGATGTGTTATGCACAGAAGCTGTTGAGAACTACTGGAAGTATAATAAAAAGATATTGCATTAGAAAGAATCAAGAAAAGACAAATGGCACATAGGGGACACGATATGTAAAGAAGCTGAAAATCTCTTCAGGCTCTATTTATTTAACTAGTGCATAATCAAAGTACTAAGGACTATGATTTAAAGATTAAGATACCAGGCTTAAAAGACACTACAAGACTCATTTCATTTCATCCAGAAGAGGATTACATTTTTAAAGTTTTAAACAACAGTAAGTTTATGAAGGGAAAGAAATGTCCTAAGGAACAAAAATGACCACAATCTCTTTTTGTAGTTTCGACCTTTCTCGTCATGGAGTCACCACAAAGAGGCTGGAAAATGGATAGCATGGTCAGGCTGGGGATTCCCCCAGCCTAAGCTAGTCTCCAGTTTCTGTTATCGTTTCTGGCAAATGGGATGTATCTAGGGTAAGATGCACCCAAGACTTACAGATTTAAGCGTGATTCTATTCTATCCAGTTTGAATCTTTGAAAACCCATTGGTGCAAAAGGTAAGTAGGTCCACCTGCTTTTCCTTGCTTAGTAACTCAGTCTAATGAGTCTAATGGGTAAAATAATGATATAGTAAAAAACAAAACAAAAAAAAACCAGATGTAGTAATGGATTTTCAGGGACTTGAACCCTCAAAATAGAATCATACTTTGGCACAAATTCACTTGGAAACCAAGTAGGTGACAAAGGATTTGCCACTTAGTTTGCAGTAGCAAAGCTGACCTGGTCTCTGAAAACCTTATCAAATATGTATGCCTTGAGAACACCAGATAATTTTTTCATGCCAAGAACCATGAAGCAGTCCCTTAATATGATTATAAAACATAGCATGACCACAGAAGTACTCCCAGTCGATATACATGTCAAAAATCATTTGGGTTACCCTTGCTCTCAGAATTAAATACTGATTTAAACTGAACTTTCAGACTTAATTGCTTTATTGTCAACGTGGATAATTCCGAAACCATTCCAGCTGAAATGAGTCAGATGACCCTTCTATTATCGTTCCGTGACGCACTGATAAGCTTTTGAAAACACCCTTGCTTCTGCAAACTGTACCAGAGGGCAATGCTTCTGAAGCAGTCTAATATGGTGCGACTAGGTATAAATTCAGAACACAGCTATATGAGCTGTACTGAACCATTTGTGCTTAATCCAGTGCAATCACGCTGCTTCACTTAGAAAGAATTCAGCTCTCTAGTGTATATAGGGCCTGAAAGAGAATGCCATAAATGCTACTAAAACAGATGGATGATAGTCAGAGGGCAAAAATCTTTGGAAAGATAGACTATTAGACTCATTTACTGAAGTGTTGTCTTGTGATTGGTTAATGTACTTCTTTAAACCTAGGCTTAGCTTTTGTTTGGGTTTTTTGGGGGGAGGGGGCTGGTAGGAGGAAGAAATCAAGCAATAAAAACTTCAAAATAAGAACTTTGTACATGATCTTGTTCCTTTGTTGGCCAAGGTGCCCCGCTTTCCCTTTAATATTCTATACAATAAAGGCACAACTGCCTATATCAAATAGCTACAAGAACACCGACCACACAAATTTGCAAACACAACATATTGCACAAATCATCCATTGTATCCTCTCTCATAACAGCTTTTCCTTCAACAACCAACACTTCCTTGACATGACTATGGGCATGAAGATGGTCTCCAAGATGCCAAACTCTTCATGAGCCATGTTGTGGAGGAAGTTTTATAACACGTCACCAGATCTGTACAATAACTGTGCTACAGAGATGATATTTCCATCATCTGGGCTGAAAACCTTGGCTCACTTACTGACCTCCACTGCAGGTTCAAAAGCTACCCCCATTCAATCAAATTTGCTCTGGAATACTTATATGTTAACATCACCTTTCTAGATACCATAATCTCATCATGTACTGAAGTGTAGGCAGTCTGGCTGGTGGTTTGCACAAGCCATTAGCTGAAGGCAGCGGGGTAGCCAGGATCAAAGCCAGAGGGTCAGAATCTAAGCCTTGCTCAAAAAACTAGACAGAGCAAGGTCAGGGAGCAAGCTGGGTCAGATACCTGCTTAAGGGGCAGGAGTGTTGCCAGCCTGCAGCCCTAGGCTAGCACTCTGAGGCAAAGTGGAGCTGGGGTGTAGTGCATATATCTGTTGATGATGCAGAGTTTTTCACTCTCCCTCCCTGCTTCTGTATCCTGTCTGCAGCAAACTGACAGGGAACCAAGTCGGGGTCCGTGAGGCTGATAACTGTGTTTATCACCCTTGTCTCAGTGTTCATCACCCCATTAAAACTGTTGATTCTACCTGTCCATTCAGCACACACCCACCCTGTGGCCTGTTAGCTAATACATAGACAACTCCTCAGCAAGGCAGAGGGGAGGGGGGAATGCCTGCTCAGCACAGAGTGGGGAGGGGAGGTGGGGAGCCAGGCACATCCTTGAAGAGACTGCCGAGCTCCAGGGAGGCAGCAGAGGGGAGGGGCCAGCCCTGATGAGGTAGCAGAGAGTCCTGCCCAGCCCAGAGAGCATGCCAGGATGCTGGGGATGTCCAATTTATCTTAAACCAGCAAGGGGTCTGCAACAGACACTGCTTAAACTGGTTTGAGCCAAATCAGTTAATTCTGATGCTACATTCAACCAGATTTATCTCAAACTGGTTTCAGCCATTTTCAAACTGGTTAATATGCACTGAACATCTGTTCTGTTACAGGTTTAAACCAGTTTCTGATCACTTAAACTGGTTTGTGTGTAATGTCTGTCCCTAGCCTAAGAGAAATATTTCCAATCCTGCAAGCTCCTGGCTTTCAAACAACCTCTGAACCTGACCCAAATCATTATCAGAAACAAACTCCCTGCTGTTCAACAGATACAAAATACGATATGGGCTTGCGTTAACAATAAATGCAAAACTACTGTAATCAACCCCCACCCCCAACAATTAAACTTAAGGAGGCATAGATCCTATAACACACACACATACACACACATATCCAAATGTGGTACATCTCATCCAGTGTACCAAATACCCTCATGGAAACTATGTGAAACTAAACAAAGAATATGTGCCAGAATGAACTCTCACAGAAAAAGAATATGAAGGACAGAGGCAGAAAACCACAGATGGGAGAAAACTTTTTGTAGAACAACTACTCCCTTTTTGACCTCACAATCCATATAACATTTCTTTATTCCTATTTCAGAATCATCCTTGATTCCTTTCAGTATACTGAAGGCAGGGTGGCACCTGACTAACTCATTCAGAAAGGTATAAGCTTTTCTCAGATTTAACAAAACAGACCATTGTCTATGAAAGTTTATACCTCTATGCATGAGTTAGTTTCTAAGGTGCCACACTGCCCTGCCTTCAGACTAAAGCAGCTAACTACCCATCTTTACATTATATCAGAGAATGTGGTAAACCTCATCCAATGCAGCAAATGCTCTCATGAAAATGAAGTGGGCGAAATAAAACAAAGAGTATGCACTGAGTTGATCTACAAAGTATCACATTGATCTGCCTTCTATTGTTCTTAGGCAGACTGCATTTATACATGGAGTTAAAGACATGCTATTGTTCTCTTTGCTTTTTACCTCAAGTTATGTCTGCTTCTTTTCCAGACTGAGGAAGAGCCCATTGTGCCCAAAAGTACATTCTAACATCTTTCTCAAATATACAGTTGGTCCAATAAAAGATATCACCCAAAAATCTTTGCCTCTCAACATCTCTA
The DNA here is from genome assembly GCF_001723895.1 of Crocodylus porosus. Lineage (NCBI taxonomy): Eukaryota > Metazoa > Chordata > Crocodylia > Crocodylidae > Crocodylus > Crocodylus porosus. The sequence continues at coordinate 49,598,679 of NW_017728943.1, read as the reverse complement.
TTGACACCTTCAATAAGCTTCATTAAATTTGTAGTTATACGATTCCCTGCATCTGAAATCGGAATCCTGGCCAAGATTTGAAATTGGTTGTCTCATTTTTTTAAGTTCCTAATTAGACGCACCTTACGTTCCAACCTTTTGGAAATCAAGGCATTCTGAGTTCTCAGAAGATGGTCACCCAAAAGCTACAATTTTTAAATCAGACAATTTCCAGACAAAATATTTTACCTTTAAGAAAAGTAATATAGCTCAAAATAATGATTATAATGCTTGAAGCTCATGCTTGAAAATACTACTTTTATGCAAACCATAATCATCTGAGATAAGTGGCTACATAAACTTGTCCCAGTCTGGAATAGTACCCCTATACTGAAAAGCCTTTCAATCAAGTCTTTAAGAAAAAGGCTGTATATATTTGAGACATGACATATTTAAATCTGTATTTATGCAAGTCTGTAAAAACTTTATCCTGGAGATGTTTGAAACACTTTAGGCCTTAAGCCTGAAACACATTTTTAGAATGTATTAAAAGATTACTTTTCCCCACTTCATATAAGTGCCCACTTCTCTTTTGTACAATCAAGAGGCACTCATCAAAAATAACACTTTCAAAAATTTCAAAATAACAAAATGTAACCAAGTGCCTTTTCATCCCAGACAGCATGGGGTGTAGTGGGACTAGCAGAGTGTTAGAAACTACTGAGTACTAATTTTGCCTCATTGTTCCCTCTGCCTGACTTAGTTTTGAGCAAGGTGCACAGAGCCAGATCCAAAATATCTTGGTAAATACCTTCAATGAAGCACCACAACACAGAACATTTAGATGCTTTCCCCAAGGAAGTAAAAAAAAAAAAAGATCAACCGGTTTAGGTACCTAGACATTCCATACAGTGAATGAAGAACAGCAAATGTCTCATAAGGACTATGCAAAGATCACCAGGACACTGGAAAACTATATACCTACAGCTAACCCAAAGGAAGTACCTACCTGAATCAGGATACCTGAAAGTTACCTTGATTTCCACATAAAGCACAGTACCTATATTCATGAAAGCAGCAGTGACACCAAACAACCCTTTCAGCTCCACACTGGACTATAGAACCACAAAGTCTCTGGGTAGCTCTTTGGGATGCTTATGCATTTTCTACTTTTTAGTTAAACATAGAAATAAAAGTGACACAGAGACTAGTAACTACATCTCCTCACTCAGGTAAGTGCCCTCATCGCAGAGCTACAGATTCACTCTTCTACTCGCTCATTTTTTGGCTCCACAAACCTTGCGCTCTTGGCTATCCAGTGCGGCCAGCTTCAGCAAGAGAAGTGGATGGTGACACCACCTAGCCTAATAAATAACTTGGCGGGTTCATGCACTCACTTGGAAGCTGGAAAACATGAATATGAGTCTCCAGGATGAGGAGAGCCTAAAATCCAGGTTTCTTATTTGTCAGGTGAGTGCTTAAAGCACCAAGTTATTATGAAAAATGTAGGCATCATCAACTTCTCATTCTCCTCCAGTTTGCAATGAACTTCAAATACCTTTGCTCAGTATCAAACAGTCATTAGATATGTGCTATGCCCACTTAAGGAACTGAGGATTTAGAAGGATTTTAGGCACCTATAACACACCTGTAGATTGTAATAGAGTTTAGGTCACCTTCATGGCTGATCTGGATGACTTTTCAGTATGTACAGTACTCCAAATCTAGGCATACATGGATTTTTCATGTCAAAATGGAGGCACTTATTGAATCTACCTTATAAATTTGGGGTTCAGTCTCTTTTTGCATCAGTCCTCCATCTTCAAAATGAGCATAATACTATTTTCCTACCTCATTGTTGTGAAGATAAATGCTTAAAAGACCATGTGGTGCCCATTAAGGGGTCACATACATACTTGCAACAGATTGTGGAGTGCTTGCCTGAATTATCCTCAGATTTAAGAGGGGGACCATAATAGGACTCAGTCTGCAGGCGTATCCTCCAGATATTCTGGAAAATAATTAGGGTTTGCAGAGAACATTGAACTTGACAATTATGAAGCCATTAAGATAATACTGTAAATTCTTTCAATGACTTCTATAAGCATGACTGGATATTCAGCACTTTAAAAAAAAATCAAGTAATTGATCTAATGTCTATATAATGATTTATATGTCTACACGTAAAATTTTGGGTCATGAACAGAATTTACATCTCACAGAAATAAGTTATGTCAGGGTGGCACCTTAAGACTAACTGGTTCATAGAGGCATGGCCTTTTGTAGCCAATGACCTACTTGGCAGCTGATGAGGTAGATTATTGCCTATGAAAGCTTATGCCTTTGAACCAGTTAGTGTCTAAGGTACCACCCTGTCCTATCTTCTGACTGACTGCAAACGAAGATGACTGACCTCTTCCTTGTATCTCACAGTAAATTCTGATATTTTGATTATTTTCTGTCCACTATATTGATCCTTCATTCTTTCCTATGTGCTAAGCTCCCACGCTGGATCACATCTTTAATGATACGTCACTGTTGCAGGAATCCCTGATACAACACGGTGGCCCTAGCAGAGAGACAAAAAATTATGTATATGAAACGATGCAAAAATTTCCTGAAGAAATTATTTACCAAGCTCTACATATAAAAGCTATGCTCACAGAAAAGATCCATTTTCAACTAATACGCCTCTGTTTGGAAAGTCCATATATCAAGTGTATGCACTACTTCAAATTTATTCAAGAAAACTCATTTCTAGTCTACTTTTAACTATGCCAACTACCCATGCAAATACTTATTTGCATGTGTAATCTCTATGTGCACCAGAACGGTATAAAAAAAGCCTACTCGAAAATGCAGCCCTAAAGTTTCTTTTTTAGCCTGTCACATATTTTGGCATATATAAAAGCTATAAAAGAACTACATATGAAAATAATACAGCAGATGATAGAACATTATTTAGTATTACTAGAGTTATGTTGGCTATGAAATATAGACGGTTCCTGTCATCAAAACTATGAAGTTATTCATTTGATAATGCCATAGCACTAGAAACATGAAATATCCTATTGAGAATATTGATTGTGGAATATGCAATATGCTATTAAAATATTCTAATTCACATGTAATGGTCATCCTTAATGCACATCCCAGAATTATTTAAATTGTGCAATGCTCTGTGTGCAAATATTCATGCAGGTTGCCATACAAAAATTTGGAAAGGATTCTCCTTCTTTCTTCTTAACCACTTCTATGTGGTGTGCAAACTACAGGACAATATCAAGTCATTTTACTATCTTCTAGCAATTAGATATGTTTTACAGAATGAATTGGAAAAGTATCTTGGTTTCTTCCCCCACCCCGTTTAGATGAGAACTAAGTGATGCTTTCTTCCATGTCTACAAAGCGTTCTCAAAAATGCAGGAAAATATTGAGGACATTTCCCAGAAACAAAATTATATAACTCATTTTAATCATGTAAATGGCATGGGATGAAAGAATAAAGAACTAAATACTGTGTAACTGATAACAGAATAAGGACATAAAGCTGTCAGGAAATGTCTCTATTTATTAAGATTGTATGGGAGTGTTGCGATTTAATATTCAAGTACTCTGCAAAAAACAGATTCATTATAGTGGTGAAATGAGCATATGACTGAATATTTTGTCACTAAATGCAGCATCTCTTTAAGTGGCTGTTTAGGGCCCCTGTGCAGGGGCTTGTGTTTTTCTGCTGTACAAGATGTGGCTGGGTAGGATGCAAGGCAGGGCATGTAGAAGGTGCCTTCTCCAACCCTACAGAGTTCTGCTTTATGCAAATGCCACCTACAGCACAGCATACAGAAGGTGGGCTAGGATGGAAGGATATAATCATACCAAAATGCAGGGTGGATTCAGGGCATCTGCGCAGTTTCAGTTGAATGCTCTTTATGATGGCTACACTCCTTTCTTGTAATCTTCAGCCACTGTGCTAAAGTAGCCTCTTTCGAATGTTCTACCATAGTCCCTGCTCTGAGCAGAGGATACCTCCCTCTCTGCCAAGTGTAGCCTTATGTTCATCTCCAGCCATCAGCCAGACCCTGGGTTCTGAACACTGGCTTTGTATGCAAGTTTCTTTCATAGATGATCATGTTTCCACAGGAAATTATGACCTTAGAGTCAAGGGGTGGGCAAAATACAGCCCATGGGCTGCATGTGGCCCACCAAGCCATTCTACCTGGCCCACGAGGCCCCTAAAATTTTTAGAAAATTAATAGTTATCTGACCCTGGCTGCCTGTCATATGTCCCTTGTTGGCTTGCCAAAACTCAGTAAGCAGCCCTCCACCCGAAATAATTGCCCGCCCCTGCCTTATTCCCTAAACCCATAGAATTGGAAGGGATCTTTTGGGTGTAATACTGTCCTCTACATAGATGGTTTATTACTAAATACTAAGCAGTTATGTAAAGTAGTATCTCTGTTGTACCTGATTAGGAATGGTATCTCACCTGGCTAAGTTAAATTACATAATGCACAATTTAATATATTATGCTACCTCAGGGATGTCTCATATTTCTGAGGAACTATACCAGTGACTAATCTCTGTCATGGGTGATTCTATATGTTTTATCATTGTTTGAAGGCAACAATACTTGGTACTTTGTCCAATGTGATTCTTTGAGAAGAACTAAGGAAGCTCTTATAGTTAAGGACATGAGTGAGCGTTAGAAAAATCTAGGTCTTGCTCTCGTCTCATTCTCACACCCCAGGAGAAAGTTATTTAGGACTCAGGAGTGTGCTTAGGAATAACTCATTATGCTTTGGGATGCACTCCAGTTCCAGCAATGAGCACCTCAGAAATGCCTGTAAATATAAAATACAAGGATCCACAATTTTTTTAAAAAGTTTGGCACTAGAGAAAAGAAAAAGGGATGGATTATGCAGCAAGCCTTTGGCAGAGTGGGGAAGAGAATCGAAGGGCCTGTTCTACTCCCTGGAAGGAGAAAATATTCTTCCACATTCCACAAGTCATCCAGCAAGACTTTTCTTCATAAAAATAAAAATAATATGATCTATCATATCTACATGAGGAAGAAAGATGACCACAGAAGGATGCATCATGACATCTTTTTGTTGCTGCTATAGAGAAACATCATGAAACGGTTGATAACAGTATTTTGTAGAGCACAGAAACCTTTACTGTAAATTATAGATGTGAGCATTTTGTCCACGAACAACGTAGGTTGTCTTTGTTGACTCATCATGTATTCAATTTTCTCATGTACTGTACATCTGTTGCACCCGCCTGAAAAGCACCCACTAACATTTCTACGCCTACAGGACAGTGACACACTGAAAACAGTATGTTAGGGATCTGCACCAAACTTGTGCATAAAAACAACATGATTATTCCTTCTTCCTCCTCTTAGCTACTGAAATTGCAAACTCCTTGGTGTTTCTGTGTATTACCATAAGAGAATGAATAATAATATAATCGTCATCAAAGTCAAGGAAGGGTTTGTATAAAAAAAACAAAAAGAGATGTCATAACACAGTCCTTAAATTAGTTCACGTACACACTTTACTTGTAGGCTTTACAATGAAGAATCTTGCTTAGAATTCCAGCTACTTTCCTACACATGCATAATTAAAGAATTCCTGTTTTGCATCCCATAAATATTCACTGCTGCAGGAAGGAAAAATAGAACACTCTCTCCTCCCAAGATACAGATAGGACCAAGCAGAATCTCATCGGGGATCACTTCAAAGATCAATTCCTCATGTCCAGAAAAACAAATTAAATGATCTTATGTGAGCCTACTGTTAGCAATTGCACTCTTGAATTATGCATGGTTCTTGACTGCTCATAATATGAACAAACTACAGAAGGTTTCATTAGCACATTTCATTTTTTATTTTTATTTTTTTAGGTAAGCGGACCTATCCTTTGCTAGTTTGTTACAGATAATTTTCCAGTATTTAATACGTATGTATGCATTTCTTACTAGCACCAAGGTAATATTCAGAAAGTGGTCACTAGTATAAGGTTTACACATCTTAATTGTTATTATGTAAAGTATTCTCTTTGAAATTATCCCCCATTTTGTCCCATGCACAAATATTGGTGTTGGTCCAACGTGGTTATTTTCCCAAGCAAAGATGTTAGGATTTCATCCCTACTGAACATTGAATAAATAAACAAATCTTCGTGTCGTTAAGCATCTCAGTATTTACAGGTATTTACAACACATTCACCACTGTGATAGTTGCAAAATACAGCCTGTCATATATTGACAATAGGCTGAGTCTGACCAACTAAAAGCACCTTGGCCAAGTACAGCCATTATGCTTTTACTGATATAAGTGATCAGAAACTGGTCTATAACAGTAATAGAACAGAAGTTTGGCACACAAACTGGATTAAAAATGGCAGAACCCAGTGAAAGGTTTGCCCACCCCCACTGCCACCAAACAGCAAATGTGTGTTCTGTTCACTACTGATCTAAACTACACCACTTAGATAAAACCACATAACTTAGATTGATTCCACCTGGGTTTTTTGAATGTCTGTACCTGGCCTTTCTATAGTTTTGTGTCTCAAAAGAACAGTATAAAAATACTGATATGCAATAGTCCATACGATGAGAAAAATAAAAAGCTGTTACTGGCCAAAAAGTACATTGTGTAACAACATCTCTCTTGGATCTTACAATTTTTGCTGTCTCTCATTGGAGTAGGCAGGTAACCCCTGACAGAAAAAAAAATACAAAAAAACCTGGTAGAAGCAACAGTCTTTACTTCTGTTCTAGCTTGGCCCTCTGAGCCTAAGAGAATGGGTAGAGTGAGGCTCTAATTTACCCCATTCCCCAGTGGCAAAAATCCCCTAGCTGCATCCCCACAAGCAAGAGCATGCAGTTGCTGCATGGAAAAAAAGCAGCGGCACAAATTTGTGCCCCTGCTTTCTGCCCCGGTGCATACCCCTGCATGTGGGGTTAGTGCAAGGAAAAATACTCTGCATGGGGTAGGGGAGGCAGCCTTACCTGCCAGCAATCTGGCTGCGTGGAGCCTGGTGGCAGCCACAGCTCTGGCCAGCCAGGCTCAGGTTTCACGTGATGCATGCTGCTACCACATGCACCGTCCTGCTTTTTTTCTGCATTTTTTTTTAATGCTAGGATTCCCATACTGAGAGAACACAATCACATGCACAGGGTGTTTTTTGTGGTGACTCAAAAACCTTTGAGGTTCTGCAAAATACACATGTGCGCTCATGTGGATGTAGCCTCTGAGTGCAAGTTATACTCTGGGTGGGGAGTATAATTTAAACCATTACAATGGTAATTTAGACTAAGAACATGCAGCTGGAAATTGGAGCCTAACAAAGTCCCTGGCAACCTCATTTTTTATGCTCAAGCAGTGTCTAGGTATAGCAAAGAATCAAGATCTGTTAAGTCTTTACAATTGCATATATCACAAATAATGCTATTTTTTGCCATCCTGCACTGCCTTCAATTGAGCTTCTTCTTTATTCCACATACAATTTCCTTGTGAGATTTTTCATCAATAAATAAAGAGACATGCTGCTACCACAGCTGCTCTGCACCTACCAAACCCCTCATTAGTTTCTAGACTAAAAAAAAAAAAAAAAAAAAAAGATCAAGAGACAGAAAATAAAGATATTTTCACTGTCTTTGAGTGAGGGCTGATCACACATCATAGTTAAATCTTAGCATTTCTATCAAAATGTCTATATCCAAGGATCTATGCACATCACATTCAAAACCTCAGAAGCAGTTTTATTTTCTAAATTATCAAAACAGAACTTGAGCTCACATTTTAAATTATTAGACAGATCAAAACAAAAAACTACAAGCTAATAACCTGAGATGGAGGCAAGTAACTACAAGCAAATAATTTGAGATAGGAAAGCTACTTCCTCTCTCTCATGAACATTTTCAAGATTCCAATTTTCCTCATTCAAATCCTATGTTTTTTAACTGGGTACTTTGTGATTATGGTGCATAAGAGAAGCTTCAATGAACAGATATTCAACAAAGTGTTTACATTAGGTGGGAAAGCTGTCAGAGGAGACACTCATCCCAGAATAGCTAATAGCCTGATAGTTAGGGCACTCCTCTGCAATCTGGAAGACCCTGGTATAAGTACCACATCAGAGGGTCTTGTTATACCTTACACAGTGAGCTGCAAAAATGTTGGTAGTTAGAGCTCAACAAAAAGTGCTAGCTCAAGTTTAGCACAGTCGCACTTCAAGCCAGGGGGTACGAATCCCTCCTACCTCCCATTCTGGGCTTTTTCTCTGTCCTCCAAAGCTCCCCTGGTTCCCTCCTGCTCCCTAACCTACCACCCTCACCCCAATACTTGTGGCTGCCAAGTTGTCTGTCCCTGGGGAGGAGGTAGGGAAGGGTTAATTTGCCTTCCCAGCTGCTCCTGCCAGAGGCTGCTGCTCTTCTTAGGGCTGAGCCCACTCATAGAACAGTAGCAGTCATGGCTGGGCAGGCAGGTTAACCCTTCCCTGCATGCTCCTCCAGGACAGACAACATGGGTAGCCAGGAGTAGAGAAGGGGGAGGTGAGCAGGGATCTGGGATGCTGGGAGGGGCAGTCAGGGGCAGTGGACATGATCTGGGACAGCAGAGGAAGGGGCATAGGTGGGGTGTTTACATGAGGGATGCAAAAGGTTAAACTATAATTATATTTATACCATTAATGCATTAACAGTGAACATTTAAAACAGACTACATTGTGTGAATTATCATGTGATTTACCAGTACTACTTTTCCAGACTACCCTTCACTGAGCCAGACTTTGTGTACCACCTGCCCCTTCCACCAGCCAGTTTGCATCATGTAAATCAGAGTGCTGGGACTGGGGTGGGGGAAGGATGCGGTGAAGCCAAGCTGAGCCAGCGTTCTCCCTGGTGGAGGGCAGAGAAGCAGGGAAGGGGAGCCAGGGCAAGGTGTGAAGACAAGCAGCAGAAATGCCACTTGCATGTGTCTCACCATGTGGCAAGCAGTGATTGCTGGCTACTCTGTAGGTATGTGTTATCAGTTATATGGTTAACCAATATAATTAGAAGAGCTTAAATGTATAATTTTAAATGATATTAGCCTATAGTGGCTACAAGATAGCATAACATGAGCTGGGTAGCACGGATCAGAGACAATCTTGTCCTGGAATGGTGTAACTCTGAGCTGCATAACCAATGCTTAAAACCAGTTTCAGGTATTAATGTGAGGACAATCCAGGTGTTAAAAGCACCAGGAGCTGCTCAAAATTACCATATAAACAAGGCCCTAAAATGATACCAAAACACAGATTTGAAAGATGAGTACTACAGGCTTCTGATTAGCAGGAATCTCAGGAATTCATGCTGGAAGTGCACAGCATAAGTCTTTAATCTTGGCAATTTCCCCTACATACCCTCCCACAGTAGGTAGGTGGAAGGGCCCCATCACTTGCCGCCTGCACCTGATGGCTGGGAAGCTTAAACCACAGCATATTTAAAACTCAAGTTTTCACTTCCTGGCCATCGAGTGTGGCCAGTGTGGCCCCTCCACCAACCAGCTGCGGGGCAGAGGCAGCACATGGGGGAAACTCCAAGATTAAACAAGCTGCTGCACTGCGCACTTCCACTGTGAATTCTGGAGATCCCTACTGATTAACCACTACACTACTGACTATTCTGGATTTAGGGCCAGATTTTATTCAACCTTTTAGGCATGTAGGTGGACTTAGGTTCCTATTCCACCCTGTGAAAGTAGTTATTAGGAAAGGTAGGGAGCTTAATACAAAAGGTTGCTGCTTTTTTGTGACTTGGTATTAAGGGTAAGATGATGGTGTGTTACAAACTTAAGGGCATTAATGGATTTTCAGGACTCCAACATGGTAGAATAGAATGAAACTTGAGTGCCTTTTTGCACTTTAATGGTAGATTGGGATCTGGCTATTATATGTTAAAATCTTTTTACTGGATTCAACAAATCTGTAATTCAGAACCCAACCCATCATGATGAAAGCATAATCAAAAAATTTGAAATCCCCATAAAAATTCCAACAAAACAGCATTTTGCAGGCCAGATCTAATTGCAGACACTTTTGTTGAAACAAAGTTTAAAAATGCTTTGATGTGAAAATTAATGACCTATTTATCCATAATATGGACTACTGGACTATGAAGAAACCCAACAAACTAAAGGTTATTTTTGGTGGGCCTAGAGACAGTTTTCTTTTTATTAGTATGTATTTTTAAAATACTTTACTATTTATGGCATGGTATATAATTATCCTTAAGAAACCTGACTTCCGGATCTGTTATAGTATGCCTGGCCAAATACCAGCCCTATTATAAGTCTGTTAGGCTCTGATCTAGCAAGATACTTAAATATATCAATAGGACTATTTATGTTTCAGATCTGGTCCAACAAAACACTCAAATATGTGCTTTATTTTTAAGCACAGTTTGCCAGCCCTAGCTCCCCTTGCTTTATCAGCAAAACTTGGCTTGAATCTCTTTCTGCGTCTGTGTTCTTCCACACGTTTCTTGACCACTTCTCTGAAATGATTTACATGGCTTTCGAACCTCCCTTCAAAAATCACATCTATTATGGCAAATTAGCTACACAAAGTTGACTGGACTGTGTAACAAACTATGGTAGCTGATATTAGCAATTCATTTATTCATAGGCAAAATTAAAATGACAAAAAATGTGGCACGAACAAATGATGCACATGATTTGTTCATGCATCTCTGAGACCATCTTGTTGATACTGCTGCCTTCCTGCATCCTCCTTTGCTCTTAGGAGTCATTACACCCACTTGTTGAACAGTGTTACAATTTCAGTTGCAGGTACCATTTTCAAAAACACCTATGTAATCTGCCCTATTCATAAGCGATTAGATAAGAATTCTAGGAGTGATTCACTGATTTAGAACATAAATTTCATATTTACAATGGGCTTATACCCTTAAGTGCTGAAAAAGATTTTCAAAGCAAAAATGGAAATTTGATGGCTAACTATCGTTGAAATCACTGTGAGTTTGATACCTAACTGACATGTTTGATCTGAAAAATCTCACACTAAATCAATGTTGAAAATGAGACAGCAACTCCAGCACTTTAGAAAAAATTCACCCAGTGGCTCTTTATTGCATGGACTGGGCCTTTTTATTTGTTTGTAAAGCATCTCCCAAATTAGGGGGGTACTATTATGGCACTACATTATTAATTAGGACTGCAATGTGAATCATTCCACCATAACATAAGCTAATATTGATAGCAGCGGTTGAAGGGAAACAATAATCTTTTACAATACTTCAGTACATTTCTGTTGACAAACTGTTTTAAGGATTTGACTCTGAAATGCTCATGTGAGCAATCTGTATTTATGCAAGTAGTCCAAAAGTGACATGTGCTGACCTCAGTTTATGATCATATTACAGTAAGAATGCTCATATGAATAACACTTACAGCATTAGCCCCCTGAAAAATAACTGTTTGAAATGAATCAGGTACTTCATGAGTGGCAATTTTTACTTCATAAAAATCACTGTAGATATAATCTGTTAAAGCAAAAACATGCAGAGCATCAAGCCAGATGTCGCATCTTTTGGTCATGGGCATACAAAAATGTGCGCTTCCCACAGCACAAAAGAATAAAAAAACTAAAGCATTGTATTTTTTTTAATTATTATTTTTATATTGCCAAGGACTTTCAGTGCCCTGACACTTACTGCTGTAATTCACTGCTGCAGTGATAACTACTAGGGAAAGAGGAGCCCATTAAGAGGCAGTCTCTCTACTGCTGAATGCAGCTAATAAGCCCACTATTTCTCATTTTTATGACCATATATTTTATGAATGATAATCCACTCATTACATATCGTTATAAATATTTTGATTTAGTAATAGAAATATGCATCAATAAACAGTACATTCTAGAAGCTTTTTGTTATACTTAAGAGTCTATTAAAGTATATCACAGCAATATTTCCACTGGACCCATGTATTGGGAAACTAGATGAACTATTATTTTTAGCTGCAACAACCATGTGCATACCTAATATCCTTTCTACTATTATAAACTGGTTTTGTCAGTTACCCGGAATCATAATGAATCTGCCTCATTATTTTTCCCCCCTGCTGTACGATATAGTGTACCAGAGTATTCATTTTCCTATGGTTAGCATATTCTTGACCCACGACATTGATAGGAATGCTATTTTTTTTTCTGAACCTACCAGTAGTACTGGATATTGATAGACTTTCACCACTATTCACAACATGTCACTCTTGGGTGGATATAATACGCATTATGTGGGAATTAAGGCTAAGTGTCAAAAACAGTAGATTTAAGTGTGCGTCTTTCTCTCTCTAGTGTGTGTACTTAAATCTATAGAGGTATTCCACAATGAGAGAGAGAGAGAGAGTGTGTGTGTACATACCTATACATATACATAGACACCTACACATACACACAAACATATACACACACATTATATACAAGTATGTGCATGTGTATGTATGTATATTTCATAGATTTCATAGACATCAGGGCTGGAAGGGACCTCGGGAGATCATCGAGTCCAGCCCCCTGCCCAAAGGGCAGGAAGTC
>NW_017728943.1:49583234-49585976 GCF_001723895.1 Crocodylus porosus | reverse complement strand
TCGGACAGTAAAGAAATTCTTCCTTATGTCCAGCCTGAAACGGTCTTGCAGGAGTTTGTGACCGTTCGACCTCGTCATCCCTTGGGGCACTCTGGTGAACAAACGTTCCCCCAGATCCTGGTGAGTGCCCTTGATGAACTTACAGGCAGCCACCAGCTCACTCCTGAGCCTGCAGTTTTCCAGGCTGAAAAGTCCCATAGGTCTCAGCCTCTCATCATACAGTCTGCTTTCCTGACCTCTGATCATACGCGTGGCTCTCCTCTGGTCTCCCTCTCAACACACACACACACGCTCTTTAAAATACTTCAATAGATTTAAGTACACACACACACATATACTCCTTTTGGAATACTTCACAGCTTCACAAGTGTAAAGCGTATTCTACGTAAAGTGTCTCTCCAAGCATTTAAAGTGTTAGAGAATATTCCATAGACATTAGGGCTGGAAGGGACCTCGAAAGATTATTGAGTCCAGTCCCCTGCCCTTCTTTTTTTGTTTAATGATTCTTCTGCAGGAGAAATATGTTCTGAACTCCCTGAAGTTTTAACACTCTTGCCTTCCTGTAAATATAAATTTTTATTAGCAACTCTTCTTAACGGTCAGTCTTATCTAGGAAATCTTCAGATTCATAAAATTTGGTACCTCGGAGTAGGTTTTCATTTTGCCTCTCTTCTGAGGGTGTACACTGTAGAAAACATACACTGATAACTTCACTAGTGGGCTGTAGGTGAAATGCATGTAGTCTGGTGTGGCTTCTTATCTATTTGATATTTCCCACTTGTAACCAGGCTGGATCACAATGGTAAAATGAGGTGGAAGGTATGTACAGTGAGTAACAGCTGCCTGAAAGTATTTATTTCTGCATTAATAAACCATGTCACCACTTTTGCCAAACCTCAGAAGCCAACATTAGAATAAGTATCAACTTGGTTTCAGTAAAGTTTGATATGCATTTTTCACCTGATAAAATGTCATATAAACCAAAGTACCAAATATGTCATTGTTTGCCACCTCCCAGAGTGCAATGAAAATGTTAATTTTGCCACATCCATAAATAAGAAGAAAAGCAGAGCTAGTAAATTCAATGTTTCTGGTTCAAAAGCTTTCAGCTTGTACTATAATTCCTATGGAAGTCTCCACATCAATGAATATTACAGATCATGCCAGGAATTAAAATTACCTCAAACAAAACGACCATTGACCTCAACAGAGGAGATCATCCCTCATTTGGATCTGTCATATGAATTAAAAATAAAAGCAAATGATACAGTTCACATTAAGCACAAACATTTCTGGATCCAGCTAACTGGATATAAACGTATATATTCGTGTATGAGCGGGAGATGTATTTCCAATCCTACAAACATGTGCTTTGAGTACATACAGAGACTAGAGCTAAGCATGGGTCTTTACAAAACCAGGGTTGAGGCATTTTAGGGAGGAGTGTTTGTAATTACGCGTAAAATTTTAATTTAATATTTAGGGTAACCATAGAATAGCTGTTCTAAAACTGTTACGTACTACAAAAAGACAGAAGAGTCTAGGTCTTTTCCCAGTTTGGAACTTATAATTAAGTCAGAAAACACATATTTTTGCCCAAAAAGTAGATCACCTTCATTATTATAAAAGGTGCTTTCCAGGTGGTAGTTAGAGAAGTATCAGTTTTTTCATTAAATCCATGAACTCTAAAAGGCAGCGTTTTAATACTTGACCCTAAAAAATATTCTGGCTAAAAGTCAAGCATAGAATTGTTCAAATCCAGCAACATTTTTCTAAAGGATGTTTAACAAATCTGCCACTTTTTGCTAAGAACTGAGGGCATAAGAAGCTGTCCTGGGTTTTAGTAAATTCACATATTCTGATACATACAGCCATACAAATATGATTTACTATGCATGTTAACCTTCTTTGTACTTTATTATAGATTCATTTATGCAGGTACCTCAGCTCTATTTCAAAAATATGGCTCCAAATGGGTTATTAAGGTTGAGCAGGTCAATAAAGTGTGTAGTTAGAAACGTTTGCATAATCAGAATTAGCAACTTAAATGTAATCTCTGTAAGGAAACACCCATGCAAAACCATAAGAGCTAAATTCTTTCCTCTGTTAGTCCTATTTACTTCAAATACTGAACATCTCTTAAAGTGAAGTTATACCGCCTTAAGGAGCAGAATGCATATCAAGCAACCTGCTTAGTAAGTTCTAAAAGCCAGTAAATCCCAAGGTCATGCAATGAAAATGCATCCTAACTCCCCCTTCTTTGCAATAAGTATACCAAGGAGGTTCAGAAGAGTGAATAAATGTATATCACACTTGCTCTAACAACTTTAAGATGAAATTTCATTTGGTGGAACCACTTTCTATTATGTACTACAATCTAGTAGTACTACTACTAGTAGACAACAATCCTGGGAAATGAAGCTTCCAGAAAGAGAGAGTTAACTCAAAATTCCAGGGAAACCAAGTCAATCAAATTTGTAACATCTTTGTAATGGATGGGTTTTTTTCCTGTTTATTCCTGTGTGACATTATTGCCAGGGACAAAAAGTACACATATGCCAGTATAAGTGATTGGAAACTGGTTCAAATCTGTAACACAACAGAAGTTCAGTGAACATAAACCCCTTTCAAAATGGGCAAAACCAGTTTAAGATAAACCTGGATGGGTGTAGTATCTGACTTAACTGATTTAGGCATGGGTGACTGATGCCTCCCAAGTCAGGGGGGGCACTTGCCCCCCCC
>NW_017728943.1:49532699-49583049 GCF_001723895.1 Crocodylus porosus | reverse complement strand
GATCGGCCGTGGAGGAAGCCCCTCACCCCCTGGGTCAGTGCGATCGACCATGGGGGGACCATGGGGATAACTTCTCACACCCCAACTCCCCTGCTGGCACTCTTGGGGGGGGGGGGGGACCAGCTCTCTTGCTTGTCCCTCTGCCAATCGCCTACGCAGGGAATGCTACTGTCAGGGGGTGAACCAGCATTCTCAGGGGGTACACGTGAACCCTTTATGCATCACCACTGGATTTAAGTTAAAAGTTCCTTGAAATTTTGTCCCAGATCCCCTCCAGACTCAAGTTAACATACAGTCCCCCAGCATGCTTTGCAGTATAGGATGCTTTACACTTACTCCACAAATCCACCCTCACCAAGTGGACAGGTTAGCCTTAGTCCAAGCTATTTGCTCCAGGCAAGCAAGGACACATGCTCCTGCAATTCCCAGATTCTAGCCTGAGCCAGTGCAGGCATGTGGCTGCATTTCTGGAATCAAAAGTGAATGTCTGTTCACTTGCTGATCAGTTCAGTCTACATAGCTTATACTGAACTGTGAAGATTGAATCAATTCAGCCTCAGGCTTTTTGATGGTCTGTACTTGGCCTATATCCATTTCACTCTGAGACTGGCACTTGAAAAGCAAAGTAACAAAAGTATAATTTCTTCCCATCAACTTGGAAAAATTTTACACCTTTTCATTGCTCTGAACTAGATTATATCACCAGTGTTCTGACTTTTCACCCTTCATTAGAACTCTGAAAGAATCGTAGGAGGTCACCGATAGAAACCTAATGGCTAAAACAGTGGCCCTTCCTTTTTTGAGTCATTGTGACAATGCATTTATCAGAATTCTCAGATTTTGTTTGAATCTGACAGACCACACTATGAGTGCTTTTACTATGGCCTCAAATTTGTGTGTGGGCATGGGGAGGTGGGGGAAGGTAATAAATTGTAAATACTATTACTGGCATACATCAGGAAGAAATCAGGGATAGAGGGATGACAGAAACATAAGTCTATAATATGTGTAAGCAAAGATAAAGAAGGTTAAGATGAAAGGAGGAGCAAAATGAAAATGGAAGAAAAACCTTTTAAATATACTCTCTTACAATGTATTGCAATTCTCTTTTTAGCTAAAGTGTTTGAGATAAGCATAATACATGTTCAGAATTCACAAAAGAGACTTATCAATGTAAATTGTATAGCATATGGGACACTTTATCAAAAATGTGTTTTTTTTAATTCACAGATTGTTGAATTATTGTATTAGCAGTGATGCACTTTCAAAGGCCTGACTGTTCAAAAGTGGCTATTGTTTGTGAATGAACAGTTGCCTAAATGATTGCCCAAATATAATGTATTTCATTTGCTTCAGTTCTAGTGCATGTGGATCAGTAAAGTTTCAATGCGTGTATCATAGGTCACATGCTAGAAGCCATGTACATCTCCAGTAGTTAGATAAGAAAGTTCCCTGAGGCTACAGCAAAAAAAACCATCCTTTTTCTTATCCTTAAGGTAGTAGGAGTCCAAGTAAATAACATTTTGTCACCTAGGACAGAATAGTTGGGAGATCTGCATATGGTAGTTGTGCTCCCTAAAAACACTTGCTCCCTTTCAAACTCATTTCCACTTCTGCTAACCCCAAGTCACTATCACACTGGAAGCTCCTATACAATAGAGGTTCACTGTGCTGGAAGTCTAGGCAATTTCTGCGGCAACCTCAAGCTTTCCTTTTTCAAAAGTAGATCTTATCCAATTCTTCTGAGTCAGAGCCATCCATGAAGAACATAGAAGGTTTTGATTTCAAATGCATCATTACTAACTAGTTGTTCATACCATGAGCTGAAGTCATAATAAGGATCTTATCTAAACCCCCAAAGCATGGCCATTCAAAAGTTAAAGTCAACGCTGATTCCTCACAGAGCCATAACTAGACAACAGAAACATAAAACACACACACTAAAATCTCACATTGAGTCATCTAAATCTGGAGTAGCCAACCTACAGAGCACAGGCTGCAAGTGGCAGAGAGGAGAGAATAAAATAATGGATCAGGAAGGGAAGAGAGAGCAGAGCAAGAGATCAGGCAGGGGAAGGAGATCAGTCATACTTGAGGAGTGGGTGGGGATTACTGTGTGGCATGCCAGCCAAGAAGCATGCCAGCCAAGAAAGGTTGGCCACCACTGATCCAGATCATCCAAGCCAAGTTAAATACCTGGAGTTTATTCTTCACTACTAAATCCAGTTATATTTTTCATTTACTCACAAATGATAAACAGCAAACTGAAATTCAGAAAAGAGAAAAATAAGGTGCTATACCTAATGGCTAAGGACAGAAATTACACATAAACTGGTATAAACTATCAGAAACCAGTTCAAATCTGTAACACAACAGATTATGTAGCTGAGCACATAAACCAGATTCAAAATGGTCAAAACCCATTTAAGATAAAGCTGAATGAATGTAATATCAGGACTCAGGTGATTAAGGTTAAATTGTTTTCTTAAACTTCAGTCCCAGATTCCCTCCAGATTCAACTCAACTCACAGTCCCCTAGTATCCCAGGATGCTTTGTACATCCCCCACAACCCTCTCCTCACAGGGTAGGTGAGTCAGCCTTGGCCCAAGCTATTTGCTCCCACAGAGCAAGGAGGCATGCAGGCACATGTCTGCTTTCCTGGAATCAAAAGTAAATGTTTGTTCACTTGCTTATCAGTTCAATCTAGGCAGCTTACCTGCAAATATTGAATCAACTCAGCCTTGGGCTTTTTGACTGTCTGTACTTAGCCGCTGAAATAAAAACAGAGGCACAAATACAGAATGGAGCATAACTGGATTGCTGGTAGCACTGCCCAGAAGTGTCAGTCACAATAACATCATGACCTGTGGTTTTCCTTTTTCTACTTTACAGATGGGGCAGGGGGAAGGAATGGGTCACAGTCATCTATGGAAGAACCATAAACTCAGAAGGTCCTGGGAATCTGTGGAAGGCTTGGCCCATCTACAAGAAAGTTCTGCACCCTACCACTCCATACTTCCTGACCCTGGAAGGAAGATTATAGGGTAAGAGTGAATACAGCCAGGATTATATTAAATTTCCTTGATCCACTGATTGTAGAAACACGATAAAGGACTATCAATCTCTTCTACCCTCTCACTCCTTGTCAAATATCCCTTCATCTCCCAAAAATCTTTTACTGGATCTGGGAAGTGGTAGAGTTACAGTGCCACAGAGTCCCTCACTTCACACAGAGCATACTTCTAAAATGCTTTTTATGCCAAAGAAAATCAATAATTCATTCAGACTGCAGAACTAGGGGTGGTGAAACAACACTGCCATTGATCACTGGTCTGTTTACACATATGGAGGTGGCAAGTTTGGGGGTTGATTTCTCCCCCTCTGAAGAAAATCTGTGATCTTTCAGAAAAAAGCTGACACTACTATGCAAAGCAGCGCATGCTGAAAAGTTGCTGATACGGTACTTAGGTGAAAAGTTCATATGTTGCTTAAGTTTGCAACAACCAACTTTTCCTGTTAAGCTGAAAGCCAAAGGGAGATGATCTGGTTAGACACTGCTGTCCCAAGGTTAATAAAAAAAACATCCATTCCTCATTTTAGATCATTATGACAGGTCAATATGTGCCTGTGACTGGAGATTTTTTTTTTTTAATCTCATCTCTACGTAGCTGACTCTCTTTTTGTCATTATTGCATCTCATTTCCAAGTAATTTATCTCCATGGAATTTTAGAAAGAAAGTAAAATATAAAATACAAATTGCCACATTGTATCGGCTTTTAGATGGAAATTCCTTCCTAATTGTGAACTTTATAACTAGAGTAATCAAGTTTTCATCAAGTTGTAACTCAGAAGATTAGAAGATTGGTGGTGCATTACTCCAAAAATCAAATCTGATTAATGTCTAATTGCAGCACTGTGCATAGGTATTAATTAGGTGTACTTTCTATGAGTCATAAATAGCTATTAGAGGGAAAGCAAGGATAATTTAAAAATTAGCATAAAAAGAATGGTACACTTGAATACTAGACAATAATGGACCTTGTGAAAATAATAGATATTGTCAGCTAATTAATATATTAATTTTGATATACAACTCCATTATAACAATTTTTTTTTCAGCAATTAAGCCTGACACCCCTTTCTAGGTCAGGATACTGTCTTTTTTTCCTGTAGGAATCACAGGTGTGAATTCAATTCTCATTTAGGCCCAATTCTGCAAAGAGAACCACAAAGCTAATAGTAACGGGAGGGTGTCTATGTAGTCAACTGTGCAGCACTGCAACCTTAATACATATCCATTTATTACAGCTCTCGCTAAAATTGCATAGTGGTGAACCTGAACCAAAACTCTGCATCTGAATATTCCAAGCTGGTGGAGGTTAAATATTCTTTGAAATCTGAACACTACTCCCTATTGCATCTAATGTTTATCTTAATAATGGCCTATACTCCAGGCCTTGTGTGGCTTAGAAACCAGATCTGAACTTCCATTTTGCCAATATCTACTGTAAAAAACCAACAAAGCTATGGAGAACCTTAACAATTCATTTACCTGCCATACTAATACAGGTATCATTTTTATTGCCTTTTCCTTAAGTATTCATAACAGTTTTGTTTTAGGAAGAATGAAATACAGTTTTGTATGAAGCTTAAGCCTGATTTTGATATAATCTAACTGGCTGGTATGACAAGATCTTGAAATTTAAAGTATTGTTAAGAATTATATAAAGCATCTAGTGTTGCTAGATACAGTGCTGAAAATTGTGAGTTTTTCCCCCCTCTACAAGTGGAGTAGTATTTAATTTTTAGGAGTTTTCTTTTTCGGTTTTTCTTAATGCCCCAGCTGCTAAAATCAAATTTTGCCAATGAGCCTTAGCCTTTTTTTTTCTTGAAAGTAAGCTTCCTTGCCTCATAGATGTGTAGAAAAGGCTGAAAAAGTAAGGTGTGCATGCGTGCATGCATACACATGAAAGAAGGATGTCACGCTTTTATACGGAGATATATTTCATTCTGTACATCCAGTATTGGAATTAGGTCCTACAGCACTCTATTGATTTAATAATGGATAATTAGAAAAACAATCAAATCTATAGAAGAAATATACTAATACTGCACAACTTCTGCTGCCCCGGTTTATTATGTATATGTGTTTTCTTAGTACTGCTTATTAACTACACAACATAATTTTATAGCTAATCGATAAAAATATAATTTAAAATACGCTGGTGAAATACCAGTTTTATGATCATTATATTTTGAACTGCAGTAATGGGATTAAAGGATGAAACAGACAAAATTATTTTATGGATTGCCACTTCCATTTAACATTAAAATATCTGAAGATTGAACATATGTATTTATGGATTACCAATAAAAACAACACAGTTATGATTTGTACAGCAACAGAAAATAGTATGCATCAGCTACATAATTATAAATGTATATTGGAAACTACAAAGTCTTTTTCCTTTTGAAAGCTTTAAATATGTTTCTATTATGCACCAAGTGAAGTAAAAACATCTTGAAGATTAAAGACTATAATGAAGTAAAATCATTAATATATTTCTCTGGGGTGGGGGGGGATATTTGATTTATCAGATTTAATACTAGCCAAAGGACTTCCAGTCAGCAAACCTCACTTATTTTCTATTACTACAAAGTGTGGGGCAGACAGACACATAGACAATCTCATGTAGTATTCTGCAAAAACAGTATTTTATCAATTATTACTTATACTATGACAAATTTCCCTTTAATTTCTTTGTAACCAATAACAGTCAACACACCAGCATAGCTATTTACCTATTTTTAAAGGCTTTAAATCCACTTTCCCTAGAAACCCATTATAAAACTGGGAAATAAAATTGGAGAGTTGCAGCTGATTCTTAAGAGTGTTTAATATTTAAATGTGTATTACAACACTGTTGAAAAACCTTTCTAAAAACATGTTTCTTACAAAGATGTTCTCATGACTTGCAATCCTTTAATTTTTATGTTCATATCCCTGTATATAGTCCACTGTAGTAAAAGTGTTAAGTAAATTTGGGGGTATTAAAAGATTTTCAATATTTATGATCTTTGAACATCAGCAACAGGATTCAGTGTGTAAAATATGCTTGCTGCCATATTGCATGTTAAGAGCTGGAGCCAACTTCCTAGATAGTATTAAAAAAGACAAAACAAACAATGCCCCTTCCGGCCCCCCCACACTCCTCCGAAAAAAAAAAAATGAACTGCAGTATCCCACTAACATGTCCCAAATCTTTAGGACTAGAGACAGCTGTTCAAAAAGCCTGAGCCTAAATTTATTCAGTCTTTGCAGGTTAATCTACCCTGCAGAGAGTAAACCGGTTTGCAAGTGGATAGACGTTCGGCACATGTCTGCAGTAGCTCAAGCCAGAAGCCCAAGGGCACTAGAGCAGCCCTCCCTTCCATAGGGTTTAACTCTTCTCCCTGACCCCTTCACCTTAACGGGGCCATACTGAGTAGGCTGTCCCGCTGGGGGGGAGGACTATGAGGACTCTTCCTCCTTCTCCCGTCCCTCTTGCTTGCCGCTGCAGGGTGGGATGGGGGTTCCATATGATGCTGCCAGGCCCCAGAGTGGGGGGTGGGCCCCAGAGTGGGGGGTGGGAGGCAGGGGGAGGCTCTGTTCCATGCTACAGGGGACTCTTCCCCATCCTCTTTCTCCCCACAAAGGGGCAGCAGCAGTGTGGAGCTCAGCTGGGCAAGGTGTGGGTATGTGGGGTGTGAGGCAGTTTGCATGGAGCTCCCTCACCTACCTGAGTAGGGTGACAGTGATCATCGCCTGCTGGAATTCACCATCCAGCGCAAGGCAGCAGCCCTAGATTTCAGGAGGGCAAACTTCAATGAGCTAAGCAGAATAGTCGAGGAAGCACTGAGGTCCCAGAGGGGAGGGGAGCCAGGTGTCCAAGGAGAGTGGTCGCTCCTTAAGGAGATGATCCTCCAAGCCCAAAGGGCACACCAAAGGGAGCAGGAGGGTACACAAGCCCCCATGGCTCACCAAAAGCATCCAGGAATGTCTCCCAGTTAAAAGGGAGGCATACACCCAATGGAAAGAGGGATGGCTATACTGAAGTTGCTCAGGGATGTAGGCCGGCAGTCAGGAAGGCCAAGGCAGAGATGGAACTGGGACTAGTTTCCCGGATTAAGGACAATAACAAGTCCTTCTTTAAATACATAGGGGGTAAAAAGAAGGTTCTGGGTAATGTGGGGCCCCTGCAGGACACGTTAGGAAATCTGGTCATCACACCAGATGACAAAGCCAACAATATTTAATGATTTCTTTGCCTCCATTTTCCTAAGCAGGGACCAGAACAGTCACCCCCCCGCCCCCTCCCCGCTCAGGCCTGCACTGTTCAACATCTTCATCAGTGACTTGGATGAAGGGGTAAAAAGCACCTATTCAAAACTGCCAATGACACTAAGATGTGGGGGGATGTGGGCATGCTAGAAGGGAGAAATAGTCTACAATCGGACCTAGACAGGTTACAGGGGTGGGAAGATGAAAATAGGATGGGATTCAACACTGACAAATGCAAGACGATGCACCTGGGGAGGAACAACCGGCACCATACCTACAGGCTGGGGAATTCCCCTCTTGTCAGCACAGAGGCAGAAAAGGAGCTTGGAGTCATCATTGACTCCAAGATGAACATGGGCCGGCAGTGTGGGGACGCAGTCAGGAAGGCCAACCGTACCCTGTCATGCATCCACAGATGCATTTCAAGCAGGTCCAAGGAGGTGATCCTCCCCCTCTATGCGGCACTGGTCAGGCCGCAGCTGGAGTACTGCGTCCAGTTCTGGGCGCCGCACTTCAAGAGGGGTGTGGACAACATGGAGAGGGTCCAGAGGAGGGCCACTCGCATGATCAGGGGGCAGCAGGGCAGGCCCTATGAGGAGAGGCTATGGGACCTGAACCTGTTCAGCCTCCACAAGAGAAGGCTGAGGGGGGATCTCGTGGCCTGTTACAAACTAGTCAAGGGGACCAGCAGGCACTGGGGAAGTCCCTGTTCCCCTGAGCACTGCCAGGAGTGACAAGAAAGAACAGTCACAAGCTGGCAGAGTGTAGATTTAGGCTAGATATCAGGAAGCGCTACTTCACGGTCAGGGCGGCTAGGGTCTGGAACCAACTTCCAAGATAAGTGGCGCAGGCTCCTACCCTGGGGGTGTTTAAGAGTAGGTTAGATGTACACCTTGCTGGGGTCGTTTGACCCCAGTACTCTTTCCTGCCACAGCAGGGGGTCAGACTAGATGATCTACTCAGGTCCTTCTGACCTTAGAAACTATGAAAGCTTCTAGCCCTACAGCAGCAGATGGGGGAAGGGGAGGAAGAGGAAGAGTCCCCATCCAGGGCCTCCCAGTCTCCCTCCCCACCCTTGGAGGAGAAGGAGGAGGAAAAGTCCCCTCCCCCCCAGCACAGAACAGAGCCCCTCCTCACAACCCTGCAGGACAACCTACCCAGCATATCCCAGTTATGGTGAATGGGGCAGGAAGAAGGGTTAATCCCACCTTCCATCCCTTTCCTGAACTGCAGCCTGTCAGATCCAGAGGCCACCATTGCAGCCCCCTCTCCTCTGCTCCCCAGCAGACCCTGGCTGTGATGAGGAAAGAGGGAAAAATTAACCCCTTCACTGACCACTTTGCCTTAATGGGGCTGTCTGTGCCAGGTGGTGTCTCTGCTAGGGCCAGTCTCTGCTGAGGCTAGAGAGCGGAGGGGAGGGGTCAGCCCTGCAGCTGAAGCAGAGAGCCCTGCCCAGCCCAGAGAGTATGCTGGGATGCTGTAGGTGTCTGGTTTATCTTAAACCAGCAAGGGGTCTGGGACAGACATTGCATAAACTGGTTTGACCCAATCAATTAAGTCTGATACTACATTCAACCAGATTTATCTCAAACTGGTTTGGGCCATTTTTTTAACTGCCTTATGTGCACTGAATGCCTGTTCTATTACAGATTTAAACCATTTTCTGATCACTTAAATTGGTTTATATGTATTGCCTGTCCCTAGCCTAGATATTCTTTACATCATATACATGAGGTAATTCTAAAGGACCCTGAAATAAGCCAGTAACTCAAAGGTTAGGACATTCACTTTGGATGGGGAAATTCCTAGCCTAGATCAGGAACAGAAAGGTCCCTCATTTCCCAGGTCCTACACTAATTACTGGGCTACTGGCTATTCTTGAGTGGGCATTTCTATAGTTTTGAGCAAAAGTCCCAACTTGTACCTCAGAAACCTTCCCAATGAAAGTTTAATTCAAACAAATGTGTTTCAGCTTTGATAAATCCCAAGTGAATTTCCAGCAAAAATGTCTCATAGAAAAGTTTGATTAGCATTAAACTCTATGTTACAGTTTAACACTTGACAATCAAAAATCCTCTAAAGCAGTATCATTTCTACAGACACATATGTTCACAGCCATACACACAAACAGGCTTGTGTGCAATTCATGAAATTTAATAAAATAATACCAGTATGAGAAAGCCTGTGGACATCAGTATTACATGTGTAAGAGAACGCAAATCAGGCAAGACCATTTCCTAGTCCAGATTCCTAATATTTCTCCATGTTACACGAAAAATACAGCACAAATCTTTCAATTATTTTCAGTGAGAAAAGATATAGCTATAGGGATCCAATTAGGTTTGCCAGCAGTCCAAAAACGTTTGTGACTGAAAGCAGCCTCTTCCTAATATCTCTGAGGGTCAAAAGTAATAACCTTGTCATGTTGCTAGAATTCCTGGTATTACACCTGTGTCAGGCAATAGTGAAGATTAATATGGTAATTAGAGATGCTGAACAACACTTCCGATACAAGACAGATAAAGTGCCGGCACTGGCGCAGTCACAGCAGCAATTTTATTCATTATTTTTCTTCCAGCTCAATGAAAGGACATACATTACCAGTCTGGGTGACTTCAGTATTTTAGGGCAATGAGGACAATCAAACACTCAGGGCCATGTTGCTCAAGTCAGCAGGGCCAGCAGAACCAGTGCTGCTGTACCATACGAACTGGAGTGGGGTGAGTGACAGGAGACAGTGGGAGGATTTGGACACTGTGCACCTCAATGTGACGTGGGGCCAACTCCATAGCAAATCCCAGAATTGTACTGTATGACACTGGAGAGCCACATCTACACAGATTCATTAGGACTTCATATTGCAAGGTGGAAGCACAGGAGCTAAGTAAGATAACTGCAGTCTGGCCCATGGAAAGTTGGTGAAGCAACTTTATTAACTCCAAGATGAACATAAGCCAGAAATTCCAGACCGCAGCCAGCAAAGCCAGCCATACCTTGTCATACATCCAAAGATGCATCTCAAGCCGGTACAGAGAGGTGATACTCCACCTCTATGCGACTTTGGTCAGGCTGCAGTTGGAGTACTGCATCCAGTACTGGGCACTGCACTTCAAGAGGGATGTGGTCAGCCTGGAGAGGACTCAGAGGAGGGCCACCCACTTGGTGAGAGGGCAGCAGGACAGGCCCTATGGGGACAGACTGAGGGAACTGAATCTGTTCAACCTCAGCAAGAGGAGGCTGAGGGGGGACCTGGAGGCTGCCTACAAACTCATCGGGGAGATCAACAGCAAATACGTAAAGCCCTTTTCTCCCCAGCACCGCCTGGGGTGACAAGGAACAATGGTAATAAGCTGATGGAGAATAGGTTTAGGTTAGAGCTCAGGAGGTAATTTTTTACAGTTAGGTTGGCCAAAATCTGGAACCAACTTCCCAGGGTAGTGGTCCTTGCCCCTACCTTGAGCAAATTCAAGAGAAGGTTGGATAATCACTTGTCTGGGATCTTGTGAACCCAGCATTCATTCCTGCCTGTGGTAGGGGGTCAGACTAAATAATCTGTTCCGGTCCCTCCTGACCCTACCTACTATGAAACTCCTTAGTTTGGAATTCAGCTAATTATTTCTCCCAAAGGAAATCTCTAATATACAATCCCACTGGTTGGGCTATGTATGGAGTTCTAGGTTTTGGCCCTATGAGAATAACAACAGAAAATAAAATGTCATAAATATTATGGTAGCCCTAAATTATCAGTCACCACATCTGATGAAGTGAGCTCGGGCTCACAGAAGCTTACACTATTTTTGATTTAGTTAGCTTATAAGGTGTAAATCTACCCTGCCTTCTGCCAGCTTCAGACTAACATGGCTAAATACTTCTTTCAGTGCTAACTTATGCCATTTTAATATAGCTAGATAACTTTTCTCATCAGGTATACATGGTTCAAAAATTATTTAAAAAAAAAACCGTGGCAAATATTGGCTAAGGTTAAGAAGGCAAAAGACATGTTTTAGAAATAACAACAGAAGTTTCACTCCAGAGATTTCTGAAGGATTACTATCTTTTGGAACAAAATATAATAGGCCAACATCAATGTGGCAAGAATATGCTAAGCAACATTTCACATCAGCCCTGAAGTTATATCTGTGGTCAATGAATTGGCTAAACAGCTCAATAACTGGAAAAAAATAAATGTCCCTTAAATTGTATTTTCTTTCTCTGACATAATCAAATGAGTTATTTAGATATCGGACTCAGTTCAGTGAAATAACTCTACATTTATAATAGGTTAGTCCAGTTTAGAATGTGAATCCCCACATTTTAATTAAATTGAATACTTATTTCATTCATAAGGCTTAAATTGTGGTGAAGGCACATAGCTGTTTCTGACAAACTTACTATGGGCTGAAAAAAGCACATGTCTATGTTCTGTAAGGGTTATACAAGCATTCTCCATTCTTGGTCTAACAAATTGTTCTTGGAGATATGAATGCCAAACTCTACAATGGTGTAAACTGGCACAACTCTTGGCTAGGATTAAATGAAAGGAGATTCCTGGAAGGTTAATGGAGGATAAGTCTATTATATTTCCAGCCTATTGCAGCCTACTCATGGCTAGGTACAGATGTTCCAAAAGTCCAATGTGGAATTGATCTAAGTTATGCAGCTTTCTTTTTGTCAGCAGCAGTTTTAGATCAGTAGCAAACAAAGCTTATATTCACCCTTTGGTGGGGGTGCAAATCTTAGACCAGGTTCTATCATTTTTAAACCAGTCTATGTCCCCCAAACTTCCATTCTGGTATGAGTACAGACCAATTTCTGATCACTTATACTGATAAAAATGTAATGTCTGTACCTGGGCCATGAGTTTAACCTCTAGTGGGTATCTTAAAATACATACCACCTACTTTCTTGCATCCTTTTCATGTTTCTAGAAATTAAGAACAAGAGCTCCACTGTAATTGTAGCACAATCCTAGACATCTAGCTATTTCAAAAGATCAGCCCCATTGCTGTGATGAGGTGCGATAACTATACCAAAGTTGTCACTGACAAAAGTCGGTCTAACCCAGGGGTGAGCAAAATGGTAGATCTGGGAAGTGGCTGGACTACATTTCCCAGCAACCCCTGCCCACATAGCTCCTGGCTGTCTCCAGGGAGACTCTGGGAGCCATGAGGCCATGTCAGCATGTGGCAGCACAACTGGGCACTGCCCTGGCCTCTCAGCCCCACACTGTTATGGCCCCGTTCTCCCCGGGTCTCCATGGAGACCAGTAGGGAGCAGTGTGGACAGGGTGTGTGCCTGGGTGGGGGCTGCTTTGGGCCCCAGGTGTTCTGTGATCTTGCAGTGGTGACAGCACAGGGCTGGAGCTGGGGCAGAACCATAACTGGCTCCTTGCACACCCCTGCCTGCATAACTCTCCTTGGTGTAGGAGCCCACGGGCAGCAGATCATACCTCTGCCCTGGCTGCAGCCCTGCACTGCCATCACCATAAGATCCCAGGTCTTCCTGGCCTCACCCATGTCTCACTCCCAGCCGTGGCCCCATCCCAGCTGCCCAGCCCTGAGCCCTGCCTATGCGCAGTAGGTGTGGGGCAGGTGGGCCAGGGTACCCAGGAAGCGAGGCTGGGTCCAGCAGTGGCGGCCAGTAGTAGCTGCCGCTACAAGGGCTGATAGAAAGCCAAAGTCCATCACAGGCCTGATCTGGCCCTTGGATCAGACTTTTCCCACCTCTGGTCTAAGCTGTTCATAAAAAATGTCCAAAGACAGGGATTCTACAATGTCCCTAGGTTATCTATTCCTGTGCTTACTTATTCTTACAGTTCAAAAGATTTTTTTCTAATATCCAACCTTAATGTCTTTGTAGCAAATTAAATTAATTACTCCTTGACCAACCCCTGATGAACATGAAGAACACCTGATTCACTATCCTTTTTATAACAGCATGTCACACATTTAAATACTATCATCACATACTCCCTCTACCTTCTCTTTTCTAAACTAAACAAGCCTAATTAATTCAAATTTTACCCATGCTGTTTTCTGTCTTATTTTTCTTGTTGCTTTACTCTGACCTTCCAAGAGAAGTGGTGCTGGCTCCTACCCTGGGGGTCTTTAAGAGGAGGCTGGATGTACACTTTGCTGGGGTCGTTTGACCCCAGTACTCTTTCCTGCCATGGCAGGCGGTCGGACTAGATGATCTACTCAGGTCCCTTCTGACCCTAGAAACTATGAACTCTTCAGTTTGTCTGCACCTTTCTTAGTCTGATGCCTGAAACTGGTGCTAGCACTATCTGAGAAATTAACAGCACTGAGAAGAGTAGAATAGTTACTACATATCTCATGATACTCATGTTAACATATAACAGAAAGACATCTTCCTTCATTGCAACTGCCTATGGACCATTACATCCCCCTTGCCATCCGTCCCTTTCTGGAATACCATTGCTTAGTTATTCCCCATTTTACTCTTGTACATTATACATTTGATTTTTCCTTCCTAAATGTAATGTGTTACACCTGTCTTTAGGGAAATTCATCTTACTGATTCAAATCATTTCTCCACTTTTTCAAGATTGTTGTGAACTTATTCAGAGTGCTTACATTCCACCCCCACTCCAAGGTTGGTGTCAACATGAGCCTCACTGCAACCCAGCCACAACATCAGCCCGAAAACCTTTCATTTTTGAAATGTTTAGTAAGTAAATGAATTACTTACAGCTGTACATAAAATGACCAGCAATAATATTAGGTTGGCAGGTTACAAAAAACCCCCCAAAAAACAAGCTTCCAGTTTCCTTTTAAAAAGTTACCACAGGTATAATATATGTTTTAGCTTTGCTGTAGGCTTCGGTCATGAACCTAACCTTCACTGGATAATTGCATTATTAAAGAACGTGAAATTTACACCTACTTCTTCATTTTTCTTTTTTGTTCCATTTAGGAGCCAGTGTAAAGGTTGGGCAAGGAAAACAAAATCCTTGAAGCTCTTCTAACTCTTGTTCTCATTTTTTTAATGCTTTTTTACATTTAGCTGCAAGGAAGCAAGTGCACAAAATACATTTCCAAAGGCCCATTATCAATTCCACATCTTACTGTAATTTTTTAGAATATATTAAGAGTACAGCCATCTTATTTTAGCTTTGGCATATATATCAGGTGTTTTTTTCCAGACATAAGCAATTAGGGAACTGGAAAACAGCACATGAAATGCTCCTAAGAATTGATCCATAGAGAGCAAATGCAGCAGCACCAAACAACTGCAATGTCCCATGGTACTAGTACAGTCAAGAGTTATTGCTAGTTGAGCAAAGCAACTTGCAGACATGTGTACAAAAACCTTGTAATTAAAATTAAAAAATAACCTTGCATCACAGAATAACTGATATCCTACCAACAGCATGCCTATGACTGTTTCAAGCAAAACATTCAAGTACATGCTACCTGTTAAACATAAACATTTAAATTTAAAAATAAGACCTTGAGACTCTAAGGTTCCCTGTCAATTTAGTATTAAATCTTTAAACTTGTTTTGTTTCAAATCTTATGATGTTTGCACTGAAAAGTCCAGAAACCTGCTTTGAAAATAAGCAACACAATCCTGTTGCCTTTTTCTGCTTGCTGAATAACAAATCAAAACACTACACAAGCTAGGGATATTAGGAAAGGTTCTCTGGGAAGGAAATAAAACAAAACCAACTTGTCAAATAGGACTCCCTGCTGCTGAGTGCCATGTGGTGCTCTAGTGAGCTGCATCTGTTCAGCCATTCAATATGTTGGTGAATATGATAAAGACAGCAGTGACATTACCAAACATGCCGAGTGGTTATTAAGGCTCTGTACTATAATCTTTTCACTTTTTATTTTAAGTAGTAAAAGTTACTGTAAAAAGTAACTTCACAGAAAATAATTCTCAATGTGCGCATCTCAAAATAAGAAAGCACTAACAGATAACCTACGGGTATGAAATCTTAAAAACCTCATCTGCTTTGCAGGGTGAAGAGGTGCCTGTTACAGGCAGTCCGCAATTTTGCCTGGAATTCCCTAGGTGGGGCAAGAAATCCTCCATAGGAAGCCTAGGATTTAAGGTTTCAGGATGCTAAGACATCCTGATTCACATCAAATGGAATAAATTCAACCTGGGCTAACGCCAGTTTCTGCCACAGCTCAGTGTACACACTGGAATAGAAAGGGGGAGGTGTTAGCAAAAGCAAAAGGGGTTTCTAGCTAGGAATGGAGACTGGTTAGAGGTGTCAGGAATTCAGTTCTTCATCGCATCGCTGCCTTTACTACTCCCACCTCACCTCAGTGGTCTTGGCTGCTATGGAGAACTGCCCAACACTACCAGCTGCCCACATTAGTATGAAACATTGAGAGAAGATATTACCACCCATCTACTTATGGGAGTGGCTTTCCATTTCACAGAGGATCAATGCAAGTGCTGGGGCAGGTGTATGTATGTCTCCCTGAGCCAGCTTCTGTGAATCTCAGCCTACACTTGGCCACTGACCAAACACAAAGTTAAATAATTAGGCGGAAAAAATTAAACCAAGACCTGAATTATCAGTTGCAGATTTTTGTACACCACAGGTACAAGTTGGGGCACCAGGGCCATGCTACCATGATACATAAAATTAACAAATAGGAAGGACCTTCCTTTGCTGCCCTATACTTTTTATCTCTTTTTCAATCTATGTAATTATCAAAAACCAAGAGCAAGGGAATCAGTTCCTTGAGGTAACCCACACCCTGGGGCTCAAGAATCCTGCAGCCCACATGGGTTATCAGAAACACAGAGACATGCATGCCTATTGAATACTTAATAGCTGAACACAACTGCTTCTAGTCTGTTTGTTACAGCAGTCACCACCACAGTCTTGACAATATCAATGCATTTAAAAGCCTTATCATATCCCTTGCTATTGCCTAAATTCTCGGGACCAGCCTGATCTGAACAAAAAGAGGCTCACCGGTGACAACAGTGGGCTGCCTACCTTGCAGAATTGTTACAGAACCTAGTCAACCATTATTTTCTTATAATAAATCAGAAAAAGACTAACACTGTTCTGGTTTGATAGAAAGGTATAACATCTAATTGCACCAGAAAAAAAGAATGGGAGAATAGCATGTTGTGCGATTTGTATTGGTGTGTTCTCTGCTACACTATCCTAAACCAAGAGTAGGTTTATGGGCCTCACTGAAATCAATGAATTATACCAGTATAAGTGGGGGCAGAATCAGATGCAATATTTACATTGGAATATTGTTAAAAATCACAGCCCAGCAGTTAAATTAGAATCTGGAAGATTTAATTTAGTTCCCACTTGCTTCCTGTGTGAGCTTGAGCAAGTCATTTGGAGTAGGGTCCAATAAAGGATTTAGACATGAGAAGTGAGACAGGTAGAATTTATGCACTTAAACCAAAGGCTATGACCCTGGCAACCCCCAATCAGCAGGCACCTAATCCTGAAGGTATTTAAATCCCATAAGTACTGCCATTTTTTACCTTAAAGGTCTCTCAGATGCCTGAAAATTCTACATTTGCACATGGCCAAAGCACTTCAGTATTGAGGGGGGAGAAGCAATTCGTGCCTAAGTCCAAGTGAGTCCAGAAAATGGATAGTTCTCCACTCAACTCCCTGCAGGGCTCTATCAGGTAGTTATTCTCAGAGAATGCTTAACCCACACCAACATCAGACTCCCCAAAATAGACTGGCAGCTGCTGTTTCCTTATCAAATAGGGTAAGAGGAAGGGGACTGGGAGTGGCGCCAACTCCTTTTTCACAATAGCCTAATGCAGGGGGTTTCAAATGTATGGCCTATAGGCTGGATCTGGCCCATGGAGCCAGTCTATCCGGTCCTCTGGGCTACCAGTGGGCAACCAGAATTTGGCCAGAAGAGGACTGGCCAAATCCAGGACCTTTGGGTGGGCATGCTACTCAAGAGCAAGATCAAGCCCTATAGCTCTAGTTATAATTCAGCCTCTTTGTACATTGCCATACCTTCTTGGGGACTGGCTTCGGTAGCCACCCGAGACCAGAGCTGTCCCCACGGCATGTCCTGTGCTAGAACTAGAAGGCATGGCACATGGCATGTGGCAACAGCAACAACTCCAGCTCTGGCATGGGGCATGCAGCAGGAGCCACAATTACACCGTGTACCTTATGCCAGAGCCAGAATTGCTGTTGCTACATGGCTCAAGTTAAAACCTGAGCCGAAGCCCAAACTGCATGCCCAGAGATAGAACCACACCATGCCCTGGACTGGATCCAGCCAGCAAGGAGCCCCAGAGTCCAGATCCAGTCTGGTCCACAAGTTGTGTCAGACATCCCTGACCTAGTGCTTAGAAAATAGGAAACTGTCTGAAAGGTACCAACCTACTTTAGCTACCTCCAGGTAGTGCCCTAGTCAATGCCCTGTAGGTTATTCTGGCAAGTGTACCCCTCCTGTTCAAGCATTATCTGTGCACAAACGAATTCATGATTCGTGAGGACTGAGTAAGCGTACAAGAAGTCTGATACTGCAGCCTAATGGCTCAGGCATTCCCTTTTACACGGGGCTAACATGCATTCTGGCTCCTTTGCCAAAGCCTGTGCCATATTTTATCTAAAGATGGTTTAATGTAAAATACTTCTCACCACCAACAGCAGCAAAGATCGCCCTATTCAGTTCTTTTCCAAAAAGGAAGTTGATGGCTAGCTGCATGAACCATTTCTGGCAGCGGGTCCCAAGTAGACACTTTAGGACACCACTCTAGAGACTCTGAAAAACTTTCTAGGAAACAGGATGCAATACTTTCCTCTTTCCTCAGCATTTTCTAGTAAGAGCACTTCCCAAACATTGAAGAAAAATACATTATAGAACTCTAATACTATGGTAATACAGGCCACATAAATACTTTACATAAATAGGAAGAGAATCATCCTGAGGTCTTTAATCCTGCTCTTAGTTGCAGAAGTTTAAATTCAAGGACATCAGGGAGATATTCCTAATTTGCACAGTGTTATAAGCAAAAGAAGAGTGAGGCTCAGATTGTTTAAAAGGAAACTTGACAGAATGCTGCAGCTAGAAAATATGTATCAGCTAAATTTTAAAAAGTGTTTCTAGTTTGGTGAGGGCAGCAAAGTAACTCAGAGCAAAACATGAATCAAATAACCTGAACTGCAGTTTCATGTGTTTCGCAGAAACCACAAAATCTGGGGTGGCCTGAAAAATACAGGACTGCTCCTAAAATCCACAGAAAACAAAAAATACGTTTTTATTAAGTCTTCCTCTCCCAGGAGGGCCTCACAGCCCACCTGAGGGGGAAGGCACCAGCTGGTGGAGCAGTATGAAGGGGGCAGGAGACAAGATGGTGGCTGCCCACCCCCTCCTGCAGGGTCTCTCCATCGATCAGTGCTGAAAGCCAGAATCAGAGAAATGGCAGCCAGCAGTTGAGATGACAGCTGCCGCCTCCTCCCTTCTCCCCCTGGCAAACTCTCCACCAGTCGGTGCTGAGGGGTGGGACCTTTCCACGACATGGGCTCTTCATGCTGGGACAAAGCCACAAAAATGGCTCTCTCACTGCTAGTTAAGTTGGTCCCTATAAATAAGCAATTCAATTAACTAATTGTGAATTACAATTATGGGGGTATATCATAAAGACAAAACAGTATTAAAACAAGTTCTCCTTAGTAGCACAATATGATTAACAGTAATAGCAATGCTTACTTAAATGCTTCAAGAAAAGCAGTGGGTTTATCAGACTCCCTGTGCACCTCTCACTTTCCAACTGAGAGGCTTTGGGTCCGATTCAGATCTCATTTACACTCATTAAACACTCCGCTAGCTGCCCTAAAGTAACAGTGGTGACTGGAATCAGAATCATTTGAGGCTACAGCATCTGTAACTAGTGTTATTCCACCTGTGCCAGTTCTGCACCAATAAGCTAATCTTTCTAGATGATATTAAAAACGATATCATTAATACAATACACTCTCCCCAAAAATGCTATGCTAGCACTTCCTGCTGCTGCTCATACTATATCCCTGTCTCCATTTAGAGTTTATAAATTTAAAAGATACAGAGTAAATGGACCAGATCCTGGAGTCCACTTGATCTACATAAAGTATGTACTGTGGTCTTGTCCTGTCATGGTTCTGTGCAGGCACAGGTCCACTGCAATAGGTCCCAGCAGTCTGATACCTACAGTCCATCTTATTTGAGATT
This sequence comes from Crocodylus porosus, assembly GCF_001723895.1. Taxonomy (NCBI): domain Eukaryota; kingdom Metazoa; phylum Chordata; order Crocodylia; family Crocodylidae; genus Crocodylus; species Crocodylus porosus. Next base: position 49,563,526 of record NW_017728943.1, on the reverse strand, counting down.
CTAGATGCTCTGAGCTAGAAAAGCAGTTATCATACGGCAATGTAGCTGGTACTTTCCACTACTTATGGCGAGTAAAAAACCCGTCAAAAACTTCAAAATAATGGACTCGAATCCATTACTTACGCACACATCTCTCTCGCTTTAGAACAGGTTGACAAGCTAGAAGTTAGATAATCATTGACATCCATACAGCCAGGGGGTTGTTTGTATATGTTTCTGCAGACTGGACAGGAACTAGACAGTGGCAATTTCAAAGATACATTATCAGAACTGACTTCTTACATGACTTGCCAGAATAAACAGAGAAGGGTGACTAACCCACAAAGCTCACATGTGCAGAAACCACTATCATCAGTCTAGCTCATCTGAAACTTGTCTTTGACCATACAAAACTTCTCATTTCTCAAAATGTCTTATGAATATATGGTCAAATAATTTCTAAGACTCTATGGTTTCCATTTCAGGCGGTTAGTTACAAAATGATTTTGCTGTTACAATTAGACAAGGAGTGTTTAAAATTTGGTACCATGGCTAAAATGATCATTTATGTTTTCCATTAACTCTGTTTATGCACAGAAAAAAAATCTAAAGGAAGTTAGTGCTGACAAATTTATTTGATGCATTTTAAATAGCTGCATCTTTTGCATCAAAGGAGAGCATGGAAGCCAGTGAAAAGACTTCTGGGGTGTAAAGCAGAAGACATGTATGTGGTTGGGGCCAGAAGGAATATAGTCAGTTTGGGGCAAAGTGAGGAGGTGCTGACCATATTTTAAAATTTTCCTCTTGGGCTAGGGACAGACATTACACATAAACTGGTTTAAGTGATCAGAAACTGGTTTAAACCCATAACAGAACCGATGTTCAGTGCACATAAACCAGTTTGAAAGTGGCTGAAACTGGTTTTAGATAAGCCTGATTGAATGTAGTGTCAGACTTACCTGATTGGCTCAAACTGGTTTATGCAAAAATCTATAAGTGCAGGTAAAGGGGTAATGGGATGCACAATCCACAATCCACACAACTGCGCCTCCTGCTATGCCCTATATGCATGGCAGGAGGCACAACTGTGGCATCGTGCATTAGATCCCATCACACCTTATCTCCAGTGCAGGGAGAGTCTACGATCATGATGCCAGTGGCTCCCACAGCTGCAAGTTTCACAGTTGATGGGGCTTGGTGGGGCTCACAGTAGGGGCAGCACTGTGAAAGGTGCCCCTGTTGCAAGCATTGTTGGCTGTGGGGCTCGCAGAAGAAGGAGCAAGAAGAACGCTGCTCCTGCTTTGAGCATCCTGAGGTGTGGGGCTCCCAGCAGCAGCAGCATGGAGAACACTTTAGTGAGCCTCAGAGCCCACATCGCTGCTGCACTTGAAGTGGCGGAAGTGTTCTTCCCACTATTCCTGCTGTGAGTGTCACAGCTGAAGACACTGCCCTTGCTGAGAGTCCCACAGCTAAGGAGGCTCGGAGAGGGGGCAGCGTTCTCCCCACTGAGCCCCACAGCTGACAACACTGCCACCATTGTGAGCCTTGTCAGTTGACGGGGCTCCCATCCATAGGGGAGCAGCTGGCCACACGTTCAAACTAAGCGCTTATTTTTATCATGCCATTAATTGCGTGAACATGTAGCTGGGTCATGACTTCAGGTGTGATTAACCAGGATATCATGCCTTAAGTGTAATATGTAGAGGAGGCCTTAGTAAAAACCATCTTTATAGATTCTCCCCCTCCCCCCCGATTAAACTGAGCTAATCAATAATCCTGTGTGGGAAGGGTCTTTCATTTGAGTATACCACACAATAAATATTTTTATATTGAATTTGTCATTCCCCTAGCTATGTGGCATACTACACAGCAGGCCACATTCTATGGGAAAAAATCAGTATATTGTAACTGACAGACCCCTGGAGGTTACCACCTGCTTTCATCAAGATACATCAGGATTTCAAATTCTACTACACACCATACCAAATGCTTACAATGTCGGTGAATCTGTGTTTGTGAACATAATAAGAAAATTACTTAGATGAGGAAAGATGGAAACAGGGAGAAGGAAACAAAGAGCGAGAATCCATGGTTATTTGGCATTTAAAATTGGATCCACATGATAATTCAGAATTGTACAAGAGGCAACGTTAAAACTAGAGTTTACTTAAAAAGTAAAGTAAGGCTTAAAGTAAAGCCCTTTTTAGATTTTACTTAATTACATCTCCCTACTCTTATATCTGCCTTGTCACTGTGGTAGTCTCCTGCTCCAAAAACAAACCAAGGTTTCTTGTTTGACCGAATTAATGACATCATCAGTATTTTTTTTTTAACTTCCCCAGTAACTTATATTTATTATAACAATTATAGAATGATTTGGGCCAGGTCCCCTCTGTACTCTTTAATTTCTTGATTAACATTTAGGTTTACAAGTTTCTGAATTCCCTACCCTTATAGGAAGCAGAGAGTTTTGTGCTCATAGCTCTCACTTTTTGCTGAAGTGGAAGCCCTGAACATGCATCACCAAATTCAATGGAGGTTCCTTCATTAAATTGAAAGGGAAAGGATCAGGCCCTAATAACTGCTAATGATGAATGATCTTAATTATGGTATTCATCTCAAATCTGCTCACTCAAACAACCCCTTGAGATCTGCCAATACTGAGGGCTAGAGGTATGTAGATCACTGTCTGTACACTTATGGCAAAACTGTATTTCACATAATGGATGACCAAAGTGCACCCTGATACTAACTCCAAGTTACCTAACTACTCGGTAAGAATGAGTCCATTACCCATTTCCCCATCATAGGAAAATAAGCAGCTTCCAGAGATGTGCAGCTATCTCCCTATTTTTGTAGTGGGGCCTCACATATAGCTCACGCTGGATTGTGGTGGTGCCAGCTCATGGCTGGATAAGATGCACAGGACTAGGCCAGTGCATGGGCCAGGCAAGCATGCCTGATTGTGCCGACCACATATGCCAGATCCAGCCTATGAATGGCCCCAACACAACTCATCTGGCCCATGGGGTCTGAAGGGTGAGTACCCTCTGAATTAATTAATTCTTTCCATACCACCATATTTACTCAAATATAAAATGAGCTTTCCTCTCCCCTAGTTGGCAGGGGGGGAAAACCCCTCATCTTATAATTGTATTCAAGAAAATTTCACTAAATGCAATGCCTATCATTAAACTGCATCATGTGCTCAGCACGGGAAACCAACTACAAAGTTAACTAAAGGCAGTCAGCATTAAACCTGACTATAAAACACAGGGCCCACACTGGGCAAACATGCGGATGGAAATCTACACAACAATAGGTTGGTGCAGCACAACTGAATAAGATATATTGTAATGCCCATTAAGCACAGTCACCTTCACTGCTGACTCTTTTTAAAGTCAAAGTGAGCAATGGCATTGCATACATTTTTATTTCCTCTTCACTTTGAAAGTTGAGCCTTTGTTTCCCATTTCTAGCTATTCTTGTTTCTTCACCAGCATTAAATGTCTAGCAAAGATCATGAAGTGGGATCCAAACAGTTCACCCAGAATCCTTTTGTTGCTCACTCTCTCAGCCTGGCACATATGATAAGTGTGGCCCCACCCTCCAGGATGTGAAGCCAGACCAGGTTGTCCTGCACATTATTTGCATATACATTTTTGGAGCATCCTAGGACTTATGACAAGAACACCTAGTTCTAGTCATAAGTGGAGGCTAATTAGCACAGGATCCTTTTTGTGAGGGGCATCTGGAGCACACACATACTGAGCAGTGCTAAGCTGTGGGATCAACAGGGCTTGAAATGCTGTTGACTCTGGTGAGGTCCAGCCCAATGATCTATACAGTACATCATAAGCCTTTGTCTTTGGACTTATAGCATGCATAATTGGTACTATATACATAAGTAGGTGCCAAAGTTCTGCTTGAAAGTGTGTTTTTGGAGTACCTGTGTTAAAACTTCACAGCAGTTTCAAAAAAAAAATAAAAAGGTAACATGCACCAATTTTGGATGAACTAAGAGTATGCAAATTGCTACAGCTATGTTTAATTTCAAGGTTGTTGTTTCCAAATTTGCTACTCGTTTCCATGTGCTCAGGGAGAGCAGGGTCTGACAGCAAGGAGAGGGGGAAGGGGCTGCCATGAAAAAAAACATTGCGGGGAAGCAGAGAGAAAAAGAACTACCTCACTGCCTCCACCCCCAGATTTATTTTCTCTGATGTAGCAGTGTGAGGGGGACAAATACAAGGTCAATCTCCAATAACTAGAGTCTATACCTGGAAAATTATAACAAATTTATAAATATTCCAGGTATCAAATCTAATTGTTGGGGGGGGGGGGGGTGTTTGTCTTATAAACAGTCATCTTGTATTTGAGTAAATATTGTGTACTTATCACTTGCCTGGCCAGTCTTATTGTGATTGCTTTGCTTTTTATTACTTAGAATCATGTGCAATCCTGGAGTCTCTCTTTTACTGTATTCTTATCCACATCATTTTCATGTAACACAGGCTAAGGGCTGTTAAAAACAAAGGGCAAGACATTTACTGCCAAAAATAGTTATATTTCCAGTGGTATTTCCCATTTTCATACACGGAAAAACAAAAATTACATGTTATACATAGACACACAATATTTATTCTCACACATTATACATTAGTATAGCTCTGCATGGAACCTCTAACAGTCGCTTTAACACCATTTTCCTACGAATAAAAATGGCAATTTTAAACATTTTCATTTTTAGTTTTTTTTAAGTGTAAGTGCTGGGCCCATTAGGAACCTAGGATTATTTTTTTTCTTTCCAATGGTATAGAGCATGGTTTTCAAAAGGGCTGAGTTCCCAAAGATTTCTGCTGGAACTGTAAATGCTCAGCACTTCTAAAATATTCGATCCTTAAGGCCCACCTTCCCTATTTCCTTGGCCTTGTGAGACTGTATTTGGACTTTAAAATCATAACCATATACATGCATAAATACATACATACACACACATACACACGAGCTCCCACTGACGCAAGGCTGAGCATCTGTAATTTTGGCAGCAAGAGTTTTATAATTGGAAGGACATAAAAACATCGGTCTAGTATTATTTTTTCTTCCTTTTACATCAGTGTGTATTTATAGTTTAGATTGTAAAAATATTTCTGAAGCAATGAATTGGGCCCTGATAGTGCACCCTTAAGTCAACAATAATTTTGCCGTTCTCTTCAATTAATGGAAATGTAAGTCCTTAGACACTTATATTCCAACAGACCTTAATCAATGAGAATCTTTCCAAGGGTTTTTTGATCAGACCCTTCCTCAGCAGCAAAATAAAATGGTTAAAAATAGTGAGAAATTAATTTATCATAGCATTCTACAGTTTCACATGCAGAGATGTGGGCCAGAAAAAATTCCAGTGCTTTATTTTTCCATGGGAAATTTTCCATTTTTAAAAGTTCATTGTTTCATAAAATTCATTAGTAACAATGAATGGATGCCAATACAATATTAGGTAAGCTTGGCAGTTTCAAAGTTGTAATTAATGTTTTTCAGGTGATTATCCCTAGCAAGTGTGAGAAAGAGTACATATATGTTTTACTGATTTGTAAACAGGAGAATAAACACACTCATGCCAACCAAAAAAATCAAGTTATGAATTCACCTACTTGGCTGTGCAGGCCAAATCAAAACCAAAGCTAAAATTCTTATTTCATCTCAGACTGCAAGTGAAAGCAAAACCAAAGCTAAAACTGTGATTAATTTTTGTTTCATTTTTAGTTCAGCACACGCACAGACCAGTGCCTCATTTCTTTCTTGAGTTGGGGAAGTTAGAAGTGTTTGCATAATGATCTGTTAGTTTTTTAGTGCTTTTGGTTTGAAGTAGTCATAATAATGCCTACTCAGAAAAAACTAGTGTGTGGCATCATTGTACTGAAGTTCAAGCCGCTGAAAGAAGGAAGAAAGTTGGTAGATGTAAATATTGCGGGTAGGAGTATGCTAACAATACAAGAAGAATGAAGAAACTTTTAATAACATGTAGAAACTGTCCTTAAAGAGTACAAGCCATATACAGAAAGCTAATACAACAAAGTGGTGGAACAACATAGTCTGAAAAAAGTCTACTTCAAGAATCCTATGTAAGTAAACAATATGTTAAACAACACACAGTATAGACTAGCATCTATATTGTTTTAAAATATTATAATTTTAAAAGTTAATACAACTCTGGATTATTATTTATTTACTTATTTAAAATATGTGTATTCTGCTTTTCTGCTTGCACTAAGCACCCAAAGTGGCTTGGGCTTAACATTTTTTTAAAATTACATAATAGATAAATAGTAAACTATTTCAAGCCAATATAGCGATCTTAGTCTTCTTGCCAATGGCAGAGGCCAGACAATACTTCCCTTTGGCTCTGCAGTCCCAGGGCAATTGAGCCCTGCAACACGCTGAGCAGCAGAGTGTTCTTTCTGGCAGGGAGGGGGGAAGCAAGCTCCCTGCCGCTTCTCCTGCTCCTTCTGATGGATGAGGCTAGACTAGAATAGGCTAAAATAAAAATCTTTCCCCCCTTTTGTTTCAGGAAGTTGGTAGTTTGAGTGAAATAACAGATTTGCAAGAAAATGAAAATGAAAATGCTGAGCTGCCAGGTCTGGGACCAAGAAGAAACAGGATCCTCGTTTTCAAGATCACCATCACTAGATATGCGATCCACCATGAATAACTGTTCAAGACAGTCGTGCTTTTTATCAAGCTTTGTGGACAAAATGTCAAGAGAAGATGAAGAAAAAGGAGATGAGACATTACCTTGAGCTATATTTGCAAGTGGTACACCTCTTTCTATAACTGAAAATCAGTACTGGAAGGAACATTACAAACTAATTCGCCTATCATATAAGTTACCATCATGTTATCGTTTATCACGTTCTTTCTTAGATAGAGAATATGATAGAGTTCAAACAAAGGTTATTCAAAGGATGGTCAAGCAGAATCACTGACTCTGATGTCAGATGGATGAACTGATATACAAGGAAATCCTTCATTGAATATTATGTTAGCAACTCATGAACCAATGTTCCTGAAAGCAATTGCTACCGAATGGTCATGTCATACAGGTAAATACATAGCCAAATTCCTAGGTGAAGAGATTGAAAGTGCAGGTCCCTCCTGAGTACAAGCCCTTGTAACTGATAATGCAAGTAACATGAAAGCTGCATGGCAAATATTAAAGGCAAAGTATCCTCATTTAATAATATTGGCTGTCTTGCTCATGGGTTGAATCTCCTGGCAAAGGACATAGTAAGTGTGAATACAATGGAGACAATATTGGCAAGGTGCAAAATAATTGTGAAGGTATTCAACAATCATCATGTTGCTAATCCGACTTTGAAGAAATTACAGAAAGAGAAGCAGGGGAAGGAAAATGCACTTTTATTGCCAAGGGAAACTAGATGGGGCTCAGCTACAGAGTGTTTACTGCACGCAAAGAACTGCTTGCAGTGTGCACCAATAGATGACACAGTACCTCTGATTATTCCTGTGAATGTTCAGAAGTAGATTCTCAACAACAATGCATTCTGGGTTTGAGTTCAAGGACCATTCAATTTGCTACTACCAGTTTCAGTGGCTATCAAGAAACCTGAAGGAGATGCACCAAGTCTTTCAAATATTCCAGAAATATTCAGACAACTGAATGAAAATCGAATTGAGCTTTTGCCTTCTTCACCTCTTTCCAACAAAGAAGCGAAACAAATATTTACTAAGAGATCTGAGTTTTGCTCTCATCCAGTTCATCTGGCAGCAAATTGGGTCCTCAACACAGAGGACAACATTTATCAGAAGATGAATTATCTACTTCTCTTGATACAATTATGGAAGTAGCTAAGAATGTCCCCAACATCAACAAAATAGCCATGATGACAGACATTCCCGAGTACTGCACAAAAGAAAACACTGGAGCAAAAACATCATTTGGCAGGCAGCAGAGAACATGTCTCCTCTCACATGGTGGAAGGGATACTGTAATATCCAACTGTTGTCCAGAACTGCTCTAAGGATCTGAAGTGGTCCATCAATAGCACCTTCTTGTGAATGGAACTGGAAGGCTTTCAGCTCAAATCGAGACAAAAAAGGAGGAACAGACTAACAAATGAATGCACCGCTAAGCTTGTTTCTATTTCTCAAAATCTCTTGCTTCTGGAGAATCAGGTAGAAGCACAATTAGTGAAGAAGATGCAGTGTGATAAGTTGGCCTTGCCCATAAACTCACTGGTAAAACCATCCGTTAGTGAAAGAGAATGTGGTTCGAGTAGCTCTGAATCAGATTTGCCTCAATCTCGTTCTGAAATGGAACTAAAAGTAGTGCAAGTGATTCTACCAATAGTGACAGTGACACTGTTGGTGCTGCAATGACCTCAGTGGAAGAGAGTTAAACTCTGTTGAAGTAGATGAGTGGACAACCATGGCATATCATACACAGTTCTTTGGGCGAGTTAAAATTAGCATGTCAACAGTTTTCAGTGCCTTTGTTTTCTTTTCTTAAATTTAAACAATGTAAGGGAAGTACATGCTATTGTGTATTGTCTTTACATTTTTACAAGTATTCCAGTAAAAATAATTTCTTTCCACATATGGCTTTGAATTTGTTTGAATATAACATTTAAACCACATTAAGTGTGCTGTATTTAATTTTTTTCCCTAATCAAATATTTCAGTTCAAATACTTGTGGCTATCAGGACATTACCGTAACATGGGGGTACTTTTTTAGTTTTGTTTACTAAATGTAAGTCAAATAACCATGCTAAATCAGATAACGCTCTATTTAGAGCATTGGAAAATATTCCAATACAAAATTTTCCGGAAAACCCACATCTCTGTTCATCTGAATGGACACATGCACACATGAAAAACACAGAGACTTCTAGTACATAACCACTGCTGTGAAGGGTATTTATCTTGAGGTAAATAAAAACAGAATTAATGTTATATATAATATGTATACAGAAACTTACTTTCAAATGAATTTATGGAAATGCTGTTGAAGCAGTTTAGGGGATGTGTGTATGTTTGTGTTTACGCACACACAAGAGGAGAGAGAAAGACTGGAAAGATATATAACTGCTAATAACTGACTTTTTCATCTGACAGCAGTTCAAAAAAAGTGAAACATGATTTGGGTTGATCAGAAATATATATTTCTCTCAAAAATGTTGGTGAATTAAAGTGTTTAAAAATATTTTGTGTCCATACAAAAGCTTTGCTTGATTCCACATCTGTTTCCAGCTAATTAATTCTCCAGAAATGACACAAAAAGCACAAAATATTTCAGGCAACCTGTATCTAGATTCTTCGATGAAAACGCTTCAGTTTACTCCTCTCCCTCATTTATACACACATACATATATACACAAATGTGTGCGTGCACCTACATAGAAAAAGAAAACAACCAGTTCATTCACAAGTAAAGAACACGTGTCAGAGTACTATTCATCCTCTTACGTGACTATTTCCCTTAGTCATCAATCCCTGATGTAAAGCTTTGTTAAATGCTTTCTGAAAATATAAACATTATGCTGAATTTCTATCATGCCAGTAAAGCTACATCTTTAGAGAATTTCAGGTTAATTAAGCATGACTTCCCTTGCTTATATCCATATTGGCAGTCCTTAATCAAACCACATTTTTCCACACAACATGCCACCACATCCCTTAATATAGCTTCCAAGACTTCTTAGCATACATTATTAATCTTATTGATCCATATCTTTCTAAAAATCATTTTCTTAATTTTTGTTTCAAATGAGAGAGAAATAATACTACTTTACAGTCCCCAGCAATCTCCCTTCAATCTAGATGCATTTTAAAAAATATTTGCTCCTGAGCTTAGGGTGTGCTTTTCAAAAGCATGCAGAGCTGTCCACACCTTGTTCCCAATAAAATCAGTCAAATAATTTATTTCAATTTAAAGAGTAATAAGATTAATACTGAGCACTTAAAATTTGTACTTTAGAATTTGTGTCTGATTATTATCAGGGCATAATATTTTACCTACTTGAAGCACATCAACAACACCCATTAGATTTGAATTTTTTATGCATCACTTTACTCCATATTTCTAAAAGTCCATCATTTTCCATAAAGAAAGACAGAATACTAAAATATTCTCTTTTCTCTTTCCAAATAAGTTATGTATTACCATTTGTAGAATTTGAGATTATCATATAATATTTGCCTGTCCATGTCTTAGTGTATCCAGATGCTACAAAAGTAATGATTAGCAAAAGAAGATGCAAGACTTCTAACTCTGTCCTTCTTGGAATCTATCTTGTACAGGAAATGCTTCTTTTTTGGTATACAGCTTTTGGTATAGTTTTCACCTCCCTTATGTATAAAAGGTCACATAAATGTTATTGGAAGCAATGCAGACATACAGATTAATCTTGTTATTGGAAATCTGTTGTTATTTTTTTCCCTTCACAAGTAGCAGTGATGCTTCACACTGGAGAATGGCACATTACTATGTCAGCAACACTGTCACATAGGCCATAGTAACAGGTAGCCCTTTAAGGTGACATCTTAGTCTAGTGCTACTTTGCTGCTAGGCTCTCAGTATGCCAAGGGAAAATTGTCTAGGCAAATACTCGGAACTGTGGGATGTCACAGCAAGAGATGTTGGTAAGGGAGATAGAGCGCATCAACATCTACCTTCCCTGTTAGTGGTAAAGGAGGCCTGGCCAGAAAAAGACAAGGACTTACTAATTTATTCAGATAGAGCACCTGGAGAAAAACAGGAGCTATCAGCAAGGGCTGTGGACAACAGCTGAGTAACTCTGAAAAGCAATATAAGGAAGAGGAGGTTTTGTTTTTGAATATCTAACTTTACTTAGAGCTAATATACAAAAGAGAAATGGTTTTCTTCAGCTGAATAGGTAGGTACAGATAATTCTAAATAGAGCGGGGGAAGGAAACTACACCAAAGCCCAAGGATCAATAATGAAGCCCAGGGCTGGAAGCACTTTATTCTGGGAACAGGTAAAGGAAGTGACCATTGGGAAATGAACAGAGAGAGCCTGACGTATGTACATGACACCTACTTATTCTGGCACTTCAGACCTAAGCTCCTAGTAAAGACTATGCAGGTGCTCCACTTCACTTTGCATGTGTGAAAGTGACTGCAGTTCTTTTCGTCATGTTAATATGCTTTCCTTTAAAAACAAGGTGCAAAAATGTACACAGATTGCATAAGTTGCCTGAAGCATAATGAAGTTTAAAATATTTAGCTTGAAACTGTTAAATATGGGGCACAGGGAGAAAGAGGAGGCAGAGATTGTATATTTGAAATATTAACTGCATTAACAATGGTTATTTTGGTAGGTGAAATTATTACTTTTTAAAAACTGCATTTTTAGCTTAATAGCGAACTTTGATTCAGATAAGTAGCAATTTTCTAAATCAGCCTCTCTTACGAGCTTGGTTTCATTATTAGGTTTACAACATCTTAAAGTAAACAAAATAATATGCAGAGCAAACACAAACTAAATTTCCCTAATAAGACTTGTAATGCTCCTCTGCTGATATCAGAATTAAAAGTTTTAAAAGCACTTATTTAATCATCTTCCATTCTGAAATGTTACATGTCAAGTGCCACTCTCTGGCATATTAGTCTAACCTATTTCACGAACTTGACATTAACATTTTTTACTTAAAGCCATAGTTCCAAATCTCCTTAGCTGTTTCCGTGCTAAACTCCAAATACATCTAGTAATTTGTCATTAGGGTGGCTCATAAAAGTTAATACTCTACTTGGTAAAATTCTGATGTTCAATACAAGACACAAAAACCACATTGCTTTAAATTTTGAACTTGAGGCATTAAATATAAGAAGATTACTATGTTACAGCAATATGCTTGATATAAAAAAAAGAGCTGGAGATCTATGTATATTTATGCCTCTAATAATAATGCAGGCATTTAGTCAAATACTCATGGAAATCTATTATCCTTAGGTTTAATCTATTTTAGGCCCAATTTTATTTGCCGTACATACCTATGGCAACATATCAGGTATTACTTGTACAAAGTTATGCAGAGCATTGAACTCTTTTGTCCCCATGTGCATTTTACTTGATTATTAAACATTTCAATTTTCTTATAGGCGTCTCAACCTCAGTGCAAGACAGAAACTTTAAATAGCATAAGGCCCTAATTCTGCCACCACTGCAGATGATTTATCTCTCAGTATGACTGTAACAATAGGCTGAACAAAGATCTAATTCAAATATAATATATGTATGGAAGATAACGTGCGTACACACTTTTTAGGCACACATTTTTATAATCATGAACATTTCCTAATACCAGACTGAACTGAAGTAGTACTCAAGTTTTCTAAAGGGTGGTGTCACATGTTCAACTTAACACATTATGCAGGTAAAACACAAGCAAATGCATGCTCAAAGAGTTTAGTGCATATTAAGTGTTGCTGTGGCACTTCAGAACCACCTACTCCCTTCCAGGCAAGGTTTATCTTGAGCTCATACAAGGAATTAGGCCTCCTGAAACATACCAACTTTAATACATTCCAATATTGCAATGAATTGCAAATGCTGCAAGTGAATGTGTGACTATGCCTAATGTGCCTGAGTCCCATTGACTTTCTAGTTTTCCAGGGTGCTTCTGAAAACATTGTATGCGATTTTTTTCAAAAAAAATGTACACTGATTTCCAACAGGTACCAGGTAATGATAACCCAGTAGGATTTTAACCTTCCTCTAAAACTATTCAATGGTACAACTGTTCTTAAAAACTCCAATGGAGTCCCAGGAAATCCTATTTCAGACTGGAATGTAACAGAAGCTAGTTGTAACAATATCCTTCTTAAGTCAACGGAAGTTTTGCTAATAACTTTAAAGGGAAGAGGAGTACGGGAACCTGATGACAACTTTGGAATTGGAAGACAAACTTCTTGATTCTCATTAGCAACCCAGAGTTTGATTTGAAACACCTTAAAGCTTGGCCCTTTTGGCATTTCAGAGTTTATTTACTCACATTTTGAAACCAAGATTGCAGCACACATTCAAACAATTGGATAAATGAGTTGGTCAGTAAGAAAGGGGTTTGGAAAACTATAACATTTCAACCAGTAAATGAAAGAAATCTCAGTCTAGAATGTGAAAAAGCCTTTACAGAAATCCAGCAGGTGAGGGGGAAGATTGAATGTTGTAGTCCTGTAATTTAGTAGGACTGCCCTGTATGATTTGGAAATGATCACTGCAGAATGTTTTTGGAGGGTAAAAGTATAATTGGGGATAGATCAATAAGTAATTTCTTTCAAGAGGAACTAATCTTGTTCCTAGAAGTAGCAAGGCTTTTAAATCAAAATCAAGCAAAGTTCAGATTAATCTAAACTACAAAATTTTATACTGCCCTAGTTAACTCTCTCAACTGATCATTTATTTATGTTGCCATAAAACCCAGATGCCTTCAGTTTTGATTGCTACTTATTTGCTTTAAGGCAACTAAAATTACTTTTTTAGATTTCCTAGTGTGACAACTGTGTTTTCTACTGAAAATTTATCACTACACAGCAACGATGAAACCAGTTGACTCCTTTTATTATTAGCAATGAGTACATTCAATTGTGATCATTGTAATTCCCGCAACAGATTTCAGCTGAAATCCTCCAAGACTAATGTACCTTCCTATGACATTGCAAAGTCCTGTTTCATATAATTAGATTGCCAAAATACTGCTATACTTGTGCAGATGTTACAGTGCAACTTTTTAATTGAAACAGCTATATAAAGCAATATGTATTTTGAATCTGTCTGAAGTTTCTATACAGTACTATACATAATAAGCGAGTGGGGAACAACCTTTTTGGAAGGCATGCCACAAATGAGCTACAGATTCCCCTAAGTACCACTCCAGTCCCCTTCCCCTGCCTGACCTGCTGCTCTGCTTTCTGCCCCATCTCCTCTGTGCTCCTTGTCCCTTCCCTGACCTGCTACATGCTACACAAAATTGCCTATGCCACTTGAGGTATGCATGCTACAGGTTGGCCACACTTGCTGTAAGTCATTTTCCTTTAAATTATTGACCCTATGATTGTGTAAACGTTACATATCTGATCAACTGTAATAGAATGAAAAAGCCTAGGATCAGTCATGACATATATAAAAATAACTTGTATTTGCTGATAATACTTACGATATGCAGCTCTAAATAGTCTCCGAGCCCACTAGTACTGTCCACTCGTACCAAAACAGCTTCTTTTTGAACAGTGCTAAACCCTATCGCCAGTCTGTCTGCACGAGTGCTTGGCCGATCATTCGGAGGCCATGTATAAGTGATTTGTCCACCACCTTTGCTAAAGATATATGTTGTTCCCGCTGTAAAACAGAAAATAAAGCCAATTAGTTCACTTGTACCAGTGGCAAACCACATGACAAAATGTGTGCTCTACATGAATCAATATTCTTTTTAAAGCAGCTAAATTGCTAAAATGAAACAAAGCTATATTTCATCTTCAAGGTGTCATAAATTTGTTTCCAAACTAAATATTGGAGCAACCTAACATCGGTGCTTTTTTATTGAATGGAGTCAATATAATCACCCACACTTTCCCACAGCTTTTAAGGATCATAACCAGGTACCTACCTAATTTAGGGGGGCTGCCCCCCAATTTCACAGGCAGAATGTGAGCTCAGGCAGCCATTTCATGGGTGCAGCATGGCAGGGCCCCCATGCCTCCGACTGGACAAGAAGCCCTGGTGGCCCTGCCCCTCACCACTGATTGGCAGCGAGGGTTATCCATCATGCAGCCCCATGCCTCACCACCGACTGCTGGAGAGGGGCAGGGCCACATGATAGCCCCCCTCACAGCCAAGCAGTGGTGAAGGGCAGGATTCCACAGACTTTGCAGGCAATGTCGTAATTTACAGAATCTGCAAAATCACAAATTCAGTAGTTCCCCAATCATAAATGATTTTGGAATGCACCTCCATTCTAGGAAGAATACAATAAGCTTATGGTAATATAATCCATTAAAAAGAGAGGGATACACAAACACACATATAACTGTGTTTCTGAATCAGACCCACGTGGCAAACAAATAACGTAACCCAATTTATTTTGAGATGAAGCTCCATACTCAATATGAAACCCCATTTTTTAACCTTGTGATGAAAATGCTATGCAAGACACCACGGGTCATTCTGCATAGTTAAGCCAAACATACGAAGCATAGCAAGACACCTTTTTTTGTTTTTTTAAACAAGCATAAGGTTTACCCTCTTATCACATGAGTGATAACAAATGGAAGCAAAACAGCATGGCTCACTCATCTTTTCAGGACACAACAGAGAATAGAAGTAGTCTACACAAGTAGCATTTTATTTGCTAACTCATAATGCACAAAGTTCTCAAAATGATAAGATTTTCCAATAACAAAAAACTTCACATATTGTTTCTAATTTTAAATATGCACTTACCCTTGCCTGGAGCGGCATAACTTTGCAATGGTCAGAAGGCACTTAGCACCAATTAACAGGCTCTAATCTGCAGACACTCATGCTTTAGGAGCTTTTAGTATGGTCTAGGTCAGGGGTTTTCAACCTTTTCTAATAAGTATACCCCAGCAGACCCCTTTTCGCTGGGGAGAGGGGGTGGCAAGCAACCGGACTCAGAGCCCGGGGGAGAGGAGTGTGGCAAGCAGCCAGATGCGGAGCGGGGGCGTGGTAAGTAGCACCAACACCAGTGCAGCATCTGTGCAGCCCTGCTCTCATCCTGCCCCAGCCCTACCCCTGGTAGGTAGCAGTGAGGGGTGGCTGCGTTCCATCCCCGCCTGCCCGCGCATAACCCCCAGGACCTTTCAAAGTACCTCCAGGGGTATGCGTACCCCTGGTTGACAACCCCTGGTTGACAACCCCTGGTCTAGGTGTAATGAATGACTTCAACTGTAGTGGTTTTTTTTTTTTTTTTAGTGATGGGGGTTGTCTTAAAGCCTGTTTTATCATAATGGTTTTGTTGCATGCAATGGCCTTGATAAAACTGCAATGCTTGTTTTATAACAGTACTCCTAAAAGTAGTTCAAAGTCTCTTGATGGCAAACTGCGAACTTGCAGCCAATGCAAAGAAACTTGTACTGCAAATGTTCATTAGGAGGACAAACTAAAGAAGTTTGAGTTATAGCCCTAGTACCTAAGGTTCTGTTTAAATTACAAGATGCCAGAATTTTGCCTCACGGTATTCCTGAATATATAAAATACTGATGTCATAGACTGTGTCAAAAAAGCAGTTGCTGATGGACACAGATGCAGGTTGCCATCAGTGTGGCAAACAGTGAGAGGTCATTTCCTACCAAGTGGATTCCTTTGCAACTATAAAGTGTTGTATAACACTGGCTGAATCACCACAATGGAATGATGAAGTTAACATTAATGAGCTAATGCTACTCTTGACGGTACAGACATTTCTGCAGTTTGATACTGGTATTACTTCATAACTTCAACAATATAAACAATATAGAGTGTGAAACATTTTGGATTTTCATATGGAATATGCGCCATTAATTCCCCAAATGATAGCTGCTATGGTACTACAGGACTAAAGGCCTGATCCAAAGCTCACTGGAGTCAATGGAGTCTATCTACTGACTCCTTCATTGGCTTTAGATCAGACCCTGAATAAGACTTTAAGAAAATATATAGGTAAAGAACCCAATCATGTGCAAATTCAGCACTACAGAAGACACTTTGAGAACAGTACAAAAGATATAAGTGGAGATTAAAATCTGCCTTTTCTTCATGTAACAGATGTGTTCACTGAGCAGAAAAATGCAGAAAAAGATAACCAGCTAAGTGATGATAAAAAGTCTTAATGCCTATAGTGCTCCAAAATTAAGTCCCCAAATCTAATGAGCCACAGATTCTGTTGATGTTCTTTGAAAAAATAAACTCTTCTTAAAATATTGCCCATCCAATAAACTGAAGAGCCATTCGTCTTACATAGCCATAGGCATTACAAGTAAGATCTGAATATGAACACAGACACCAGTAACACCTGTCCCCCCTCATCAACCTCACACTGGCTCCCCACCCACCCACAGGAGACACTGCTATGGAGGGGTGGGGAAGGGGAAGCAGCCAGGGGTTAAATGCAGGAACCATCTCGGGGCCACTGCAGCAGTCAGTGCCAAATCCTGTTACCACTGGGATGCTGCAACACTGAATTCAGCAGCACTTTCCCCCATAGCAGTCATGTCTCCTAGAAGGAGTGGAGAAGGTTGGGAGCAACTTCTGTGCCCCACCCCTGTGGTCACTACCGAGCCTCTCCCCAAGTGTTACTCTGACTCTTCTTGCCAGCACTTCCCTTACCTTGACAACTGGGACTCATGCCCCAGCTGCCCACTGCTAGTTATATTACACTTCCGTATACTTCTGTCAAAATCAGAATATGACAAGCACGATAAATCAAGGTATATTCATGAAACCACTTAGAAGAAACTAAATTTACAAATATGACTTCTTTTTAATTAACTGGATACATGGCTTGCCTAGCAGATACTCTCCTTTTGCTTTACTGCCTATCCTTTTTGTGACCACACATACCAGGTGAGCATCTGATAAAAAGGCTAATTAATCTGTATTGATGAATACAGAACTGCCTTTGTCTAAACTACAAAGAGCCACTTTTTTAATTTCCTGTGTTAATTATGAAAAAAATGGGTCAAAAGCCATTTGAGAATAGGACATTTAATGTTTGTATTTCAAGGAAGACAAATATAATCATGTAATATTCATTACACAAGGATTGATACTAGCTTATTGTCCAACCTCCTCCATTAACTATTAAAGCCCATAAACCACCTATGTGATTGTTCAAAACCATCCTGCTTCATATCAGTTTCAGATCTGCTAAGCAGCAACAGAAGAAAACTAATTCACCTACTTCACAAAGGCTTTTATGCTCTCTGACAAATTTTACAGCATCTTTGCTATTCTTTCAGCACAGTGTCACTGAAAAATAGTCATCTTCCTTTTCTTTCTAGTTTATGGCATTGCTTTGTTTGGAACATATCATCACTTCAACTAAATTAAAAGCAATGAAATTAGACTGTCAATACCTTCACTATAGTACTTATAGTTTGAGTTAAGTTCTGGAACAAACACTTCACACTTCTTAGTTGCATACTTTACTACATTTTTTTTTTTATGTACTCCATAAAGATGCATAATGTTTAGGGGGAAAAAAGTCCATGAAGTCCTTTGGATTTCTTAACCTTGAAAATGTGGCTCTTATGGTAATAAAGTGCTAGTGGTCAAGATACAGTAATGGTTTTTAATTGCTTAAGTCTCTCAAGTCCTACTTGTTTGTAAAATTCATCTTTCTGATATACTGTGTTCATTTTAGTACAGCCTGGCAGCAACTCAAGGACATCTGCTTACCCATATAGTATTAAACAGATAAATATTTTGCTTAGTACCCATTTAGTCTATCTATTATTGTGTCTCACTGCAAAGCTTTTCAATATTTATGACTTGGAAGTCAAATATGATACATTTTAATGGTTCACTCAAAGCAAACAATGTACCAACTACTTTATATTTTCACCATGTTCATCTCAATATTGTGTTAACATATTATGCACATTATCCTTCAGTACTACACCACTTTTTCCCATGCTATGTCAGTATTTTAGCATTTATTTTCACTATGAAAAAGGCAGTGCATTGGATGTTTAACAGCACTAAGTGGTGGTTTTATAGAGCTATATATTCTAATATACAACAAACAACCTAAAGCCTGATAACACAGAAAACTCAAAAATAAAATCTGCCCTTTTAATAAAAGTGAAGTGCTTTCTTTTAACTAGTATAAAAAGTCAGATATAAAATACTGATTTTAGCAGAAACAAAGAGTTAGTAACCAGTCTCCTCCAGGGCTACACTTGAACAATACTTTATATTACATCGACTGTAAACTCCTTGCTCCCACTGGTGAGTAATTACTTGCATGAGCAGTCCCATTGAATCCAATGAGATTGTTTGTACAAACTGTTGTTCATTAAGGAGCGTAAAACATTTATAATATGGATCAATATAAATATATTTATTTATACATGGATAACTGCAGGAATTAATTTCCCCATCTACATTGAAAACATCATACAAAACGTCAACACCTTTTCCATGTTTTCATATTATCTTCATACTTTCTCCACTTACAAAGGTTTGGCAAAGTTTGGACAAAATTTCCCAATCTGATTTCCCCACTGTTCAAGTATATACCCTAAAATTTTCAATCATAGGTCTAGCTGAGGTCAGAAGCTTCAACTTGATTTGGGTACAGTTGTCACAGAGAGACTTTGTGGTAGAGGCATGAATTTTAAAATAAATTGTTAAGTGAAAAAAAATCTCTTTTTATCATGTTCAATATGTACCCATGACTACAGCATTAAGAGATCTGAATTATTATTTACATGGGACTGAAAACTTGCACTGTAAATTAGAGACTAAAGTCTCACTCTTTTTACACCTTGTTTCTTTGACTAAATACATAAAAGGTCCTTTTCAGAGCCCCAGTGACCAAGCATTAGGACCTGCAAAATGCTGAGTGCTCAACACTGCGTAATTACCAGGGGAAACAATAAGTTAAGCCTTAAGACCCTTATTTAGCTTTTATACAGTCATTACTCAAGTAATGACCAAGAAGTTGGTGAAATCAATGTAAATTTGTTGGCCAACACCTGAATAAAAAATGAATAAAGAACTCAAGATCTGACCCAATGGGAACTTAGGGCCCCTGGCACCACCCACAATCTGATGAGCACTTTACAAGATAAATATACGCAAGACAGGAAAAGATGTGGATTTGGCTTGTTGTCATAACGGAACAGTCATGAGGGTTTATTGCTGAGAAGCTAATAACTTGGAAAAAAAATTAATTGTAAGGATGGGATAAAGGAATCTGGGCTCAACTGAATTGCTTCTTCTTGATGTCGCATTGTCACATTTTCTCTGCCTGGTCTGAACAGCAGCTTGAACATAGACAGGGATTTGTCATCTCAAGATGCCGGGAGAATTTGTGTGGAAGCGACTGCAAACAAATCTCTTCCCCGGACATGTCCACATGAGCACTGACATTTGTTTCCCCAAGGACAAGAAGCAGTGGCACATTTTATGCCGCTGCTACTTGTCCCCAGGGAACGCTTTTGCCACGCACCCTCTGGTGCACAGCAGGTTACCCCAGGTTGGGTAGGAGAGGCTGAGGCCAACAACTGTGCTGGTCCTAGCAGCCTTACCTAGGGTCCTCAGGGAGCTGCAGCTGCAGCGATCCTGCTGCTCAGAGCCTGGGTGCCCATTGAAGTGTAGCTTTGGGCAGCCAGGCTCCAGTTTTAGGTGGCATTCTCTGTCCCCACATGCGCTGCTCCCCTTTTTTTTTTTTTTTCATGTGGGTTTATTTTTATCCCAGAATCTCTCGGGGTAACAAATAAACTCCATGCTGCTACCTTGCAGCACAGGGAATGCCTGACTGTGTGGTGTGTGGCACTGCTTACAGGTGTGCAGCACCACATACCACACAGCCACGCTTGTCTGGATGCGGCCAAAGGGTGGAAATATACATACCCTGTTGGGGTTGGGGGGAGGGGGGGTGTGACACTTTTTCAAAACATTCCATTGCTTTATATTTCTCCATAATAGTACTCCAAAAAAAAATGAAGGTATGCCCCATAGGCATATAATGTACTATATGTACTGGATAAAATTCATGTGGGCCAAAGACTTTGAAAAGAAATTAAGCTTTCCTGAGGCAGGCTCTTTTCTAAGCTCTTTTAAGGGTGGAATAATACCACATAGCAGTTAAGATGCTACTCATATTCTACATGAAGTTCAATCATATCATCATCATCATCATGCATAGCCTCCTTGAGCTGAACACTACCTACACATCAGTCTCTAGCTAGGTCCTTTAAGGCAGGTTAGCTGGATGTTCAATCCATGTCTGTCATTTGTGATTATATCTTTCCAATAAAGCTTTTGACAGGCACATGAACCCCAACAGTATAGCAGTATTCCTCAGTTAGCATGCTTCATAACAGCTCTGTGCCAAAAAAGCCACTGGAACTGAACTAGTGCTGGTGGAAACCATAGTTGGGTTCAGCCACAAATATCCTCATCTTGCCATTTAACATGAAGCATCTTACAAACACACATAACCACCACCCAAAATGTCAAATTGATCCCACTTCAGTCTACCTCAGTCCCCATATTTTATCGCTGTAAAACTAAAATCAACATATTTGTGCCTTTGCAGGTCTGCAGCTTTGCAGAAACTCAAGAGGTTATGGCATCTTCATACAGGTGACTGGAAGGCTTGAAATACGGGACAAATACTGCTGCTTAAACACAAACTTTTTTTTGAACATCCTCCAGAAGTGTCTGTGCTGCTAACCCAGGCTTTTGACAGTTGCCATCTGTTTAATATCCTTTATGTTGAACTGGGGACACATTAATATTGAACTGGCTGCCATCTAGATTTGAAAGCTGCCTCACTCTTATGAGCGAGGAATTAGTTTTGTCCAGACAGAAAACCAACACATGTTGCTTCTTTCTTGACCATCAACTGCAATGTTTCACCGAAATGAGCCACGCAGCATATTTTAAGTTTTAAAGCAGAATGGTATTTAACTAAATGATGTCAACAGTTACTTCTTCCATGTGATCCATAATCCAATCAAGGTTGATTGCAAAGTCCCGGTAAAAAAAGAGTCCATGGCATATGTTTACCATTAACTCAAACACAGTTTGCCTTTCTATTACAAGTCGTCTTTCAATAACACTATCTTCTAGGGACTCTGACTCCCTCCCCATAAGCCTGCTAAGCACACCGAATCAAAGCTCAACAGAACTCTATAAAAAAAAGTGCGGTGCATGGTTTATTAAATTTAGACATCTTCTCAAACACCTACCTGAAATCAAAGACATGGTTGACAGTGGAATGACCTCACCTGAAGCCGTGCCAAATATCCCAGCATTTGTTGCAGAAGATAACCAGCCATCAAGGCAGTAATGAAAAAGCAGCATAGTACCTGTGTAGTTACTACATTCAGCCACACTGCTCTTTTTGAAAAGGGGTAAAGTAACACTTTAATTCCAATTATTTGGAATGATTTTACTGCTAGAGGGTCTGGAAGAGAGTTTGTAGCCAACGTGCATTAATAGGCTCACCTATTTTCAGCAATTCAGGGATAACATTATGCAAACACCTGCTGGTTCCCCAAATTTCATTTTACAGACTGCAGTCTGGACCTTTCCTTACTTGAAGGATGAACTGAACGTGATGCTGACCAACAGCTTCTGCTGCCAGAAGTGTATCCTTGACTGTGTTTGACTGAAATTGACATGATCCAAGTATAAGTTCTTGTTAGAATTAAGGTACGAAAAAACCTTCTGTGCCAAACTGGTAGAATCCATGAAATCTCACTTTCTTAGTCACCTGCTTAGAAAATTGAACTTTTTTTCTTTTGTTTTGTTTTCGCTCAGTCCAAACACCAGGGGTAGTAGTAATGGTGGTAGCTGAATATCACAGCTTCTGTTAGACCTCTTAAATAGTGAAGTGGCTATATAAACACAAATCTTTTCCATAAAATGCATTTCTGTCCCTAAGTTTATATCTTACTGTTTATACTGTACACAGTGTGCCATAATATATACATGATTGCCAATGGAGCAAATTAATCCTACTCTTGTAACTTTAACTTGTGTATTTCAAATACGAAGCCTTAATGTTGTGTACTTACAGATATTCATTTAGAGGTGCAGTATATCATACTCACAATGAAAAGCATTGTACACGCAGTCTTACCAATTTCACCAGGACTACCTTAGTGTGAAGTACTAATCATCATGAGCAAGGATGGTATA
The DNA here is from genome assembly GCF_001723895.1 of Crocodylus porosus. Classification (NCBI taxonomy): domain Eukaryota; kingdom Metazoa; phylum Chordata; order Crocodylia; family Crocodylidae; genus Crocodylus; species Crocodylus porosus. The sequence continues at coordinate 49,540,636 of NW_017728943.1, read as the reverse complement.
CAGCCCTTAATTTGTACAATTGTGCATTTGTCTATATATAATTGGTAGACACCACATGGCCTCTCAATTGTGTTATACATTCAAACAGTACAAAAGGTAAAGCCAAAGTCTTAAAAGATTTTTCAACTAAGGGCTCTGATACAGCTAGGGAAACTTGAATCAAGTAGTATCTTTCTCTATGAATGGCCCGAGTGATTTGAGTGGGGGCACTTGAGAAATAACGTATAATTTGCCATATCAGCCTATGGAGTTTAAATCATTTGAAAAAATAAAGAATAGAAAAGTACATCTGACTCATTAACAAAACTCATGTTAAAAGTCAGAGTATGCCAACTAATTTTACACTCTTAGAAAAAAAAAAGCCCACTCATTTAGGCCTTAATTTCTTAATGCCCAGTTGTTATGTATCACTACAAAAATATTTATTTAAGTTTTGTGCTTTTCACAATAGAAAGATATTATTTTGGCCCATTTCCTTCTTTACTTTTTCAAAAGGTATGATTTCCCTTGTAAAAGAACATAGTCTTTTTGTAAGTGCATACAAAACAGACTGGTGAAAAACCATGAGCCCTTAGTATGGGTAGTTGCTTTAGGTAAATTTAGATTTCCTTAAGAGAAGTAAGGTAATTCCACAAAATATTGCCTTGAACGGTTATGTATATGCAATACGTTGGTTAAAAATGGTGTATTTCTAAAATCAGAGGCTGTTTTAAATGCCACGCTGCAGCCAACATGAAAAATTCTAGGCTATTATAATTCTATTAAAGATAGCAAGAATGCAACATGTCTTTCTTTGAAAGCTTGCCAAGCAGTCAGATGGAAATTAAAAGTCAAACATCTATAAATAAGAGAAGATTTTATTCCTCCTACAACCTTGTCAACATATAGTTAAGGATACATTTCTTGAACAGTTTCTAGAGAAGTGGAAATTGTGCTTTGGGGAAAAGTTAATGATCAGGCTATGCGTCAAAAAATAGCATGTAAAAGCATCTATCATATTCAAGGATGAAATCAAATACTCTTTAAAAGACAAATAGGGATGTTATGGCCCAACATTCTCCTTGCATTAGAAAATATTAGAGACTAATGTTGCATTTTCACCCCTTGTCACAGTAAACTCCATTAATATAAAATGTTTTGCATTTGTGGGATCAGGAGAATATATAGTTTGCTGGTTTATTTCTCACTACAGTTTTTTTCCAATGTGCATAAGAAAGGTAGTTAAAGGACTGGAGAGCTAAAGGGATTTGTAACAGGATGCAGAAACTAGAACATCAGTTCAAATACTACCCAGGTTAATAGACACCAAATGTTGTTACCATCTGTTGGTGAGCTATGTGAAATGAGTCAGTGGTTCCAGTTGAGGTAGTGTGGAAGCTCCATGGACACACCTGGCAAAACTTGGAAATTTTGTAAGCCAAATATCTCTAGGTCAGAGAACACTTCAGCTCCACTGGCAAAACTGGGAAAGCTTGCAAGTGGCAAAAGAATTATGTAGGTGTCACATTTTAGCTAAGCCTATTTTGCAACAAATGTTCTGCACATAACTAGTAAACATCAAGAAACCTGTACCTGAGAATCAGTTAAAGAAAATCTGAACTTCAGTTTTCATGTTGTTCTTTTCTATGTATGTATGAAATGTGTATTGCGTTATACGGATAAACAAAAGCTGCAGGCCAGTATTTCTAAAAAATAAGCAAAGTAAGGATTTTTTTAGTAATCTCTTTTATTGAACTAACTATACGTGGGAGAGCTGTCAGACCAGTTCTGAGGCACAAAGTTGGTCCAATAAAAGATAATCACCAGAAAAACCCTTTCTTCTTGCGTGCATCTTAGACCATCACAACCATGGAAACATTTCAACCCTACTTCAAAAAAGGGTGACTATAAAGTTAGGTTAGGATGTTCTTTGTTAAGGTGCCTAAACAAGTATCCTAATTTTCAAAGGTGTTGAGCATCTAGTAACTGTTACTGACACTAAATGGGAGCCACTGAGTGCTCAGCACCCGGCAAAGCAATCTTCCTATTTTCCTAAAGAGGAAAATTGGTGCTTAACTTGTGGCATCAGACAATACTGATGTTAGTGTATTTAATTTAATTTTTTAAAGAGGTTCTTCTTGTTTAAAGTGTCTATATATTTTAAAGATAAGGTCTGACCCAATTTCTCTTCTGTTTTGGAAATACACATCCTTTTATTGTTAGTAACATGGCTATCTTATTTCATCTAATTGCATATTTCTAACATCATTTGTATCATCTTCCCTGCTAAAACATATAAGTGCTTCCCATATTTTATGCCTCCAGTGTAGACTATTTTAGAGGGCTCTCAAAAGTGGTACTTCTTTTGGTGGAAGGTTATAATATGCAAGTTGAAAAATGAAAGTGCTAGTTAATGCAAGCCTGTTAACTCTGCCAAAAGCAACACTGCATATATAGCACGAGAGTCAACTGCTGGTTCAAGATCAAGTAACACTACCATTACATATGTAACATGGCAATGATTCAGCTCAGAACGTTTGCTGAGATTAATCTATCACTTGTGGTGCCAGTTTTACAATGTACATTGAAGACTGGGGTTGCTCTCTAGTAAGTATGCAAGCAATGTACCTGTACAATCCTCTGTTCAATAGGGTGCTATACCCTCCTTTAAATAACAGCCATTAATCATACAGGTAACAGATGAAATGGGTTTGTCAGCTGAACAATTCTGAACCTTTACAAGTAGATACACAACCAAATCTAAAGAGAGAAACAGAAATGTGAAGTTATTGCCTGTTATAACCTGAAAATGGGAATATTCCACCCTAAATAAATGTTAACTAGCAGGGGTGTCAATTTTTAGATCCAGTGTATCACTTAAGACTCCATGATCGCAAACACCTGGATCCACCAGGAAAATAACAAACAATTGTAGAGCTACTAAGGGGACCATAATGGCTGATTTGCATCACGTGATAGGAGGCAGCACTGAAAAGCTGGCTAAAAAGATCTGCAATTATATAAATCCAATGACTCTTAAGAACTTAAGGAACCTACAGTGAGAGAACATAGCTGCAATTCTTGTCCCATTACTGCAGTGACTCTCTTGTGTGTTTTAGCTCTGTGCAACTTGCAATAAACATGCAATAACCTGCACAAATTCCATTTATTCTATATTTGTTTGGGTAAAGTGAATTCCACATTTAAACATAAACACAAAGGCACTAAATAGATTGCATATGTCAAATGAACAATGCAGCAATCAGCTCATATTTTCTTTGCTGAAAATCCAAATTCCATTTTCCAAAAACGATGTAAGCCATTCTATGAGACTATAGCTGGAATATTTAACTATGGCACTTAACTTGTCACCCCTATTAACTATCAGGTTGACTAAATGAATTTTTAATTGCTGTTTAAGAGCACTATATTACTTGCCTGGTACAAGTGCAGGCATGCTTAACCTTTCACAAATCATCTGATTTGCAGAGTACCACCTGAGGAAATAGAGTCTCTAAATTTACCAAGCAAAAATATCTTATCAGCATTGTGGGGGAAAAATGACATAGAAAATTACTGGTTAAGAAGCTAAGCATGATGCAAAAATGTCTGGTTGGATCCAAATCAAATTCAGAAATAAAAAAGGACAAGTAGCTATAAATGATCCCCTACCTGGAAAGGCTTCCAGGTGATTATGGCAAGGATTGATTTTTGGACCTCAGCATATGCTTATGGAACCAAAATTGAACATAAAAAAACAGGTTACCAGTAAATCTGTTTTCACTGTTATCTGGATTTCTTGTGTGACCGGACCATTGGCATGGAAACTATAGGAGGCCAAGCAGTTTGGGCCAATTTACTTTTTTTCCTTCGGAGGAACAATTCCTCCTGTTCTTGTCCTACCATATAATAGATTTCAAACTGTCGTCTGGCACAAAAATGTGACATGCTTTGTCATTATGATGATTGCTATCATTCTTCTTTGGAAAGAACCTTATGCTGCTGTTTGTGAGCAACAGTTTACTGCCAGATTGAAGGGAAAAGGAGCTGTAGTGACAAACGAGCATATTATACTTTCAACTATTTGTTTAACATAGTTCTGGTAATTAGGGAGCATGGTTTAACCACTGAAGCCCATAATGGTTTAAACTTAAATTCAAATAGGATTTCTGTTAACATCAGAATTGATAGGTACTGTCATCACCCCTCTGTACCTAGATGATTTATCAGTAGGAAAACAAGTGAGTGATAAACAACCTGAACCTTTGGAAGTAGGACCAATCTTCAGTCTCACCAACACATTATGCATTTCAACTATGCAAATACTGCTGTTTAACATAATTAATTTCAATTTAGTCTAAGATATATAGCTAATTTGTGTTGCTCGGATGGAAAAGACAAAGCAGTGTAACAGAGGTGTAACAAGCAGCGTTAGTGTCGTGGGCAAACCCTGTGAAGAGCAGGTGGAGGAGGGAGCATGCTTCTGAGAGCAGGGGGTCACAGGCTCTGAAAGTGGGATCAGAAAGGCACATGTCAAAAACTCCTAAACAGTTTTGAGTTGACCTGCTGCTGCTGCTCCTATTTGCTCGGTCTGCCCTGGCTGTGGTTCTTAGCAGCTGAGGACTGTTTAGGAATTCCTGACATGGGTAAACTGTGGGGCTGCTCTTGCTGCTAGGGTGCAGATGCTGCAGGGCTGAAGAGCAAATCCCACCTCTACCCTCCAACCAACAGCTGAGGTGTGAACCACATATTCATCTTAAATGAGCAACAAGTTAAATGGATACCTTTTGTTGAAAAAGACAAACCACCAAATATGCCATAATTATTTGTAATAATGACTGGCTGCATACAGAACTCATGAAATAATGCTATTATATATTTTAAGTGCATAGCCTTGGGATTTACCCAGAATATAGATTTACCTTAAGTCCATGTAAGCAATACTTATGAACTACAGAAACAATCTTTTTTACACCTCCTTAAGGCTGATAGCCTTGTTTCTAAGAGTGTCTTATGACTCTAGAAGAAACCTTGATAGGCCCGTGCAAGTCAGCGATGATCCGATCCAGCTTCGGATCTGACTGCTTCAGATGGCTGCGATCCGATCCAGAGCTCCAGACCAGGTTTCCGCCCCAATCCGGCTGAAGCAGCTCTGAAGCTTCAGAGCCACCTCAGAGATCTGGCCATAGGGTATAATGGGGAATCAATGAAATATCTATAATGTTGTTGTTTTTTTGTCTGATATGGATGAAACTTGCTGAGATGGTAGCCTCTTCTGAGAGCATGAAACCTGCCACGTTTCAAGAAGATCGCTGCTTGGGGGGAACTGTACCCCAAATTCTTGAAAGCCAAATTCATGTCATGGCTGTGTGTCACACCACAGGATGGGTCAAAACTGCAGGTCTGGTAGCTCTTACTGAGGTCACAAAGCCTGCCAAGTTTCAAGGAAATCGGTGTAGGGGTTTGGGGGGACCTGCACCTCAAGCTGCGGACAAGCAAAACTCCTGCTGCGTATATTAAGGCACAACAGGGTGACAGCTGCAGGGGTGGTGGCCTCTCCTGTGACGCCTGCCAGCTGTGGAGGAGATCAGTGCGGGGGGGGGGGGGGGCCCTGCACCCTGAGCTGCTGACAGACAAAACTTGTGCCATAGGTGCTTGTGGAACTGACTGTGTCCGTCTTGGGGGAGTTGATTATCTGTATCAATTCTTTCCTCTCCTTAGCCTGGTTTTGTAGGTGCTAATGATGCTCATTAAGTCACTATGTAGTAGCTAGATTCTGTGTATTGAACTGGTCCCCGAGTCCCTGGTCCCTGAGTAAATCATGATTGATTGTAACCGGTAACACAGTAGCTTAGCAGCCAGGCCTGCAGTAGTGTCTCCCAGGTCCCAAGACAGACACAGTCCCACAAGCACCTATGTCACAAGTTTTGCCGGTCAGCAGCTAGAGGTGCAGGACCCCACAACCCCCCTGTACCGATCCCCTTAACAGCTGGCAGGCGTCATGGCTGCATCAGGGGTCACCATCCCTGCAGCTGTCACCCCGTTGTGCCTTAATACATGCAGCAGGAGTTTTGCTTGTCCGCAGCTTGAGGTGCAGGTCCCCCCCAAACCCCTGCACCGATCTTCTTGAAACTTGGCAGGCTTTGTGGCCTCAGCAAGAGCTACCACCCCTGCAGTTTTGATCCTCCCTGTGTTGTAACACATAGATGTGGCAGGAGCTTTGCTTTCAAGAATTTGGGGTGCCATTCCCCTCAAACTCCTGCAGTGACCTTCTTGAAACTTGTCAGGCTTCATCCTCTTTGCAGAGTTTACCGTTCCTAAAAATGTCATCTAAATTGGACAAAAAACAACAAAGTTATAAATATTTTCTTGTTTCCCCATTATACCCTATGGCCAGATCTCCGAGGTGGCTCCAAAGCACTTCGGAAGCTCCAAACCGGTTCGGGAAGCCTAACGCAGCCAGCGCTTCAACCCAGACATGCTGCTTCAGACCCTTAAGCGTCCGAAGCTTCTCTGGATCCAAAGCTCTGTCCGAAGACTCACACAGCCCTAAACCTTGACATCAGCAAGATACCAAGTTCATTTAGGACTATTTTAGAAGACTTAAAATTGATGGCTTATCATCAGCTTCACCAATTGTGCAATTAAATGCAGTAAAATATGTTAAAACAAGGGCTGCCTATACACATGCTGGTTTGCATTCCAATTAGAACGTTCCAGCATGGCCTCACTATCACATGTATAAGCCCTCGCATGTTTAAAAAAGGCTGCTGGGGCACTTTATCTGAACTTCATCAAGTGAGGTTTAGATCAACCATCCCACAGCCATTTTTAAACTCATGGGGGCTTAATGCATGTGAGGTGCTTTAATCAGAGCAGCTCTCAGGGAACCACTCCAATTAAAATGCCCCTCAACTATGTATATAGGCTGTCACAGATAGTGGGGCTGAAGAGTTCTTATGGACTGAAGTGGTTTATGAGCGTAATAAAGATGAAAAAAGCAGAAATTGCTTATACTGTAAGCAACTGGCAAAAAATTAGGACCAGCTTTGTGTTATGTAGTTAGGTGAATTGTGCACATATATGCATATCAGATAAATGGACTACACTGTATTCACTTGGAGGCTGCAGCCCAGTTAAAAGTGAATGTAGGCCACCAGGCATTCATGTCAGCAATTCTAAGCAAAGAACAAGGAATGAATGCCACCATACACTTCACACTAATCAGTTGAGTCATACTGATGGGGCAGTGAGAACTTTTGCATTATTGCTAGCTCTGCTGTGGATACATGTAGGACTTCTATTTCTAGGAATGAAAATCTAGCATCTTGTACTAGCACTAAATCCACTGAAAATCCTTAAAGCTTAAAAAAGATAAGTGATAGCATATAATTTGACTTTAAATTTAATTTAATTTTTACAAGCCATGAGGGAAAGAAGGCACCCACTTTGTCTTAGTGTAAGTGTTCATCTAATAAATATCAGTTAGTAACCAAAATAAATTATTTAAACCTGAAAGCCTTTGTTCATATCCTGTTTAGTTCTCAGAGGAAAGTATTTTTTCCTCACATAGGCTAGAACATCAGTAAGAGGGCTGTTCAATTAGAAACTAGCTATTTGATTATTGTTCTGTTATTTGTAACAACAATGCAGTCAAAAACTGCAGTTAAACAAGAGAGCAACATTTTTGGAACAGCCTACTATTTAAAAGTGCATTGTGAATATTAACATATTCCAGTAAATTAGTTTGCACTCATTAACATAAGCAATTACTTACTGTTTAGATGCTGCTGGTATTAAATTGGCAAGCAATTTGCAAGAATTAATACATAACATAAAAAGCTTGCCTACATTCCAACAGTAAAAAAAAAAAAGACAAACGATCCTAGAAACACAGTCCATATCTATCTTTACATCTGTAGATATTGAGTATGTGTGTCTGTGCGTGTGTGTGCACA
>NW_017728943.1:49526149-49532688 GCF_001723895.1 Crocodylus porosus | reverse complement strand
TGGGGCCCTGCACCCTGAGCTGCTGACAGACAAAACTTGTGCCATAGGTGCTTGTGGAACTGACTGTGTCCGTCTTGGGGGAGTTGATTATCTGTATCAATTCTTTCCTCTCCTTAGCCTGGTTTTGTAGGTGCTAATGATGCTCATTAAGTCACTATGTAGTAGCTAGATTCTGTGTATTGAACTGGTCCCCGAGTCCCTGGTCCCTGAGTAAATCATGATTGATTGTAACCGGTAACACAGTAGCTTAGCAGCCAGGCCTGCAGTAGTGTCTCCCAGGTCCCAAGACAGACACAGTCCCACAAGCACCTATGTCACAAGTTTTGCCGGTCAGCAGCTAGAGGTGCAGGACCCCACAACCCCCCTGTACCGATCCCCTTAACAGCTGGCAGGCGTCATGGCTGCATCAGGGGTCACCATCCCTGCAGCTGTCACCCCGTTGTGCCTTAATACATGCAGCAGGAGTTTTGCTTGTCCGCAGCTTGAGGTGCAGGTCCCCCCCAAACCCCTGCACCGATCTTCTTGAAACTTGGCAGGCTTTGTGGCCTCAGCAAGAGCTACCACCCCTGCAGTTTTGATCCTCCCTGTGTTGTAACACATAGATGTGGCAGGAGCTTTGCTTTCAAGAATTTGGGGTGCCATTCCCCTCAAACTCCTGCAGTGACCTTCTTGAAACTTGTCAGGCTTCATCCTCTTTGCAGAGTTTACCGTTCCTAAAAATGTCATCTAAATTGGACAAAAAACAACAAAGTTATAAATATTTTCTTGTTTCCCCATTATACCCTATGGCCAGATCTCCGAGGTGGCTCCAAAGCACTTCGGAAGCTCCAAACCGGTTCGGGAAGCCTAACGCAGCCAGCGCTTCAACCCAGACATGCTGCTTCAGACCCTTAAGCGTCCGAAGCTTCTCTGGATCCAAAGCTCTGTCCGAAGACTCACACAGCCCTAAACCTTGACATCAGCAAGATACCAAGTTCATTTAGGACTATTTTAGAAGACTTAAAATTGATGGCTTATCATCAGCTTCACCAATTGTGCAATTAAATGCAGTAAAATATGTTAAAACAAGGGCTGCCTATACACATGCTGGTTTGCATTCCAATTAGAACGTTCCAGCATGGCCTCACTATCACATGTATAAGCCCTCGCATGTTTAAAAAAGGCTGCTGGGGCACTTTATCTGAACTTCATCAAGTGAGGTTTAGATCAACCATCCCACAGCCATTTTTAAACTCATGGGGGCTTAATGCATGTGAGGTGCTTTAATCAGAGCAGCTCTCAGGGAACCACTCCAATTAAAATGCCCCTCAACTATGTATATAGGCTGTCACAGATAGTGGGGCTGAAGAGTTCTTATGGACTGAAGTGGTTTATGAGCGTAATAAAGATGAAAAAAGCAGAAATTGCTTATACTGTAAGCAACTGGCAAAAAATTAGGACCAGCTTTGTGTTATGTAGTTAGGTGAATTGTGCACATATATGCATATCAGATAAATGGACTACACTGTATTCACTTGGAGGCTGCAGCCCAGTTAAAAGTGAATGTAGGCCACCAGGCATTCATGTCAGCAATTCTAAGCAAAGAACAAGGAATGAATGCCACCATACACTTCACACTAATCAGTTGAGTCATACTGATGGGGCAGTGAGAACTTTTGCATTATTGCTAGCTCTGCTGTGGATACATGTAGGACTTCTATTTCTAGGAATGAAAATCTAGCATCTTGTACTAGCACTAAATCCACTGAAAATCCTTAAAGCTTAAAAAAGATAAGTGATAGCATATAATTTGACTTTAAATTTAATTTAATTTTTACAAGCCATGAGGGAAAGAAGGCACCCACTTTGTCTTAGTGTAAGTGTTCATCTAATAAATATCAGTTAGTAACCAAAATAAATTATTTAAACCTGAAAGCCTTTGTTCATATCCTGTTTAGTTCTCAGAGGAAAGTATTTTTTCCTCACATAGGCTAGAACATCAGTAAGAGGGCTGTTCAATTAGAAACTAGCTATTTGATTATTGTTCTGTTATTTGTAACAACAATGCAGTCAAAAACTGCAGTTAAACAAGAGAGCAACATTTTTGGAACAGCCTACTATTTAAAAGTGCATTGTGAATATTAACATATTCCAGTAAATTAGTTTGCACTCATTAACATAAGCAATTACTTACTGTTTAGATGCTGCTGGTATTAAATTGGCAAGCAATTTGCAAGAATTAATACATAACATAAAAAGCTTGCCTACATTCCAACAGTAAAAAAAAAAAAGACAAACGATCCTAGAAACACAGTCCATATCTATCTTTACATCTGTAGATATTGAGTATGTGTGTCTGTGCGTGTGTGTGCACACATGACTATGTCTACCTAGGATCTCTCCCCTTCACTAGTAAATGATTAACTGTCTGACATTCTTTGACAAACTGTTTGTAAACTCCATTTTGATGCCATAAAGTAAACTGCAGCCACTCAAGGTTAAATGCAACAGGAACATCTTATTCACATGGGTACATCTTGCCTGTCACTTTGAAAATACTGTCCTGGAAAATACATTGGAGTACGTTTAGTTCTCATGTCTCAATACTAGCTTAGAATGCTTATAAAATTCTGCCAAAAGGGAAAAGCAAAAAGTATGCTAAACACATGCATCCTCCAGAAAGAGGTAGAGACAAAATTAACTGTCTAGTCTAGAGAGACTGTTTTATTTTAGGATAGAACAACAACTTTTGCCTTAGCGCAAATCAGAAGTAATTCTACCCTTAACTGAAGTAATTGGATTTAACTGAAAGTAAAACTGATGTGACAGGACAATCAGGATCTTTAAAGTAATTCAGTACATGTGAAAGCAGCTAGTTTGACATGCCTGCTGCCATAAGACTATTTCGTGTTTCTACCTAGGCACCCTGAATGACATAAGACACAGTATGAGGAACACATGTAGAAGTATCTGGCTTAGTGGAAAGTTATGGCATGTGAAACAAGTGAAATTTGTCCTGTTATGTTACATTTGGCATGTATTTTCAAAATGGGTCCTAATGCAGCAAAACAATAAAAACATATGTTTAATTTTCAACATATGAACAGCCCCATTGATTTCAGGGACAGTGGTGAAACTGGGCAGTTCTGTTCTTTGAGTGGCAACACACAAAGGGCAGGGGCAGTGGCCAGCAGAGACGTTAAGAGGGTGAACCACTGCTGCAGGATTTAATGTGGAAGCCATTACTAAAGAGTAAATTGAGTGGAGAACTTAAAACCAAAATTCTGCAGCAAAAAAGGTGCAAGGGCTAACTAGTACCCCACATACCTATACCTAATTATGCTATTCCTCACTGGAAATAAGCTCCTACATAAAAGCTACAAATTTGCTGGAAAACAGCTTTAAATTCCTGGCTATATAATCTCTGCTAAAGTTGTTGTGCCCTAACTGGGAACATAGTATAACATAAACAGCTACATTTTACATAATTATCTCGACAATATATTTCTAAAAAAAAGTAAGCTTTGATTTCAGGTTACAGTCTTTTAAGCTAAGTTTCAATCTAGAACCAATTACTATAGAAATAATAATCTTATTTCATAAATGCATAAAGAAACCCTTAAACACACTTTACTATAAGAATGCAATGGTCCCTGTCTTCAATGTTCTATTATGCAGTTCTCTATTCTGTGGTAAGCTGAATATATCAAGCAAAGTAAAATGAGATTTTTTTAAAAAGGTGCCTAATTAGTTATTTAAGCAACTTCTACTATTTTTAATAACTATAGCACCTTTTAGACTCTTGAAAGTCAGTTTTAAACTTTAAAAAACATGTATTTGAATTTCTCATTAAAAAGAACCAATCTTCCCAATTAGTTTCCTGAAATTAAATTTAATAATTTTAGACCTAAAAATTACACATTGTTTTGCCTAGAAAACACAAATGAAGCATTCATTTGATCAAGACCAATTTTCTATTCTTATGCTCAACATATACTAAAAAATACTTAGATTTAGTAGCACGGGGTCTGTTTGCAATTAATCTGCTTAAAACAGACAGGCCAAGGTTAGACACAAGCTATAGTTCCAACGTTTCATGAGCTCTTCATTCAAAGTCTAATCTACAACAAGGTATTCTATTAATTTATTTAAGGTGTTACCTGGATTTTAAGCCTGTAAAGTTATATTCTCAAGCTTTTTTCTGCAGGTAAGAAACTGAGAAACTGGAACTATCTGGTCTTGTTGTACATTGTAAAAAGCATTCCAGACTGGACCATTTAACAAGAAAGCTCTGCTCTTGGGGGGAAAAATAAAATCATGGATCTATAGCTGTTATCCTTGCAGCTCACTATGTCCTTTAAAGAATTACTATGTAACAGTTAAGAGCCTTCCTAAATTTCACCAGTCATTTCATTGGAAATAGCTAAGGAGCTGCTATTTTTTGCCCACCTCACCTTATAAGATGTTGTGATAGGAGGAATAAAAATGATTTATAACTGCATACCAGGAAACAGTCCATTGTACATGAATCACAAAAGGTGCAACTGGCGCAATTTTGCATTCAATCAGGAGCCATCCAAAACCATCTGTCAGTACCAGAAACTAAACCCATAATTTGCAGTTTTTATTAACATGTTTTGAAGGTGATGAATATAATGCTTTATGGTCTGTGACCTTTCTTAGTAACTTGTGTATCCCTAAGTAAGAAAGCAGAGCACAAAATGATGCATCACTAGAAGGGCAAGATATTCTTCCAGTCCTCTCTTCTACAAACTTTGGTCCCTTCTGTTTGAACATGTCTACAGAGCTCCCTAGTACTTCTACTGACCATTTCCTTGAAATAGGGCAAATTTTTTTTCTGGGGGAAGAAGAACTGGGGAGCCATTCTGGAACTTGCTTCTGGGCAAAAACCACAACACTGGATTATTGCTACTACGTGAAATTTAGCAATATGATATCTACACTTTATCTACAATAACTAGAAGACACAAACAAAAGGACTGTTTCTTTAAAAGATAAAGAAATTGGCCGAGTCAGGGACAGTACCGTAATGGGGATGTTCAGGTTGGTGACCTTCAGTGACATGTAGAAGTAGCAAAAAACATCAGACAGACACAACCAAGTTAAGCCAATGGTCCAAAGATAGGCTTAATTACTTAATGCCATGCAAAATACTGAGGCTGCACTATGGTGCACCACTAAGAAATTCTCTGTAAGCTTCCAGATATATGGCAAACCAAACTGTACAGCATTTTTTCTCCTCTTCATTATACCATGTTTTACTGAGGAAAAGCTATACATAGACATTACATTTGACACAGTGCTGATGATCCCAGGTTCTGACCTGGATCAAAACAGGAGCAGCACATGTAGCATTCCAAGTTACGTGGTTGCTCCCCTCCACCAGTAGGTGGCTGGGGAGAGGCAAAATCCTAGCCAGCTTGTGGGAAAAACACAGACACACAATAGATGCACACTGTTGTCTTGGAAAAAGTTCCACTGACTTTGGAAGACCTATACCCAACTTACTCTAGTGTCAAGATGCAACAGAATGCACCACTGTTATTAACTCTTATATTATTTTGAGAGTGTACTTGTAGCCATGTTGGTTTATGGAAATAGGCAGAAAATGTTATTTGGGTAAATGTGATATCTTTTATTAGGCCAACTAAATAGCTCAAAAAATTGACATTTGCAAGCTTTTGAACACAAACTCCTTTCTTCAGGTATAGGGAGAGTCTACTGTTGTTTTGAGTTCTCCTGGATGGAATAGGAGCCAATATGCAAAATGCAGCTCTGTGAAAATGCAAATGTGCAGCGGTGAGGATCAGAGGAGATGGGAGACAATATGTAGGTGAGGGGTAAAGGTCAGGAAAGCGGGGAATGTTGACCTGGTGAAAGAATGTAGTTAATAAAATGCAGAGAGGTTACCTAGGGTTATCAGATGGCAGGCAGGTTATAATTGCCATAAATCCAGTGTGTATATTTAGTCGATGATTTTTTGTATTCAGTAGATTTATAAAGTGAATTTCATAGGCTTGTCTGTGAAAGGTGTTCTGTAAATTTCCTTTGAGGATCAGAACCAAGAGACTGGAAAGAGAATAGTTGCACTGTGAGAAGTGGGCATCCACAGGTAATGGGTGTTTTTGGCTTTGATAGATTTTCAGTGTGCCTTCATTCTGGTATGCAGGTATTGTCTGCATTCTCCAATCACTTCAGTATTTGTAGACAATCTGCTTTATTCACAGCTCTGGTTCAGGCCTGGAGGCAGGAAGGGTTCACAACCTCAATGCAGCCTTACACATGCACCCTGCTAATACTGCTTTAAGGGGAGCAGCAAAAGTCAGGGCAGGGGGTGGAGGGGAAGAAGAATTATGGCTCATGTAATTTCATAGTTTCTAGGGTCGGAAGGGACCTAAGCAGATCGAGTCCGACCCCCTGCCATGGCAGGAAAGAGTACTGGGGTTAGACGACTCCAGCAAGGTGTACATCTAACCTCCTCTTAAACACCCCCAGGGTAGGAGCCAGCACCACTTCTCTTGGAAGTTGGTTCCAGATCC
>NW_017728943.1:49512077-49525779 GCF_001723895.1 Crocodylus porosus | reverse complement strand
GGTTGTTCCTCCCCAGGTGCATCGTCTTGCATTTGTCAGTGTTGAATCCCATCCTATTCTCACCTGCCCATCCCTGTAACCTGTCTAGGTCTGATTGCAGCCTATTCCTCCCTTCTAGCATGCCCACATCCCCCCTCATCTTAGTGTCATCAGCAAATTTGAACAGGGTGCTTTTTACCCCCTCGTCCAAGTCACTGATGAAGATGTTAAACCACTCCACCACACACCGGCCAATAGAACTGATTCCAGCATGTTGGAAAGCATAATAAGGGGCTGCAAAATGCATGCTTTCACCCTGTAGCTAAAATGGGCAAACAAAGAATTATGACACAGAATCACAGTTCTTTCCTAGGGCTCCTTTTGAGTTTTGCAACTACATATCACCTCATACTTACAACTAGGCCTGAAGGCTTAAGTCTAGCCCTACTGCCCTGTTTTGAAGGGCAAAAAAGGAATACACTTTTCAAATATGTAAGCTCTTTCAGGTTAGGTTAACACAGCTGAGAAATCCTATTAAGATACCAACTAACACTCTCAAGATTTGTAGCTAGTGGCTCCAAATGTGTTAGCTTAAAACAGAACTCTGTTCAGATGTTAGATAATTCGACTGAGCAAACACAATTAAAAAAAAGCCCTTTCCCGCATGAAAAGAAATGAATTGCTCAAAGTTACACAGCAGGTCAGGGCCAGAGCTGGAATGGAGAAGCCCATGAGAGCCATTCTAGTGTCACCACCACATAAGCATCGGATCATAATCAAATGTCAAGTTTTGTGGCGTGGATCTGGGGAGGTGGGGGCAGGGAAAGAGTTTGCTGAAAGCGTGAAGCTTGATATGCAAGAGCTCAGCACTGAAAAAGCAAGCAGAATGAAACTTTCCAAACCCCAAAACAAACAGAACCCATCATGTACTCTAAGAATGCAATCACAACTGTCTGCCAGCTGTACAAAAACACCTAATTAGAGCTGTTATCAAGATGAAGGTCATGTTAAATGTTACTGAGCACACCCTGTACTCACGCTGATATTCTTTGTTAATGTTCATTAAAGTAATTCCTGTTTTAAAAGGGATGATTACTTGGTATCATTATCAGCCCCAGCCTCAGTATGTTACACTGTCACTGATGCATAGAAAGTTCAAATTTGGAAAAAGATCTCAAGTGTTAAACTGGATATAAACTCTGCAAATTCCAGATTAAATTTACGTGTAGCTTCAGCGTAGGGAGAAGTTCAATGCCTCAGCAAGGAACACAGTCCCTAATTCTACCCCCCATCCTTCCTCACTTTATGGAGGGCCCTAGATCCCAAATGTATATTTCAATTGACTAATTTTGGACAGCATGCTAAAAATCATTCTGTGTTGCAGTTTGAATTGTTGAGGTGGAAGGAGACACTGCTGGGTCTTCTGTATACCTCCAAAGCAAATACTTTAGCTGTCACATCAGGCATGATAATCAATGGTTTCTCCTCTTTTTCCTTTTCTCCTCCAATTTTAACAGTCTTAAGAGTGCATTATAAAAAGAGGCTAATTTGTTATATTTACACAGCAACTGTCATTGTTGCTGCTAATGTTACATGACAGTTTGTATGAGAATAAAGTGCTGTGCACATCTGAAAATAAAGTTCTTAAATGATAAAAACATTTGTTTTATTTGGATATGTATTTTAAGATTCATGAGAAATAAGATGAGGCAAACAGTCCTTGGACAACTATCTAAAAGCACAACTCAGTATAAAACAAAACTAATGCCAACATCTGCAGCAACCAGTCTAAGCTCTCTCCCCATCTCATTGTGGGGACAGCAATGAGTGGCAGACCCAGTACTCTGCTGTCTCTCTCTATGCCCAGCGAGAACAGTGGTGGGATCTGACTTGGCTTGAGAAGACACTGTAGACATGGACAGGGTGTCATGCCCATGTCCTTGCTTCCCACCCTGATACAACTTGGAGGTGGCACCTAGTGGTAGCAATACCAGAGCAGGACTACCCAGCCTGGCACACCCTGTACAAGCTACCCATTTCCAGTGGTAGCTGTTGCATAGAGCCCTGGCTATAGGCATTTTTGGCATTATAGGCATTCTGGTGGCATCAGTGGCCTGTCCTTTGCACAAGGAGGAAGTGGAGGAGACATTTTCCACCTTCCTGGACTGCCCCCAGTTGTATCTAAACTTTGCCACCCTTAGCACACTTTTCGGCATGCTGAACATGGACTTTTCCAAGACTGTATACATCTTTCTGTCCCTTATTGAGCAGCCAAGGGGAGCATGATCTGCCTGGCCAACTTCCTTCTGGACCAGGCCAAGATGGCAACTCCAAAAAGCCACAGAAACTGGCTCATAGCAGCCATTTCCAATGATGCCCTCCAACTCTTCCACTTCCTGGTCTGGCCATGTGTCACATTTGAATTTGAACATTTCGCCTTGCAGCAAAACATGGACCAGTATTCATCATGCTGGGCCATCAGGAGGGCACTCTGCAAGGTAAAAGAGGAACTGCTGGTCCTACGTGTGTAACCCCCTGAGGGGTATGAGGGAGGGGGTTCCAATTTCCAGTGACATGGTGTTTTTTCTGTTGCTAAAAAGGGTTTCATGCATGGCCCCTGGGAAGGCCACACACCTTTGCAGCTTCACTATTTGTTTTAATATTTGTATAGTAAAGGTTTTAAAATCTTAAAAAAAAAAAAAAAAGTCCCCCATCTCTTTCACATACACACACACACACACACTCTCCTTTGCTTCTCCAGAAATTCACCCTTGAGCCCACCAGTCTATTCCAAAGGCCCTTGAAAAGGATAAGTCTATCAAGGTGCTGTAAAAGTCAATCAAGTCTAGCAATTTTGACCTCAGGGCTGAGTTCCAGAACCAATCACAACAACGCCCAACTGAACAGCTCACTTTCTAATATGCAGAGGATTTCTACCCGAGTTTCTGAACTTGTCTCTGTGCTAAGGCATAAGAAGAGAGACTCTCAATTATGCAGGTCTCAAGCCACGTATGGCTTTATAAAATAAATCCAATAACTTAACCTCCAAACACCACAGGCAGCCAAATCACATCACAAAACACCAGCATGAAGCGTAACGTATAGCAACAAGCCCATCCTAGCAAAAGGTCTAATATATTACATGCTGGCTTTGTTTCTAAATAGACTTAAGGCTTAGCTTTAAGTGTTGTGCACAGCAGTAACCCAAAATAACAAAAGCACACACTGCAGTAGCAAGGTACGTTTTAGAAAGGAAAGATCACAAACTTTGAACTAGGAGAAAAGAAGAAAAGGGGGTTATCACAATTAATGCGAATCATGCAGCAATATACATCCATGTTACAATGTAAGTGACAAATGTCAGACTTACACCCTCTGTCAAATCCAGTTACTAGCATCTCTTCTGGTTGCCTTCCCCAGCCCACTAACATCACCTCTGTTTTATCTAGATATCTAAATGTGGTACCTTAAAACACTGCATACAGTTCACAGAGCCTATTTCTGATCTTACTTATATTGTCCTTCAGTGGAGTCACTCTAGTAACAGAGACAGCAGATTCCGGCCCTTTGACTATATCACTGGTTCCTAAACTTTACAGACTCAAGGTAGCCTTCTAAAACTTGTCAAAATGTGGTTGCACCCCTTGACAAAATTAACACAAATATATTATGAATATTGTAATACAAACAGTATGATTAATTATTATTGATTATATCATTATATTATATTCACCCCATTGCCACCACTTCTGAGGCCAGGTAGAATTATGTCATGCATATCCTGCAGAGCCAGACTGGAAAGCTGCTGTGGCAGAAGTGCTTGATTTTGCTGCAGCCTTTCCTGGTCTGATTCTGCACGGTGTCCCAGAAACACAGGTGCGCAGGGCAGGTGGAACTGTCCAGAGCATCTCTATTTTCAGGAGGAAAAGTCAGAGCCAAGCCAGTAAGAACGTGCATAATGTCAGCAGACACGCCTTTCTGCTACAGCTGCTTCTCAATTCAGCTCCAACATGCCTCCTAAAAACAGAGGAACTTGGAGCAATTTAACTCCTCTGAGGCAGGTAGGTCCTTGTAGCACCCCAGGATGCCATGGCACTCCAGCTGAGAACCACTGACCTATATGACCCTAAGTATATCTGTTTAAATATTCTGTCATAGGCAGCTATCTTTATGTGTCTCTCCCATCTGTCCATGCATTTCTAATACACCAATAACTACATTAATTTTATTCAACACTTTTCTGTAAAAATATAGGACAGAATACACTCTACCAGCAGCATTATTAAGATTTCATATCATAAGAGTCTCATTCCTTCCTTTATCTGAAGTAAACACTTTTAAAGAAAGGTCCAAGGGGAGAGAAAAATTGGTTCATTTTAGAAGGCAGTGAATACTAATCAGGTAGAAAAGGAAAAAAGAGGATTAAAGCGAGCAGATCTAAAAGGTAGACTATGCAGCAGGCACAGAACCACAGAATCAAAACAGAACAGCAACACACACATTTGAACATGTGGAAAGCAACCCTATGGACAGACCGATAAGAAGAAAATACCCAGCTATCACTTATGGAAGGTGGAGGAAAATGGGGTTGACGGGGAAACATTTTGGATATTGACCTAGCAAACAGTCCATTGCCGTGTAACTGGAAAGTTTAGGATGCAGGTAAGAATCAAATCTCTCATTCAGAACTCACATGCGTATTTTCCTTTGGACATTATATAAGCAGGTGATGAGGCTTCCTGATCAGCAGATAGTTTTAGTGTGTTACAGTGCAAACTAGAGAGCAGAGGCTGTTCTGCATGGGATATAGCAAATGACGAGCTAAGGGTCTCTGATTCAATCCCTGGTGTTTTGACCATGATGCTCATCATCACATTTGCACCACTTCCAGACTTTCTGTCTCTGGACTTACTCCTTGTTTGCAGTGTTACAAGGGAAATCAGATTCTGGTCCGCTGAGACTTTACCTGAATTTGACATTCTATATGGCAAGGTGAGACAAGGCCCGCTAATAAGGATACACATTCATTCTACTCAACTTGGAATTACTCTAGTAATAGTAGTATACCTAGTGAGTTACTACTTAGTAACGTTTTGATCATTGCTTCAAAAGTCATGAAGTACTATATTTACCATAATTTGATTTTTGGATAATGCAATATGTGGACCAAATATGTGGATGTTTCTCTTTCTGGGGTCACTTGACTTCCTGACTTCCTTCACTGACTTCCTGCCTATGGCTGGGGGGCTGGACTCGATGATCTCATGAGGTCCCTTCCAGCCCCTAATATCTATGAAATCTATTAAACATAACTCTCAAATAAATTATAGGCAGAAATTCAGAAATTCAAGATCAACTATTGGTTCTAGCTTATTTTCAGAGGGTCAGCATTAGGGGTGCAGACAGAAATGACATTTGTCCTGTGATCGGCCCCTCAAAATCACTCTAAAGCTGTGCCCAAACAGAAGAGCAGAGCTGCAGAGTCCTCCAATCATACAACCAATTAACTCTCATTACAGGTTTCCCTCTATTTATGTGTGTTCTTTATATGAGAATTTGCTCTTATGTGATGAGCATATTTAGACCCATAATTCGTTATATGCGAGGTAAATTTGCTCTTATGTGATCAGCATGTCCTCCTGCCCAAGCAGGTAAGTCTGTGTGGGGAGGGCCCCACTCACCCCAGCCCCGGCTGCAGCGGCCCCAGGAGCAGCTAGCACCACCTACCTGCAGCTGCTGGGCTGCATCGTGCTCTGCCTGTCCCCCTGCACGTCGGCTCACCCCAGCTCCTGGGCTGTCCCATGCTGTGGTGCAGGCAGCTGATGTTGGCTGCTCCCGGAGCTGCTCCATCACGGGCTGGGATGTCCCAGGTGGCACGGGACACAGCACTCATCCCAGCCCCAGCTGCAGCAGCCCCAGGAGCAGCCAACACCAGCTGCCAGCACCAAGGCATGGCACAGCCCAGGAGAAGAGGTGAGTGGGGACAGGCAGAGCATGGTGCAGCCCTGGGACCACTGCAGCCGGGGCTGGGGTGAGTGCCGCTCTGCTCCCTGTGCTTCACTGCCTTGTGCAGTCCCAGGAGTGTCACCCCTCCCCCCGCTCCTTCCCCAGTCACAGCTTCACTCCCACCATGGGAACCTATCCCTATTTGTTACACTGTAAAGTGGGCTCACTTTATGCGAATTCAATTTTGTGCTGTTCTCCAGGAATGCCTGTACAGCATAAATCAAGGGAAACCTGTAGATGAGGGTTCAAATGAAGCTGCTCCTAAGCAGAGCCACTTCATTAATTGCTGTCTGCTCCAGTGCAACAACAGCCCAACTCAATCTGCTGTTGCTGGATTGGAACAAGAGAAGGCATGAGAAGGAGGTCCCTTCTGGGGTTCTTTCAGCTGGGGGGGGGAGGGGGGGGGCGAGTGGATTGGAGCCCCTCATCTCGCAGGAGATCCAATCTACACTCAACCACTCCAGCAAGGCTAAGAAAACCCCAAAACGAACTCCATCTCCTCTCTTCCTGTCCTATCCAGGAACAGCAACAGACCTGCAAGAGGGAAGGCAGAGCCAGGGGGAAGAGACACAGGAGAAAGTAAGGGGCGACACAGTCCCGCTCCCTGGATCAGCTCTAAATTGGAGCTGATCCTCCACCCTCCCAATCCATTTTATGAATTGCCATGAATTAGACCCAGGAGCTACACTTCTGTCTGTGCTTAGCTGGTTACAGCTGGCTAGTAAAGGAAGAAAGTGACCCACCTTATTCAGTAAGCAGATAGATAAGCCAGCAGCAGACACTTCTCAACATGTCACCTAGTGAGTTACTACTTATTAGCATTTTGATCATTGCTTCAAAAGTCAAACTACTATATTTACCCTCATGGCTCTCAAACACATAGAAATAATCTTGTTTCTGTTTCTATTTTGCAAAGTCATTAGGGAACTAACCCATATTCCTAAAAAAGAGACCGCTGTGGTGGTCACAGGAGTCAGTAAATACAGGCATACAATGAATGAGAAGAACTAAAACAACAAACTTTAACTGTGGAGCTTTGTGTACCATTTGCAGACCCTCTGTCCATCTCTGACTGACTAGTTACGGCCTGAGAGACCACCTCCCAATCCCCAGCCTTTGCAGTCTAAGTAGGGAGCATCTCCAAATTACAACCTCCATCACCACAGCCATATTTATAATAAAAACAGAGATGGAGAGCTGATTCTCCTCTGGCACAAAAACAAATCAGAAATAACTCTACTGAAAGCAATGGAAAGATGACACAAAACTGACAGAAAGGAATCTAACCAGGTATGTTAATATGTAGTCTGTACTAGCTGCGTTGCATGGAGAGGGAGTGAGAGAGAGATTATTTGAACTCACATTCCTTGGGCTAAAGGAAGAGTGAGGCTAGACTGTAGACACCTCAAGTATTAGGATTGCAATTTCCCCTGCACTCCCAATCCACAATAAATAATGGGGCTACACAACACTGACTAAAAGATGACAGGAAAAATTGTTAGTGAGCTCATTTCCCTAAGGGAAGAACTGATTTCCCACACCCTGACAGAGACAGGAGGAGAGAGAATAATTTAAATACAAGAAATGGCAAAGAAACAGTTATAAGGTTTGAAGATAAAAGGGAAAAAAAATGTAACTCGTGATAATTGGATCTCAAATTATTGCCACCTAACAACTGGCAATCAGGTACTGACAGGTCCTCCCTAAGACAGGGGGAAAGAAAAAGGAGACAGGTGAAAGAGGCTTGCTTTGCTCACAGCAGGAATGTGCTCTACAATCTCTACTTCCTGTTAATATTTTCTGTAATACTGAGTCTTTTTTCATGGAGTAGCTCTGCCAAAGCCATCTGGAAAGCCCAGTAACAGTGATTGGTTTGTGAACGTCATTTTCCTCCTTTCTTTCAGTCTCACGCAAAACAATAACCAAAACAGTAAAGTGTATGTATCCTTCTGCAATGATATATGCCTTTCAGTCACATTGATCTGGTACTGCCTAAACTGACCAGGCTCAAAAAAAAATGAGAGAGGCCAAGAAAAATGTTTTTACAGAAACATAAATAGAACTTGCTCAGAAATAATGATTATGAATGTAATATAAATGCTAGAACACTGCATCTCAATCTTTTCAGAGCCAGAGCACCCTTTCACAACTTGTATGAATTTGGCAGGACCCCGGTTGAGAACCACTGTTGTAGTTGTCACCCCCAGTTGAGAACCACTGCCTTCTCTTAGCTCAGTGTTTCTCTATCAGGGTGCTCCTGCCTGTATTAGCATTTTCTGATGAATGTAAAGCAGGCAGAAGCAGAGAACTGAGCAGTTTTTTTCCATAGGCAAAACTTCCCTATGCCCTGGGCAAGAAAAAAGGGGGAAGAGATGTGGTAAGGAGAGGAAAGGGTTTTCCCACATGCCCTGGGTGTCCTCACACCCAGTTCCTTCAGCAAGGCAGTGAACACAGCTGCTACAGCCCAGCTGGTTCATCCAGGATGGACAGTACAAAAGAGCTGAGGCTAGAACATGTGCTTTTGCCACAGCCCTTCCCGATTCAACCCTGCATGCTCCTTACAAAAATGGAGGGACCCCCTCCCCGCCACCAGATAATCCCACCTACTCAGCATTCCTCTGTCTCCAGAAGGAGCATGTGGGGTCAGACCAAGAAGGGCTGCAGCACCACCCATGGCATCACACCATGCTGCGATAACCTTCCAAAGGTGCATCAACACCGTGGTTGAGAACCACTGGTCTAGAATAACTGCCCAATATTCCAAGAAACCATAACTTGATGCTAAACAAAAAAGACTATAAAAGTCCAGAGGTGCTCTTAGCCACACTAAAGTCAACAGGAGCTTGCCAAGACTTCAACTGGAGCCAGAATTTCTCCTGAGGTGAGTATTCAATAATCTAGCACACTAAAACCAAAGGCCTAATCTGAATTGCACTGGAATATATAGCAAACCTGCCATAAATGTAGGCAATCCCTTAACTTCATTACAATATGAAATCCCTATTATAAAATTTAGCAAGTCAAGGAGATGATAAATGGCAAAGTTAGCTTTTACATTAGGAATCAAATATCTATATATGTGAAGATGGAGCTGCCTAATAGGTTCCTTGCACTTGGTTTAAAAAGGAGCTGCCTAGTATTTTTTTTAACCCAGTGCAAGGAACCTAAGAGAAAAAAAATGGCTGCACCAGACTTCAGAACCAGTGCAATTAAATCATTGAACTATCTTGCCTTGTGCAGCAGTAGAAAAAAATCCAACAGCAGTGATTAATGATTACAGCTGAGCATGTACCTTATGCCTACACACCAGTGTTTTCTGAGTCACTGCTCGTGTATGTGTTTGCTCTAAACAGAAGAGAATAATCAAGAGAAGAGCCTCTGGGAGAAACAAAGACAAAAAAGTGTATTGTCTCTATCTCTGTGTAGGTTCCAGTGGAATGCAAGACAAATCTTCAATATGACCTGAAAATAGAAAATACAAATATGACATTTCGACCTAACGCCATTAAGTCATGAATACTATGCAAAACAAAATTAATTCCTGCTAGACAGAGAGAGTAACAGGAAGCAATTACTGAACAAAAGAATCTGGAGCAAGAAACCCAAATTATTAAACAAGAAATAAAACCATGGTATATAAAAAGCAATACAATTTAAGAAACAAGTAAATAGAGGGGAAGGTACCAGATGCACTAAGGAGAATAGAAACAGAGAAAAAAAAATGTGCAAGGAAACAACGAAAAAAAATGTAAAAAACACAGTACAAGTTGTGTCTATGGTAACAAAGAAAAACTAAATTCATAGAAACTCTCTCTGCAGTTGAATTGTGCAGATTGGGAGAAAATCAAGTGATGCTTCCAGTTGTTTTTTTTGTAGTTTGCATTATAGAAAATACAAAGACAGACAGAAAAGGGCATAGCAATCAGGTCTGTGAAGAGGAAAATAGGATGCTTTTTTTGCTTTTCAAACTGACTTCATCTTTTAGCCCTTGGATCTTGGCTAGAAGATGGCAATTTTTATCCACTGAAGGTTTTTCCTGGAAAATTGGGCCACTTGAAAGATTTTGCAAATTCAATCTTAACAGATTGTTGTGGTTAAAAAGAGACTAAAACAATTTGAAAATAGTCAAAAGTTTGTTTCGACATATAAGAAAATCATTTCGTTTTGAAGTAACTTCATTTGCATTTAAGAAATTAAATATTTTGTTCAACCAATATTATTTTTAACTGCCAGCAAACCAAAAAATGTTATTCGCACAGCTTTAATCTTGATCACTCTAGAAACTCTCATTAAACTTGTCACCTATATTTTCAGTGTAGCTACTTATAAAATAACCTTTTTCCACTACAGAACTTCTTTACCTCTAGCACTTTTTTCAGCTTTCACATTTTTCTCTGAAAGCCAACAAATATTTTATCCGTCCTATCTAATGATTATAGACCTATTTTTATTGCTTTGCCCCCTGTGCAATCATTGCCACCTGTAAAACAAAAGTAGGTAAAAATGATAGCAAATCTGAAAAAAGTGCATCACACACACGATGCAGGTGCCACTGATTGTGGATGAGACAAGGCTTTGGAGAATTGGATTCCAAAAGACCCCACTTTTATTTTGCACATTGCTGCAATACTATCAAGTCTTACACTATGGATGAGGTACTTTAATGGGTTTTAATTACGCTATGTGGCAGGCTTGTTGCTTTTGCCTGCAAGCCCAGCTTGGAGAAGGACGCTTCAGATTGGTGGAACATTTCCACCAATCAGGTAACAGCTGGGAGGGGCTTGCCTCACCCTTGCTCAGAGCGTGGGGAACGCGAGGAGCCCCTGGATCCGACTGAAGACTGCACTTTGCACCAGCAGACTTCAGGGGCGGGACCTCACGCTGGGCAGATGCACTGAGGAACTCAAGAAGAGCAGAGCCAAGAAAAGCCGAGGAGCTCTCCCCTACTGGGCAACAGACCCAAGGCTCCTGAAGTTGACACTGGAAGAGCAGCCTTGGGAGTGGTGTGAGGCTGCTCCAGCTGTTGACAGCACATGGGAAGGGTACAGGGAGACCTGACCCTGGGAGTGGTGTGAGATTCCTCGGGCCCATCACAGTGCACAGAGCCCAGGCTTTGGGAGCCACAAGTGGTGGCTCGAGCCTACAACCCTGGCAGGGCTGGTGGGCCACACGGTATGTGGGGCAGTGCACAGGGCAAAGGCCTTCGGGCTGCAGTGAGGCAGCTCAGGCCCCATCTCCCGGCAAGTGGCCCACAGGGGAAAGATGTTTGAGGCGGGCAAACCCAGAGAAGGCGCTGGGTGAGCATCCCCCCACCTTGTCATGGCCCTAAGGGGCGGAGCCCCTGGTGCTTCCTGAACCCCCCGCAAGGGACCCCATTGGAAGAAAGACTATCTCTTGCCATGGGCCAGGGACTATATTAACGAACAGATGTTATTAAGATTGTTCATGCCTGCATCTTATATTTTTGTAATTGAAATGTTGTATTGTGATGTTGTAAATAGTGTTATTTAGAGTTTGACCTTGGTTACTGGCTAGTGTTCACTGGGTAAACATATGTATATGATATTTAGTTTTATGTTTATGTATATTATAATGCAATAAGTTGTATATAGTTAAGAACTTTGGGCTTAGGCTAACTCTATAGAATTCTGGCATCCCTCTCACAGCAACCCCTCCTGCCTACCCATCCCATCTGATTGAGAATAGGGCACACCCTAGAGTATACCCAGGTTACACATAGTTCAAAGCGTTTAATCAAGCATGTATAATAATAATTTCTAAAAAAGAAAAAAAAAAAGAAAGAAAACCAACAACCAACAAATCAGCCAAAGTTCAGGTGGAACCAAAGTCAAAAGTTTCAAAATATATTTTAAAGTTTTCACTCACAAAAATATCTTATTTGAGCTTGAAAACTAAACCTTGTATTTAGATTTCAAGCATTTGCATGATGTTTTTAAAATAAATTTGAATGAAATTTTAAAAGAAAAGATCAGTTTAAATCAGAAAGCTGAAGCATTTAGAAAATTTTAAAAATGAAATGTTATGAGAAAAATGTCATGGTTGTTCTGGCAACCCAGACTCTACTTCTGTAGAAAAGAACACAAAAAAAAGGAGTATCACTGAATTTTTTAAGGATTTTGCAAACACCACCGTATTTTCTCACACACTAGACACCTCAGAATAAGATACACATCTTGTTTTTGAATGGCAGATTGAAGAAAAAAAGATATTTCCTGGTACAAAATAATTGAATAACAGCACTTTGGAAGCCACACTTACTCATTGCTCTGGTCCCCATGCAGAATCACTTTGCCCAGCAGAAAGTTAAATGGCAGACACTATCATCAACATATTTCCTTGCTTATAAGGTACACCCCAATTTTCCAGCCACGGTGTTTGGAAAACGGTATGGGTTATACATAAGAAAATATGGTATGCTATTTATGCTCAAAATGGGAGCATCTAAAACTCAAAATGATAGCACCACTGATAACTCAATGTACTCGTGTCAATTCCTTGAACATTAGCTCATGCAAGCAATTCTTAGTCATGTGAACAACCTGACAGAAGAAAAAAGAATTGCTAGATTCTGTATCACTGGAGGATTGTGAAAAAATCAGCAAGCATCACAGAATCTACACTTTCCATTAGCATTAAGTTCTGTACAAGAGGAAGGGCCTTGCTTGCTTACTGCATATTTTATTGTTCAAAAAGATCTATGCTACTCCAGGTTGCAAACATATGCATCCAATGAAGTATTTGCTCCAATTTTGACGAGAGTACTATTGATTTGATCACATTTTTTCAGAAGCGTTCAGGGCACAGAACCTTTCTAATACACACTTTTTTATTTATAGAGTCCATCTCATAAAAATCTCTCAGGATGTTGTCCATAAAAAAGAAAATATAGTTAAACTGCACCTTGAGAACCTGTTACATCAAATTTTAGACAGCAATGCTGAAAAGGTAATCTTAAACAGTTATTTTAACTGAGGAAGCACTTAAAATACCAAGGAGGAGCAAATTCCACAGTGGAGAGACATAAAACAGCAGTCCTTAGCACCACTGAAACAAACTAAACAACAGAAGAGAGACTGGCAAGCATAGATGGCTTGGCTTAAAGCTAGTAAAGGGAATAGAGAGTGAAATGACTGGAAATACAAGAAATGCCAAGATGATGGAGAGTATTAAATATCACAAGGAAAAAGTGTAAAGCTACTGGGGGAAACAGAAGGACTACAAAATAGAGGTAATAGAGCAAATAACCCAAGCAGCCCCATCCAGTCTTATGCTCCTGAATTCCACCCTGGATATAACGGGATGTTACTTAATCCAGCTGGAGTGGTATCTTACTAAATTATGAGTGAATCTGACCATTATATCACCAAGAGGTCAACAGCAGGATTTCATTATGAAAATGCTGTACTACCTGGATATGAAGGGGGGAAAAGAAAAATCTTAGGGTGAATGCCAGCACATGCTATGCACCATGAAAATCTTCAAAAGAGAGGCTGAGTAGGATGCAAGGGTCCTTAATATTTTCTGAGATGCTGATCCAATAAGTTACCTTCATACTTTAAGGACCTAAATAGTGCACAATGTCTTCTGCTAGTCATACTTTCATAGTTTCACAGTTGGTAGGATCGGAAGGGACCTGAGCAGATCATCGAGTCCGACCCCCTGCCATGGCAGGAAAGAGTACTGGGGTCAAACTACC
>NW_017728943.1:49498656-49511684 GCF_001723895.1 Crocodylus porosus | reverse complement strand
TAGGGCCTGCCCTGCTGCCCCCTGATCATGCGAGTGGCCCTCCTCTGGACCCTCTCCATGTTGTCCACATCCCTCCTAAAGTGCAGTGCCCAGAACTGGACGCAGTACTCCAGCTGTGGCCTGACCAGTGCTGCATAGAGGCGGAGGATCACCTCCCTGGACCTGATCAAGATGCATCTGTGGATGCATGACAAGGTACAGTTGGCCTTCCTGACCAAGTCCCCACACTGCTGGCTCATGTTCATTTTGGCATCAATAATGACTCCAAGATCCTTTTCTGCCTCTGCACTGACGAGAAGGGAGTTCCCCAGCCTGTAGGTATGCTGCTGGTTCTTCCTCCCCAGGTGCATCACCTTGCACTTGTCAAGTGTTGAAACCCATCCTGTTCTCATCCGCCCACCCCTGTAACCTGTCTAGGTCTGATTGCAGCCTATTCCTCCTTTCTAACATGTCCACTTCCCCCCACATCTTAGTGCAAATTTGAACAGGGTGCTTTTTACCCCCTCATTCAAGTCACTGATGAAGACGTTGAACAGTGCAGGCTCGAGGACTGAGCCCTGGGGGGACCCCAGTGCCCACAGCCCTCCAGGTGGAAAAATGACCCATCCACCACCACTCTCTGGGTGCAGTCCTCCAGTCAGTTAGTGACCCATTTGACTGTGTAGGTCTCAACACTACAGTCCCCTAGTTTTTTAATGATACTGGGGTAAGAGATAGTGTTGAAAGCCTTCCTAAAGTCCAGAAAGACTGCGTCCACTGCTACCCCTGCATCTAAGGGTTTTGTGACCTGGTCATAGAAGGCCACCAGGTTGGTCTGACAGGACCTGCCTCTAATGAACCCGTGTTGGTTGCCCCTAAGCATAATCTCCCCTGCTGGCCCCGCATGGACATGTGCCAGAATAATTCTCTCAAAAAGGTTCCCTAGGATCAAGGTAAGACTAACTGGCCTATAGTTTCCTATGTCCTCCTTCCTCCTTTTTTTTAAAATGGGAACCACATTGGCCCTCCTCCAGTCCTCTGGCACCACACCAGAGCACCATGAGCTCTTGTAAAGCTGTGCCAGGGGTCCCGCAAGGACCTCTGCTAATTCCCTCAGCACTCTGTGGTGGAGATAGTCCTCCATACAGGAGTCAATTTCTCTCCCTACATCAAATTGTGAAAAGTACTAGGTACTACTCTTAGTTTCCAATTTACACTGAAAGAGCTCAGCATGTCTTAAAATGTTCTCAGCACTCTTCCTGATCAGGCAAAAACTTTAATCATTCATCCATTTGCCACGTTGGATTCTACAACAGCACTTACAGCAACAGGTCTGGAGAAAGTGAAACCCAGGAGATCAGAAAACACATAATTTCACTGAGTCTATCCTGCTTTAACCAAGTAACATCCTGCTTTAACCAAGTAACATTAGTCATCGGCACATTATGATTCAACTATGACTAATGTATTCAAGGGCTTTTGTTAAACACAAATTCTGAAAAAATGTCATTCAAACAAAGTATTGCACATCATTTTCAAATAAACATGCACAGCAGCTGTGTCAGAATAGGACTATAAAAAGGATTTGAACACTTCTTATTTATATCACATAATGGGGCCTGCATATATAACTGAAATAAGAGCCGTCTCTAAAACTGTATCCTTACAAAGATTTGTTGTGCTATATCTGGTTCTTGCAGCACCCTGTACAGAGATACACAAAGCAACAAGTAGCTTAAGGCTTCTCTTTCTACCATGAATGTTTCAAATGCCTAGTTGCATTTTAGAGATCTCTTTTCCTACACTCATATTATGCTAAGGGCCACTCTGTGAATGCTTTGCTTGTACTGGTGAACAGTTATTCACACAAGTAGTCACACTGTGATAAAATTAAGTGTAATTTTACATGCAGCATAGTAAATTGAATCAAAAGTTTCAGATATCTTTCCAGATGTTTACAGTTCTGCAACAAGTATTAATGGAGAATGTTTTGGCCATATTGATACTGTGACCCCTTTACCTCCATAAGGTTAAACAACATATATATTTTAAATGGCTTTAAGCTGCATATATATAATGACCTGCCATTTAAAAAAAAATATTTTCTGCCAATGGCTGGTCCACCAGGTGATTTTGCTAACCGACTCAATACTTTTGCTGTGTACATTGGTCTACACAACATACAAAGTACAGAAATGTAGAATGTCCAGAGCCTGTAGAAGTGCAGACTTCTTGAGCTTCTATCCATTTTGGCACACTATGGATGAAATATGCAGCATTTAGAGAGCACACAACCTTCTCTGCCTCACTTAAGAGCCTTTAA
Source organism: Crocodylus porosus (assembly GCF_001723895.1). Taxonomy (NCBI): domain Eukaryota; kingdom Metazoa; phylum Chordata; order Crocodylia; family Crocodylidae; genus Crocodylus; species Crocodylus porosus. Next base: position 49,509,382 of record NW_017728943.1, on the reverse strand, counting down.
AAGAGTTCTCCTTACTGGTGTGAATTTTTCAGAAATGTATGTCTATGTAACTGACACAGTCTCTATATCCCAAGTTTACCCAGAACGTCTAATGGAGAAGCAGTAACGTAACTAGGGCAAGACAAAGAAGGCACCTACCCTGGGAGCCAAATATGTGGGGGTGTCAGAATCCTCCCCTCCCCACCAACAGGGGAAGCCCTGAGCTGTCCCTGCCCACCCACAAAGCCAGACGGTACAGCGCCACCCAGTGCATCTTGCAGGCAAGTGAGTGAGGCAATCAGAATGGTGCCTCCCCACCAGAGCATGCACAACCCTACCCCCAGCATGGATGTATTGGGGATGGGGGAGGTGAACAAGGCACCAAGATCTGTCCTCAGGTTACCCAGCAACAAGGTTGCCATCGCTGCTGCTGAACCTGCTCAGGCAGGTAAGACTTCCTTTCCCCTCACCCATGCTGTCCCCTGTCCACACTTCCCCCTGCCCCCAGTGTCATTTTCTTTTAAATGAGTTAAGCAAGCAAGTATGCAGGAGAAAGTGAAGATAGGTACATGAGGCAGCCTGTAACAAACAGCACAAGGATGAAGTATCTCACACTCTTGTGCAAGAAGACGTCTCCCCATTTACTTTCATACAGAACAATATCAGGTGTAGTGTAGCAAGGAAATACTACACAAACCGAGTGCAAAGCATCACTACCATTAGCTGCACCATGGATTATAATGGGTCCAAAGGAACTCTTATAGTATAACAAGTCAATGATCCCTGAACTAAGAAGGATTTACATGAATAGCCTAACAACTCTGAAAAACCTGTTATAGTCTACCAAATCACAATGCTACATTTAACAAGTCCCCTCACTTCAGAGAGAGGGGGGAAAAAACTTTGAGTATCTATTGTTGTTCAAGTGTATAACTGTTATTATCAAAATCAATGTTTGTAACATAATACTAATTACTCGGTAACTTTAAAGATAAACATTATGCTTACCTAAATACTCCATGTATCCTGTACTATGAATAATTATACTCACCTAATACAATTACCTGCTTACAAAAATAGAACAAGTATATATCTATAGTATTATGAACCATGAAACATTTTTAAAAGAATACACACATATCTATTTTAAAGTAGCTTGCATGTAATAATGTTAGATTGAAAACTATACTATCACAGGTCAGGAAGTTCAGTTTTAGATATATTTTATTGTTAAATCATTAGACAGAGTTAGAGAGCATGCACACTTTTAAGAAAATGAAATAATTTACCTGAAATGTCCTTTGCATCTTTATTTACTACAGTTTTTTGATCTCATGTTCAAAAGCAGGCATAACTCAACCCTTGGCCAAGGGCTAGACATGGCCCACAGGGCTCTCCAAGGGTCTCAAAATTTGGCAGTGGGGGAGCAGTGGTAGTGTTGATTGCTGCTCCTCTGCTGCCAAATTTTTGGACTGTGTCTAGATCTGGGCATGTGGCCAGAACAGGGCAGATCACAACTGGGGTGGCACAGGGCCAAATCAGGGCAGCATGTGATTGGGCAAGTGTACAGCTGGATCAGGCAAGTATGCACTTGGGTCTACAGACCAACCCCACAGTGCTGACTCTGTGCAGGATCTGACCTACAGAATGACGCTACATCATTCTTCAGGTCCATGGGGCTAAAAGATTGAGTGCCTCTACTCCAAGGACAAAATTCTGCTCCTGGATACGCAGTGCAATCCCATGACTTTGATGTACTTATGCAGGAATGAGTGACAAAGAATTTGACTTACAAAGGGCAAAATTTACCCATTTACAGAAAGCCACCACAAGACCTATGTACTACTTAAAATTAAACTTAGACTTTATTTTGAGAGATTGGTCTGGTGCCAGCCTATTGCACAGGAGTGAATTTCACTTTAAGTGAATTAAAAAAGAAGCATACTGGGCCAAATCTGGTCTTCCTGATCTGCATCCCAAGCAATTGCACTAACACTAATAGAGCAGAATGGGACAGACGGAATATCATTCATTACACTTGTACTTCCTAATATTTTTTAACATGGATTAAAGTGTGAACAAAGCTGAGAAAACAGTTAAGTCAAGCTAGCGTCCTAGTACTCAAAGTAGTATATTGTCATTTGTATCACAACACTAGGTGGACAAAGAAAAGCATTGTTACGTTTCATGTTGCTGTGTTCACCAACCCTGAATGACTGGCAACCAACCAATGTAATTTTTCTAGTTCAACAATTTGAAACAGGCTTTCAACTCCTAAAATACTCATCTTTGACTTTTATATAAGTTCTGGCAAATCCTCTTTGGCTTGGACTCCCCTCACAATGCTTTTCCCTCTGTTCAATGCTGACGTGCTTAGGACAGCAAAACATTTTTTTATTCCCATATTAATGATCCCTGAACTCTATTGCCACATGTTTCAACAGCACGTCCCTAAAACGATCCTTGGAATAAGTCCTCCTTTCCCACCATTTTCTTTTTCTGATTGTACCAATAATTAATCACATGGTCTTGCTCAGATCACTGATTAAAGTATGCTTTCAGTTATTTAATTCATATGCATTTTTTAGTGCAATATCTGTTGGTCTGCAGAAAGTAAACGTCTTAGTCATTTAATGTGAGTAGACGGTCCATTAATATTTTTCCCCCTTGAATTATTGTTCAATAACTCAGCAGTCCAAATGGAAAAGACACTTTTTATCTTCCGTAGTTTATGTGATAACAAGGCAAGGTCTATCACCCACTGCATGCAGTTTCACCTAAAAATCACACCTGAATAGGTACCAGTGACTAACAAAACTACAGTATTCTGAAGCACGGATCCAAATTATGTTGAAAATCCTACTGCATTCCTCAGCTGCAAATACCTTCTGATTCACAATAAAGTATATCTACATATTGAGAATAAGACATCTTGCCTGGGGGGAAATAGATCAAAGAAAGAAATCTTTTTCAAGATTAGTTGAACAGATTGCATTAAGAAAGTCCCAATATGGTGTGATCTAGATAATTTTTAGAGTGGGAGGGAGAGATGGCTATGTATCAAAGGCACTCAAAAGGACTCCCACTGTATGTTCACAGACCATGCCCTTCAGAGCCAAATCTTTTCTAGTGTAGTTGTCAGAGCTACCACTGATTTACATGAGAAAGAAGGGCATCAGCAGGTACTCCTAACATATCATGATATTATCAAGGTATCATGAAAATAGCCGCTAAAAACTCCGTTTTATTGACTCTGCTCCAACGCATAATGCATGAGTTTCTCTCTCAGCTATATATTGTCCATACAGAAAAAAACTGGTTTGAATTAAGCAGAATATTCTATTGCATATCAAGATTTAAAAAAACACTCTATGGGCTACAGTTGGCATAATCATGAATCTACCTCACAGCATAGAAGGCACTGTACAAATGTTGATAAACTATACCTACAAAGGCAAAGATCTCTTGTGGAAACCCAATGGGAGGCTTATATAGAGAAAGGATTGTTTTGGAAGCCACATGTTAAAAAAAAAAAAAATACACATTTTTTCTGTAACACTTTTCATCTATAGATCTCAAAAGTGCTTTGCCAAGGAGGTCATTATCTTTAATCCCACTTTAACAAATGGAAAAGTGAAATAGAGAGAAGCAACAATTTGCCCACAGTCATACACCAGGTTAGGAGCACTATACAGAGGCTATGGAAATACTCCCCTTTACTTCCATGAGAGATCAATCAGGGGCACGATGTGTCAGTAGATAGAGCTACTGCATGTAGGAAAATGTAAAAGACCTCCTTTTGGGTACACTCTTCATTTGAAAAGGCTGGCTTAGTTTTATACGCGTTGAAACTAATGGAGAAAATGAGAAAGAACAGAAAGTACACAGCTTATAACAGAAGTATTTTTCCTGACTGTATCATCAGGAGTACAACCATTTAAGGATACTGTCTGATTGAGGCAATAAGAATAAGTCTAAGGAAGAAAGTTATTAGAAATTTCTGGAAAAAAAAAATCAAGATATTAATAGAGGTTTTTCTTTCTTAATTGTCCATTCTATACACTTTTCCCTGTGTACAATGGCAAATGAAAACTGTAAAAATTCTGGAAAGCATGAGCAAGCGCTCTACACATCAGAGGTTGAATCCTGGCCTCACTGAAATCAATGAAAGTTTTGCCAATGATTTTAGTGGGACCAGGATTTCCTCCCTGCTGTTCACCCTGTCTGAGAAAACTGGGATGGTGAAGTTAACAAGTGCTTCAAACCTGCTCAATCCGTGTTCCCAAATTTTGACAATTCATTCTATCTATGATATTATTTTAGTACTACTGTAGTAATATTAAGGAACCCTAATGAAAGGCCAAAATGACACTGTTCTAGGCCCAAATTTGTGGGCAAAGTCCACTGAAGTATGATATACATGAAAATTCATCCATATAAAGTCTTACCTTTACCAATAAAACATTCTGTTGTTTTTAGAAATCTTACATACATATTCCAGAATTTAAAAACAAATAAAAGGTTCATTTATATTTTGTGGAAAAATAGAGGTTTACTTTCTTTTTTTCATTTAATTTTTAAAAAACAGACAAAATTTGATTACCTAACATGTTGTTTCCTATACAATACCAAATTAACTTCACAGATGTAACTAGGCCTGAACAAATGATTTCAATAAAAAGGAAGCAAACCCAACTTTAGCCGAATGTAAACATTTTTTTTTTTGTTGATCAGAAATGTATTAAGATTTGTTTGTGGCTCTGCTCAAAAATCATCACTTTTTTTTAAACAGCTTACACAGCACTTTTTTCTGAAAGTCCAACTCCCATATAAAGAGATACAAAAATGATGGAATACCCACATAACTAATTTTCCAATGAAATGGATCTAATGCAAGACTGTTACAAAGCATCACCTGAAGGAAAATAAATAACCCTAACTGGTGATGCATTTAGATTGCACAAATACAGGTTTCTTCTCAGCATACTTTCTGTGAGTGGAAATAGAAGCTCTACCACTGGGTGTTCAAAGGAACTACTCCTGAAATCCAAACATTCTTCTCAGAAGCCTTATCAGTCCAATTAAAGTTTGATTTATACTGTACCACTTCAACTGTGGTGATACAGGCAATAATGCCAAATTTGTAGGTCCCGTAGGTTCTGCAAAATGGGGGATCATCAGTGGAAGTGGGGTTGTGCTGCAGTACTGTGTGGTACACTAAATGAATCATGAATCTGGGCAGAGGCAGATGATAATTTGATTCCGCTGGCAATTCATTTAAATTTTCATATAATATTTCTTTAACACATCCATAAGCATCTGCTTGTCTAGACAAAATTAAATTGGCCATCCTTCCGCAAGAATCTAAATGATCTCTGAATGATACATGGCAGAAATGTGAGGCAGATCTGATGCAAAGTGGTATACACTAGGGTTGGTAAGCCAGTCATTGGACTGTCAGTGTCAACTGACTGATCAACTGATTGCCTATTATTTGACTGCAGTCAAAATTTGTCAAACAGTCCGTGAAGCTAATACGAATACCTTTACATAGGTAACCTACCCCTGATGTTGCATCAGTGTCATCTGTTAGCCACTCAATAGCAGCCAAAATGATTAAGCAAATGGAAGCTCTTTGTAAATAAAGTTTCATAAGGCAATACTTTGTGCATAATATATGTGCTTGAGTATAACTATGAAATCTATGCTGCAGATTCACTAATCATGATATACAACTGAAATGTAAATTTTGAGAAGGAATCTGGATTTACATACAGAAATGAATTATTTTGGCATCATTTTCACTTTTTAAATCCGTGCTCATCATTTTATATATATATATATATATTTTTGTAGTAGCACCTGATTTAACATTTTTATGTTAGCTGCTCAGTAAACATAAAATAAACAGCAGTCCCCCCACTGAATAGGTTATATGTCCAATAAAGTTAAAGGGGAGACATTTATCCTGGAATACACACACGTTCGCATTCATACACATGCTCCAAATATTTTGTAAGTTGCACCCACAGACATGAGAACAGAATTTGGCTTGGGATTTGCATCTCAGTGATTTTGGCTATACTGAAAGTCTTTTAGCCCCACTTACCTTACTTACCAAAATACAAGGTGACCCTGAGTTTAAGATGACCTCCCCCATAATTAGATTCTATACATGGAAAATTTATATAATTTTTCATGTATGGAATCTAATTATTAGAGGATCATCTTAAATTCATCCCCGTCCCCCCACTACAGATGGTAGGAAGAGAGGTAGTGAGGGAGGCAGCAATGGGGAGACAGAGTGGGGGAGGTGGCAGGGGACACATGGTACAGCAGGTGGGCGGGAAGTAACGGACCTGTCCCCTGTGGCATCAAGCCCGATTCCCGTCCCCCCATCCTCTTCTCCACACCACTTCTGTCCCCCTCAGTTTCAGGTCCCCATCCCCTTAGTTCAGCTCCCTCTTCCCTTAAGTCTTTACCCACAACCTGCCCCTCTACCTCCCCCCTACTTACTTTTGTTACACACCAGAAAACTCCATCCCTGTGCAGCCTGGGACACTAAGCACTGCAATAGCCTAACCCTGTAGGTTGCAGCAAGGCTGCAGCAGGAACAGAGCCTGCCAACATGGAGAAAAGGTAAGGAGTAGTGCAGGAGAAGGGGAGAGACAGGGAAATGCAGCATGTGGGAATAGAGACTGGGGGCAGCAGGACCTTGAGGCTGTGGGGGAGGAATGGTGGGGAATGAAGAAGCAACAGGAGACAGGCAACAATTGAGGTGCTGGTCCCAGGCCCAAACTCAGGTTGGCACCAGAGCCATAGAAGCTGCCAGACCTCCACTGCCACATTCTCAATTGTAAGGCAAGGGGCTCCCTCCCACTATGTTAAATGGGGGGGGGGGGCATCTTCTAATCAAGTAAATATGGTAATAAGCTTGTTCTATAGATAATAAAAATTCATTCTCCATGCCTAACTCCTCAAACCATGTAGACTTACAAAGACTAAGTACTAAACAAGTGCTGCATGATTTTATAATACACTTAAATGTACTGGGACAGATCCTTAGCAGATGCAATTTAACATAGTTTCATGTAGTTTCATTGAACTTTATCAGTTTACATGAAGAATCTATGTCAGATCTTTTAGCTTATTATAGACATATGCAAGTAGGTAATAGCTGAAATACTGTATATCATCGCAAATCCTTATGATGCTTTATCTTTACTTTTAAATCTTCTACCACAAGCATGAGATTGATTTAACAAACTGTAACATGACTTATCTATGATATAGGCAGTCAAAAATAACCCTTGACAATGATGACCTTGAAAATGATGCTTCTGCTTATTTAGGATTTTTTTACATGCCCATCAAAGTACTTACATGTTTTGTAACCTTAAAAAATAATTTTAAAAGACTATAGCAGAAACTCTTGGTTGATAGTATGACAGGAAAAAACCCTCTATTATACATTTATATACACGCGTAACATCACCTTACACTTTAGAGTAAACTTTAAAATACTAATTATCAAAATTCTTAATTTTGTTTCATGTTCACTTCATGAAAAATTCTGAAAGAACTAGAAAAGCTTCATTTCTGTATACCTAGATATTATATATGTTTTATTAATAAAGACAAATACAAGATTGAAAATCATAATCCTCACTCAAGATTTTGACATATCTTTTGAAAGTACTATGCACATTTTGAACATTGGCATAAAGATTTTTGGAGATAAGATTGCTCCAATATTTTTATTAGATCTAGATCAGTATTGTAAAAATATTTTGTCATGACACTGCTGAATACTAAATTGCATACACTGCCTGGATACTATCTACTTTTATCTTTCCCTTCAATAGGAAGGGAAACTAGAAATTGCACTGTGTTCTCTTAAGATATATTTCTTAATGATTCAGACTAAGTATTTATTTAAAAGCATGTATATCTTTATGTTTCTTTTCTCTACATTTACATAAAAGGTTATTTAAAAATTGCTAACTTGCAACTCGTGTTTAAACTAGCCAAAAGAAAGTGCATTTCTGAGTTCTGTGCATTTCTGAGTTATGTGCAGCATGTGTCCCTTGGTCACTCTAATACAGTATTTGTGTAATTTTGTGGAAGAGAGAAATATGACAAAGAAGGCAAACAAGGCCTTGGCTCCATCCCTGCTCTGCTGCTATCAACTCTGACAGAAGCACAACCACATGGTTTCACTGTCTGATGGCTGGATGGGATTCATGGAACATGTTTTCAGCTGTAGCAGGCAAGGGATTTGCCAGTATGACAAGTATGAGGATCCAGTCTCAGAGAGCCATGGACCCAACAATTTACAGGGTTTACTGTTCAGCCATTGGGTTGTATCTATCAGACAGCTAGCCTCTGTGACCCCTGATAGACACCTTCTCTCACCTCTGTTGTAATCACAGGTCTCCATAGTTTAAATTCTTCCCCCAAATTACATTGATCCAAGCCCCAGGATGGGCAATATTCAGTCTTGATCAATTATGCAATTTGGTTCCATTATCACTCAAACCATCACAGCTAGAAAGCAGAAATGTTTTATATAACTGGAATTAAGAATCTCATCTTACGAGTCATGCAAGACATTTATTTCTAGCTCTTGCAGAGTACAAATCAAGATTGTGATACAATTATAATGGAGAAACTACTTAAGAGGATTAATTAAAATTTCTCCCTCCATTCAAGGTTATGTAGTTGGCCTCACCCATGTTTAGGCAGATTTAACCACAAAATTGGTAGAAATAAAGAGCTTTAAAACTCCCCATTTTAAAATTGATTCTGCCCCTCCCCCCAAAAAAAGAAAAAAAAGAAACATAGCAAAGACTAATTATGAAAGTGGAATATGCACAGCATTAAGGCTGTATTCACTCTTCTTCAGCTGGACCTCCATAACTGTATTAGAACCAACTCAGCTCACATTGTTTAAACCATTTATTCCACAGAAAACCCACTACATATGGTTTCTTTCATGTATATCCACCATGATGCCATAGCCTAAATGTACAGCCTACATCTTTATATACAGACCATCACAATGGTCTGTATATAATACTGCTAAATGGTCTGTATATAATACTTCTAAATACTGCACAAGAGTATTTCAGAGTGACTTAGACAAATTGGAGCATTGGGCCAAAACGAATCTCATGAGGTTCAACAAGGACAAGTGCAAAAGTCCTGCACTTAGGATGGAACAGTCGCATGCACCAATACAGGCTGGGGCTGACTGGAAGGGCAGCAGCTCTGCAGAAAAGGACCTGGGGGTTATAGTGGAAAATAAGCTGAACATGAGCCAACAGTGTGCCCTTGTTGCCAAGAAGGCTAACAGCATACTGGGCTGCATTGGTAGGAGTGTTGCCAGTTTAATAGCAGGATTCAACCACCTGAAGGATTGTTACAGACAGGATGGAGCTAAACTATTTTCAGTGGTGGCAGATGACAGAACAAGGAGCAATGGTCTCAAGTTGCAGCAAGGGAAGTTTAGGTTAGATATTAGGAAGAATTTTCTCACTAGGAGTAAAACACTGGAACAGGTTACCCAGAGAGGTACTGGAAGCTCCATCCTTGGGGGTTTTCAAAACCTAGCTCAACAGCTTTGGCTGGGATGAACAAGCTGGGACTGGTCCTGCTTTGAGCAAGGGGTTGGACTAAATGACCTCTTGGGTTCCCTTCCAAGCCTCACCTTCTATGATTCTATGGGTTACCATATTTTCAGCATCAAAAAAGAGGACGCCTGGGAGGGGGAAGGGCATATAATTGGGGGGGGGCAGTAATATGTCTGTGCCCTACCTCTGCCCCTCACTCCTAAGACCTGACCCCCTAGCCCAGCCAGCCACTCTTCCTTGCCCCCCCAGCACTGCCAGTGCCCCTCATTCCCAACCTGCAGCCCCCTGCACTCCCCAGTGCTGCTGGTGCCACTTACTCTTGACCCACAGCCCCATGCCAGCCAGCCCTGCTGCTGCCCCACACTCCAGATCCTCAAACCCCTACCCCCCCAGTGCCCCTCACTCCCAACCCACAACACCCTGCCCCCCAGCCCTGCTGGTACCCCCGACTCCCAAGCCATAGCCCCCTGCCCTCCCCCCAGCCCTGCTGCCCAAGCAGCTCCCATGTTTCGCACATGCACCCGCACACTGTCTCTTCACTTTGCCTGGCTTGCCGGGGCCTGCACAGGGAGCATGTGACCCTCAGCAGCCAGTGACCTTTCCTGCTGCTCCTAGCCCCAAACAGCCAGCCCAGGAGAGCAGAGCCTGCCAGATACTGCATGATACCAGCCCACACTCTTATCCTGAAGTAAATGAAAGCTAACCCACAGTAATGTGTTCTAGTTACTGAGATAGAAGCATGCACACAGGTAATTGTTGCGGAGCAACAGACAAGGTAAACCCTGTCTCCCACCACCTCACACAATATTGTGTGCACCCGTGCCTTTAGCTTCTCTGTGCTTTGCCATTCCCACACTTTGTTTCAACCTCATGAGAATGATAATAAAATTAAAAAAAAATACATTAAATTAAATAAATTAAAAGACTGCCATTTTTTTTGATTAACAGTTTCAGAAAGGTCAAAATATTTGTAAATTTTCATAGATTTCATAGACATTAGAGCTGGAAGGGACCTTGGAAGATCATCAAGTCCAGCCCCCTGACCAAAGGGCAGGAAGTCAGCTGGGGTCATAGGATCCCAGCAAGATAAGCATCCAATTTACTCTTGAAGGTGT
>NW_017728943.1:49482279-49498047 GCF_001723895.1 Crocodylus porosus | reverse complement strand
TGTCCAGGTCAGCCTGGATCACACGCCTGTCTTCTGGCGTGGATGCTTTGCCCCAAAGTTTGGTGTCATCGGCAAACTTGGCCAGTCCGCTCCCGACTCCAACATCCACATCATTAATGAAGATGTTGAACAATATGGGTCCAAGGACAGAGCTTTTAATCACATCCAGGACACCATTTCAGCAGGAAAAAAAATGGGAAAGAAATCTTTTAATATTTAAAAAATACAATGTTTCTATTTTCTAATGCTATTTCAAAAGAGCATTTTTCTGTTTAAAATCTAACCCTAATTAAAAGGGAATAAGGCTTTAAAAGAAATAAAAACCTCAAACAAAGCATCTCATTCTGGCTTGAAAGATTTTTTCATTTTCTTTTTTGTTTTATTAAAAATCCTCAGCTGACCTTATTTTTTCCTTACTTTATCAGTTTTGCTATGAAATCAAAACATCCCTTACTTGTACAACTTCTCATAAGTAAAATAAAAAGAATTCTCAAAAATGTTTAATTACGATGAATGCTATGGATTATTTGAAGAAGATATTTCAAATAAAGTAGTAACACATTTACAGAGACTAAAAGTGGTAGGGAGAACTTGAGGCTGATGTCAAGAGAAAACAATTCCATATTCTGGAAAGAAACACAAAAAAGGCACTACCAACAAATTACAGAAAGCTGGGTGACATCAGAGCATATGCACATGTCAAAAGAAAGATGCATCTCTTTTTATATATACACACATGCACACATTTGTGTCCCTCCCTTTTTTATATATATTCTGATATATATTTCTGATATATATAATATAAGTAGAACTGTATAGACTTCCCACCACTATCGATTTCTAGTAGAACCAGGACACTTGAATTCACATTGCAGGAAGGAAATATATTAGTATATTTCCTAATCAGCTAATCCTTGGTAAATTCATTAATTTTTTAGAAGTAAAAGATTACATTCAGAGTTATAAATCTCAAATTGTAATGGTGTTTCCTGAGCAAATCAGTTATTGTTAGCACTTGCCATGCTGAGAGGCTATTAGAAATTAATTTTTAAATGAAAAATAGAAGACAGCTTTGTAAAGTGATCGAGCAAGATAATTTCTAACAAAGACAGAATGTTTTCCATATTTGTTCTGATAATGGGAACAGCTTTTCTCTTTACTCTTTCAGATTTATGAAGGGAAGTGTGAGATTTTTGCATGCACACGAAGTACTAGCATTTAGATGAAGTAACAAGGAATTTAAATTTACCCACTGTAGTCAATGTGGGCATGAATATTCCTTCCTCCTTTGTTAAGTGTTCATGCTACACTTGATGATTACATTTGTCAAATGCCTGATATGCAACTGAGAAAACTAGAGTGCACCAGGTATCAAATATATTACTTAAAATGTCTTGACAAAGAACTACTCTTCCAATTAGTGACATAGCATTTTTATTACAAGAAAAAAAATAGTGATTCTTAAGGACAATGTTCATTTAACCAAAATGCAATCCATCTGTTCTACATTTTGGAATACATTTTGAAATATATGAATGATCTTTGGGAAATGTGAAAATGATATGCTAAGCAAGTTTCAGAATTAAGTTGTTTATTTACATAACAGCATAAGGTGAAGGAATAGTATCAGCTAGCAAGTGAATGGAATTTCTGATGGATAAAATTATAGGCAAAAAGCCCTCCTAACAATGGGATTTAAACTATGGATTTTCTATCAGGAGGCTTTTTGCAGTGTCTCACTGAGGTCACTGAACAGTAATGTACATGACTTCAAAATCCCTTATTAATGCAAGTATGGCAGACAGGATCAGCTTAACGTTTTGTGATACCAGTGTGCTTTGCTTGCAAGGAGAGGGGTGCTTGGTGGAGGCTCTTCTATGTTCTATTATAATAATATGAGAGGAAAGACATCTTTTATACTAAGAGCCAGACTATAAAATCCCGAGAGATGACTCCAAAAAGGCTCTGATTTAACAAAGAAAAATCCCTTAAAATTTATAGTGTATGCCTACATATCCTCATCTTCATCCAGAAAAGACCTAATACTGAACCCTCTGAAAAATTGGCGAAATTCCTATCATCGCTGCCTTCAACAGGAATTGAATTGGGCTAAAAGGAGGACTTTTTTTTCAGCAAATTCTTCCTTCCCTCCCTACATTTGAATCCTTGACTTATAAGAACACATTTCTATTTATGTCTTACAACTCCCCAAATCTCTTCTTTAGTCGGGCTGGTACCCTGAGGAATAATGTGCTATGAACAAAATATAGCACACGCGGCATGTTCCTATGATGTGTTGAACATGCCCAACACCCATTATAGTCCATGGACATTTAGAAGAACTTAAGACCTCCCAAAAGGTACTCAGAACCAGAGAGGATCAGACTCAAAGGAGTCTGAAAGATCCAAAAAACAGTTTTTTAAAAAGAAAATGTAGCTGGTATGGCCAGGAGCTAGAAGTCAGAGGAGCAATTAATTCTACAGTACTGCTTCACTGACATAAAAGGAGTTTGCAGGGACTGCAACTTCTTGGTAAGCATTTTTTGCAGTGGTGGTGCAAAGTTTTTAATGTGTGTTGTTAGAGCCTCATAGTCAGCTTTTTAAAGCTATTACTGTATATATTAAAATCCATACAATGTGGCTGAAAATATGCAATCCCTTTATCCTCCTAGATTTAGATACTTAAGATGGACACTCTTTACCCAACATTCATCCACAGGGAGGGTTGAACAGAGTCTTGCATGGGGAAGAGTGAGCATGCATCTCAAACTACACAGAGAATCTACACCAGAATTAATACAAATAAAACCTTTCCAAAACAGACAGCATGTATGGCTGCATGTACAGGGTTTCCTTCTGGAAAGGACTGTTCTGTCTAGGAGCAGAGACAGAATTCCATTACCTAGCAGAGATGGCTTTACATCTGCAGGATACCTCCAAGATCCATGTCAATGTCAAATACCCCAAGCATGTACAGATTAAACCCTAGTCTCCTTCTGCAAGGGAGCATGCTACACATACAAACTTTCTCCAGAGCAATTTAAAGGAAATTTTATTACCATTGCATTTTACCTTCATTTTTTTCCTCTCTTCTGCTTCCTTGTTCAATCTTTTTTCATGGGAAGGAAGCAAGATGAAGTTGGTAGAATTTCCTTTACTGCAATGAACTACAATCACACCTAACCATCTTCCTCCAAGTTCCTAGTCAAAGCATATACTTTCATTTTAAGTAACAGTGATACTAAGTAACAGTAAAGTAAGTAACTCTGGTAAGGCATAGAAATAAAAATTTGTAACACACTGAACTCACTTATATTGATTTTATACTGGTGTAACTCTGCTGACTCAAAAGGAATTGTTCCAGATTAACACTGGAGAAGAATCATGTTATAGTCCTCAAAAAGTGCCCAAATTGTATTATTATTTATAACATAATATTATGAACTCATCACAACAGCCTCTAGTTGCATATAACATAATTAAAACCATATATCAAAGCACACTGCCTACAGTAAGGAACAACAGCCACCCATTCTGCAGTCTTATTTAAACTAAACAAAAAAACTCCTTAAATTACACATACACATGTGTACATCCTATATTCCCATATCAACTAATCTCATGCAACTCAAGCCAAGAAAATGCAGTGAAAAATGTACATTAAACAATGTTATAGTGAATATGTCACATGCACATGACAATGGAACGCAAATAATGAAAAAGACATTTTAAAATGTTTCATTACCTGAACATGGTAAAAGGCACAATGACCTAGACAAAGACTTTCCCAGGGGATAAATGACCATGCTGTGGTTAATGATATTCAGCTTTTGCAGAGTCCATCAACCCCTCCCACTTTGTCATTAATCACTAAGAAAAGCCCTTCATCTTATATCTTAAGTGAAAAGAAAACCTTAGAATCTTTTGATTTTATAGACTTGCTGAACAAGACTGAACAGCTACATAACAAGAATAATAAAATCAGTGCAGACACCACTGACTTCTGCCAATGCTTTGGTTTTTCCTCTTTTCATTTTAAAAGTGCTTAGTTGTGACATGGTTCTTCACTTTCCTTTGACTTTCAATGAACAGATCTGTTCCATGAATTTCTTCTCATTATGAAGAAGTCCACATAAATGATGGATGTACAAATTGAATGTTAAAGTGATGTAAAACAGTAAAAGCTTTGTTATCCAGTACAGGGGGTGCCAGTTATCTAAAAATTCTGGTTATCTGAGAGTTTTACTGGCCCCAGCCAATAGCAGCAGCCTGCCCTGCCTTCCATAGATCCCTTTCACCTCTCCCCACCCCTTCCCCAACAGACTTTCCCACCTGGGGTGGGAGGGGCAGCGCATCAGCCCTCTCCCCCACCCCCATTTTTTTCTCCCTCTGCCTATGCAGATATCAGCTAGAAGGGCCCCTGGCAGCTTCTCTATAGGCAGCGTCACTAACTAATGTAAACAACAGAAATACTTGATGTGCGTGCCGGATAGACTCAGCAAAGATTCTGGTTGCTAAAGTGAGGATTTGTATTGGGGTATATTGGGAATTCCAGTTAATGGAGTATTCCAGTTAGTAAAATACCAGTTAATACAGTTTTTACTGTATATACATTATATGAAAATAGTTATAAATTCTCCATCCGTTTTGCATAAGTGACTATCTTACAAATTATTATACACCTGAGATGGTCCCAAATTTTCAGTTAATTTAATACTCAAATATATATGCACTTATAAGGTTGCAGAATAGTTCATCTTCAGTTGATTCCAACCTTCTAAGTATTTATATTTTCTTTGTTCCATTTAAAGGAGGGGATCCCTTTACACTTAAGTTAGACACTTCATAAATGCTGAATGAGAGTAGCTTTTCTACAAAAAAAAACCCCCTGTGTTGTAGGAGCTTCCTTTATACAGTGTCTGAAAATCATTGGAAAAGGCAACAAAGCCATTTATTATTCTCCTAGACACCATACATGACAAAAGAATAGCTTTGAATGGACAGGAAAGAGTCAGTAATTTGCAATGATTTTCTGCCATAAGATCCTCCCACACACATATATACACACTTCTTTATGTTTACATATCCCTCTACAAAAAAAACACAGGAAAAGAAAATACAAATCTTGCATTTTTATTCATTATGTACTCATAATGCCACCATCTAACTGACTGTACTTAATCTATTTTCATCTTAATTTTACAAAATATTTAAAAGACTATTTAAAAGAAAGCATTTTGTGCTGCCCTGCTGCCATCAAATATGGAGAATTTTATGGAAAAATATCTAGTACTACATTTTCATATTAGCCATCTTAGAACTTTCCACAGCACTTATGATCACTATATGCAAAAGCACTTATCATTAGTATTAATGATGATGATATGCCACAGATTAGGAGACAAGACCACATTTTAATTCTACAAAAGACTAACCCTGTGTATGTGCATTGTTGACATCTCTGCAAAGGATTTGCCTGAAACTTACTGTGAAATAAGTGTATATAGCTGTGCATGTTAATCTATATTAATTGCTAGCATATTACAATACAAACACATCATTAGATTACAAAACTCATAACTTCAATGTTGATAGACTTACTAATATTCTTTAACAGGTGTTAATGATCATACCTTGTTAAGAATATTCATTGTTGCTATATAAAGATGAATGAAATGGTTGCCTTTCATACCTGTTTTAAATGCAGTTATTCAAGATAAATAATAGATTGATTGTATTTAATTACAGAGCTACAATACATGGGAAACAGAGCTGTTTATTTTAATATGAGCTTTGATAAACAGCATAAGAAAACAAAGAATAAAACGAATAGAAAAGTGCTGAAAATAATAATAGATGTGGCTTAAAAACTGGACTATTGTACATTCAGGGAAATTAATTTGTATGGAGATGCTCTATGAATATTAGAACAGCACCTGTTTATAATGCAATGGCATCCAAATATGCTATTTTTACTATAATGTTTTCACGCAGATTTACTACATCACAGTCTTCAACAGCAGGTTAGTTTAATGAATTTCTGTTCATACTGTGATTAGGCACCCACATTCTACTTTTCTGTTTTACATACAGCTTCACCAAACAAACAAGCTTTGAAGCCTGAGCTTTCTTCTGCAGGAATAAGGGGCTGTGAATTTAAACAATACTTTCTGGAGAGCAGAAATGGACTGGCTGAATCACAGGCCGAGATGCTATGATACAAATGCAAGCTTTGGGGAACATGATCTATATTTTTTATACAGGAACTAACACAATTGGTTCCTGATCTTGATTGGGGCCTCTGGGTATTACTGCAACAGAAATAGTGAATAAATATATCATGATTAAAACAGCTTGCTTCCTCCCCTATTATAAATGATGTCCACTGATACCATCCTCTCTCTAAACAAGACCCTTATATATGAGTGCTATAGAAGTTAATAGCATTCAATAACCTGCCTACAGGTTTTTGAACCACTGTATACCATTCAATAATTATGCACATACTATAGAGTTCTGTTGGATTTTTTATAAATAGAAATAACATTATTCTTTATCAAATTCTATAAGATGTTAAATGTATATCTGCACACATATATTAGCTTCATCCCTATTCAGTTCCACAAGGCTCTCACAAAGGATCTCATCTTCCTTCCTTCCCCTAAATATATACATCCAGCCATATTAGCAGTTGGATGCGTGTCATCTAGCAAGTGACACAGGAGTCTGGAGGCAAAGCATTTGGGTGGATACTTCTAGAATTTCAGAATTACTTATTTTCACAAAATTACTTTGCATACCTAAAGCCCTATTTTCCCACCACCACCTTTCTCACTTGAGTGAAGGAGCCTTCAGAGGGAATTAATCATATCCTACGGTTGTAGGATAGGTTCTTGTTAATTTGTGCCAATTCAGGCAAGCAGCTCTGGACTTGGAAAGAATATGGGGCCTCACCAAACATGTACTAGAATGAACAGGCAGGGCACTTTCACCTTGCCAAGCATCATAGGTCTGTCAAGTCCTGCTGAAAAGCAGACCATCCATTTCAGTCCATTTCACTTGAAAACTAAAGGATTGTTTTGTAATGGAATAGTTTAAAAATCAATATATGCCTTTGCTGTCCAGCAGAAATTTGCCAACATTATCCGTATGAAATGACTGTAGCTTTTCAATATATTGAAGAAAGTGTCTCCTTTTTAAGCCAACAGAACAAAGATTTCTGATGGTAAATACTTTGAAGCTATAGGTGTCCCTGTCATTTTTCTTGAAGACCCACTCTTATACACACACACACACACACGTGTGCATGTGTACACATACGCACACACGCACACAGAACAGCAGTGGAGGCATTGTGCAGCACTGTGCTCTAGCCCCAGGCACAGCTCATTTGCTCTGCCTGAACCTGGGCTGGCCTGGCCCCCTCAGCTGTCACTGACCAGTATACAGCCTTGCCAAGGGGTTGGGGGGTACAGTGGGGAAGGGGTGGAAGAAGGGTGTTTCTGTCCCCATAGCCACCCCTGCCCTGCAGCACATTGCAGCCAGGCTAGTGAGGGGCTATTTTGGAAGGGCTCTGGGATCTCTTCCCCCTGCAGCAGCCTAAGCCAGGTAGTGACATGCTACTGCTTGGCAGGGGGGGCTCTAGTGTCTATCTCTCTACAACTATCCCTACTGGCCCAGCCACAGGGTAGCCTGGGGGGCAAAGAGGGGGGCTGCAGTGGAATGGCTTCGGGGTCTTTCCCCCTGCAGCATCCCAGGCCTGCTTGCACCTCCCCCATACCCCCCACTCCCCACACCTTGCAGGGGGGGCAGGCAAACCACGACAGAAGAAGGGCTCTAAGGTCTCTCTCCCAACAGCTGCCCCTGCCAGGCTGAACTGCAATGAAGCCCCAGTGAGGGACATGCAGGAAGAGGGTTCTGGGGTCTCTCTTCCTCAGCCACTGCTGATAGTTGCCGGCTCGCAGGCTTGGAGGAAAAGGGGCTGCAGAGAGGCGCCACTTGGGCAGCCTCCAGGGAAGCGTATGGGAGCATCCCCAGTGGCTAGTGTGGGCAGGCTCCAAGCACCCCACATCAAACATCTGTTCAGTTCACTTGCACTCTAGCTTATAGTGCTTTAAGTAAAGTGCGATAGTCAGAGTGCTTCCGCCAACATCTGTACTTAGCTTAAGTGTTTTTCTTTTTGAAGCAATAAGGTAATATATCAAAATGCTATTCATTAAATTCTTAACCCCGTCTCATCCCCCACAACACAAATATACCTTCTAAGAATACTGAGCAGACATCAGCATGAGCTCATTGTTGTCAAATTAAGGAAGCTGTGGGAATAAGCCCTGAGAAACTGTCAAATATAGAGAGGTGAAATTAAGTCCCTATGCTCTGGATGGACCAAGATAATCAATTAGAAATACTTTTAAAAACAATGCTGTATTTACACAAATCCAAAACAGCCATGACTTTAAGATGCCCCCCCCCCACCACAATGATTACATTCTATGCATGGAAAATGTATAAATTTGTTATAATTTTCCATGTATAGAATCTAATTATTGGAAGGTTATCTTAAAACCATCCCCCGCCACCACCATTGCAGTGGGGAAAGCATTTGCAATGGACAGGTGGTAGAGAAGCAGACTGCAGGGGGGGGCAGTAGCAGGGCTAGCAGTAAAGGGCAGAAGATAGGGAGACAATAGGGGGCAAGTGGTAGCAGGGTAAACATTAAGGGAAGCAGGAGGGCTTGATCTTTCTCCCTGGTTTCCTACTGCTTGTCTGCTCCCACTTGTCCAACTTGTGCTGACCCCCCTGAAACCTCAGCTCCACCCCCACCACCACCACCCGCCACTTACCATTGCTCCAGCTCAAGCTCTTGGAGGCTCTGTCCCAGCTTCAGCCCAGGCCATAAAGCACATGTTTTCTCTGGCCCCAGAGCAGCCCCATAGCTGCATCAGTAGCACCATAGCTGTGCCCCCAGCTCTGGAGCTTAGGCCAAGCTACCACCATCACTGCTACGGGGCTGGGCTACGGCTCAAGTAAACACATGCTCTGTGCCCCAGGCTGCAGCTGAATCAGAGCTGGAGAACAAGTAAGCACCAGAGGGCAGAGGCTGAAGGGTGGTGGTGGGGACAGCAGACAGCAGCAAATGTGGCTCCAGTCCTGACTGAGTTGGGGCCTGAGGCAGAGCTGGAGCAGCTGCCTCCCCCTAGCCCCGCCACCTCTTATTTGAATCCAAGACAAGAGGCTCCCCCGCACTTTTGTTAAATGGAGGGGAACCTCAACTTGGATTCAAGTAAATACACTAGTTATTAGTGCCATAATCCTCAGCCAATTTGCAGCGTATATTCTTTAACTTGTTTTTCTTTTCCTAAACTCAGCCATATTCTTACAGAATACATTAACAGGATTGCATTTAAATTGGAAGTCCCAAAGGAGGCATCTCTCTGGAAGCATTTAGTCACCTACATTAAGAGCCAAGACTCTCCTACAATTTAGAAACTGGTTTTGTGAAAGTGTCAAAATTTTTTATGCATCTATTTGTTAACAACTTGAGAATTCCCTAGCACCTGCAGGAGGCATTTAATATTCCACGGGGATACTTTTTCCAGTTTCAGCAAGCAAGGAATTATATTTGCTTTAGGTTGAATTGCAAGCGACTCCATCCAGTTCTTACTTCTGAATTCTCTTCCAAAGATAGATATTTTCTTAATTAGGTTTAGTTCCATTTATTATAAACCATTGGGGAGATGAAATAATGCTATTTTGCCATTTGAAAAACTAATTGGATCTTGGATGTGGGCAGACATCTGCCTGATGAGAAGTGGATGCAACCTATCACCACAATAAAAAAAAGTCTACAGTAAACACTGAAACATTAAAGTTTTTTGTTGACTGAACATTAATTCCAGATAAAACAGGCTTTTTCTGCAGATAGCTCAAACACTTCCCAAATGGAGCGACTCATTCCTAGAACTCTCAAATTGTCAGAAGATACGGACATAATTCTATTATTTTATCGTGTTCAAAATTGATTTGACCCTGGGGCTTCCACTTTAAGAACCAGAGTCTCATAATCATGTAGAACCTTTCATAAAAGTTTATTTATAGATTCCCCTTTTTTTTTTATACAAAGGGCCATGTCATGCTATTCTTCAGTAAAACTGTATTTCCCACTCTGGTACTACCTAAACAGATGAACTGAAGGAAGAGTCTTCCTACAGAATGCACTACATAGCCTTCCTTAACAGTACATTATATACATTTCCCAGCGTACTGAATGATCTCTGTGATGTATCTTTATCATGCATTATGCATTCATCCCTTGCAGCCTTGTTTTAGATTCCCCTTCACTGAATAATGTAATCCAGCTTCTGGTTTTTCTTATGCATCACTTTATTTCATAATACGTTACTTTAGACAATGTGTGGTTCTATCTTGCATGTTACAGCTGTAATATATGAATTGTCATAACTATGAAGTTCACTTGACTTATATTCCAAGAGGCATAGTTTTCCTATACAAATTCTTATGAGAAAAATGAGCAAGGCAAAATATTATAGGATTGTTGAGTATTCCTTAAGTTTCCATACACAACTGTAGCTGTCCATGTGGTTTGTCTTCAAAAAGCCCATTTCTAAAGTGAACAGAAGTAAGCTGCTGCTTCTAAGATAAATGTCTCAGACGCAGTTTCTTACAGATGTTCCTCACATGTTGATATGGACAGAATAATCCATTAAAGTGTTATGAACAAACTTAATCTAGTTAAAATTATGTATTGTGGAGTCAGAGTTATGTGAATGGTTGTGTCAGTAGTAATAGTCTCATAACTGTGCAGCATGCTAGCAGGAAACAGATCAGAGGTGAGCTGAAAAAAAAAAAAAAAAAAAAAAACTTCAAAAGAAACTCATATAGCCTCAGAGAATTGTAGGGATAGGAACTTACTTTCAACAAACTGTACTAATTTCTCCAACCTTGCTTATTTCAGGAGCAAAAGTAGAAATCACCCAGGTCATCACCAGCCTCTTCAAGCTGAAAGGATGACCACTGCAAAGCAAGGACTTACATGGGTAACGGGGAAAGGAAGAGGACAGAATATTGAAGAGGGGAATGTAAATGAAAAAGGAGGCATGCAATTGATGAGACTTTTATCTCACTACCCAATTACAATGGCTTATTTTTGTCACAAAGATTCTCTTGCTCAGCCAATATAACATGCTTCTTTTATGATTTAGCCTACCACAGCACGGTCCTTGCAGATTGATGACAAAATTCAGGGCTTCCAAAATGAAGAGGAGAGTCTGAAGACTAAACAGAAGTCTTTTTACATACCTTCAACAGCTTTCACCTCTCACCTTCTACCCAGTAAAAATGTTCTGTGTCTTTTGTTAAAGATCAGCTGAACAGGGTTCCCATTTTATCTCATTAATACCCTTCCACAAATGTGCTATTTGGGATAAGAGAAAATGGGGCCTTATTCCCCAGTTCCATCCCTTAACTACATTATCAACAGACAATAAGTTTACCTCCACAGATTCCTCAACTTCTGCAAATCTTTTAGAAAGAAAAAAAATATTGGTTCTAGATATTTTTAATTACAAGTTTAAGGGATAATCAAAGTGAAAGGGCTGTATTTATATCCCCCACTCCTAAAATAAATAACAAAGATTTTGATTAATAAAGATAAAATAACAAAGATTTTGATTAATAAAAACCAGGGGCATCTACATATGCACTTTACTGCAGAGTTGACTCATTAGCTCTGCAGTAAAGTATCACCATGGCATGTTAAGCCAGGGCAGCACAGCCCCATCTGGCAGGGGGCCCTAGAGCAATGGTCATAGGAAAAGAACGAACGGGTAACCCTGGACCCCTGCTAAATCATATGGGTCAACTGACAACCGACGCCCAGGAAAAAGCCAACCTGCTTAACAGGTATTTTGTGTCAGTTTTTCACCAGCCCCAAGGGACAGCCCTGCTCAATACGGTATGGGACGACCAGGGCGAGGGAGAACTGTTATCCTTCATCAATGTTGACCATGTGAAGGAACACTTTGAGAGACTGGACATCTTCAAGTCAGCTGGCCCAGACAGCTTACACCCAGGGTACTTAAGGAGCTGACAAGCATCATAGCTCTGCCACTGGCACAGATCTTCAAGAACTTGTGGTGCTCAGGTGAAGTGCCCGAAGATTGAAAGAAGGCCAATATGGTGCCAGTCTTCAAGAAAGGGAGGAAAGTAGATGCAGGGAACTAAAGCCCCATCATCCTGACCTCTACCCTGAGGAAGATCTTGGAAAAAATTAAAGAGACCGTTCTTGACAAACTGGCTGAAGGCAACATCCTGAGAGATAGCCAGCACAGGCTTGTTCTGGGTAGGTCTTGCCTGACCAATCTCATCTCCTTCTACGACCAGGTGACATATCACCTGGACAAGGGGAGAAGAGATTGACATCATCTATTTTGGTTTTTAAAAAAGCTTTCCATCTGGTATCACATGATCATCTCACAGAAAACTGAGGCCTCAGCTACACCACAGTCCACTGGCTGGGGAACTGGCTCCATCAGAACCAGAGAGTGGTAGTTGATGGAAGTCAGTCGTTGTGGTGTGCCATGACCAGTGGGGTCCTTCAAGGCTCTGTTCTTGGCCTATTCTTTTCAATATTTTCATTAATGATGTGGTCACTGGTATCAGAAGAAGACTGGCCAAGTTCGCTGATGACACCAAACTTTGGGGTGACAGGATGGTGATCCAAGCTGACCTTGACAGGCTCAGAAAATGGGCAAATGAAAACCTGATGGCCTTTAACACCCAAAAACGCAAGGTACTCCACCATGGGAAGAAAAACCCGCAGCATGCTTATAGGCTTGGCAGCGTTACGCTTACTAGTACCATGGCTGAAAGGGACTCGGGGGTCATGATGGGTGTGGGTGTGTGTATATACATACACACACATATAGACCAGATTCAAAACTCATTTTAAGTGGAGAAAAATAGGATAACTCCAACAAAGGCATAGAGTGGGAAAGGTAACTAGTAGGGTGGAAATGCTAGACTTTAGGAAGGCTGACTTCAGTGAGTTCAGGCGCTTAGTCAATGACGCACTGCAGAGTAGGAGATTTGGTGAGATGGGATCCCAGAAAGGGTGGCTGTACCTTAAGGAAGCAATCCTTTGGGCACAGAGGGAGACAATTCTGATGCGGGGGAAAAGGGGGAAAGGGGCCAAGAGGCTTTCTTGGCTGACCAGAGAAATGCAGGGCAGACTAAGGGCCAAAAGGGGAGCACATAAAAAGTGGAAACAGGGAGAGATCACCAAAGAGGAATATACCTCTTCTGCTCGTGCTTGTAGGGAGGCAGTTAGACAGGCCAAAGCTACCATGGAGCTGAAGATGGCATCCCAAGTTAAGGATAACAAAAAATTGTTTTTCAGATATATAGGGAGTAAAAGGAAGGCCCAGGGCGGTATAGCACCACTACTGCATGGGCAAAAGCAATTGGTAACAGACAGGGGGGACAAGGCTGAACTCCTCAATGTTCCCAAATGAGGGAGAAGACAAGTGTCACAATGGGATCGTAGAGAGACTACAGCTGGGCCAGACTACTAAGCGTTGACCCTGAGATGTTGCAGAATCACTTGGAAGGACTGGATGCCTTTAAGTCAGCAGGCCCAGATGAGCTCCATCCAAGGGTACTGAAGGCACTGGCTGACTGGCAAAAATATTTCAGCCCTCGTGATGCACAGGCCAGGTCCTGGAGGAGTGAAAAAGGGCCAATGTGGTCCCTATTTTCAAGAAGGGGAGGAAGGAGGATCCAGGCAACTACAGGCCAGTCAGTCTCACCTCCACCCTTGGTAAAGTCTTTGAAAAGATTATTAAGGCTCATATAAGTAAGAGCCCAGCAGGAAAAATTATGCTGAGGGGAAACCAGCATGGGTTCATAACAGGTAGATCATGCCTGACTAATCTAGTCTCTTTTTATGACCAGTTTACAAAGCTCCTGGATGCAGGAGTAGGGGTAGATATTGTTTACTTCCACTTCAGGAAAGCCTTCGATAGTATCCCACCCCATACTGGTGAACAAATTAAGAGGCTGTGACTTGAATGATTACACAGTCCGGTGGGTGGCAAATTGGCTAGAGGGTCGTACCCAGAGAGTGGTAGTGGACGGGTCTGTATCGACCTAGAAGGACATGGGCAGTGGGGTCCCGCAGGGCTCGGTCCTTGGACCAATACTCTTCAATGTCTTCATCAGTGACTTAGACAAGGGAGTGAAGTGTACTCTGTCCAAGTTTGTGGATGATACAAAACTGTGGGGAGAAGTGGACACACTGGAGGGCAGGAAACAACTACAGGCAGACCTAGACAGGTTGGACAAATGGGCAGAAAACAACAGAATGCAATTTAACAAGGAGAAATGCAAAGTGCTGCACCTAGGGAGGAAAAATGTCCAGCACACCTACTGCCTAGGAAATCACCTGCTTGGCAGCATGGAAGTGGAAAGGGATCTTGGAGTCCTAGCGGACTCCAAGATGAACGTGAGTCGTCAGTGTGACGAAGCCATCAGCAAAGCTAACGGCACTTTACCGTGCATCAGCGGATGTATGACGAACAGAACCAAGGAGGTGATACTTCCCCTCTATCGGGCACTGGTCAGGCCGCAGTTGGAATACTGCGTCCAGTTTTGGGTGCCACACTATAAGAGGGATATGAATAACCTGGAGAGGGTCCAGAGAAGGGCCACTCATATAGTTAAGGGCTTGCAGGCCAAGCCCTAAAAGGAGAGACTGGGGCACCTGGACCTCTTCAGCCTCCTCAGGAGAAGGTTGAGAGGTGACCTTGTGGCAGCCTATAAATTCATCATGCGGGCACAGAAGGGAATTGGTGAGGCTCTACTCACCAAGGCGCCCCTAGGGGTCACAAGAAATAGTGGCCATAAGCTAGCAGAGAGCAGATTTAGACTGGACATTAGGAGGAACTTCTTCACAGTTAGAGTGGCCAAGGTCTGAAATGGGCTCCCAAGGGAGGTGGTGCTCTCCCCTACCCTGGGGTATTCAAGAGAAGGTTGGATGTGTATCTAGCTGGGGTAATGTAGGCCCAGCACTCTTTCCTGCTTATGCAGGGGGTCGGACTCGATGATCTATTGAGGTCCCTTCTGACCCTAACATCTATGAATCTATGAAAGTTAACAGAAAGACCCAGGATTTATCACAGAATCTGACCCATGTCAAGGAATACTGCCAGAACAAAATCATGTATATTTACTTTATTGTATTAGCATGCAACAAACCAAATCACCTGCCTTTGTACAATATACACACAGATAAATGCTATATATTTTATGCATTTATACACACACTATAGATTTACTATGTGAGCAGACAAGGCCTTAAAAGCTCCATGGTTTCAAGACTATATGCACATTTAGTAATGCCAGAAACTTTACAGTGAATGGTAAAGGTCTTTAATTGTATAAAACACAAAATTTAACTGTCAAACATGAAGTTTTACTAGCCTGTATCAAACCAGTTTTCTTCTGATTAACATTCATGTTAAGAGTTTAATAGTTTCTAGGGTTGGAAGGGACCTGAGCAGATCATCTAGTCCGGCCCCCTGCCATGGCAGGAAAGAGTACTGGGGTCAAACAAACCCAGCAAGATATTCATCCAACCTCCTCTTAAACACCCCCAAGGTAGGAGCCTGCACCACTTCTCTTGGAAGTTGGTTCCAGACCCTAGCCGCCCTGACCGTGAAGTAGCACCTTCTGATATCTAACCTAAACCTA
>NW_017728943.1:49466286-49481799 GCF_001723895.1 Crocodylus porosus | reverse complement strand
AAGAGGGGAGTTCCCCAACCTGTAGGTATGGTGCCGGTTGTTCCTCCCCAGGTGCATCACCTTGCACTTGTCTGTGTTGAATCCCATCCTGTTCTCATCCGCCCACCCTTGTAACCTGTCTAGGTAAGAGTGAATACTATTTCTTGCCTATGCATCTCTGACTTGCCACTAGGACTGGGGAACAGGGACATGACACTTGTGGACTATACTTGCTCTGTGTGGGGTAGGGGGGTGCGCATCAGCAGGAGACCTGAAAGCAGTGCATCCTGGGATACTGGAGATTGCCAACTGCTCATTTCATCTCCATTGAACAGACTGAAGTTATCCTAACATGAGCTAGGTAAGCACAGCACAAATGATAATCCTGGCCTGAAATGGTATAATTTTGAGATGCTCAGAGGACACTTAGCACAAAGTAACAAGCTTTAATATGCACATGCTCACATTTTAAATGCCCCTAGTATGGTCTAAATGTAACATCATCCACTGTTATCACCCTGTGCTAAAACTTTGACCTGTGATCTAGATATTAAAGAGCATGTCAATACCAGCAATTTGATGACTTTTAAAAATACTTCTTTGCTTAGGAAAGCACTTAAATTAACAGATGTGCCTCCTGTGCACTGGTAATCATAATGGCCCATCTTGGTTATATATAAAAAAGAGAACAGAGACTGCCAACATTAGGCTGCCAATCTAAGCTAGGTGCTATATTGCAAACAAAGTGACCTTAGCTAAAAAGCACAGGATGAAATATTTTCTCATTTTAATAGTTATACTGTGGGTGGATGTGGGAAATGGAAAGGGAAGGAGGGATGCACAGAAAACTCAAGAATCTTGTACTGCATTTTAAAAGACTTTGAGGACAAAGTTCATCCTCAAGCTCTGCCCAAGTTCAAATTGCAGCAAGTGTGCTTTATTTCCTCCATGCAAGAAGGCTAGAGGAAATTCTGGAATTCTGTGCCTCACACAGTTACGGAGCCTTGTTCAACCCTTGCTAGGGGTGAATGGTTGGGAGGAAACTATAATTATGCTACTCCTTCACATAAAAAGGACCTGTAGCCTCCTCTCTTACTTAGCAGGGGATACAACTCCTAAGGAGGCTACCCGCAGGCATTACTAGTAGCCATAAGGCACCTCTGCTATCACTGCCTCTGGCCAAAAAAGCTACAACAGCAAGACCCTTGGAGTGGACTCAACTATAGTCAGAGAAGGTTTCTGACGGTTCGGCTCATCTCATTCAAGGAAATAATTTAACATCAGTAATTGCAGTGGCTCTGTAACACAGACAACTCTCAAGACAGAGTAGAGGTTTCTGCCTGAAGCCCCCTTTTATTTAGGCTGTAGTATATATTAGGATCTGAGTCCTAGGATGTATGCCCATGAGCACCATAAAGTATACGTATGTGCAGTAGCAAAAAATACTCTCAGAATTAATCTGTACAAAAACTGACTGATGCTAGTGAAATGCTCTGTGTATTACACAATAACAAAATTCACCACTATATGCACTAAGTGTAATCTAAGGGAAAAGAAAAACTCCAAATGCGAGTCTATATTGCTGTAGGTCCATGCTTGGGAACACTGCAGTGCAGCATCACATCCATTAATAAAGAAAATACATAATGTGCAAAGTCTTCTCATTGTATTTATCATGATCATGGAAATTAAAAAAAGGATTTTATCCTTATCTATTGCAGACAGGGTCATTTTTTGACCTACTACAAAAAAAACAAAACATTAAACCTACAAAAACAGTGCTTGGTGCAATCTTCTATAAAATCCAAATGGGACCTACTACTTTAGCAGAGTAAATATTTATTCTAAGAAACTGTGTTAAACCCCTATGAAAACAGAAACAGATAACATAGTTGGAAAGATGTGACAAAGTTCTTCAAACTATATAAAAACTCAAGTCACCTGGGTAAGAAGATCAAGAAAGAAGTAGTAAAAGCACTCTTCCAGTAACAGTCAAGTAGGATAATTGATGTACAAATAGAAATAGGACATAAACAATGGCAATTTGTCCCTGATTCTGATGTTTGTCCCAAATATAGGAAATTCCTGATGTAATTACATAATTAACCCATGACTGTTCACACCTATAAAACATCAAGCTATAAAATAATTCTACATTTGTTTCAACAATTCACATGTGAAATACCCATGGAAATTAAAAATAATTTCATTTTAGAGCAGTTACAGGACCAATGTATTTGTACAATATTACTGAAACCCTTTCTCAAAAGACTGGACACTAAGCTTGATTACAGCTTATAAGGCTCAGATTTTACCTGTATCCTATAACCTGCCATGGCTAGGAACACCACTTAAAAGCTGGCAATCCTTTCCTTTCCTTGAAGGTAAGCAAGACAATGATTTCTCAAAAAGACCTAGAATTTGAAGCTGATCCTTCTGCCTGGCAGCATTTTGACGTTGACACAAGACTGAACGTTACCAACCCCAGACCTCAATACTTCAATGAGTAAAAGTCAGTCCCAAACGAAATAATATTTTACTGAACTACTGATTTGTGATATAATTTTAAATGCGTATTCTTCAACCCTCTCAGCAGCCCTATGAGGCAGGCAGATAAGCATTTCTGTTTTATAGATGGAGATTCTGAGACCGACAGCATGCGACTTGCCTGAGGTCCCATAGGAAACGTAGCAGAAAAAAATTAGAGTTCAACAGGTTTTGGCCTCCAGCCGTGTGCTCACATCAACTCTTGGTCTCTATAGCTTTTGGATATACACATGCAGTTTGAGATTAGCTGGAAACACCTGCATTTGTGCAAGGGTAATTTTTGGCCCTATGGGAAACATTCTAATCTCAATTGCACCAATGCAAACGTGACATAGTTCATATTGTAGGGGTAAGTCTTACCTAAATCTCAACGGCAGCCTTTATTCCATCTAACATTATAGAGGCAAAATTCACACTAGTCAACCTCTGTACTGCCTTCATAAGAAAGCAGTGATATACTGTAGCGTACACTCTTCGTATCTCCACTTTTCAGTGGGTTGTCTTTTGCCTTAGAGACCACAGTTTGATTTCTGTGTAAAGTCCAACATGAAAAAGATTTTTCCTACATTCTTTTTCACACCAATTACTGTTGAAAAGTGGCCCGCCTCAGAGAACCACAATGGAAAAAAATCAGCACAAAAATGACAGTTGCCTTGCAAGACAGATATAGATATCTCTCACAACCTCAGATCAAGTAAGTCTCCTCAGTGAGGAACGGAAATTATTGGAAAAGAAATGTGACTGTCAGGACATATGAAATGTGTCAGTAAATAATGGCTTTCCACCTCTAATGCAACCACTACTTTTTGTAAGGTTTCACAAGCAGCATATTGT
Source organism: Crocodylus porosus (assembly GCF_001723895.1). Taxonomy (NCBI): domain Eukaryota; kingdom Metazoa; phylum Chordata; order Crocodylia; family Crocodylidae; genus Crocodylus; species Crocodylus porosus. The sequence continues at coordinate 49,478,439 of NW_017728943.1, read as the reverse complement.
CTGTGCCTGCAAAAGATTTTCACTTATTTATCAAACAAGCACCTGTGTAGCTAACCTGAGAAGGATTATTTTCTTTTATTCCTGGTGAAAAAAATTCTGCTAATAAAAATTCTGTTAATAATGTTTATATCACTTTGACAGACTTGTATAAACAACAGAAGAATTACTAAAATAATTTTTAGTTTGCTTACTGCTCATTTAAACAAAACTTTAATTCCACAGTTTTGAAAAATTATGCCCAAATAAATAATGATCCATACAAACTTTTGAGTCAAAATATATCTTTGAATTAGTTGTATACATAGAATTAATTGTATACCTAGAATTCTCAATTTACTAGAATTCTTTAAAAATATTTAGAATATTTTTAAAATACTTAGAATATAAAATAACATCTTTTAAATTACTGAAATAACTATAAATACTTTTAATATGTGTATATTTAAACAGGCAGAACATTTATTTGAATATTTTGACATAAGTACTTAAAAGATGTTAAGACATTTACCTAATGCAATTATTATCCATTTAGGACTATATCCCTCTGTGATGCATGGGGACATAAGATATGCAATAAACGCATCAAGCTTTTTAGAAGCAATGAATTCACTATGTGCTTACCTAACCCAAAGAGGAATTTCCATAGCTTGTGCAAAACAAGCATCTTGCTCCAAAGGTGCTCAAACAGTGCGCAGTGGTTAGGCTGAAAGGGGAAGGGGCTACCTCAGCGCAGTTCTAAAAAGACCCTTCTATCTAGAGCTTATGAGAATGAAGATCATGTTTTATGCAACAGCTCATTCACCCTTTTCAATAGGTAATTACTATTCAGGAGAGTCCAAGAGGCAGATCTTATTCCAGCTATCAGGCATCCATATGTCTATGCTGGCTCTGTGCCATTCACAAACCCCATGCCTGAGAAAACAGTTTCACCCACCTGTGGACCCCAAACCCCAAAATTGTCTAATGAGGATGTTCTGGAGGCATCTTTTATCACTTACACTCAAGATCTGTGTGTCCGAAATGACTGACAGCTGTGGTGGGACCAGTACCTGGAGTGTCCTCATCACCTCAGTTCCAGGTTTAGATACCACAGAGAAGGAGCAGGTGGATGGTCTGGGGAGTGGCACAGAGGTAGCATGGATATGTCCTTAGTGCAGGGGTGGGCAAAATGCAGCTTGCAGGTCGGATGCGGCCCACCAGGCCATTCTATCTGGCCAGCGGGACGCCTAAAAAATTAGAAAATTAATATTTATCTGCCCCTGGCTGCCTGTCATGAGGCCCTCAATGGCTTGCCAAAACTCAGTATTTGGTCCTGCACCCAAAATAATTGCCCGCCCCTGCCTTAGTGGCATGTCTGAATCTTAGACCCCCTCTACACATTATGTTTATACTATGATTAATGCGTTACTCACAGCATAAATGGCAAGGGTGCTATACATGCACCCAATTTAAAGTGCTATAAAATGGCAAACCACAAATAAAACTGTCCTAGATTTAAATGTAGAATATTTTTATGGATGGTTTGTTCGGTGCCTTTAACTGAATGTGTGGCAAGTCCTGCCCCAGGGCCAACAACCAGCGCTCATTCCTGCCCAGGGCAGGGGGTCAGACTTGATGATCTGTTCAGGTCCCTTCTGACTCTAGAAACGATGAAACTATGATAGTCAGCCTTGAACCTACAGGCACACACCTTTCAAATTCCCAGTGCAGGAAAGACAAGGATCACAAAACGTGAGCTTTTCTCACACTGGCAAGCAGAAAGGGTGCGATTGGGATCTAATCCCCAATCCCAAAATCACACATCCTGCCACACACATGTGGCATGGCAGGAGGCATGATTGCTGGGATCAAGGATCATATCCCATGGCACCTTTAAATGAACATGAGCCAGGTGCCAAAGGGTTAGATCCTACTCCACCCATTACATGCCTGTGTGATCCCTTTCTTGTCTTCATGAGTCCTTGAAAATCCACTTCTACTTCTGAAACATGACATTACCTTACCCTTAAAAATAAGCCACAGAAAAAGAAGCAAGGAGGGCCCAACCACCTTATATATTCATTCACCCACCTTATGCATTTCAAGGACACAAACAGGATGGAAAAGGACCTGGCCCTAAATGTGATCCGATTTCAAACTGTTCAGGTCCCAGAAAAACTGTTTAAAAATCTACTTTTATAATGTGCCTTCATCTTAGCCTTAGAAATCAGTCACACCAAGTGTTGAGGAGCCAGCCACCTTTTGTATTAAAGTTTTTTCTTCCGGGGGTGGGGGAATAGGATTGCACATGACACCTACATATCTCTTCCTTCACATGCATAGTTTTTTCCAGGCTATGAAGCCCAACTTCCCATGGACATACTTTCCTTCTATCTCAGGATAGCTTGATACTCCTCAAAGACAATGAAACCTATCTAAGCTAGAAAGAGCTAGAAAGGGCACTTTGAGGTACTCCTGAACTACGAGTCAGCTCTGGTGGATACCATCATCGAGCCCATCCCCCAACACTCTAAAAAGGGATCCCTCATCAACCCTCCTATCCTAAAAGAAGTCTGGTGTGTCAGCTAGGGAATCAAGAACAACAAGGCTACTGGACTGGATGGCATACCTGCTAAAATCTACCAGGCTGGTGGTGAAGAACTAATTTTGAGACTCCACAAATTTATTCTCTGAATTTGGAACAATAAAGAGATCCCTGGGGACCTGAGGAATGCCAACAACACAACTATCTCCAAGAAAGGAAATAAATTTGTGTGTGGGAACTATCAAGGTATCTCCTTCCTTTCCACAGCAGGGAAAATCGCCTTTGGAACCCTCATGAATTGTCATCTTCCTCTTGCTGAGCAAGTCCTACCAGAATCTTGGTGTGGTTTCAGACCATCCTATGGGACAAGGGCATGACCTCTGTTGCCTGCCAGGTCCAAGAAAAGTGTTGGGAACAATATCAGGAACTGTATATGGCCTTCACTGACCTTACTAAGCCTTTGATTTCATCAACCACAAGGCCTTGTGGAACGTACTGGCCAGATTTGGATGTTCTGGAAAGTACATCAAGGTTCCTAGGCTTCTCCATCACCAGATGACTGCAATTATTCTTTGTAGTATATCAGAGACAGAGACATTTGTCATTTGAACTGGGGTCAAGCAAGGATGCATCATTACCCCAACTCTCTTCTCCTTTTTTTTTTTGACATTCATCCTGGTTCTAATTAAGAACCACCTCCCTTCTGGAATTCACAGTGAATACCGAGTGAATGGAGGGCTTTTCAACTTGGGACATTTTTGCTCAAAGACTAAAGTACTCCAAATAATCATTCTTGACCTTCAATACGCAAACAACTGTGCCATCCTTGTGCACACTAAGGAAAACCTCCAGGCCATGCTGGATCTCTTTAGAGAAGCCTACCAAACTAGTTTGGGCCTCTATCTCAACATTGAGAAGACCAGAGCACTCTGTCAGCCTGCCTCAGGCCAGAAATGTGAACTACCTCTCCAAATTACCATCAAGGGAAAGTTCCTGGAGGTAGTTGAGCACTTCCCCTACCTCAGTAGCCACCTCTGTCAGAGAGTGAACATTGATGAGTGTGAAAGTGCCTCCTTTGGGAAACTGTGTGTCTTTATTCATCATAATCTCTGGAAAGACACCAAGATCTACAATGCAGTCATCATCCCCACTCTCCTCTATGGAAATGTGGGTGACATGCTGTCATCATTTTAAGAGCTTGGAGATGCATCATCACCAACAATGCCTCCAGAAAATCCACAACATGAAATGGGAAGATCACAGCACAAATGACAGCTTCCTTACTGAAGCCAATGTTACCCATATTAAGTTGGTGATCCTTAGCTTTGCTGGACCAGACATTGTGTGGAGATGCCCGACTCTCAACTCCCAAAACAAGTGCTCTTCTCCCAACTTAGTAATGGCCTGAGATCTCACAGTTGCCAGAAGAAATGCTTTAAGGAAACATTCAAAGCATACTTCAAGAAAACAGATACTGATACCAAGACCTGGGAAGAGCTACCTGCCAACTGACTCCAGTGCTACTACAACCTCAACCAAGTAGCAGCCCAAGCAGAGAGAAAGAATGGAGAAAGGAAAAGGAGATGAATCCCAGCCTGCAGCCTACTCTACTCTGCAGAAAGACCTGCAAATTCTAAGTACAGACCTGTGGCTTAAGGATTGGATTCTTAAGTCACCTTAAGGCCCATCAATGTGCTGGGGTACAGATCATCCTCAGATTGAGGGATTAGCAATGATGACCACTTCCTGAGTAGAACAGGATCTTGTCCCAAAGTTTACAGGATGATCGTGCATTTTCTATGCATCTACCCATGTAAAAATAATACAAAGTAATCAAAGATTTGAAGCTGAGTTTACATCTTGAATGGTGCAAGATGCAAGTAAGATGTAAAAATGTAGTTCACAAGGCGCTCCAAAAATCAGGTTGTAACCAGATTGTTATTTTCTAAAGCAAAACTCCTAGTAACTTCAATAGTAGCTTTGTTTTATTGAAATAGGCTCTACTTGTCTCTACAAGTTTCACTCTAGGCTAAAGGAAAATGGTTAGACCACAATATCCTTTGTGCCAGCATTTACATAATCCTAAAGTCTAATCTCTCAACCTTAAAATACCCAGGAACATAACTAAATATAATAGCTATTTAAAAAAAAAGTGAAAATATGAATCTTCCCAATCCCTATTTGAAGTATATTAAAAAATACTTTTTACAGATTACAAAAATGGAAGTAGATAGAATACATGTGTTAAACATGACAAAACGGTATGCGAGTTCTAAAACCTGCATTAGAACACTGGTGGGACACCTCTTTAGGTGGTGTGACAAGAAAGACAGACAAAGAAACCTATCTATTTACATCATTTGGGAAGATGGTCCAGAAGTTCCCAGCTTTCATACTACAGAACAATCCAACATATCCCACCTCACCTAAAATAACTACTCATATGACATTTTAGCCAAATGGAGAGAAGTGGACCTGATTCTCACCTTATATCTCTGGATTAATAGCCATGTAAGTCAAAGCAGAATGGACCATGGCTGAACATGGTAACCTCACGGAGGCAATCTAGACAACAGCTTCTTCTTACATCTGGGAATATATGGACATGCCTATCAGGGAGCTCCTGTCAGGGACGTGCATCTCACATGTACAGAATCAGAAGACTGATCGCCATGCAATACTTACATATCATCTGGTTTACAGAAGAGGCTATAGTGTGGCTTATAGCCATAAATCCAGCATTTGTTTTAATAAAGCCTTGTTATATTGTTTTATTAGTTGTGCTGTTTTCTTATAATGGACCTATAATCTAGATGCCAGCAATCCAGATCTGATGGGTAGAACCAGTACTCTTATACAGTATTTACCTATATAGGTTGGACTTCTGTAATAAAATGTCCCATCACAATACTACTACTTTTAAAATCCACCATTGAGCCATTAACTGTTGTCAGCTGTTCCACAAACTTTATGTCCAACAGTATAATAATCAAAGTATCTTCAAGTCATAATTCATTTTAACGTAGGAACTACAAAATAGCGCTTTAAATCAGCAACATTCTAAGGACCAGAAGAAAGATTAGGTATTTTTGCAATGCTGACATTTCCAAGGGAAGTGTGGAGCTGAGAATCCCTCCCATAAAGCCAGGGTGCAGAGACACGGGGCATCACTTTACTCTTTCCAGAATTTAATTCACTTAAGCACATAATTACAGTTACAGAACTACAAGGTAAATACCCTACAGTGTTGTATTTACTGCTGAATGATTGTAAGAGAAAAACACAGAAACAATGACAAATTAAGATAGGATAGCGGAACGTGGCAATACATTCTGTCTCTTTTAAAAGATCTATCTATAAACATTAGGCATACACCAATACATTTTAATTACTGCACCTTCATTGCACATATTTAACTCCCAAACAATTATGCTAAATAAATCCAAAACATTTAGAAAGATGCCTCTGTTTTAATTTTAGAAATGTACTTTTTGTATACAGGTAAGTATTTTCTCAAGAGTTAATGGCTTCTGATGAAGAGGTAACAAACTTTTTTTTGCAAGGAAATGGAAACTACTCTTTTAGCTATGTTTATGAGGGAATATATCACTGCTAAATCTTAATTCTTTCCAGTAGAGAATAGGAAAAAACAATGGAACTATAGCAAGAAGAATAGCTTTATTATGAAAAGATCTAAGAATATCTTTATTTAAAAACTGAATTAGAGGCATGGTAGATTGTGCCACACTGGAACAAAAGTCTATATCATTAATCAAGGATTTTGTAATTTGATGAAATATGGGGGTTCTTTCATAGACTTGCTTAAGAGAATATGATGCAATAGATTGATGCAATAAATTAAGCCTATGGGCAAATGCTCAATAAATGTGTGATAGTAATGCAACATACAGCTAATATATGTTACTCTGTAGAACTCTGCCTCAGAGATGGGGAAGGATTTATTCCCCTTAAGTTCAACTGTAGTTCAGCATAATATCCTGTCCATGTACCATTTGGTTTTATTACATACACTTAAAATATATATTGTGAGCAAAAATACCATTTTAAAGTACTAAAACTACAAGCCAAGTAGTTATCCTATCCATGCCATCGTACTAGAAATCAACAGGTTTCACTAGGACAACTGACAACAGATATAGCTTATCTCAGATCTCATATAGCTATACAAAAAAACCCGCCAACAACTCTGCATTAAACACACAACGGTCCTGCTTCCAATAAGGTCAGGAACAAAATCACAGTAGAAGTCAATGGGAGCTGGATCAAATCCTAGAGCACTTACACACACGCAGGGAGGCTGCTCTGAGGTGAAGTAAAAGCAGCACATTGGAGCAGACTCGATTAAGCTGGCCCCCCGCCCCCTTCTCCCCAGACCATGTCTATAAACACCCCTAGGTCCCACGATTAACTCCAGCATCCAATGAGAGTAATTAGCAGAAGAATAATTTAGAAGCAAGGAATGCTCCCCAAGTCTGTAAATTGTTTTCATGCTCAATGCTGGCCTGTCATTGTTGCCTATTGTACCTGGCTAAGGACAGACATTACACATAAACCAGTTTAAGTGACCAGAAACTGGTTTAAACCTGTAACAGAACAGACACTCAGTGTACATAACTATTTCAAAATGGCTGAAACCGGTTTGAGATAAACCTGTTGACTGTAGTATCAGACTTAACTGATTTGGCTCAAACCAGTTTATGCAATGTCTGTCCCAGACCCCTTCTTGGTTTAAGTTAAAGCAGACACCCCCAGCATGGTCTCTGAGCTGGGCTCTGTGCTCCCGGCTAGCCAGGCTGGCCCAGCCCCTCTGAGCCCCAGCCTGAGCAGGGACAGGTAGGAGCAGGACTCTGACCAGGGAGGGGTTTAATTCCCCGCTCTCTATCCGACTGGCAGGGGCCCAAGCCAGGTCTCCCGGGCACTCTCCACTCACTGCTGCGGTAATGGGGCACCACTGCCCCCAAGGCAGAGGGAGACAGGGAGGAGGGTTAGTCTCCCTTCTCCCTGCACTGGCAGCCAGCTCTGCCCAAAGTAGCCACCATGCTCACTCCCTGTAGCAGAATAGGTCCCCTGCTGTCCCTTCCACTGGATGCAGGAGGGAGGAGGAATAATCCTGTCACTGCCTCTTCCAAGGAACCCTGTCTGGCCATGTCCCCGACGCACCAAGACTGTGGGAGGGGGGCAAGGACACATCATGGAGTGAGCCCCTTCCTGGAGACAGTGCTATGCATGGCAGCACTGGTGTCCAGAGTGGGACAGAGCCCTGCAAGCCCCCCACAGCACCATTGCACTCTGCAGCAGCTCTGCCAGCCCTGGAGTGCAGCTCCTGCTGGGAAGAAGCTCCCGCTTGGGGAAATGGGAACAGAGGCTGCTGCCCCCATCTCAGTCACACTCCCCTCACCACTCCAGTGTCTGGGTGGGGGCAGGTCCAGATGCCCATGTAGGGCCTCAGGGGGAGGAGGGGAGGAGCAGGGAGCAAGGTACCCCACTCTGCATGGGCTGGCTGCAGCCGCCGGCTCTGCACTCAGGACAGTGTCTGGAGGAATAAGCCTGCCACTTGGTCTGCAGGGCAAGAGTCCCCTGCCACATCCTCTTCTCAGTCTCTGGGCCAGATGAGGCCAGCAGGGGTATGGCATGCAGAAGCCCACAGGAGGGTTTGGCTCTGCCCCCAGAGCTGGGAGCCATGCCCCCCTCTCAGCTGTCCCAGAGGATGAAAAGGGAACGTGGCAGGAGACTTGAGCTTCTCCTCTGCCTCCTTCTCCACCTCCCCTCAGCTGGCCCAGGCAGAGGGCAACATGGCAATGGACTCCAGCTCTGGCAGGGGTGGAGCCAACCCTCAGTACAGGCTCCTTGATCCTCCCAGCCAGCCTGAGGCTGAGAAGGGGATCTTTCTCTCCTCCTGTGCTGAGAAGTCAGGCTGCTGCCCTGGTACCAGCAGCCACCGCTTGGTCTGTGCTTGGGGCAGTGTCCAAAGGAGTAAGCCCCCCACTTGCTTATAATAATTTATAAACAGCATTTGAGTTTGATCAAAAGAAGCAAGCAGTCAAAGGGCTATGTACTGAAAAAAAAAAAAAAATCAAGGCTGACCTTAGCAGCTAAACATGCAGTACATGCAGCAAGTTATACAAAATCATTGCAATTCAATGGACCATGTCTTAGTAGCTATCCCCACCATTCTGCATAATTAACAAGTGACATAATTATCCCAGTAGATTGTCAACAATCCTGAAGCTGAAGCAAATAGAAGTTCTAATGCCATATCCAGCCAAGCCCAATGTCCTAAAGCAAGTAGCCAAATTGGGCAAAGGTAATTGTAGCTTCACAGTGTAAAAGTATCCCTCAGTTCACGTTATCTCTATACACTGATTCTCAACCAGGGTATGGTGAGATCCTTTTAAGGGTATTACACAATATTAGTTCTGGTAGATATGCAAACACCTAAACTTGATTCACAAGATTAACTCAGAGGTTTCAAACCAGAAACCATACACTAGTATCAAACATAGCATTCTGACTTGTTATAGTCTGTTTGAACTCTTTGTAGCAGAATAGCTCTATTATTTTTCCAGAGTCAACAAAACAAGTGAAAGCTAAGAGGTGGCATTTGCTGAGTGGTGCCTTGAATCTAATGAATCCTTCTGCCTGTATACTAATATGGCTATAACCCGTGTCCCTGAAACACAAAAGATATCAAATTTATTTTCATTTTTTGAAATGAAGACCTCATAATTTTACAAGAAGGAAGCCTGTTCACCACCTTGGAACAACCTGAAAGCTGAAACCCTGCCTACCGTTTCAGCTCAATCTACATGTTCACAGAGCTCAAAGTTCCTCAACACAAGAGAATTTTCTGTCCAGAACAGCATCTATCACATCATCCTTCTGTGAAATATGAAATATCATAACCAGAAGGAAACATAATTCAACATCCTGCTTGACACCAGACAATATTGAGGTAAATAGACTGTGCTAACGTTTCTGTGAGCCTAATTTGCACAAAATGAACTATTCCAGGGGTTGTCAACTGGAGGTACGCATACCCCAGGGGTACTTGAGGAGGCTCTAGGAGGTGCATGCGGGTATGTGGAGACAAAGTGCTGCCATGCACCATCTCACACTGCTGCACAGGCACCACCTGTCTGGCCAGACGCCGGGAGTAGGAAAAGCTCTCATGCAGCAGCTGCCGTCGCTCTGCATCTAGCTGCACACCACCCCTCCCTCCCCTTCCCTCCTACTCCATGTCCAGCTGCAGGGGTACCCTGCTCCATGTCCAGCTGCTGTGGGGTACACAGATCCAAAAAGGTTAAAAACCCCTGAACTATTTCAACCAGGAGACCATATAACACCTTCAGCTGTCCTGTGAAATATGAACTTTCATTTCCACCTAGGGGAAATTTTAAAATCTTTGCATTCTCCTATGCCTGAGAAAAGGTAAGTGTTCCCAAAAGTTTGCAAGTAAAGAATTTTTTTTGCAAACATCTAGTTGGTCTAATAAAAGATATCACCTCTGCCTTGAGTTTTGAATTTAATGATGCACTCCTTGAATCAGAGCCAGGGCAATACTGAAGGGGCCAGGGCAATGCTGAAAGTAGGGGGCCAGTGTACACATCCTCAGGAGCCCTCAAATGCCTCTACACAAACACTCGTAGTATGGGAAACAAGCAAGAGGAACTTACCCTCCTGCTAGCTGACACCAACCCAGACATAGTGGGGCTCACTGAAACGTTGTGGGACCCAACGCATGACTGGGTGGTGAATATCAAGGGCTATAGGCTGTACAGGAGAGCTGGACAGGGAGGAAAGGTGGGGGCATGATGCTCTACATTAAGGAGGAATACACGTCCTCATCAATTAGGAAAGAGTCAGAGGAGGGGCACTCTGAAGTGCTCTGGGTTAGAATACAAGGCAATTGAGGGGAACGAGATTTAACGGTGGGGGGTCTACTACAGACCACCCAACCAAGGGGAAGAGCTAGACCAGGAATTCTTAAGTCAGCTCACAGGGGTAGTTAGGTCAAAGGATGTGGTCATCATGGGTGACCTGAACTTTCCAGACATCTGCTGGGAAGAGCAGTCAGCCAGCTCTGACTGCTCACGTAGGTTCCTAGCCGAGTTACAAGACCTCTATCTAATCCAGGAGGTGCACAGTCCCACCAGGGGAAATGCCTTGTTGGACCTGGTGTTGGCCACCAGCGACAACCTGGTGAGGGAGCTGTGGGTGCTTGACCACCTGGGCAACAGTGATCATCGCCTGCTGGAATTCACCATCCAGCGCAAGGTGGCAAAGGCCTACAGCAAGGCAGCGGCCCTAGATTTCAGGAGGGCAGACTTCAATGAGCTAAGGAGAATAGTCGGGGAAGCACTGAGGTCCCGGAGGTGATGGGAGCCAAGTGTCCAAGAAGAGTGGTTGCTCCTTAAGGAGACAATCCTCCAAGCCCAAAGGGAAGTAATCCCAACACAGATCAAAGGGGGCAGGAGGGTGCAAAAGCCCCCATGGCTCACCAAAAGCATCTGAGAATGTCTCCTAGCTAAAAGGGAGGCGCACACCCAATGGAAGGGAGGGGCCATCACCAGGGAGGATTATATTGTGGTTGCTTGGGGCTGCAGGGGGGCAGTCAGTAAGGCCAAGGTGGAGATGGAACTGGGACTAGCTACCGGGATCAAGTACAACAAGAAGTCCTTTTTTAAATACATAGGGGGCAAAAAGAAGGTTCCGGGTAACATGGGGCCCCTGCAAGACATGCTAGGAAATTTGGTCGTTACACCAGATGACAAAGCTAACCTATTTAACGATTTCTTTATCTCCATTTTCCTAAGCAGGGACCGGAACAGCCACCCCACCTCTGGGCCCCCCTTAGACCCCAGGGGAGGTACACCTAGGCCAAGGGTTAGTGAGGAACTAGTTAGGGAACTTCTGGAAGGACTGGATGTATTCAAATCAGCTGGGCCAGACTCTCTCAACCCTAGAGTACTGAGGGAATTAGCTCAGGTCATTGCAGGACCCCTGGCACAGCTTTACAAGCACTCATGGTACTCTGGTGTGGTGCCAGAGGGCTGGAAGAGGGCCAATGTGGTTCCCATCTTCATAAAAGGGGAGGAAGGAGAACCTGGGAAACTATAGGCCAGTTAGTCTTACCTCGATCCTGGGGAAGCTTTTTGAGAGAATTATTCTGGCACATGTCCACGAGGGGCCAGCAGGACAGATTATGCTTAGGGGCAACCAACACAGGTTCATTAGAGGCAGGTCCTGTCAGATCAACCTGGTGGTCTATGACCAGATCACCAAATCCTTAGATGCAGGAGTAGCACTGGACATAGTCTTCCTGGACTTTAGGAAGGCCTTCGACACTGTCTCTAACCCCATTCTGATTAAGAAACTGGGGGACTGTGGTGTCGACGCCTACACAGTCAAATGGGTCATCAACTGGCTGGAGGGTGGCACCCAGAGAGTGGTGGTGGGTGGGTCACTTTCAACCTGGAAGGACGTGGGCAGTGGGGTCCCGCAGGGCTCAGTCCTCAGGCCTGCACTGTTCAACATCTTCATCAGTGACTTGGACGAGGGGGTAAAAAGCACCCTGTTCAAATTTGCTGATGACACTAGGATGTGGGGGG
>NW_017728943.1:49449075-49465867 GCF_001723895.1 Crocodylus porosus | reverse complement strand
CATGGAGAGGGTCCAGAGGAGGGCCACTCACATGATCAGGGGGCAGCAGGGCAGGCCCTACGAGGAGAGGCTAAGGGACCTGAACCTGTTCAGCCTCCATAAGAAAAGGCTGAGGGGGGGATCTAGTGGCCTGTTACAAAACTAGCCAAAGGGGACCAGCAGGCATTGGGGGAGTCCCTGTTCCCCCGAGCACTCCCAGGAGTGACAAATAATGGTCACAAATCTGACAGAGGGTAGATTTAGGCTAGACATCAGGAGTTGCTACTTCACAGTCAGGGCAGCTAGGATCCTGAACCAACTTCCAAGAGAAATGGTGCTGGCTTCTACCCTGGGGGTCTTTAAAAGGCGGCTAGATGAACACCTTGCTGGGGTCGTTGGACCCCAGTGCTCTTTCCTGCCATGGCAGGGGGTCAGACTCAGTGATCTGCTCAGGTCCCTTCTGACCCTACTAACTATGAAACTATGAATCTAAAAAGGCTGAGAACCACTGACATACATCACACAAGTGGTAAAGCCAGATATACTGATTCCAAGATACAAGCATACATAACTGCTAAATTTATAGGCAGTAGCAAAGTGCAAACATAGCTAGGAAAAACTCAAAGGCAGAATTGTGATGTAAATTCACCTACTTAGAAATCAGCCTAGTGCATTAAGATTGCCCTTCTCGAATAAAAGATATCAAACAACATGTAGAATTGGGACTATGGAATAAGAAACAAATTATGACCATAGTGTACTGCCTTTATGACTCTCCAAAAACCCATATGCTGATGGAAAGTTTACAAAGATTTACCATGGGCAGAAAGACAGATGCGTTTTACTTGCAAAAACAAGGAAGAGATGAATTTTGTACATTTATGGTACACACACACACAAAATCAGCATCCTGTGTCCTTTTTAACAACCAGAAATATGCCCTATTTCTGAAATAATAAGCATGAATGTGTAGACAGTAATGTAAACAGCTGGAAGGCATGATCTGAGAAAAGGCACAAATTAGCATGGGAGAAAAAGTATTTCTCTTTTTAACACAGGCATGCTTAATGGACCAATCCAGAATCAGGGAGACTGAGGGATGCAGCCACAGCCCTCTAGCTGTGTGATGCATGTGCACTGAGCTCTCTGATCTCACCGGCATGTCAGTGCAGCTCCTTCTAGAGCTCCTAATGTGATATGAACCAACCGATTGGTACAGGCTCTGGATGGAGTCCCTACTTCTGCTTAGATCCAAAGCCCAAGAAGCAAGTGCTGCCTCTTCTTCCTCCCCATAGTTGCTCACCCCATCTTCTCCCCCAACAGCTAGGGAAAAGAAGGGATAAGCAACAATCACAGTGCTTACCTCTAGGCTACAGAGCTGCATAAAAGCAGAAGCTGCAGCCAGAGCCCATACTGACCAGCCGGTGAATTTAGAGACCTCATAGAACAAATGTAGCTCAGGCAAGAGTTGCACTGACAGCCAATTTGCTAAGAGCCTATGAAAGTAACTGTACCTCACTGCACAGGCACCACATAGCTGAAGGCAAGGTGCAACCATGCTGCTGCACCCCAGCCCCTCAGGAGATCTTTAATTCTATTACAAACTACCTGTGTCAACTCAGAGACACCTTAGGCCAGGGAGAGAGCAAATTACAGCCCATGGCCTGCCAGGTAATTTCAGTTGGCCCACGGTCACCCACCAACTAACTGTACCCCGCCCAGCCCACATACCTCACTCCCTCCCTCGTCCACAGAAGCCCAACCAGCACACAGGTTCCAGGGAGGGCTGCTGCTGCCACTGCTGCAGCTGCCCAGAGACCCACTTAGCTTCCCCAGCATCGGGCGGCACCTCCTCATCTCCCTGCTGCAGTGCTCACTATGGACAACAGGTAGGGAAGCAGCAGGGGAAGGGGAGCTAGAGCTGGGCAGGAACTGACAGGTGCACAGAGTCCACACCCAGGAGGGCAACAGGAGCACAGAACTTAGGTGGGCAAGGTGCGAGTGTGAGGGAGGGTGGGGAAGGTGTAGGGACCCTCCCACATACTCTCCCCCATGGCCCATAACAGCAGCAGGTGCTTGGGACCTGTGCAGGCACTGCCACGTGGCAGCACATGGCTCTGGCCAGCACTGCATGCAGTGGCAAGGAGCACAGCCAGGCTAGCCCACCTCTATCGCACAGGGCTCCCCATGGCGCACATGTAGTGGGGCACTTGTGCACCACCTGGAGAAGCCCTGCACAACAGAGCCAGCTGCCTTCCCCAACCCCTGCTGCCATGTACAGAACCCAGGACTCTGCCTGGGTCAGTGTCATGCAAATCCCCTCTGCATGTGCAGATCCCAGGGACAGGTCTACCCTCCACTTCCAGTGAAGTCCCAGGACCTGCACGGCAGGGGGAAGAGAAGGCAGCCAGCTTCATCATGTGGGGCACGAGTGCCAGGAGCTGCACATGTGCCACAGGGATGGAGGTGGGTCAGTCTGGCTGCACTTCTTGCCATCATGTGCAGTGCTGGCCAGAGCCACGTGCCACCAAATAGCAGCACCTGTGCAGGCCACTAGCAGGCTGCTGCTCCTGGTGGTGGGGGCTGTGCACTATGGAAGCGGGGAGAGAGGAGTCCCCACTCTGCCCCCACTCCCCCTCACAGCCCACAAGTGGGACACATACCCATACTCTGCCTCCACAAACTTCCCCAACTCCCCTCAACATACCCTATATCCCCCACACAGCTACACTCCCTCACAAACTCCCTACACACACACATTCCCCCATGCCCCACCATACACACCCACTTATCCCCAACCACACACAATACAGAAAAGTAAGACTTTATTTCTGAGTTATCATGTAATCGTCTCTATACACACTTTGCAAACAAATCATGACAGAAATATATTTGGTAATAAAATTAAAATATGTTATAATACGTGTTCAACTTTGAGTATATGATTTGGGGGTTTTTTTCTGATTCCAAGACGGAAACCCTCCCCTCCCACAAGGAGTACTACTTAGGTAAGGGAAGGTGCTAGGGGGCAGGACTTCTGGTCCCAAGCTGGCGACCAGAGGGTGGGGCACCTGTCAAGGAGCACAACTACCCTTGCAGCCCTAGACAGCTCTTCAAAATAATTGCCCAGCCCTGCCTTAGGCCATCTCAAGGTAGTCATGGGGAACAAACCTACCCTAGTTTAGAGAGAGTCCCCCAACCTCAAACAGCATCTCTCCAAAAACAGGTTACCTAACTCCTATTATTACTGAGTAAACAGGTCTTGCAATAGACCCAAATGCCATGTGTGCCCCCTCATCAACAAAGACCACATCATCCCTAAACCACATGAAATATAATACCTGGGGTTTATTCACCTCCTCCGCTGTCTACATTGGACAGAATGAATACTAGTCAAACATCAAGACTGGTAACATACAAAAAAAAAGCCAGTGGCCAAACACTTCAGCCTCCCTAGACACTTCATTGCTGGCCTCATAAGTACAAATTTTTTTAAATGACTTGAACTCAATTTGCAGAACAAGACATCATGCACAGATTGGACTGCATTGGGTATGGTCTAGGCAGGGACTACAGATTCTTAACTCATAACCTAAATTTGCTTTTACGTCCATATGGGTTTTTTGCTTTGTTGTGCTCCCAGCCCCCCTCTACCTCTCAGCATGCCCTCTCTCCTCCTTTTTCCTTCTCGTCTGCTTCCTTGTCTTTCAAATATAAATCATTCTGTCTGTTTGATAGCCTGCATTCTGCACGTCCTTTCATGACCTCTGCATGACCTGTTGTTCGGGAAAACTTATAGACCTCCAGTTCAGTTAGTTTGCAAGGCGCACCTCTACTCTGCTTTCTGCCAGAGCTCAGATTGGTAGTTATTCAAATGTCTAAGGAAATACATGTGTGAGTACCTGCTAATCAACACGAACCAGGGTTGAGCAATCTAATCCTAAACCTCTCTTGCCAGTATTCTCTGCTGTGCCAAGCTTCTGTGGGAGGAACAGCTGGGAAGTTAGTTTTGTCTCTAGGATTTTTAGAGCAGATCTGTTCCCCCTTGTGTTATGGGATAAACTAGAGCAGCTTGCTGTAATTTATCCCAGCTGACTACAACCAGGACCCTGAATGCTCAGGCCATGCCCCAACTATGCCTCCTACACTGGAGAAGTGGGAGAATGGCCCAGTGGAAATTCTCAGCTAGCCAATCTGACTGCTTCTGGCTCCCTTGAGCCATTCAAAAAGGAATGCGAGAACTTGACTCTCAGCGCCTCTATAAAATGAAGCAAGATTATTCTGAAGATGAATGAAGAAAAATATATATTAATGCTACAGTAATACAGACATGCAAAGATCAGAGACTTAAGTGTTCAGCTTTGTTTTGTTTTTATATACTTGGAAATATTACTTTCTGGCAGTGCTGAACTGATTATCTCTGACATTGATATAGAATCTTACTTAGCTACAATGACTATTTCTACCCTCCCTGCTTTTTTCTTAATTATAGTGTAGTACTGAATTGGTACTACAGGAGACAAAAACTGCATCACACACTAGCTATTATTTGCATATGTAACTCCACTCCTACATCCAATACAATCTTTTACTAGTGTTTTCTGTCAATGCAAATCTGCAAAGTTGTAAAATGGTAAAAGGAAAAAGGTGATTATCAAGCAGAGAACAAATTAAGTAAACAATGTAAACAAGAAATATTTAAGAAATCCTAGGACGTATTTACCTGTCCAAACAACACTAAGTATCACCTTTTTAATGAGCCATGTAGTAGGCACTTGTTTCTCTAACAATGATCAGATGATGATAGTGGGACAGTCCTGCAAAAAGCCATTTTAAGGTATCATGTCTCTTAAATCCTAGTGAAAGTTTTACACAGGGCAAAGCCCTTTAGCAGAGGCCAATAGGTCTCACCTTATGAGAATACTTACTGAGCTAGAGAGACCAATTCTCTTCGCATTCATACCCATTTTCTTCCAGTGTAACTCTATAAACTTCAGTAGTTACTGAATGACAAGGCAATCAACTCCACTTTTTTTAAATATCTGCCTAAGTATAAAGTGTGAAAAACATTTTTCTTGCTCTTTTTCTGCTGATAGCCACCTCTGAAATTAAGCAATCTGTGTGACATCTTGAATACAGACATTTAAGAACCAGAAAAGAAAAAAAAAAAACACACACACACACCAAATCATGAGAAATAGTAAGTTATATAGCAGAACATCAGTCCTTGTTTTCTCCCCACAATCACCTGCAAGTCCTCACTTGCCCAAGATACTTTTTGTCATTCCATTTCTCCAGTCATATAACTAATTACAGAGTCTAGAGTCTTTGGAAGTAACTAATGCAGCTACAAACTGAAATATAGTGCAAGGGCTGGACCGACAACAATTCTCCTGGTCTGTACATTTAACTATACATTATTTTTACAATGGCCTGTGCACTAACAAAGTTAAAACCTTACTTTACAATGTTTTAAAGTGTTTTCCCTTTTGTAAAATTGATTTTTCTATAATACTTTCTTCATGAACTGCTTCCATAAAATACCATTAAAGTTCAGTTACTAGTAGTCTTTATTAGGTTCTATTATGTCAAACTTCAGAAACTAATGCTGTCAAATTGTGCTGAGTAAGGGAAGAAAACTTCATAGTTTAATGATGATAAATGCTGAAGGAGATTGTTTGAGGAGTTAAAAAATCAACATTGTAAAAATGACCTGGCTTCAGTCCTAAATGGCTTTTTATTATAAGCATCTCAATGTGTTCTGGAGACCAAAGTGCAACTGCAGCAACTGTCTCAATGCTGTTTTGATGTTGTTATAGTGAAATCTGTTAATCCAGTTTAGAAACCACAGCTAAATTTTCAATCTGTTGCATGTTGACATAGCAACAGTAGAGACCGTGTGATATCCTTAATACATAATTTGAGCATTTGGATTTTCCCCCACCTCCTCCTTGGTAAATCTGGAAAATATGTTAAAAAGTTAACACTTACATATTTCAGCTTTGCAAGAGCATAGACCTAATGTTAACCGGGCATGCATTTTCTTCAAATAATTTTATGTATATGAGAAATGCCAGGTTTAATTTTCTGAATAAGATTGTGAAGGCTTGGGACCTCAAGAGTCCTCTGACATTTCAATCCTAATCTTTCTCTTATCGAAAATCTTCCATTCTCCTCAACAGAAGCATGATTGCCTCTTTACATTACTGTTATCCCAGTGATATTAACTGGGTGGCACAGGTGTAAATGACGCATTTGGCCCATAAAATTTAATTGGTCATAAATTCCAGGCAGCAACTGCAAAGGAAAAGTAGGGGATATGAGTTTGCCAAACACCATACTTTTTTACAAATAGTTTCCAATTTAAAAAAATAAATAAATAAATAAGCCCCACTCCATGTTCCCTAGTTTTTTAAAAAATTATTTGTAATGTGTATTTAATCAAATGCCATGTGCAATGTGAATAGAAGTCAGTGATTTTTGTATTAAATCAGATTTTTTTTTATTTAATCATATTTTTTGTTAGGATGCTTTAAAAAAAACTAAAACCATCTTTAAATAAGTTAAGATATTTTAAAGCTCAAATATATTATAATGGAATAGGGATTATATCTTCTAATTATATACTATTTGAGACAATATATTCATGTAACCTTTTTTGAAAAGTTTTATAAATAGGTCACAACAGGCCATGGACTATATTAGGGGCCCAATCTTATGGGGTTCCCAGAAGCTCTTCTATAGATTAGTAAAGATTAAAGAAAATCACTCTACCCAATGGGACTCAGTGCTCAGTCTAAAAGATCACACTAAGCATTTCTGTGATGCTTAGTTTCAGTTCTCAGACTATGGATTTGTGTCTCCAGAGATAACATCCTTGTTAAGGGCAGTACATGGAGATGAGAGAGAACAGACCTGATTACCCACTCACCAGCCCTATTGTCTCTCTGCAAGTTTGTGTACACACAGTCAAGCCCTTCCCTTTATTTAAAAGTGCAGAGTTTTAAGAAGGTAAATGAATAAAAGATATCAAACAACAAGAATGCACTTTTTGTAGAAAACAATGAATAACTGAGGCTTCCTGACCAGTGATTTCATGATCAAAATGGACTTGATTTAAATGAAATCCATGCTGGCCATGTGCATCAAAAGCAAGCTTCACTTTGTATCTGTTTCCCCCTCCTCCCTTAAAATACTGCATTTAGTTGCACATTCAATGATTAATAAAGATATTAAGATGTTTAATGTAAGGAAGGGAGACCTGCTTAAGTTAAAAGAATTCTCTGAACTGAAAAAAAATAATTGTAAAGGAATCATTTGAACACAGGGCATAGTAACTCTTTTGGGGGTGTTCCATAGCATGTAAATAGAAAGTATTTACTTGTGTGTATTTTTAATCCATTTTAGAAAGAGTCATGGGGAATCTTATCTCTACTATGTGGTTGTACATGGAAGCCAGAAACAACAACAAAAAAGTTCTCTATAAATGTTAAACTTATATTCTCCTTGGGTTTTTAGCACTTTGGCCTAAAACAAAGCCCTAAACCTTGCAGAGCTGCCTAAGAGAAGGTAATTTAAGGAGGAGGCCAAGAAGTGAGAGAGAGAGACAGAGAGAGTGTTTAGAGAAAGCTCTGTAGCACTTAACCAACTTAATCCCTTTTGTATTAGAATATTCAGTATTGGCCCCTGTTAATTCTTAATCTCATTTTTTTCTACTGTGCTACAATTCACCACACTTAAGGTATTGCTTAACTCACCAGTTCTTCTGAGCTAGAAATGTAAATGTTGAGGATTCTTCAGGCTCAGCTGGACATTATCCTTTTCACTCTCTCCACTGACCCAAGCAAGGCTGGTCAGAACCTAATCTTTAGTGTATCGTCTTGCTCCCCCGATACAATTTACTCCCAAATGAAGGAACCCAAGAAGTCCAAAGAAATTCTCTGCTGCATTGGGACAGGGCAAAGATTACAAAAAGTCACCCTTTTTTGGAAGCACGTGGTCTTCAGGCCAACTTAAGCAGATATGGTCTTGCATTCCTCTTTGCAGCAAAAACATGAGGAAAAGACTAACAATTATCATTTTTAAATGGAGGCATAAGTAGGTTTCCTACTAAAGCCCTAACCTGTAATTATCATATGATAAAGCTCCTACTGCTGAGCCCTGACATTTCTATTCATTCATGGACAAACTGTTTTTCAGGAAACAGACCTATGTATTTAAGGGAAGAAAATGTCTCTGACAAAACACTGTACTGGTTATACCATGTAAATCAGTATGAATAAAACAGATTTCCACTTGATTATGCTCTCTCCCCTATTTATATTTTAATTACATTAAAAAAAAAAAGAGCACAATTACCTTCTTCCACAAAAAGCACCAACAGGAGTGGATAACTTGCAATGTGTTTTTTCCCCCATTACAGTACTTTTTGGAGAAGACAGCCTGTCTGACAAAGGTTTGGTGCAAGTATAGCTCACCTTTCCTAAAACAGAAATCTGCAGATAACTCTGAGACAACCATACAGATATTCAACCCCAGAGAACATGCTGCATTAGGGATCCCACTTCTTGGAAGCACAGCATACTGGCACTGGCTCCAGAAATCTCTCTCATCCAGTGCAACAATGGAAAATATGTAGGAGAAACCAAACAACAACTGCGCACCAGAATGAACACACAGTGAAAATATCCAATTACCTGTGGGTGCACACTTCTCACAAGACAATCACCCCCTCTCCAATCTCTCAGTTCTAATCCTCAAAGGGAACTTAAAAAACACCTTTCCCAGATGAGCCTACAAACTTCACTTCATAACTCTACTGGACACAAAAAACCATGGACTTAATAAAAACACTGGATTTATGACACTTTACAACCTGCCTGACATCTGACATACCAGGTGACCTGTCTCAAGTTGACCACTTGCATTCCTTCACACATTCCCCCCACCTCCCCTTCACACATCCCCACTTTCTCTCCTACCTCTACCTATCATCTTCCACACTTCCACTCATTTACATTTTCACAGATTTCTTGTTATACTTTAGCTTCTTTTCTACCCTGGAGAACACAAAACAACAGCAGAGTCTCCCAATGCCAGAAGTGAGGTGTTTGTGCTCAAAAGCAGGGTGGTTAAAAATCAACATTTAAAAAAAAAAAAACCAAACAAAAAACATGAGATTTGTTATTTAAATCAGGTTTTTTTATTTAATCATCATTTTTAAAGATTTTTTTAAACTTATATAAAAGATAGTTTTAATTTAGGAGATCTTCAAGCTCAAAGATATCATCATGGAATAGAGACTATAACTTCTAATTATATACTATTTAAAACAATATATTCATGTAACCTTTTTTAGAACTTTTATAAATAGGTCACAAGAGACTAGGAACTATATTAGGGGCCCAATCTTATGGGATTCCCAGAGGCTTCTCTATAAATGAGTAAAGATTAAAGAAAACCACTCTACCCAGTGGGACTCAGTGCTCAGTCTAGAAGATCCCATTAAGTATCTCTGTGATGCTTAGCTTCAGTTCTCAAACTGTGGATTTGTGTCTCCAGAGATCATAGACAGACACAGTTCCTTGGGTAAATCTGATATCTTTTATTAGACCAACTAAATAGTTGGAACAATTGTTCTTTGCAAGCTTTTGGGCAAAAACACGCTTCTTCAGGCATAGGGAGAGTTTGTCATCTCCAAAGATAACATCCTTGTTAACAGCAGTGCAGTATATGAAGATGTGAGAGAACAGATCCGATTATCCACACATCAACCTTACTGTCTCTCAGCAAGTTTGTGTACACAGACAAGCCCTTACCTTTCTCTCAAAGTGCAAAGTTTCAAAAAGTTAAATTAACAAAGAATATCAAGCAACAAAAACATACTTTTTGTAAACAGTGATTAAATGGAGGCTTCCTAACCAGTAATTTAAATCGTTATGTAACTGATTTGATTTAAATCAAATCCACCCTGCCCAAAAGTTTACAAAAGAACTTTTTTCCAACTATTTAGTTGGACTAATAAAAGATATCACATCTACAGAAAGAACCTTGCCTGCCACTGGCTCTCTAATCTCAACTGTGAAACTGTATCCCTTTCAGAAACTTGAGGCACTGATTCCACTCATGAGCTGAAATCATTAAATATCTTACTAACCAGATCTCATCCTAAGCATTTTTTTCCAACTTTGTCACCTATTTCCTTTACCGTAACAGCCAGCCACACTCCTATTGTGGGATAGTCTGGTGAATTTAAGTAGTAAGTACTTATCAGAGCACATAATTAGTCACTATAAGCTTTGTATCATGAATCTATGCTCATTAATTGTGGCAGCATGCCACACATGGTGTAGTCTCCTTAATATGAAGCCACCCCACACCACTGCATGCCCAGAGAACCTAGGTGTTTCATCATTATGCTGAGCAACCTTTGGCAGCTCCACTCCTCCCCTACCTGCCTTCTTTTTCTCAGTATTTCTGAACTCAAATAAACAGTTCTACTTTGAGCAATTTTGCCAATAGTTAAGGAACACCATCACTGAAATTTGACCAAATGTTTATAATCACGGAAAGATTATTTTAAAATGTTTTATGCATGTTTTTTAATTGGAAAAAATATTCTCAACTGTAACTCGACACTTATATGCAATCTGATTCAACACACGCGTGTGCATGCATGCATGCATGCATGTGCCCATCTATCTGTGTGCGTCCACACGCATATAAGTCATAAAAACCTAATTTAGCAAGAAAACAAAAACCTTTCAGTCTTTCAAATAATTACTGTGGAAGAGAATTACGTGCAAGTCTAAAGTTCTGAAATACAAATGGCTCTCATTCTCACACTCTGTACTCTGAACTTTATAGTATAGTGTAGTTATTTATAATTTCATCAAATCAGACTATTCCACTAATTGTAATCACAGCTACATTTTCAAGTCAACCTATTATCACAGCAAGACCTATCAGCTCCACCTACGCTATATTTGCAAACTACAATAGAAGTAGTTAGTTCATAAACATTTGATATAAATACTGCTACAGACTACAGGACATTAGACTTGATAACAGGTAGGAGGATGACTAAAATCTCTAGGGAGAGATATGAAAGAGACCAGCAGTGTCACTCTGATTATTTAATGAGGTTAAGAACTACTGAAAGTTAAGAACTTCACCATGCACAAGGAGAAGTAGAAAAATGAGCAGATAAACCTTGAGCTAAATATGTTGAAAATTTAATAAAATGATTGAGCATGTCATCCTATATAGTAATGACCATGTGTGCAAAAAGCTAGCAAAAACTGAATTACCTTACTATAGAATTGACTATGCTTACTCATACCATGCATAACAGTCTTTGTACAGTTTTGCCTTTCTACAGCTTCCCATTGGTCCAACATAAAGAGAAAGATAATTTTCCTGAAAGCTTAGGTCAATTGCTCACTATCAGTTAAAATCCATTTTGGAAAATCAGAAGCAGTAGAAATTTTACAGTGTTTTATGCTAAATGAATTTCTTCTGATAGCTTATTTGAATGAGTATTTGATTAAAGAACAATAATACATGTTTCAAAACTAAAAACATGATTACTGCAGGCTGAGGCAAAAGTGCTATTGCTGATAAGTGACAACAGTGTGTTGTTATTTATTTGATTCTTGTAAGGCACCACAAGTCAATCAATAGCTGTGCATGTACTAAGGCAGGAGGGCTTGTATTAAGATGTTTATCAGAAATCCATCAGCAGTGTTCCACTTTTGATTACAGTATTCCAGACTGTCCACAATAACACCAAAGACTGCGTAACTCTTTGACAAGCCACACTGCCAGAAATAATAGTATGGAAACCCTACTTCACAATATGCATATTTAACAGCACAACCAATTAACCACTTTGCTGACTGAGATTGCTTTGTAATTCATTTCAGTCCAACTTATGCTAATACTTTGGCAACAGACATGAAAAATGACTGATACAGCATGTTGGAAATTATGAAAGGGGATATAAGAATTGTATCATTTAAAGTCATATTTAGAAAACAGTTGTACATTATAGTCTTTAAAAATGACAATTCCTAAATTCTGCAAGAATTCAATTTAAGACATGACAGCCAGGAAGTTTGGAAATGAGTTAGTGAAAAGAGTGTATCATGCATACACACAAATCAGTTTAGAGCCACAAACACAAAACTCCCCTAACTAAATATCACAATAATTCAAAACTGCACAATAAAAATATCTCCACTTCCACATCACATACCGCATTGCTTTACAAAAACAGCTAGCTAAGGTTTACAAAGTCAGCATTATATCTAAAGTAAAATCCTCTCCTGCAATGTGAGATGCACGTTCTGACTCAAAATACCACTTACAATGAAACATGTATTGTATTATCACTATAGGTAGAAGAATTAATCCCAATAGATTAAAAAAATGAAAAATAGACAAACAAAAATTTAGTTCAACTAACCTAATAAAAAATCCATCTACAGCTTCCTCATTCATACACGTACAGCAATAAAAAAAATGATACATGTACATAAAAAGCAATTGTTTTGGCTTCATTTTTCACAGCAGTATTATAATGATTTTACTGCAGTATTATAATCCCTATCCTACTGTCCTTACTTAGTCAAAATTTCTACTGAGTTCAATGGACGTCTTGAATGAATAAGGGTTGCAAGATTCAGTGACACTTTATTTAGCAAAGACTGTCTGGGGTTTCTATTATATGTGCTTTTCTAAATGGATACCACTTAAAATTTGGGATGAGTTTGGCGCACATTATATTCAAGGACTGAAATAACAAGGAGAAGAGACGATCACAGTATTAACAGACACGGAGCAAACCTCCCTGTACAAACCTCCAGCAACATTTCACAGTTCACATGTGTAAGGCAATAGCTAATTCTAGAGGGAATTATCAAAGGCACATGCAGCAGTTAGGCACCTACTTGACACACAACTTGGGGGCAAGGGGAAGTCACCTTAAGTGTTAGGCTCATTAAAAAACAAATCCAGAACACAAAACAAAATATAACAACACCCAAAGTATATAATATAGAAAAACATCCACTGTGGTCCCACACTGACACTTTGATACATAATAAGTAACCTAGGAAGAACTTTAATCCAGATTTGTGAAGGAAAAAGCTCTGTTCAACAACCTAGTGAGCCAATAAGGCATTTTTAATTATTTAAAAAGTTCTTACATGTGATACTCTTAAATCATAACCTCAGTTTTAAAATACAAATACAAGTACAAGAGAAGATTATGTTAGTAAATTTACATACAGATCCACGCGTATATTAACTTGTGTACTTCCACTGAAATCCTTGGATCAAAGTTAGTTTACAGTACTTGACCATTGATATATGTTACGTTCTGTCCCAGTAGGAAAACTGGTCCAGATGAGACCGGCATAAGGGAGATCATTAAAGTTGGCGAATGTAAGCTCTGTTGAGGGTGCATGTCCAGTCTTTTGCTTATGCAGCGTCCAATCATGATGCATAATAGTTCCATCACTGTTTCCGGATCCTTGTGTGCAAGCCTGGCCAATGATGCTATTTCCCCATTTAAGGTAGGCCTGACACCACAACCATTCCTCTTTTATGTAGATCTTGTCACAACAGTCACAACAGATGCTTCTCTTATCTATGGGTACTGCAATGTACTCTACTTGATCCGCCCTTAAAAAATGCCTGGTAAGTTCAGTTAAATAAAGCAGCCCGTTTCTTAAGTGGGACAAAAATATGTAAGCATATAGCACAAGTGCTCCAGGCTCTGCAAAAATCATTTATTCCCTTGCCAGCCCTGAGTACTCTGGAACTACATTTCTGAGAGATCACCAATTCCCTTCTGTGTTGCTGCAGGTATCATGATCCAGAGGATCATTGTTTTTGTTGCTGCTGTTCCTGGAGTTTAGCTTTCCACATGCAGCAGCAGGGCAGGCTCAGAAAAGATCTCCTCCAACACACTTCTACAGCCCCACCTTAGTAAGAACAGCAAAGCCAGGTAAAATTTACAATTTTGGTCAAACATCTGGAAGCCCTTTAGTTTTTATTTTGAATTGAAATACTATCTTTAACACAATGAGAGCCGATTACTTGGTTGGGATTCTACTTATCTGCCAACTAGGCACAACTCTGACAAATAAAATAGCATGTCAGTGTTTGTTTGTTTTTTTTAATTACCATGCAAAATTCCAGCAAAAATATTTAAGAGAATTCGAGGCAGCAGACTGAAGAAAAAAGTTTGTCAAAGAAATAACAAAAGCCCGACCTTTTGGGAATCGTGGTCTTCCTACCCCACAGATGAGTTGCAGCTGGGTTTGGTGTGAGACAGGCTAAAGAAATAGGATGGAAACAAAGTCTTCATGGGAAGGAGCTATCTGTTTGCAATTCTAAAGCAAGCAGGTGCTGCCGTGGCAAGGGCTTTGGCTGCAGTAAAGTTTGTTGGAGATTTAGACAAAGTGGCCTCACCAGTCCTTCTGACAGCACTGATATCAAAACATTGAAGAAAAAAATTCTCATAGAAGACTGATGAGACAATCTAATAGGACATTTTACCTTTAATTTTTATGGTACTATGCAAATGCTGCCAAATTACCAGTTCCAAAAGGCCGTAATGAAATCGCCCCAACTATCCTAATGTTTAAATATATTAGGGCAGAATAAAAAAGCTGCTAAAATGTAATGGCTCTATTCGTGAACTCCAGTTGCTGGAAGGATGCAAGTTTGAGAATCAAATACACTCCCTCAGCACCCCATTCCAAGATGGGTTAGAAACACTTAAGAGGAAATGTGTTTGGCTTTCAGGCAAGGGATAAATACCTCCTGCCACCCCTTCTCTCTCAAGCAGTCCCCTCTGGCTGCTGTTCAGAAATACACTGATGGTGATAGGCTCCACAGGGCATTGTCCATCCCTGTTTAGCCAGAGGAAGAAATGCTCCAATGAAACTTACAGAAGAAAATGGGAGATAGTCCCTTAAGAATCAATAACAAAGGAAATTAGATGTTTAAAAATACCATGAAGTAAGTAAGAAAGAACATCTGACTTAAATGCACAGAAGCAAGAAGCCTAGGGTTACAAGGCAAACTGTGAGTTGAATTCTGATGGCAGATGCGCCAGACGTGTACTACCCCACATGCCCTACCATCAGCCACTTGTACTTGTGAAGCAGCTTCTGGATTTCCCCATAAACCCCCAAAGAGTTGCAGCCCCTGACTCATTCCTTTCCCCAGAGATTCCCTCTTTCCTTGCACACCTTCAGCAGAATCCAGCATATCAAGCAAATCTAAATACACCCTGATGAATTGTACTCGCATGCCGTACCTCTATCTCCCCCCGACCCCCACCCTTCTCAGAATATATTTTCATGAAGCCCTTAAATGGGATCACAAAGCCGGCAGCAATCCTACACATGAACACACATCCTAGTCTTTAGTTTTCACCTGCAAGCACGTATGGTACAGAACAGGCTGCGTTCTTGCCATTGTTGCCAGAGCTAGGTGTGTTCAGGAGGAGAGCAGTGGCCTGAATTTCCCAGCTGGTTTGGATTCAGACCAGATTTTTAAGGGCAACTGCTTAATTCACAAAGAGGCCTGCGAAAGTGCCCTTTTCTGCACGCTGCTGTGGTCTTTCCAGCGTTTTACCGCTGAACAGAGGCGACACAGAACAACTGACAGAAACTACGATGCCCACTAACTGTGAAGCGTGGCTATGACTCCACCGCATCCTCCCTGCCCAGGACTACCTGCACCTGGGTCAGCCTGCACAGAGAGGCAAAGGTGGGCTGCTTGCCAGGTCAGGAAACACCTGTGAATGCCTCCCAGCTCGCAGGCAGCCCAGTGGGGTGAGAAAACAGAGCACGAGGAAGCATGCAAGCCGAAGGCTGCGGTTTTTCAGCAGACAAAGGGTGGCTTGAGTGGCAAGCCTTCCCTTCACTCCTCCGTGCTAGTGGAAGGGCATTTAGGTGCCTGGACCTGGGGACGCTGAGGGCAGCGATGCAAATGGAGAAGGCAGAAGTGCCAGGAAGCCGCGCTGCCAGCCTGGCCTCTCTTCCCCAGCCCTGCCTGCTGCATAGCCCTGGCACTGCCCGGCCTGCACCCTGCCCCCCTTTTCAGCACTCCCCTCCTCACTTCTCTGCTGGCTCCTTTGTTTCATTCCCCGCCCTTTGTCTGGCTTGGCCGGGTGCACCCGGGGATCACTCTTCCCCCCACCCCACCCAGGGGTGTGTGGTTAGGAGCAGCCTGTGCGGTGATACAAGCACCACCAGCCCACTTGGATGGGGGGGATGGTCTCAGGTGCTGCAGAGCCAGAGGCAAGCCCGGGGCACAAGGGCACCTGAGACCCGGCTCAGCACAGCCGTCCAGCCAGGGGCTTCCCTGTGCGGCAGGCGGTAAGGGGGGGGGGGCGCTCAGCCTCCCTGCCCGCAGCCCTCAGCCACCCGGGCGGATGCTGCACGTGCCCCCTCGGGGCTGGCTCCTACGGGACACACACACAGCCCCCCCGCCCAAGGCTCAGTGAGCACCCCCCACCCCCATACACACACATTTACATACACACAGGACACATTTACACGCAGAGCCCGAGACCCACCGTGTCCGCCCCGCAAGGAAGCCGGCGACCTGTAGATCGCGATGGGCACGGCGTGCTGCTTGCTGCCGCCGTGGAAGTGGTGGATGTGGTGCGCGCCCAGGCTGGAGGCGCCCCACGCCACCCCGAGGAGGCCGCTGAGCGTGAGCGGGACGATCCAGAGCAGGGCCAGGCGGCCCCCGGCACTGCTGCTGCTGCTGCTGCTGCCGCCGCCGCTGG
>NW_017728943.1:49375889-49448569 GCF_001723895.1 Crocodylus porosus | reverse complement strand
ACACGCACACGCGCGGCTGGACAGCGGGCGGGCGGCTGCGAGAGCCCGGGGGCCCGCGGGGAGAAAGGGCCAGGGCGCCCTTCTGCCGGGAGCTGGGAGAGAGGTGGGCACATTGCCGGGGGGCGGGGGTAGATATGGGTAACTGTGTGTGTAAATATATATGCACACATGTGTGTAGCTGTGGAACTATATAGACGCATCTGCGTATGTGAATATACACACACATCGCACGTGTGTATGTACAGATAAACACTGTATATCTCGATAGATGAGTACACACATATTTGCACACACCTCACGTGTGTACAAATATGTGTGTACATATACACCCTATATATATGTGTCCATATCTATACAAACGATGTATAGCGGCTGTATATACAGTGACTATATAGTGTTTGTATAGATAGATATACACAATGTGTGTGTATCTATTCACACACACGCTATAAATATGTCTGCATATATCTATTCACACACTATACACCCACACGATATGTGTGTGTGTGTATATCTATACGCACACACACACTGTGTGCCTATCTAGTCACACACACACACACACACACACAGTGTGCATATCTAGTCACACACTATATATGTGTGCATATCTATTCACACACTATACACCCACACTATATATAGTGTGTGTATCTACACACACACACACACTATATATGTGTGCATATCTATTCACACATGCACTATATATGTCTGTACACACACTAGATATATGTGTGTATATATCTATACACAGACTATATATGTGTGTAGATCTATACATATACATACACATATGTATTCACCTACATATAGTGTGTGTGTATAGATCTACACACACATTTGCACACAGCCACAGCTGTATCCGGCTCTCTCTGCGCACACCCCGCGAGGATCGCGGCCGAATGAAGCCCTGCGGGAGCCGGGCGGGCGAGGAGGGAGAGCCGGGCTATGCAAATCTGCAGTCTCGGAGCAGCAAATCGCTGAAGCCGGGATGCAATGCAGAGGACGAGCCTATGCTAAGGAGGGAGGCTGAGTTCAGCTCCGCCGCGATCGCCCTGCTTTTTAAACATTTTATTACAAGATTTCTCCCTCGCTCCTGCCTGGCAGAAGCCACATCCGAAGGGGCCGGGTGTGAGGCGGTGCGCCGAGTGCACACTCACGCGCCGGGCTGCAAGGGGGCTGGTGAGCTGCTGCTGCTTGGAAAGCTCTCTTTGATGGGGGCGGGGGATGCCATCACAAAGCAGGAATCCCGGGGCTTTTTATTGCACTGAACTTGTCCCCCAGCAGGTGCGCGGATGCGCCCGGGCGTCCACTCCAGCATCAGTGAGCCGCGTCACCCTGACAAAGAGCGATCACCGCCCCGCATGTAACAGCCAGCCGCGAGCCCGAGCTGCACACGCCGGCTCTGCTACCCATGTAACCAGGCTGCTCCCCCAACAACCGGAACAAAGCCACAGCAGAAAGCCCCCGCTCCGCATCCGATCCAATGGGCTGCAAGGCTGCAGCCCTGCTCCAGCAGGCGCCTCGGGAAGCCCCGACACCCCCCCTCTCGTGCTTCAAACCAGCACGGTCCCGCTTCCCAGCCCCCCTTCCCCACGCCGCGGACACAAATGGCACGTTTGCAAGTGAGACGAGGCATCTCTTACAGTGGAACCCGTTTGCCCATCCCTAGGCGCTGGGATTCACCAAGATTGCAAGATCACAGGGTTTTCAGAAGCCACCTGCTCAAGAAGCCTAGCCCTTGTAGTACCATACCTGGACACACCACGGTGTGTTAGCCACCGAGTTCTCAATCCCTTCCTATCATGCTTTTAGGGGGGTGTGTTGGAAGGGGAGAAGCAGCAGGATGGGGGTGAGAAAAATGCCCTTCCCTGAAATACAATCCAAGTATAAAGACCCTTAATGAAAAACAAAAAACATTCTGAATTAGATTGCCACAGGCCTTACCCAGCTCCTTAGTACCCTTTATTCCCTTGCAAGGGGCTGAGGCTCTGGTGTCTGTGCAGGAGGCTACTATTGGGAGGCAAAAAACAACCAGCCAACCCAGGCAGGCAGAAAAGACTTCCCCAGGATGGTCTCAAGCTGGAGAAGGTTGGTTACATTGCTCCACAAAAGGCTATTTAACTCCTCGCCCAGAGCAAGGGGAAGCAAGTCATATTTTGTTCCCTGATCTGCCCCTGCAGTAGTGTAGTTTATACATCAGTTCCTAATAATTACAGCATTAGGATGTAGCCCTACCTTTAACTGGGAGTTTTAGAGGCGTCCAACAATAAAAGGCAAACGGTAAAAGCATAGCAAAGAAAAACATGCACACAGATTTCAGGCCCAAATCCTTCCATCATGCCTAAATCTATGTACTTGTAATCGCTGAATAAGTGTTATTAATATGATGGGGCACAGGCTAGACCAGGTCCCAAAGTACTAGTTTGGTGCTGTAACTGTTAGAGGACACATCCTCGCTTTAAAACTTGAAAATCAGTTAAAATGAAAAAGGAAATAAATAAAAAATAATAAAAAGAAATAACTGGGAATCTACCATGCTGTCATACAGTGACAAGTATTATTTTATATTACCTGTTAATGCAAATCAAAATTCCCTCCATAAATCCCACTCATATCTCTCCCTACCATGATGCTAAGACATCATTTCAATTTGTGCATCAGTTTCACACAAATATATATTTGTAGGTATATATACACATATATATCTACATACACATATTTGTATGTAAATATACACATGTTTATTAACACACACACATTTCTATTCTGTCCATACGACCAGCTTTTCAGTATCTTTTCACATCAACTACTGTAGTTCTTAGAAACTTGAATTATTTAACTGACTGCTCATGAAAGGTCTCACCCTCCAATAGGTGTGTAATTTAAAATGGATATCAGTTAATTGAAAGAGGAAGCCAGTCTCTTCAAATACATAAATGACTCATGTGCTGACTATGCTCTCTTTCTGTTTGGCTCTCTCTGAGTAACCCACCAGTAACCCCACCCTGCTACTACAAGTAGGTCGGACCGAAGAGATCAGGATTTAAGCTCAAAAAGCTTATGGAGGACAATTTGGTGTCAGTCTTACAAAAAAATCCATCCCCTTAGCTAGTGCATAATTCAGTTGACCATAACAACAGGCTGATTTGGTGTGGAAGCAAGGTTCTGTGTGGGTGGATCTTTCTGCAATATCAGATCCTTAATCTAGAGTCTTCCTACTGTATCTGTCATTTCGTTTGTCAGGCATTTATAAAGCACCTAAATATCAAGTGTGAATGAATAAAATATTCAAGTACTTGAGCGTTAGGTACTTCATTTAATATTGTACAGCACACTGAAGATGAAAAGATGTTTAAGTGCTAAGTGTTATTAAATGTGTACTATTTATGCAGTGCACATTCACAGTTGCTGCTCAGGTTTCTCGTGCAAATCTCTGTTTGGAAGTTATTTAAAGAGCTATTTTTCCATCTGACAAAGTATAACGGTTCATCTTTAGAGAGTATTATAGTCTATCCTCAGTATTGAGGGACTGCTGAATTCTGGGGCAATTTAGCTCTTGTGTATTCAAACTAAGAGCTTTTCAGCACAGAGAACCCAACACCAGGTGTATGCATGCCTTCGACTTCAACAACTTACCACTATTGCACTAGTGCCAGTGTGAAGTGTACCTGGCTTCTTCAGGGCATAATTTTTGAAGTAACATGAAGGAACATCAGAAAACAAAGGACTGCAATGTCACAAGAGGACATACGCTTTAAAAATTGTCAATACGGGAAAGAACTGCAGCAGCAAATAAAAACTGGCAGCAACAGTAGGCTCTGACTCTTGCTTCAGCTCCCTTAATCCCTGTTGTTCATTCCATCCTTTCCTTGCTCCTTTAGTTCTCCTTGGAGATGTTAGGAAAAATTCATGAATGCACATTAGAAGAATAAAAAGGTGGGGGATAGACCATAATGCTGTAAAGTAGGTGGAATTGTTGTACAAGGCCATTACGGAGACCAAATTTTAGAAGACAGGATCTAGGCCTGCAAACTACAGTGTGACGGCCAGAACCAGAGGGGTTAATGAGCAAATTATAGCAAATAACATCTGCTTCTTGAAGGCATCTGACAAATGGCATAACAGTTAATATTAGCTAAGGCAAAGCTTGCAAGATTGTAACCTGTAAAATGTACCCTGTCTGTCATAAGTATAACTGTGATGTTAAAATTAACTGTCTGTACCAGTCATAAGAATAACATGGGCCCCAAGAAATCGAACTCGAAAACAGAACTGCAAACTTTAGCTGACCTAATGGTTCTTGCTTAAAGGTCAGTAAAAATGACAAACCTATCTACAAGGTATAATTAACACTTTCCAAAAAATTCCAAAGAGGAAGTAACGAAGTGGGTTAAACTTAGAGAAAATACTAATCTCAAACCCCAAAGTGATGTGATATGATTTACTTATTGGGTAAACCCAAGTTTAGGCAGTAACCTATTATGATAATTTTTAATACCTTTTAATCCTGTAGAGTAAGATTGTGAGTGGCTCTAAAGCCAACAGATTAGCATATGGCAAAATATAAAAGAACATGCATGTCAGGTGACCAGTAGGAAGGACAGAACAGAGCGGTCATTGTTGTTCCAAGCCCGGACTCCAGACTCCCAGTGTGACCAAGGACCAGATCCTGACTGAGGGACCTTCCCCGGTGCTCCCTCTGACAGCATTGATCGGGGATGTCTGACTTCGCTGGATCAACTTGGTGTGTACCTGGCACTGAGGGACTATCAATAAATTGCCAACCAAGTGGGAACTCTTTGTCAATTTCTCTGTTTAGTGTTATTATCACTGCCAACTTTTAACTCTTATTGTTGTATTATCTGTTTATTAGATTAACCTTTTTGTTAACTGTTATATGCGTAAACCATTTTTTGATGCTATAAGTAACATTTATCTTTACTGTTATAAGTGAAACTTGTCTTTGCTTCACTCCCAACTCCGCCTCCTCGATCCTGAACCAAACAACCCAGTGGCTGATATACTCGCGGTGCCCAGTTGGTCTGTGACACTACAGTCAGCACCACACTAATTGTTTTTGTGCTAGACTTGCAAAATGTTTTAATAAAGGAAAAACTAACATATAAATAAAATGTTCAATCTCTTAATAAAAAGAACATGGTTTGTCCATCTTGCCTTGACCTAGAGGCCTAGGTTTGACTTCCAAGGGAGGGAGCAGTGTGGGAAAAGCCCCACCTCTCTCTTCTAAATCCCTTAGTTCAGAGGTCAACAGCCTATGGCCCATGGGCCAGATTCAGCCTGCAGGGATCTGCGTGGCAGATCAGCGGCATAGAGCTACAGTCTGGCACCTGTCCCCTCTACTGCACTCTCCTCCACTATAGAGTATCTGTTCTTCATTCATTGTAGAGGAGTCATGAAACTGTGGGGAGGGAAGCACAGATGCAACCGAGCAGAATGAGTGTAGGTAGCTGCTGGGAGGGCAGCTTGCCCAGGGAGACTTCTGCACCCCAGGTACAGCCAGGCCACAAGCTTTTGCTAGCAGAAGGCTACCAACCCTGCTCTAGTTCAAAAAGAAGCCAAGAAAAAACTAGTCCAAAATTTTGGAAGAGCCTAGAAGAAAAATGGGAGAAGTAATCTACTAAGAACAGCCAAAAAAAAAAAGATTACAGATAAAAAGAAAATGGTATGAGCAAACAGGAAGAAATAAGAAGAAAATTATAAGTCAAGGACCACAATAAAGAGGACAAGGTGGGGAAGAGAGCAGCAACAGGCAGAAGGGTAATGAACTATGTAGAGAGGAAGGTTGCTTGAAAGGAAATAAACAGCAGAGGAGGAGGGGAAGAAGAAAAGAAGATTAACAGGTTGAAGAAATGTACAGGAAAGAACAGGAAGTAAATACCTCCCTCATTTTGTGTGATCACAGCAAACATCTCTCTTCACTATGAAGGAAATTATGGCAGTCAGATATTTCCTGTCTTTCATGTTTTATTTAAAAAGCCTAATTGGGAGTTCTTAGTACTCAGAGCCAAGCTTTTTTAATGAAAAGTAAAAGTTAAAAGCATCTGCAAGTAAACATTATTAAAACCTATGGTAAGCACCATTTCTTATTAAAAGTTAGGGGGATTTTAGAGTCATCTTAACTCCTGCTGACATAAGAGTGGAATGCACATCTTTGTCAGCTTTGGACATAAAATAGGGTGGGTGAAGTTGATATGTTTTTCACCTTAATTCCCAATGACAGAGAGAGCCTTGAAATCCAACCCAATCAGATGATGTTTATGTTGCAATACAAGCCTGCAATAGCCCAACTTCACAAAAGGTGATGAGAAGCCTGAAAGGTGGTTCCTGTCTAGACTTATGAAAACAGTGACATTTGAAGCCACCTATCGCCCCACTACCTTAACCAGGCTAATTATCTTAATTGAACCCACTTAACACCTGGGGCTTGCCTAGGCAATGTATTTTGGGTTTTCTTAGTAGATTACTTCCCCCATTTCTCTTCTAGGCAGTAGTGATGCATAGGAGGTGCATAGGGGTGCAGGTGCACCCCCTGAGAGCGCTGGTGCTCCCCCTGCAAGCACTGAATGTAGCACCTCAGCCACTTTCAGGAGCCCCACGGACGCTTCCTGGTCAGTGAGTTTTGCACAGGGAGGACACCCTCTCCCCAGTCAGCAGGAATGCCCATGGGGGGACGCCACTGACTGGTTAGTGGGGGGGGGGGCATGCCCCCCCGACTAAGGTGACACCAATCACCCATGCTTCTAGGCTCTCCATTTTGGCACTTTGCTCTCTTCCAAGATTTTAGATTGGTTTATTGGCTTTTCTTTGAACTAGGGCAGGGTTGGTAAACTTCTGTTAACACAATCTTGTGGCCTGGCAGTGCCTGATGGGGGCACAACGAGGCCAAAAGTATTAAACTGCATCTACATCAGCATAAATGAAAGCTTTTTCTAAATTACAAATACCTATCAGCATCAAAGCTACATGGACACAGCTTGTTTGGCAAACTTCTTACCCTTTAGAGTAGCTGGTATACATCTGGTAGTAGAAAAACTCCTCCTGCCAGCGGAGTTGCAATCTAGATGCCTCTATTGCTATAACTAGTGGAAGCAACCCTGGGAGGAGGCATGAACCATAGGAAGCATGAGATAACAGTCAAGGCTGCAGTAGGGAGGTGGCCATATAGGTAGATATACTAATACTAGTTTTGATCCAGTTAACACTTAAGTCCCAGCAGTTGGGACTTCATGCAGGCTGTATAAACATACCTGGGACTCTGGTGCAGTCTCATGCAATTTATTCAGATAAATAGATAGGTTTACTAGTCCCCCCCCCCCCCGAACAAAAAAAAAAATCACTTCAGTGTAGGAGAACCTGGTTCAGCTCATCAGAAAAGCTACCTTCTTCAAAATCAATGCTGCAGTAAACAGCTGGAGCATCTCACCACATCTCCACAGCTGCTTGTTCAGCCCTATAGACCCCTGCTTACTTCACAGACCCTTCTCTTGTGGGAGGGGTTAGGAATTCAGTCCTGCAAAGAATCTTGGTCCTTCTGTACTCACACTTTTTTACAGGTCTAAATACATTTGCATCATTGGGGTGGGGGGCACCACTCTGATTCCATTCCCCTGCCCAATCTGCACTTCTGCTCCCAGCTCTGTGCTCCCTGCACATCTCCCTCCTTCACTCTGTTCCCTGACCTTTATGCAGTTTCACTTTTTCACTTCCTGCCCTATCTGGGCACCTGGGCTACATCATAGCTTTTGGGAAGCAGAGCTAGAGTATACCTATTTTATTCTCCCAACCAGCTTGCTGTGTGTAGACCACCTATCACCTAGACAAAGCAATCAGTTAAGACCAGGGCATTTTGTTTACTGGCCCTGTTCATTAGTAGCCAGCAATGTCTTGGTTCCTACGGTAAGCTTTGCAACACCTAAACTCAAACTGAGGTAGAGTTCTGTTGAGTTCAGAGACTGCTCAGAGAAAAGGGAAAATTTCCTCCAAAACAACTCATTTACACCCTCTTCTTTCCTTGGTATATACAGGTAGTTGTTACTTACATAACTCTAGTTGAATGTGGATTGTAGGTCAATTACCTAATTGGCATGGGTTTGAGATGGTTAATTCCAAGTGATTAAGAGAACAAGTAATCTAAAAACAACGTAGCACTGAAACCTCAAAACATATGCTGCAGAACTATGTGCCTGCTACATAACACATTTGGTAGGGAAGCTACCATATTTTCTTGTATATAGTACGCCCCAAAACATAATATGCATCACATTTTTAAAAGACAGAAAGAAGAGATGTTTCCAGGCTTATGGCTGCATATAGCTGACTCACTTTATGAGTCCTGTTTAACTAAAGCTGAAACCCAAGCTGTTGCTGAAGACATGGATCTAAGAATTTGATATAAGCTAAAGAGTGTCCAAGAGCATCAAGCAGACAGTAAAATGCCCCTAAACTAGGTTGACATGGTTCTTTAGGTGAATCTGGTATCTTTGGTCTAATAAAAGATATCAGATTCGCCCAAAGAACCTTGTCTGCTTATGTTCTTAGACCAACACAGCTACAACTTACATGGCTAAAACAGGTTAGCTTGATTAGTGCAATATCAAGACCATTAAAATGGAAAGACAATAGTTAGCACCTGTGGAGTAAAGAACAACTGAGCCATTAAGTCAACTGACTCCCTCAGCTGTCTGACTAGTAATACCACAGCTGTTGCACTATGGAGCAGGAACCAAAGCAGGGTGCTTTTCTCCCCAATAGAAAGTCAACTTCCCTACTTAATTGAAGCACTCAAGTTTGGGGGGGAATTGATTTTTGGTGGAAAGATATGTGGTGTATGTGACAACATAAATGCATGTGTTGTCACTGCTTACCATATTTTTACACCTGGAAATCATGCACTTAACTACTACAGGCAAAATCTAGACCACATTTAGATCAATGGGATTTATGTATCAATTTCAACAGGATTTCAGTTCATGGGCCCAACTGTCTCAGACAGAGAAGAGTAAAATTATGAATTTTTAAAACATTTTATGATATTAAAACCTCATAAAGACCAATTTCTAAGTGCTGCATTTTTTATTGAAAGCTGTGAATCTTTTCTTTCTGATACCACAGACTGCTCATGTCAAAAGCTGCAAGTTTGCATCTTGCCATTAGTCTGATTTTAATATTGGCAATTTGTGACAGAGAGGTGATTTAGGGTGTGAGTAGAAATTGTGAATTTCAGAAGGAACCTCTTCAGACTGATATTAGTTGAACTAGCCAGAGATTCAGAAGGTAAGAAGTAGTTCTAAAATTACTGGATAGATTATTGGAAATAAATATGAATGCATAAATAAACTATACCCTATTTAGAAAGGGGCATTTACAGTGGAAATGCTTTGCCAGCTATTCCTACAGCATGTGCATCATCTCTATGTGTTGCTCAAAACAAACCCAACCTTATTTAATAAAAAGTCTATCTGTCTATCATTCTTCCATCCATTCTGGTTTCTGTATTAACTACTATCACTATAGCATCTAAGTGTTTCACAGTGATAAAAAAAAGTGACAGCAATAATCTCTTTCTCTCTTCCTTCCCTGCTGGTCAGAGTTAGGCTTAATTTACTTCTCCCCAGCATGTACATAGGAGAAAGGGCTGGTGGCAGAACATTCTTCAGAAAAGTCTTTCAACTTTGGGAATAAGCTCACTCTTGGATTAAAATAGCCTTGCATGGTCTAAAATAGCCCTAGGCACACTGGCAGGGACACCTACTTGCACAGGTTTTAGCAGGGGTCTGGAGGTTAGGATCTTGCTGGGTGACTAAATTTTACTGGCTGTTAGGCTTGGCATGCTATTTAATTTTATTTTCATTCTTACAATTTATGCTAATGGTATTCAGAGCTTTGGCTAGGTGCCTTTTTTAATTCTAGCATATACCCAAGGGAATTAAGAAAGCAAGAAAAAAACCCGCATGTGCATGCATGTATATAATAGTTTTACAAAAATGCACAAGTGAGAGTCAGGATGCATGTGCTCATGTTCTTCTGGAATGCTGCATAATCAGTGGATTCTATGGGTAATCTGACTGCCACAGAACCTATAAAAATATCATCCTGAATGTTATGTTGCCACAGGAACTGGCACTGCAGTGTCACAGAAGACTGAAATCCCCAACCACAGTTATTCTGATCTCTTCAGCAACTGCTCCTGCTAGAAAAAAAGTTCAAAAATGATTTGCAGAGTAATCATCATGATGATTGGGGAGATCAAGGGCAAACACATATAACAGGATCCAGAGTTGGGCTCCTCAATTAATATATACTTAATGCCAATACGCTCATTGTATAAAATTCTTAAAGGTCTCCAAGTACAGGAACAACATGTAGATTAGAAAATCTACTAATATATCATATGTTGAACACAGGCTGTGGTTCCCAACTGCTTGTTACAGCAAGTGGAACATTAAGTATGCCCTGAAGTGTAGCTAAAATAGAACATGGTCTAATTGGTACTAGAGCTGTGCAAAGCTTCGGTCCCAGCTTTGATTCTGTGGAGATTTGGCTTGATTCAGTGGCCGAATCTGTGAATCTGAATCAGATCAGAGGAACCTTTAATCTGTCTGAATCAAATAGGAACCCTCTGAATCGAGTCGGAGAAATTCAGCGATTCAGCCATGGACACAGCTTTAATTGTTTTTTCTACATACTTTGAGGTACCAGGTGCTGCTCATGAATGTTGCAATGCTGGACTGCATGGAGTGTCCCACCAAAACACGGGGGGCTCCCCAGGGCGTTCGGCAGCAGACCCAGAAGTGGACCAGAAGCACTTCTGATCCACTTCCAGGTTTGCCAGGGAGCACACAGGGGGCCCCCCTGCACCCTTGCTGGGTTCAGCAACTGGTGCCTCCTGGGCCTGGAGGGGCACCCAGGGTCCCCCCAAGGCTGATCGGTGAGCTAGGAGAGTGCGGGGGGGAGGGGCCTGCATGCTCCCTGGAGGACCCAGAAGTGGACCAGAAGTATTTCCGGTCCACTTCTGGGTTTGCAGCCAAGCACAATGTGGGGGGCTCCCCATGCTCCTTGTGGGACGCTCCATCCACCCCAGCATCACAGCATTCACAAGCCATGCCGTACCTTGAGGTATGTAGAAAAAACATTTAAAGTTGTGTCTATGTCCAAATCGCTGATTCTCTGAATTGGCATTAAATCTTCAGATTTGGATTCAGCCGAATCTAATCAGGGACAGTGATTTGAATCAATGAATTGAATCACTATCCCCAATTCAGGCCAAATCCAAATCAAATAGGGCCCACTTTGCACACCCCTAATTGGTACCTATTGATTGGTACAAGACAATGGAAAGTCCACTTTTAGCAAGCTGTCATGGAAAAATCTGCTGTGACTTCTTCTTTGGCAGGGAGCACTTTATTTGCCAGAGTAACTGCAAACTAGACGGCCCAAATTCATGTGTAGGGGTATTTGAAGCAGCCAGAAACACATTCTTTGAGTAGATTTTTATGGGGAAATTTCTGTGAATTCACCCTAGCAGAGATTCAAGCAACCCTTCCCAAGTAAGTGTCTGGGTGGAGTACAATAGTGGTAGTTCCACTACAAGCTGTTCTTAAATGAATTACTTCGGGGACGAGGCTGGCACAGAGAAGTGTAATATACTGCTTGTTGTCATTCCATCCTGAGCCAACTCAATATTTCATTGCTTTAAGATCTGACACCAAGTCTGCTGCAAGAAAAATCTATATACGTTCTTGTTGAAAAATATTAGTCTAGGCAATCAGCAAACTTGCTCTAAATGACCTAAAACAACAATTAAAAAAATACCCAAATAGCACTAGTCAATATTGCTTATCCATAGATAAATAGCACAAAAATATAAATTCTAAAAACAGAGCACGGGAAGATAAAAAAAGGTAGCCGAGACCTGTATTACCACTCATAGCTTTAAAATGTCTATATGGATCTTTTGTTTCAAATCTGATTTTAAAAAATGTCACTATTCTGCTAAGCATCTATTTTCCAGTTTATAGCACCAAACAAATGGTTATAGAAAAATTATAAGCCAGTGAACACAGGCCTTTAAAATGGAAATGCTGACATAATCTTTAATGTAGTGGCACAAATAGTGCCACTATAATAATCCTTGTAATCTAATATATTAGACCTGAGGGGACGGAGATTCGATTTCAGGTCTCAGACAGCTTTTCTGTCGCTCAATTCAAATTGCATAATTATTCTATATCCTTCAAGTTCTTTAAAATACATTTCAAATAGGGTGTTGAAAGTTCCAAAATGTTTATTCTTCAGAGATTGATTTGATTTTTTTCACTTAAAAGAGATATATATGACCTTTGAGGCATGTGAAAAATCATTAATCAGGCTTATATTGTGTACCATTTTTTTCCCTGGAAGACTTACTTTTTCCCCCAGATTTCCTCAGTTATGTTGCCAAGATGATTCCCCTAGAGATCCATGTGTTTATCTTGACAGGTGTTAGTGAGATCTGCTGAGTCTCAGTGGAATTGTTACTGGTTGCTTTGAGGTACAGTAGAAAACATTAAGTCTGCAAACTAATGAACTTACCTTATTACATTCTAAATAAAATAAGCCACACAGTGAGCTGGATTAATCTACTAATGCCTTTCTAATGAAGCTTTTATTGGGCATATGGTGTGGTCTTGCTATTTTCTTCAAAATCGAACACATGCAAAAGATTAAATTAAAACGTACAGGTACCTTTTCTGTTGCATAAATATATCACAAGCTTATTCTCATAGTGTTTTCAGATTGCCATTTTGATTAACTTGCTAGGCTAAATATAAGTCAAGGAAACTTTTGGAACTGCCGTAAGATTAAAAATCATAGGAAGGTACCACTGAAGGGAAAAGGGAAGCGCATAACTCCTGTTGCTTGGGGAGGAGGAGAGAAATCACAGCTGCCTTTGGTATGCTTAAGTTTAAAAACATTTTCTAACCTATCATGCCAACAGCAAACCTTCATTAATTAAAGATAGAAACTTCCAAACATTAAAAAGTGAATCGTTTGGCTGTATACAATTACCTTTCTCTTGCTGCATGCTGTAGAATATTATATCTTTGCAATGCATATTAAAACCAGTTAAAATAATAGGTACTTTTACCCAACACACTAAATAAGTTTTAAGCAAGATGACACAAGCTAATGTCATCTCTGATTAGCCTTGTATTTTGCTTTCAATTATGACTTTGATTCTCTCAACCTGTCTCAGTGTATATTTAAAAAAAATTAGAACATGGAGTGGAGGGGATCCAGCCTTAATAAATCATCTTCTGGGAGCATGCTGCTGTACTAGGTACAATACAAACCCATATCAGAATTCCAAAGAACGGCTACAACACATGCAGCTTTGGCTTCGATACAATATCTCAAATCCTTAATTTCCCTTTTCAGTTTCATGTAAATTTTTGCTTTGCTTCAGTATTCACTGATGTCTGCTTGAGACTCAAAGATCATTTTACAGTCAAAGACCCCTTATTTATTTATTTTATTTACTTCAACATCAATTCAACAGCCAAGCCTCAGCAGTGGGTAAGAAAATGGATATAGTGAAAGGAGAGCAAGAGCACAGTTTCTCTCTCCTTCAGCACCAGTGGCCAGAAACAGTATGAAAGCAATGGATCATGAAGAAAAGCAATTTCCTACTTCAGGGATTAAGCAGTGCCCTCTTTTGTATTGTTAAATGAAAGTTTTAGTTATTTTTTTTCAAGTAATACTGTTTGTTTGTTTTCAATTTAAATAAATAGTCTCTAGAGAAGCTGCAACAGAGCCCAAACACATCACTTCCTAGCCAATCAATAGCACAGATAAAACCTTTTATGTTGTACTTCTTTGAGTAGTCCTATTGATAGAGCAAGAAAAATTAAGCTGCTACACAAGCCAAAGATAATTACCTTAACAGGGAAGAACGTCAAGTGATATGTGAGTTCTATTGTTCTCTAGAGTACAAATACAGGTGATTTTAATACAAAAAAATGTACATTTTTTGTTGCCCCGTGCAAATAGAGACCACTCCATAGGGTTTACTAGTACATTAAGCTTTCTTCATACAATGGCACCTCAATATT
Source organism: Crocodylus porosus (assembly GCF_001723895.1). NCBI lineage: Eukaryota > Metazoa > Chordata > Crocodylia > Crocodylidae > Crocodylus > Crocodylus porosus. Next base: position 49,434,452 of record NW_017728943.1, on the reverse strand, counting down.
CATTCCCCTTCCATTAGTATTTATGTAAGGCTGTGGACAATACACCATGATCTTCCCCTTCCTTTAGTAAGGGGAGCTAACGTGTTTTGCTCCTGGCTGCCACAGCTCTCTCTGTAAATCACTACAAATCATGAGTTACATAATAATAGCTAAGGGCCAAGAGGAGTCAGTAGTAGTATTCACATTTAATATATAATAACTTTGTAGCTTATTCCTTGCTTTATCGTGCCATTAATTGCATAATGCATGGCCGGTTAACAAGACATAATTAGCTGGTTAATCATGCCTTACATGTAACATGTGCCAAGGGCCTTATTTTTATCTGTTTATTCTATCCTCCAAGTGTAGGACGTTTTAGATGCAAGATCTTTGAATTTTGTTTGCATTTCTCAGTTTTTGCTAAAGCAAAAATAGTTCTACTGAGGCTTTAGAGGTATATGTAAGTGCATGTACATGTAAATGTGCACGTGCACATACTTGGAATTAAAAATACGCAAAATGGCCATGTCCACATGAGCATGGCCGTGCAGTATGTGGTGCCGTAGACATATCTGGGGCGCCACACACTGTACATTCAGCTGTTCTCCAAGTTGCAAGGGAGCAGTGCGGGGGGAAGGTTACCCTAGGATAATCAGCAGTAAAAAAAAAATGCACAAACAAAAAAGCAGGACAACAGGCATCACTCAGAACTGGAGCCTGGTTGGCCAGAACCACACTCTGGCTGCTGGCCAGGCTCCGAGCAGCAGGATCACCACTGTGGCACCCCCAGGAGGCCTCTAGGACCCTAGGTAAGGATGCTGTGACCAGCCCAGTGCTGGCCCCAGCCTTCCCTTCTGCACCCAAGATAAGCTGCTGTGTGCCAGAAGGTGTGTGGCACAGGCATTCTCCAGGAACAACTAGTGACAGCACAAGGTGTACTGCAGCTAGTTGTCCCCAGGGAACCAGATGTCCCTGCTCATATGGACACGGCCAATGTGTGTTTATTTAACTGGTTTGACACTAACTTTTAACTTTTTTTTTAAAGTTCAAAGGGTATAATCCAGCTTCTATTGATGTGATTGAATATTACTCAGTCCTAAAGCGTAGAATATTGATCCAGAGCCTGATCCTTTAATCCTCATTTACATAAAAAGTCATTGACTTCTGTGGGAGTTTTGGGTGCACAAAGGAACGCTGGATCAGGCTCTCCTACATTACATTCAGTATTGCTTCAGAGATATAATGTCTATTGGGTTTTTGTTAGGAAGTTTTTAAAACCACTATATTGAACCGATAGCTTATAATAGCTCCTTCACATTTAGCAGGATGCCAGCCCATGATTTTTTTTCCCTTTGAGGTCAGTACTGTTAACCCAATTATGCTGTGCACTGGAAGAAGACAAGCACATAATATGAATTATCTTGATGTTTCCATATCTTTGGTTCTGTCTCCCACAGCCATCATTTTACTTGTTGGCTTGAGATGCAAATATTGGTGACCTGAATGGTCGGTTTTTAACAGCAACTTAATACTCACGTAGTCCCTTTTATCCAGGGGTATCAAAACACAATCTAACTATTTTTGGTGAGAAATGCGGATTTGGTGATACCACATTTGTAAATTTGTTTTGATTTTATACTACAAATTGTGTGATTTAAAATTTAAAAAAAATAGGAAAACAACAAAACATGTCAAGACTTTTATTTTAAATGTTTTGATTTTTTAATATTCAAAATCACTTTTCATTTCCATTTTTTCTTTTTTTTATTTAAAAAATGTTCAAAATGCTCCATCCTAAGGCACAATGTTCATTTTGGATTCAGCTAATGTTTCATTTGACACAAAACAATATTGTTTTTTGTTTACTTGTTTTTGCAACTGACTTTGAGTACCAAACTAATTAATTAATTCACACTACTGTAGTAAGCATGCTTACTCTGATACTATACCATCATGGACAAAACCATGAAGTCCTTTTTGGGTTTCCATTTAACTCTTACACAGGAAATATTCTAATCAAAAGTAGAGAGGGAGTTAAAACATGCTGTGGTTATCAGATTGCTATGCATGGTACTGGGAACACTCTGCTCCCAATGAATTCTCTTCAATAGGCTAGCTTTAAAGAAAAAATAATTGCTGTAGGTTAAGTTTCAAGCCACAGTAAACTTGTAAGGTGACATTACAGTTGTACAAATTGTTTACGAATCGCACACAGGGTAATATTTACAGTGCCAAATATTTTAAGATCTAAGGCACTGTGGTTATCGCTAGAGGATACATAAGAGTCAAAGGGTCTAATTCTCCACTAGTATGGATCAGGATAGATCCTTTCAAGTTAATGGAATTATACCTTCTGAAGACTTGGCCAATATCTCAGTGTTAAAACATTTCACAGTACAATCAATATAAGCTGTACATTAGTAGAAACTATTTTTTATTCTCCCCTATGTTGCTAATGATCAATTTATTATTAATACAAAAGGAGATTTAGTGCAATGCTTATGACACTAAAATAAAGACCCATTCCATACAGGGTGTATTCCACAAGTGCACTCGTTTGCTTCTCATGGAATTCTTCCAGGGGATTCAATCTATATACAGTATCATGCCATTATTTTTAATTGGTAATAAGTTATTGAATGGTACAGTGGGAAATAGCATAACATTTTAATAACTCTTAAGGTAGCTTTGGTTACCTGGGCAAGCTAACACTACTCAACTCATACACAGAATAAAGCTATGCAGTATGTACCATATATAGTATCATTACTAAGAACTTTGTCTGTCTATGTCCTTACACCAACACAGCTACAACTTACACCTCATCATTACTACTTTGCACTAGTCCTTTTTACATTAAAAGACCTTTACAAACATAAGGCAGTGAGGGCTAATATTGGTCGCCTTGGAGTTGGAAGCTAATCTTCAGTTGGTATAGGAATGAGCAGCAAGACACAAGATTATTAAATAAGTGAGCAAAGAAGCCTAGCTCATAAATAACTTAAACTGGCTATGCGATGTCTCAGAAAGGATCGTGTTTCTCCTCTTTTCAGCCACAAATACATCTTTGGTCTGGGACAATGTTAAGTAATCAGAATTCTAAAATGCTAATTAATGCTTTCTTATAGAGAATACTCTGGTTATTATTTAATGTAGTTCCTTAAAGGTAAGTAGTAATTGGGATGAGGAAGGGGTTTGACTTCTAATGTCTTCTCTTCCTAGAGATAAAATACTCTTTTCAAAAGGTGTAGTCCTATAATGATGTGATTAACAGATGTGACTCATGATGATATTCGAATTGTGTTAAACTTTACATATACACAATTTTTATTGGAGATGACATGGCTTGGTTGACTGAAAGGAAATCAGAAGTAAAGCTGGAAGTCAGGACATACAGAGTGTGTGACCTCTGGCAAGTCATTTAACATCCTTAAGCAGTAATATCAAATTTACAGAGATAGGGGGAATGGTGTATTTCTGGTACACCATTTTTAAACTAATAAAATAATAAATGTTATTGTTTCCTACCTGTGGTAAATGTCAGAACACTATTGGAAGTTTTTTTTGTTTAAAATTCACCTCTGGAATCAAAATCTCTGACTTTATTCATTGAGAGAAACTGGGCTATGTAAAGTTCAGAGGCCCAAAACTACATTCCTTCAGTGCTCAAAACTCCTGCTTGGCTTCAGTTTTAAATAACTCAAGACCCAGCTGATTTGTTCAAGGTGACACCATAGGCATATCTATACTATGTCAAGCAAAGCATGCCTTGCCCACTTGCTCTCACTCTGAACGTACCACATACCAAAAGGAGGTTGCTTTCTGGCACATATCTAGGGCACATCCTTTAACACTTGTTTTTTCCAAAATTGGGCAAAAAGTCCAAATATTAAAAATTATCATAGAATGACAGATTTCGAGATGAAATCTTATTTTGAAATGAAATTTAAAGTAATGAAATTATATCCCCTGAGAAGAAAATTCTTTTATCACAAGATTTTTGACAAGCCCTATTTTGTTAGCTTTCAGAGGTCCCTTCTGTCTTTCTCAGGGACCGTAGTACAGATTGATGTATAAGGGTGATATTTTTAGCCCCCACCCCCAGTTTGTAAGTTGGTTGGCTGAACATGCTGCTGTTCTGTGTGAACACAGGAGAGAGCACCTGAATGTGCAAAAAGAAAGTGTGCCCAATTCTGCAACTAGCAGTAGTTGCTCTTCAAATCTAATCATGCAGCTTTGAAAGCTGGGGCTGAAAACAGAGCATGAGAAATGAAGTCTGAGGTACTGGACAGAGATGTCTATACAGTTGTAAATAAATAGCAGAGAGATCACTTAGATGATTCAACTGGGATAATTTAACCTAAACTGGTGGGGTGATGTACCCATGAAATAATCATGAGTAAAATTCCAAAAGTCTGGATTATACCAGGTTAGGTGTCATCCATCCATATGTGTCCTCAGCTAAGTGTTTGCTGAATACTACCTGTTCCTTCGCCACCTGGTGGTGATATGCAATAATAGCCACCTTAGTGCAGTTACCTTGGAGTAACTGCACATGCATCTGCTTCTGGTCAAGGTGTACAGCATGCAGCATTATACAAGTCTCCCAAAAAAAGGAATAGAGCCATAGATACCTACAGAAACAGCCCATAGCTAGTTACTGTTGAGGTCGGAGTGGAGGAACGGAAACTGTATGTTGTTCTCTCTTTATACTGGTTTGTGCCCCATTATACTGTACTGGCCTGAAGTCTGACAACCCCCAGATGCACATAATTTCTTTTCAATAGTGCGCTTCACTGATTTGCCATCTAGACCTATTCAGTAACTCATAAGGGTGGATGGAGTTTTCTTGTGCAAGTTGCACCTGTCCCTTTGCAGAGGAGACTAACAATTTTTAAAGATATTTTTGGCCTTTTCTCCGGAATAAAAAAAAGTGCTTCCGTATTTGGCCCTCTTATTAGTGAGCTCATTACAGATCATTTTGATTATTGAATTTTTGTTCAGCAGGACACTCTTGTCAGTAGCTCCCCCTTCCCCTGTTCTTCAAAGAAATGCTTTCCTTTGATCCATATTGCAACTGTATCCCAGCAACATAAAAATAGACCTGTTGCAACTCACTTCTCTTTAGATTGCTGATGGATACATTCCATATTAAGAGAAATATCTCAAAATAGACTACTCAAGCATGTGAGCCTTTCCAGAAACATTTTGGATTGCCTGATTGCTTTACAGTACATGCCTACAATTTTGGTTCACAATATCCGTCACTATAATATTAAAGAAAAATTAAAGCACCTAAATAATACAGAGATATGGTGACAAAAAAAACAACCCATGCACCAAATAAAACTTGTTATAGTCTGATAAGATTTATAGCTGCAATGTCACACCCTTCAATACAAGGGTTAGCATCACCAGTTGAGCACAGTGATGGGAGTTGGGAGATATTAAAGCATCTGAGAGGGTGGGAAATGAACAGAATTAGGAGAAAGTAAGAAAGCTGTGGAAGGACTAATGGACACCCGTATTTTAGGAAATAAGACCCAGAATATCTCTATTTACAGGGCCTCTAATACCATTAAGATACTCCAGTAATGGTAAAACCTATGAAAACAAAGGCTTGTAATTCATAGTTATTTCTTCTCTCACTATATCTATGAAATAGATAGTTTTATTTATTGATGCTTCTCTAATCTGGTAAAGGAAAGGAAAACTTCACTGCAAAAGCCCTTTAACATCGAAATTGGTGAAATATATTTCAAATGTGAAGCACTGAAAGGACAATGTGATCTTATCCTACATACAAAACAAACTGAAAAAAATCCCAGTCTTATGTCTGGTCCTAAAAGCTGAAATGTACAGCAAATCAGAACCATGTTGCATATGGGGAGCTTGACTTTTCACTAAGCTGCATAAAAGAGAACACAGTTTCATTGATTTATAACTGTAAAATTATATATATAATTTTTGTTTACTCAACAAGGACAATTTTATGTCATTATTTTCCTTCTGGCTTCCAGTGAGCCAAGAAGTACTTATTTCAATACAATATCATGATGGTGTATGCATGTGTATGTGTAGTTTTTCTTTCCCCAAATGCATTTTCCAGGATACGTTTAAAAAAAAATGATACAACTAAGCTGCATTGTCTACCATGCTATGAAGGAAAAGCTTTCTGCTTCCCTGAGAATTCATCTAGCCTGAAGGCTGAATATTGACTGCTGGGCAGACCACCATAGCTATAAAACAGACCACTGAGCTATGCAATAAAACAGAAAGAAAGAGAAAAAAATAAGAGCTCTAATGTCTTGTTTATGTACCCTTTACAACATCTTAGAGATGCTCAGCAATCCCCAAGAAAGCTTCTGCTCATATGCTTTTCTGATTAAGGCAACACATATTGAAACAATCTAATATTAATGTGCAATGAAAAAAAGGCCATCTTCAGAAAGGCTTTAACTAAACAATCACTGAATGCTTAGGCTAAGTTAATTCTTCTTTATTAAATACATGTTTTATTGCAACTTCCCAAAACATCTGTAACATATTTTAAACATCTAGCTCTACCACTGTGTGATTAGTGACAGTAATGCTTGCTTACCATACAGCCCTGTAGGAGTGAAATTATTATTGTTATTATTATTGTTATTATTGCCTGAGGATCATTCCTAAGAAGTGACATCACTGACTGATTTTAATGTTAAGAATACCTATGCAGCATTTGCCATGCCCAGCTCTAGTTTCTCTTTCTTTCTTACCTCGGCTTTTCAACTACTCTTCTCTCAGGAGTTGATCCTTTTACTACTCGTATATGGGACCAGATTCTCAGTTGGTATAAATTGCAGTTTCGCTTGATGCTGGTGTGGTTTCAGTAGCTTCAATGAACTTATGCCAAATTACTTCTATACAGGATATGGCCCCTGTGTTCACGAACAACTAGAATGGGGTTGCTCGCAATCTTGTTTCCAAATCTGGCCCACATAGACATGGCATCTGGCCTGAAGGGCTTCCCAAGGGTTGAGAAATTAGGCAGGAGGGGAGGGGTGGCAATTAATACCACCCTCTCCTCTCTCCCTGCTCTCCCCCCCTCTGCCAAATTACCAAGCCCTGCACAACCAGATCTGGTCTAGGCCTGCCCCCTGCCCACACTTGGCAAGATTGGGCCAGAGTCAGGCTGTTGCCATGCAGCCCAATCAGGGCCAAGCCATCTTCCCATAGTCAGATTGGAGCCAGGCTTGGTCATCACAGCTGGATGCGGGCCAGGCAATTGCTATAAGGCTGGGTCATGGCCAGGCCTTGCCTGCCCTGCATGCCACATCTAGCCCACAGATGGACATGGCAATGCCCATCCAGCCCTTGGGGCCAAAAGGTTGGGCACCACTGAACTAGAAAATTTCCAAAAATTTTTTAACATTATATTTGAAAATATATTAAATAATAATACTCAGAAGGTGTGTAACATTTTTCACTGTAAAACCAATATGCAAACATTAACCAATTAAATAATTGTTATGATAAATAATTACTTTTATTCTTATTTTACTTACAGAGGAACTGAGTCAGGAAGTTTCACTGACTCAGACAAGTCTCAGACTCCCTTAGGAGTCTCAGGCATAGAGTTACTAGGGACAAAGTCCATCTCTGAACAAGCCACCCAAATACCCTGCAAAAAACTACTAGAAAATGAAAAAAAGAAATCTCTCACTGACTATCCACCCCTGTTTGTCATGCACCACCTCTCACTGAAACTTATGAGAAAAAAACAACAAAAGATTACAACCTGTACTTTAAGAAGGTTGTACCTGGACAGAAATATTCCCAGTTCCTGGCTTTTAAATAATTTCCAGTCTTGCTCAACTCATCATCAGAGGCAAGCCCTTTGCTAATCAACTGACACCAAACGGAGCAACACCATGCCTAAATCACAAACCTGTCAACACATCTCCACCATCATCAAAATCAACACACCCCACATCCATGGATCCTACACATGCTTGTCATAAAATGTGATACATCTCATTCAGTGCACCAAATGTCCTCATGGAAACTATGTGGGTGAAGCTAAACAACTACTGAGCTCTAGAATGAACTCTCATAGAAAAATCATAAACAGCCAATCACCAGTGGGAGAACATTTTTTACAGAACCACCTTTGATCTCTGACTCCACTGTTCTCATCTTCAGGGAAAACCTACCAAATATGTAGAAGGTGGACTGGGAGCAAAATTGTGTATTGTTAGTAGATATTAAAAAATATGTTTTTAATAAAGACTATGGATTTATGAGTTATTATAATTAAAAATAACCCAAACGCATCTCTCAAGCAACAGGCTACCTACCAGTCTGTCTCACTGAGGCACAAGGCCGCCTGTGCCCCAACATCTATACAGACCACATCATCATTGGACTGAGTAACATGCTGTATAACATCCAAGGCTCATTCACTTGCAACTCTACTAATGCCGTATATGCCATCACCTGCTTGCAATGTCCATCTGCTGTCTCTATTGGACAGACAGTGCAATCACTATGTGAAAAAATGAATGAACACCAATCTTACATCAGCATCAGAAGGCACGTGGGTGTATGGCAGAATGCTTTAACCTTCCTGAACACTCCACTGGTGACCTTAGAGTGATTGTTGTCAGGCAGCAAACCTTTAAAAACTGATTTGAACAGAAAACTACAGAACAAGTAATCCACAGAGTGGAGCGTGTTACGCCTGGTTTAAACAGAGACTATGGATTCTTATCCCATTACCTGAATTAGCTTTTGTGACTGCTTTGTTCCTATGGGTTCCTTGCTTACTTCTCTGAGCACACTCCATCTTCTCTTAACGCCTCATTTTCCTCCCCTTCCTGGATGTTATATTCAAATTACTGTCTCCATTGTATTTGTTGCTCTGTGCATATCCTTTCACAGTGTCTGATGAAGTGAGCTTGGACTCATGAAAGTTTGTGCTATATCTATCTATTCTGGTTAGTCTAAATGTACATATTTACGCTCTTTTCTTATTACAGTTTACCTACTTCCTCTCTGGGCATATCTACACATTTGTTAATGTGCCTTAATTAGGATGCATTAAGTTTAGTACCTGTAATTACAGGTACTACCTTAATGCACTGTAATTGGCGCTACCGAACAGTAGCGGCGACAGACCCCTTTTTTGGTGATGCTAATGCTCAGTAGATTAATTTTACTGTGCATTAATGCATTAGCATGGATTTTGCCCGCCATGCTAATGCACAGTAGAATTAGTTTATTGTGCTCAAAGTGTCTCATGTAGACGTGCCATATGTGTTCCACAAGTAATAACAACCCTCTCCCTATTTGAATTGGTTTATAGTCCTGTATATCTATTTATTAGTGCTGTGCAAAGCTTCAGTCCCTGATTTGATTCGGGGGAGATTTGGCCTGATTGGGTGGCCGAATCTCCGAATTTGAATCAGACGACCCTTTAATTTCTCCAAATTGATGCAAAACCCTCCAAATTGATTTGGAGAGATTTGGACAGATTCGGTGATTCAGATGTAGATACAGCATTAAATGTTTTTTCTACATACCTTTAGGTATCAGGGGGTCTGAACGCTGTGAGGCTGTGGCAGATTCAGTGTCCTACAGAAGCATGGGGGGCTGCCCAGCACTCTCGGCAGCAGACCCAGAAGTGGATCAGAAGCACTTCTGGTCCACTTCCTGGTCCACCAGGGAGCATGCAGAGGCTGATCACCAAGCCAGGGGGATATGAGGGAAAGGCCCCCAGTGCACTCCCTGGCAGACCCAGAAGTGAATGGAAGCACTTCTGGTTCACTGCTGAGCATGCTGGAGAGTACCCCGTGCTCCTGTGGGATGCTCCATCTACCCCAGCACAGCAGCAAATCACAAGTCATGCTTGCTACTTCAAGGTATGTAGAAAAAAAACTTCTAAAACTGTTCCTGTGTCTGGATCGCTGATTCACCGAATCAGCATCAAATCTTCAGATTCGGCCAAATAAAAATCAGGGACAGTGATATGAATCAATGGATCGAAGCATTGTCCCCGATTTGGGCTGAATCCAAATCGAATAGGGCCTGTTTCTCACAGTCCTACTCTTTATCTATTTCAACCTTCCTTTACTTGGGATGTATCTGCTTGTGATGGAGGACCAGCCTCATAGGTTTGCTTCCCTCTTTTCCTTTCTTAAATGGTCACTTTCATTTATGTAATGGAGTTGAACAAAATTAATTGTTTTACTCGATTATTAGTTTAGACCATATCTGCTTCTTTCACAGATCTAAAGAAAAGACATTTTGTGCTTGAAAACATATCTAACATTTCTCTGTGTCACTGGTGCAATAAAATATATTATCAAATAAATCTTGCTTCTTTCTGGACCATCACAACTACAACAACATTGCAGCACTATTATGTTAGGAAAGTTAACACAATAATATGGGGCTTTGATGGCTGACTGTCCTGTCATAATATGACCTACAAAACATGACATTGAAAAAAGGAAATTGAGGCAAATCAAGCTGAGTAGTAGCCCAAGATTAACTAATTACTCAGTTTTATTACTGTAGAGCTACTAAACTCAACAACATTGTATACTTAGCCATAAATCAGTCATCATGTTCTCCTTCCTGTACTATGCACTGTAAAATGAACTCAGTATCTGGAGTTAAAATTGGATGATGTCACAAGGAAGAAAACAAGAAAAAAAAAGAAAAGTAAGGCCCAGATCATCATTATTATCTATCTGTGTACAAGTGTATAATAGGAACAGGAACAATTAATGGGGGTGGGCTCTCAGTAAGGGATTCCTTACTTTGAGTGTCTATCCATTTTGGCTTCTCAGCCAGGTTTCAGCAGTAGAAACACTAAGAAAGAGATAACTCAATTTGCTCCTTCCCAAATGCTTTTCAGATGGCAGAGACAATTCATTCCTCGAGTTTTAGTCAGAGATTAGCAAGTTTAGCTTATCAAAAACTGTTTCTGATTCAGTCCAATGTTCTATTTCCACACATTTTTAATGCAACGTTATATGAAACAGAAGCAAGAAAAATCAGTTACTCATTAATTGCCACCCAGTTCAGGTTCCTCTCTCTTACTCCCTCTCAATAGGACAATCAGTATCAGCAAAAACCTAATGATAATAGCATTGATGATAATGACAATGGTATTTTAGTGTGAAAATGAGGATAAGACATGCCCAATACTGTCCAGTATTAGGTATGGCCTTATGGTTATTACTCTAAAACAGGAAGAACAAGATCTTGTTCTTCCCTTCCTTACCTTTGTGTTTTCTACTTCTTTGCAGGCAAATGCAACCCTTAAAAAAGGTAGGAAAAGTGAATGCCAAGTTCAGCTATAATTCAGTTAGTGGTGTTCAAGGCTAAAATTACCAAAACAGCATGAAGAAATAATTGACAGCTGAAGTACACAGTCCTAAGAAGCTTTTCCTTGGGGGGATTTGTGATTGTTCCTAATGGCATTTTCAAAACAGGCCCCGTTAATTTTCATGGTATTTTTAAACCCTCGATTTACTTTTAAAACAATCAGAACCATTATGAATTCCCAGGAGCCTTTGAATTAAGAAAAGAATATATTTGTGTAGGTTATAATATTTTACTAAACATCAGCAGTGTAAGATAGATATCAAAGGCAACAAGGGATTAAAGGACTATAATGCAATGAATGAAGACAAAATAAAAAAGAAAGGAAAAAAATATTATTTGGCAGTTAAATCACTGATTAAATCTCTGTTGTCCTTAAAAGATAAACATAGAAGCAATTAAATTGATTTCATGCTCCTCTCCCCCCCCAACAAACCCACACATATTGACTAGTCACTTCAGGCAAGTGAAGCTGGTTAGGCCATTCTAGAAAACTGGAAGACTATAGGATAAAATAAACCAATTAAAAACAAAAAAACCAGCAGTCCAGTCCTTGAGTCTTTACTTCACTGAATAAGGATTGTTGGGCATGACTTGTTTTATAAAACTGCTTTGTTAAAAAAATTTATAATTTTGCATAACATAATTCAGAGTAGGAATTACACCACCAAGGTTGTTGAATGGAAAGGATGCTGATGAATACTTTAATCCTGTATAAGCGTCTCATGATACTCAAACAAACATGGAACAAATAGCTTCAGATGAGGTGAGTGGTGAAAATTATATCTTTTTGTGTCAGATAACCATGATGCAACCCACAGAACTAGTTGAGAGTTGTGCGGACTGGAGTGATACTCCACTTACTCTAGGCTGCAACATACAGTCCTACTGAGGCTGTAGAGACTGCTATTGACTAAGGTTAACTAACCTCAGGGGACATGCTGAATAAGCCCATTTCCCGGGAAATATGTTAATGATACCACACTGACTAGAAGCACCTGCTTTATGGTTGTGTTGCCACGATAACGGTATGGCAATTAAAACTGCTCCATGTCGGTATAGCTAAAGCTGGGTAACTGATCCTTTGGTTTACCAATCAATCTGATGTGTTGATTTTTTGGGGGCGAGGCGGAGGGGTCACCTACAAGAAAACTTTGAAGTAATTTCAGGTTGAATGGAATATTTGATGATTTTTAAAGATTTTTCAAATGATTCATTTCAAATGAAAAATCTTGCAACTTTTAAAACACAATTTTCTTTTTTTTAGCTGAAAAACTGAATGGATTTGATATGAATGAGTTAATTGCTCCTGTCCACCTGAATATGCATTTTTTTTCTGGGAAAAGGAAGAAGCATAGACAACTTCACCCAGTGACATGGAAGGGTAGCACCACACCCTGGACACAACCATCACACAGGGCAGTGCTTCAGCAGCTATTTTTCCATCCCGTTCCAAAGGCGGTGCTTGGGTCTCCAACCCTAGCTGCTTCTCCTCAGTTATGCTTCTGATTTCATCTAGATCCACCTATAACCTCAGAGGTTAGACAATGGATTTGAATTGGGTGGTCTGGATAGGGATGATCCTGCTTCAGGGAGGCATTTGAACTAGATGACCTTAGTGGTCCCTTGCAGCTTTCTCTGTAATTCTATAACCTCCATGGCTGGCAGACAATGGTATAGACTCTGGGCTTCATCTTGTCTAGAAGATAGCTGTAGCAAAGTTTGAGCCTTTAATAGCCTAGATTTAGTTGGGAACATTTGTTCCATTATTGTCATTGATGATATAACCATGCACACTGATTTAGAATATAATTGTAGGTAAGCATGGTGTTTGACCATCTGTTACAGTGTCTATAAAAAGATTTGTTCCTGTATAATAAGTTGCAATACCAATAAATAAAAGTAAAGAAGAAAGAACATGCCTCTAAAGGAATTTTATGGGTCAAAGCTTGTTCACTGTACTCACAGAAATAACCCCACTAATTTCAAACAGGACTGCCAATAGTACACCACGTATTTTATATGTGCAGTACAATCTCTGAAAGGCGGTGAACATGAAATGTTCCTCCACATATTTAGTTATCTGGTTCTGACAAGTGGAGACATCAATATATAATTTCCTTGCTTTGCCTTTGTTTATTTAAATATAGTCTGTTTCTAATATTACTATAGTGGTAGAACTGTGGTGTGGATGAGCTCAGTATAAATAACTAGGTAGATACGGCTGGTTACACAACTAAGCAGCAGAGCAAGACAAAATAGTGCTTTCGGCCTTTTTTTTTTAAACTGCAGACTTGGGAGGAGGGGAGGCAGACCAGACAGGGCTGAGAATTTTGATACTGCACATAAAAAGATAGCACTAGCCTCTATATATTGTAAATAAAAGCTTCAATAATTAAACTAGGGCTGGTATCCATCACCTAAGCAGCTTGAGGCCACATGCTGTGTGATCTGCATCAGGGGGACCCCCAGGGCCTCCCCTGCTGCATTGTGCAAACATGTCACCACCCTCCTGCTGTATTACATGGCCATGCAGATGCCTCCCTACCACTGCACCATGTACCCATGACACCTGCCACTGCACCACACATACCCACATAGGCACACCCTGCCAAATGATGCACCGCACACTGATGACCCACCCCCACCATTACACTGCTGCACTGCTTGCCCACATGACTGTAGGTTCACCCTCAACCTGCCATTCCATGCCACACTGCGCTGTCCTATTCTCCTGGGGCAAACACAAAAAGCAGAAGCCAGAGAAGGGAGGAGGAGCCCAAAGAATCTGGGTGTTTTTTTAACCAGAGCAATGAGGGGAATGGTGCCCAGGTGGGAGCCTGGGGACCATGACATAACCCCTCATGAGCACCATGCAGCCCATGGGCTGCCAGTTGGACAGTCCAGAATTAAATAGTAAGAGAAAACAGAACACGCAGCTATCAAGAGATATCACTAAGTGTTAGAATGAACAAGTACCTGTACCTCTCTACATGCTATTATTTTGAAGTAACCAAACTTCCTAGAGCTACTTTTATTTTTGCAATAGATTTAGGGGGTAATCATCATCACTGTCATTATCATTGTCAGCATCCTAGAAAATGTTGAGACCATGTACCAGATTTATATCATGTAGGTGTAGGTATAGCTTATATGGAGGTGTAGCTAAGTAGTTATAGCTTATATGGAGGACAAAACAGTATCAGAACATGTGCAAGGTTGGGGTAGCAACTGAAGCAGACAAAGAGACAACAGATTTGATCAGAGAAGCAGTATAGAGGATCATGGGTTCACTAGAGTAGCTTGGAGAGACTACAGAGAAGTAGTTTAGTAAAAAATTAGAGAGAAGCAGGTAGGGAAGAGTGGATTGAGGGGATCTGAGAAGATCAAGTTGGAGTCGTAAAAACAAAAAATGATGGATTCTTGGGGTAATAGTACCACGCAGTCTCAGAAGAAAACCTGAGTGGCGTCTAAATAATAATAAAGATTAGCAGAGCACCAGAAGGTTCAAAAAGTGGGGCGAGTTTGCCTGGGAAGCATCAGAATACCTTCAAAAGCTTGCAACAACTTGGTACAAGAAGCACTGGAACTATTTGTTTGGGGTTAAGTACCTGCAGTTCATGACACAGCATTCCAGCAAAATTCCCGTCATCTACTGCTGCTGTAAATAGCAGCATTATCCATGTTACTCACAGTGAAAAATGACATGCACCATGGTCAGCCTGACAACCAGGGTCCTGAAGAATGAGACAGGAGAAGGAGCCCATTCATTTTGAAACCAGTAGTTCCAGTTAGGTTTACCATTTTGCATTAGCACTGGAAAATGCTGTTGAATTGACTATAAAACTGTATGCAGACCTGACTTTACAGTTTGTCATTGAAGCTTCCAAGTTTAGAGAGAAGAGAGAGTGTAGTGGAGCCAAGTGGCTCAGGAGGAAGTTGGAATAATTTTACTGTAATTTGTTAAATTGCACATTTTCCTACTCTGTTTAAGCACTTTCAGTGTACCAAATACAATGTTTCTGTGCAATTGAGAGATAGATAGCTAAAGGAACTGCTTCATTTGATAATATATTTGCTATGATAATTTCTAAAAAACTATCCACGGAGCAATTGACTTCCTCTTTTAACATGTAAATGTCTCTGCAGATTAATTTTTGCTTCTACTTAATGAGGCAGGTTATTAAACTTGCTTATCAATTTATCAAACACTTGCCATCTCTCATAATCTTAGAGGTGTTTCTTTTTTGAGTTATTATCTGTACATCATTGATAGACCAATTACAGATTTCGGCAGTTAATTGATCATGAGATATGTTTAATGAGTGGCAATATTTTACAAAACCAGACAGATCTATAGTGCTCAGGACTAGGACAAATCTGTATATCTTGCAAAATAACAGTGTTTGTTAATTATGCTTATAACCTGAAACTGTAAACCTCCACAAAGTTTTATCATACGCAAATAAGCAAGGTTATTAAACTGGAGATTAAAGATTTCTAGAAAAAGCTATTCCATTTGAGATTTCCCTTTTTTTAATAATGGATGCTGTGGAAAACTGGAATTGTCAGCCTATGTAGTAATTACTTACAGTAGATCCATGAAGATGAGTTCCAAGTACAGATAGATCAAAAAGAAGCAAAGCTAGGACCTGGAATAGGGGGCATGCATACTTAGTGGGCTTACTGACACAGTTGGGATGTACCAATAGAAAGCACTTAGGAAATGCTGACTGACACACTTGATGAGGCTCTGAGTGGCCAGTGAGTACAAGGGATGCCAGCAGAGCTGTGAAAGCATAAGGCAGTTGGTGAAGTCAGAGTAAGAAGGGAAGGTTAGACCCTCCAAATCACAGAGATACTGTTTCTCCCTATCCCAACTGTATGTTTTTTTGATTACTTATCCCATTTTTGTTTTGATTCTTTCCCCCCTAAATTATCACCAAATGCACATATCTAAGTAATAATATTAAAGTAATAGAATTGTACACTATATACTATATTACAAATAGATCCTACTGTAGAATACCAAAATAGGTTGGAAAACAGGTTTAGCCCACTGTAACTGGCAGGCATTCCAGCGTACACTATCCATTTACAAGAGGAAGCTTATCTAAAAGAATTATTAGGGAGTCCTGAGGAAAAGCCTCTCTGACTCACTTGTAGCCGTGATTATAATTTTAATTTTTTCTGTTGGGGCCGTAAAACTATCCAACCCGACTGCTAAGTCTTGAAAAGCTCAACCTCTGAAAATGAGAGACTAACCTATTTTCATATTTACAAACCTCTTGTCTCTTCATGAACCTGACTGAACTGTTTTTTAATGGTGCACAGATGTTATTATACAAAGCCATGAATCTTACTGACCTTGGCCACTCTAACCGTGAAGAAGTTCCTCCTCATACCTTCACAGGTATTATTTGCCTTGTTGGCTACAGCGTCGCACTGCTGGCTCATATTCATACTGTAGTCTATTATTACCCCCAGGTCCCTTTCGTTCATGGTGCCAGGGTCAGCTGGGCATTGCCAATCCTGTAGTGGTGTCAAGGGTTTTTGTCCCCAGGTGGAGCACTTTACATTTCTCAGTGTTGAACTTCATTTGATTCCAATCCACCCAACTTGCTAGCCTGTCTAGGTCTGCCTGTATCTGCAGTCTATCTTCAAGTATGACCACACTTCCCCATAACTTCGTGTCATCCACGAACTTGTCAGTGAGCTCTTTACACAGACTATGGAGTTGTCAACATTGATAAAAATGTTGAAAAGCACTGGACCAAGCACCAACCCCTGAGGGACACCACTCTACTTTTTGCCAAGACAACATAGATCCATTCATTAGATCTCTCTGGGTCCTACCCCACAACCAGCTCCCTACCCACCTAACTGTCTTACAGTTAAGCCCACAGTCCTCCAATTTTATCCCAAGAACATCATGGGATATTAGATCAATGACCTTTTGGAAGTCAAGGTATACAATGTCAACCTCCTCTCCCTTATCCAGGTGGCAAGTTACCGGATCATGAAAGGAGATGAGGTTGGTAAGGCAAGACCTGCCCATGATGAAGCCATGCTGCCTGACATTCAGAATCCTGCCTTCTGCAAGCTTATAACATATAGACTCCTTGATACATTTTTCCAGGATCATCCCTGGGATAGAAGTTAGACTGATTGGCCTATAGCTACCTGGGTCCTCCCTCCTCCCTTTCTTGAAGATGGGCACAACATTGGCTCTCTTCCTGTTCTCAGGAACCTCTCTGGAGCACCACAAGTTTTGGAAAAGTTTTGCCAGTGGTCCCACAATGATTTCAACCTGTTCTTTCAGCATACGAGCTTTTAAATTGTTCCCAGTTATGTTGAAGTGAACAACCTTTCTACTATAGGCATTTAACAGAGGGACAGCCAAGGCTAGATAAATTTTAACATTTTGGCTGGCCACTATAGGTGAGATAATGTTTGGAAATGATACTAAAAATTAGGCTTTTTTGGTACGTCCCTTCCTAGCCTGGCATGTTGCTTTAAAACTCAGTCTAAATTTATTTTCCTTGAGTACCTATTGGCTGATCAAGCCAGGATTAAACTGAAGCCAGTATCAGCAGTGGGAGTTTCAAAAATACCTGCCAAAGTCAACAGAACTCTTTCTAGACTAGGGAAAATAACAGTACTTTTTAAACCTGAATTTTCCAAATTGATTTTGCTGAAGTATTGTGAAGTAATATTTATACAGTTTAAACCCAGTTGCATGAGCTGATCATTTGTTACTGGGGGTGGGGAGGGAAGCATAATGCAAGCATAACACAGCTGCAGAGGTGGATACATACTAGGGGGTATGTTTCCACTATTAAAAAAGTGCATCTTTTACAAGGAGAGTGGGACAAATGAAGAAGTTACAGTGAGTTAAAAAGGGGAAGACCAGGTGACATGAGGTCACTGATTTCAGGCTGCTTCTATCCTGTGATAAGTGAAAGCTAAACTGGGGCGACTTTGCCATCAGCACACGAACCGTTACCACGTATAAGCTTTTAACCCACTGTAAAACCACCCAAAATATGGATTTTATCCTAAATACATTGAAAAGGTCAACCATGAACAGTGCAACTGTCATTTTTATATGTTATCAGTTTAAGGTACTTTTTCCCTTCCTTTGCCTTTACATTTTTTGTTGTTTGTTCTAATTTTCACTCCATCAGTCCTGATTTTCTATTCTCTTCATCCTGCAGTGCTGCCAGAATCCTCTCTTTGCAATAGACACACTAGACCATTACTAGAGAGCAATTTACCCTAAATTGCACTCCATAGTAAATTTACTCTGTACTAAAGAGTGGGCAGATGATCAACTTTCCACAGGCCAGCTATGCACAGTAGGCACTATTATAATGCCTGGCTGAAAGTGTTGGGGATGATCTATTTGTATTGAGAAAAGAGTTAGTGTAGGATGAAACTGACAAGGGGAGTAGAGACATGACTTATTGTGAAACCCGTCCCAAAGAGGCCTCTGGGAAGAGGCCAAGCTGACATCCTGGAGGGGGGATCAGCTTCGTGGAACCCAGAGGCCATGGGATAATGACCTAATGCATCTGCTGATTCTGCTGAAATTCAGAAAAGGGAACTGTGCATAAGTAATCCAATGGCTCTAGAAAAGTACCTGAACTAACAGCTCTGGAAAGAGGAATTGCGGCACTACCTAAGTAACTGCCTGCTACTCTGAAAAGGGGGCCTGAGATGACCCTGCTTTGCAGCATCCGATGAGGCTTGGTTTAACCCGCAAAAGGTGATAAGGCTAGAAGCTTTGTGTGACTGAAGGATCCCATGGGGATGGGAGGCAAAAAGGTATAAAGGCCATAAGGACAAAGCCTTGGGCAGAACTACTTCGGGGAGGACAAGGCTGAGGACCTGATAAAGGAGGTAGTCTCACCACCCTGGACACAGGGTGGGGTTACCAAGACCTATCAGGTAATAACATAGGACAGGGTGGGCCTTTCCTCCAGCCCAATGCACTAGCAGCTTGTAGGCATATAATAATAACTGTGTATGGGTGTGTGTGTTGTATTCTTTGCAATAAAGAATTTTAACTGGGTTTTACCTTGGCATGTGACTTGTGGGTTACTTACCTTCCCCCTTAGGAAGGGAGGGAGCCCCTACACCTATCCACTAGTGTAACTTACATCAGTATAATTACTCTGGAGAGGCAGCATCTACATGAGATGTTTACTGTGGAGTAAACTAGTTAGCACCACAGTAAACATTACACATCTATATGTGGAACCCTATTAAGAAGAACTAATTAACTCCACAGCAGGTTAGTACTTGTAAATACAAGTACTATCCTGCTGCAGAATTATTTGCTATGCATCAATGCACATGTAGATGCTGACACAGGCGTAAATTGCTCCTGGTCAGCCCAGACAGCAGAGGACCACACTCCTGTCTGCTGCCTAGTCACATGGCTAAGCAGTTGCAGGAGCCTTATGGCACAGTCAGTTCCTCTGCTGCTTAGTACAGCCACCCACTGCCAAGGCCTGGCCCTCCATGTCCCCTGCCAGCCTGGGCTGCCCTCCAGACCCTGGGCCACAATGCCAGTGCCAGACCCTGGCTGCTGGAGTGGGGGCAGATCAGGGCAGAAGCAGCCCTAGACTAAATTGGTCATCTCCCTGGCTCAATTTGCTGCTGTCCCGGGTGCATGTGTAGATGCTGTGCCTGGGAGTAGTTTATTGCAGCACAATTTGCTCTGCAGTTTATTCAGTTGCATTAATTGCTTGTGTAGATGTGTCCAGTGTGGAGTGATTTACATTGGTGTAATGCTATGTATAGTGTGTCCTTTTACTTTTCCTATGGAAAAAAGTCAAATAACTCTGTAAGAAACATGTCATGACACAACATCATGAGCCAATTCTGTCTTCTGAGACATGAATTTTCACTGGAGTCAATGAAAATTACACAAGAATATCCAATGTCAGGACCTGGAGATAGGACTCCATTGAAGGATCCTACAGATGCAACAGATGGGAAGGAAGGAGGGAAGAAAAAAGACTTTGTTTATATGTAAAGGGGTAAATCTTGCCCTCCATCATTCTTAAGCAACTACACTGAAATCAGAATTTCATTCCAAATATTATGATATTTTATTTAAACAAGTAAGGGCATCTGTGTGTGTGTGTGTGGTGTATGTGTGTGTGTGTGTGGGGGGGAGAAAGGTAGGGAGAGGGGGCAGTGAATCCAAGGAGAAAAATTTTAGTTTTCAATGTTACGTATTTCAAAGTTGACTTTCTTATTAAAGTGTGTCTTTAAGAGCAAGAGAAGAAAAGAGTGAAGTATGCCTTATATGCATTAGATTTATTTTATCCACACCAAGAACACTAAGATAACTCTTTTATTCCCCTAATTCATCTTTAAGGGATAGTTTCTATACCATTGCAAAACACCATAGATTTAAATGGGTGTTTTGTGAACCAGATTACCTTTGAACATCAGTTTTAAAAGTTTATATTTTAGTCTGTACAGGGAAAGACTGGAATTCAATATCCAAAGTCTGACTATCAAATTATTTTTGTATTGGATTAGGTGTTTCAAGTGCATATTACATGTATAGTACACACACACAACATTTTGTCTCTTCAGGACATGAGGTCGGTGGAGGAAAATAAACTGTTTAATTTAACTGTGATAATAATTGGCAACATGCTACCTGGGCTAATGTATGCAGAGGACTATGTATAAAAGCACTCCATTGAACATTTTCACTTTATACTTTTCTAGGCACAGATGCAGTTAACGTCCAGTCAACCATTAGTTACTCTATACATGGAAGATCTAATATTCTATGGACCCAATAGATTTTTTCACTGTGTTGCACCTAAATGGGTCTCTTCTATTGGCTAAGTTGCCTCATTACTTCCAGCTGACATAAAACTGTTTACTAATCCTACATTATTTGGAGTCTCCATTTAAATGCACCCTTTATCATTGATTTAGGCAGCATGAGATATTTTAATTCCTGCCT
The DNA here is from genome assembly GCF_001723895.1 of Crocodylus porosus. Classification (NCBI taxonomy): domain Eukaryota; kingdom Metazoa; phylum Chordata; order Crocodylia; family Crocodylidae; genus Crocodylus; species Crocodylus porosus. The sequence continues at coordinate 49,413,103 of NW_017728943.1, read as the reverse complement.
ACGCTAAAGCTCACTGGCCATTGTGCTTAGGATATTATTATCTCAGCACTGAGCAAGCATGACATTCTGATTGTTTTCTACTGCAAATGCATATCTGGTAATGACAAGTAACTAAAGAGTGTATGCAGGTTTTAACACCATGTCAGTCAAGCACTCAGCTCTCCCAGAAAGAAAGGAATATTTTATCCCACCAACTCATACACCCACACACAAAATCATTTAGAGGAAGGTTCAGTCAGAAAGGAAGAGGTTGGTCTAGTGTTTAAAGGGCTCTGTTGGGCCTCTGGAGATCTGGATTCAACTTCAAACTTCCCATGACCTTAGGCAAGTCACATAAAGCTGGATCTACAAAATAATTTAAGAGTTATGCATGACAAAACCTAGGTGGCTCTGCCAGCCAGTGGAAGTCACAGCTCCAGGTTAGGCACCACTGTGCTCCACTAGCAGAAACCAGGAGTGAAAAAGCTGACTGGGTAGATGTCTCAGCTACATAACAGAAAATGCTGACGTAGAACCTAAGCCCAGCCCTTCAAAGATTGTTAGGCACCTATTTTCTCACTAGATTTTCACCTGCAAATTCTTCCCTTGAGTCAGGGCCAAACCCAGGTCAATTCTGTATGATGAAAAATCAAGAGACAGACATCATCCACTTGTAGCCAATAGCTTATTGGTTAAGATAGTTACCTAGGTTGGGGGAAGATCCATTTTCAAGTCCCTGCACTGCTTGAAATGATCTAGGAATTTGAATATAAATTTTCCATATCCCAGAAAAGAGCCTCCAGCAACCAGGCCATAATATAATGACTTTCTTAATCTCTCCTGTTGGAGCTGTTCCAATACGTATATGTAATTCATTGGAGTACAGACCTGAACCTGGGTCTTCCATGTATGCCTTATAATCAGGCTCACTGTGTTCTGTGTCAGACTCATTCTGCTGATGGGTATAGGGGTGGAAATGGCCTGGTGGTTTTCCCAATACAAAAAAATATTGTTCAGAAGTCCCTTTGCACAGGGCCTGGTTTGGTACATGTGCTCCAAGAAGGCATACCCCACATTGCAAACAGGTCAGGAGGGAAACATCTATTTTGAGAAATCTGCCAGGCTCAGGCATGCAGTTAGACCCTAGGAATCTGTGTTGTCAGGACTTCAGTGGTTTTATATATTAGCAGAAATGTAGGGGACACTACCAACAGAAAAAACAGATGCTTCCAGGAACGGAGACTTTGAGGATCTCAGTGGGGCTTAAATACTGGATTTAGGTGCTAAGTTTCTTCACAGAATTGGTCCTTAACCTCTTTTGTCCAAGTTTCTTGTCTGATGTTTGGAGGTAATGGTACTTCCCAGCCTGAGACGTTCTGAGGATAATTCACTAAAAAGAGCAGAAGGCCCACAGACAATGCAATAATGGCACAAGTAACTTAGATATAGCAACACACCAGGGTGCTACTAAATTACATATATAATTACTACTTCTACTAATAACAACTCTAATAGTAATGAGTAGCTATCCAGTCATCACTACTTCAGCAGACAAATATTTTCAACAGATGCCTGGGACAAGCAGTCCTGGCTGAGGAGACAAAGAACTTGACGGTACCTGAGCATGACACCAACAGACTTACAAACCAAGACAGGCAAGCAGCCATCTCATTGTCCATGACCCCACAAAGGAATCCATCGTCTTAGACTGGAAATCAAACACCACCAGAAACAGATGAACTATATATGTCAACTTCTGTACATGTCAACTTATTTAAATCAATCTATCTACCTTTCTATCTTCTGGGTAGCCAGTGTAATAGTCCATGATTATGTTCATTCCAACACTTCTTTACAACTTTTGTTACCTGTACTGGCTAGATCAGTGCCAGTGTGCATTTAGCAAAGAAAAAGCATTTGCTAGGTACACATTCTGTAAACATATTTAAAAGATTTTGTTCTTTAAACATCAATTCTACAGAGCACTTTGGCCTGCGTGGAGTCCCACTCACCTCATATCCAGGGAGACATTAATGCCGGCTTTGTCTTTGCAGGGTCAGTACCTTAGTGGTTATCAGTCTGTGAGATCTGCAAGCCAGGAACAATACCTTTATATTTTGGTTTAGTTTGGAAAATTAATAAGCCATGTTCATTTTAGTTGTTTCTCTAATTTCTTTCACCTGCTCTCTTTCACGGCAAAGAAATTAATTAGAAAAAATAAGTGAAGTTGTCTAAGGAGAAAGTTTGGGAATGACTGACAAGAGCTACAGTCTGTTCTTCTTAATAGAGCTCTCTCAGCTGATAAATCTCCCTCTCTCTCCCAACATAAAATACCGTTTTCTCCTAGGATGTTTAATGATGTCATTAGTAACAATAAAAATAATTAAAAACATATAATAAAAGTTTCTCTCTTCCTTAAATGTAGAAGAAGTTGGCTGAGGATGGGAAGTTCCCTCTGAAATGTGGGAAAGAAGAATGCTGCAAATATGATCAGAGAGACCTTTGAGAACTGGCATGAAAAAAGTTTCCCTGGATATACTGTCCTGCAGTGCCCCCTGCTAGTACAGCTATAAAGTGGTTGTTGATTCACACACCCTGTAGTTTGAGTTGCAAATCTCAGTTCAAATGGGCCAATACTGCAACCCCTTATTAACATAACATTGTTCATATGAATGAAGTTTCCTGTTCACATATATAATTACCCATGTCCATAAATATTTGAACCCCATGGCTGGTCTCCTCCTCAGGGCTACTATGGGTTCCTTGATTTTCATGCTTGTTTGTTTCTTTTATCTGTCTTTGCCAGGATTCTGTATGTTTTAGGATTTTTGCATGCAAGTAGGAAAACGTAATAGGAAATAATTGAACAGACTTAAAAAGAGACCTGGAAAGTTGAATACTAAGCTTCACTGAAAGCTAATGAAAGCAGAAATTAATTGGCAGAGTGCTCCAGTCCAGTGACCCCTAGTTGGCAGATTCCAGATTACCTAGCAAAGGGGCTGTAATTTTGCCTTTTCCTCTTTCATTTGTTTAAGAAGAAAAATGTGCGTCAAGTTAAGACAAGCTAGGAAAATGAGGACCTGGCTAGGATTTTATAAAACTCAGTCTAAATATAAATTTGATCATTGAAATGAGGGAGAAAAGAGCTATTACATCACCTGCTCCATTTCTCCTTTTCCATACAGCTTGGCACTACAGTACATTAACAAGTGCATTTTATAGTCTAATTTTAAATTGTTCCAAATAATGTGAGTTCTGCTACTTCCCTTGGGAGACTATTTCACATCCTAATAGATCTCACTGCCAATATGTTTTTTTTCCCCAGCTACTCAGCTCTAAATTTTCCCTTCTCTCAAATTTTGTCATATTATTCCTATAGAAAACACGGCAACTCCCTAAATATTACCTTTCCCAACTGGTATTTAAAAACTTTAAATATTAGTATATCCATAAATCTGCTTGTAATTGTACCTAGCCAAGAGACATATTTAGCTCCTTAACTCGTTTAATCTTGCTGTATAAATCAATTCCTCAACCCCCTAGGACTACCATTTTCTGAATTTCCTCCAATTTGTCCATATTTTCTGGAGATATGGACCAAAACACTTGAAAGGGATAAGAGGGAAAAGTTAACTTGTAGGCATGGTTATATCAGGGCTTCTTTGCCTAGCCAGTGTGTGATATGATATAATACCTTCCATCTATGCACCCCAAAATTATTGATATGCCACATTGCAAAATCATATTGAATGTGTTGTCCATTGTCAGACTCAAGCATGAATGCTTCACAAGTGTGGAATGGGAAGAGGAAAATGTCAATTGTGTTGGGGCTTGATCTCATGAGGTGCAATGCTTTGTGGGTAACATTGCTTATATGAGCAATCCTAGCAGCTTCAGTAGAGCTACCAGTCTAAAGGTATTTACAAATGCAGGTGCTTTTGCAGATCAGACATTTCATATTACATGCCTAAATTGTGCAAATGAATGCATGTCACTGTAGTTTTGACACACACAGTTTGTGATTTATCACTAGATGATCCTACTGCATGCCGAGAAGTGCTGTGCTCCAGCTTGATGGCTGTGCAGGGAAACAGAATTGCCCAGGTATGTGTCTAGAGCCAGGCAAACCCGAAAATTTTAGTAAGGCAAAAACCATGAACAGCAGAAGGTCCTTCTGCCTTTTAACTTAATAGTTATTTAGGGTAGGGACAAACATTCAGGCCTGAGCCTGAATTGATTCAATCTTTGAAGGTAAGTCTAACCTAGCTAGGCTAAATCAATTTTGTGACTAGACAGACACCCTAGAAATGCAGGTACATGTCTGCAGTGGCTCAGGCTAGAAACTGGAAGCAGGGGTCGGGTGCTAGAGCAGCCCTCTCTTCCCTTCAACAGAGCTGAGCTGAGTACGGGCATGGCCAGATCCCCGCAGGATGCTGTGATTAGGGAGGGGTTCCTCTCCCTCCTGACCAGCCCAGCAGGGAATGCTTATCACCCCTAATTCAGTGTTTATCACCCCATTAAGAAAACAAGAGAGGGACATTACCAGCTACCTGTTAATTCTGCCTTTGTCCCATGTGCCACAGCTTGGAGGCAGCTAGCATGTGGTCTCAGCTAATGCTGAGAGGTATCTGTGATGGATGGGGGAATGCCTGCTTAGCAGAGAGTGGGGAGGGGAGAGGGGGAACAGAACCCAGGGAGATGCCTGCAGAGAGTACTGGAGCTGCAGCCAGGGAGCAGAGGGGAGGGGCCAGCCCTGCTGTGGCCCCTCCCACAGCCCAGAGAGCGCCCCGCCCACCCCAGAGAGCATGTTGGGATCACATGCTAGCTACCTCCAGGTACGGGGATTTTCTATTTCATCATCAGGGGCCAACAGAATCCCACACTTTGTGTAAGTACAAAAAACTATAGTAGAACTACCACTTACACACAAAAAATGAAATAGGATTTAGCCCTTAATCCGCTTTCTTCTTACAAAAGGCAGCTATTCTTGAAGTTCCAAAATCATTCACTACTGTTATAACAAATGCCTTGGTTCTGTTATTTTAACTACGTATGTGTGTGTTTGTTCTGATACAACCTATTATATTGTATTTCTTGGACTTTTGCTGTTTTTATCCTGCCAAACTCTCTCTCAAAGGAAAGACAAATATTAGATGAATATAATAAAATAAAAAATAAATAAAGCAAATAAATAAAGTGGACATCTAGATTATGATACTGGTAGGTTGTTAAAAAATAAAATCTGAATAGAACTATGACCCTGGAAGATGTGGAAGTCAATGTAAAAATGGTAGAGAAAAGGAAGAAAATTGCAAAGAATAATGTTAAAAAAAGGATGAATCATAATAAAATTACTATTGAAAATGAATAAAATTATTGTGTAATAACCTGAAACAACAAGAACCTTTTGGTAAAGTTACTGAGAAAATATGTTTATCCTCATATTAATGTCAGATCACAGATTTGATACTTGCTCTTTTGATTTATACTGCACAAAAAGTTAAAAGTCATAAAAAGAGTTTATAAAAAGTGCATTTAATAAAGAAATCTTTAGCATGTTATTTTCTACAGAGACATTCTAAGATCATATGCAAATGGTTGTAAGACTGCTGAGGAAAAATGTTCCATATTAGAGCTTTCAGTGTAGCCTGTAACATCATAGCTAAAAAGTCAGGGTCACAACAAATATTATTCAATGCTACAGGGGGAAAATACGCCATGCAACATATAAAGAGAGATTAAAATAAATATAGATTAAGACGTGAAATCTGACAAATAAAGGCTCCACATTTTAGGAAATCTGAGTGCCACTGTGAGACCCCCAATCTTGAAGAATTATATCTCCATTGCTTAACTGGGTCAGAGTAAAAGATTTGGATCTAGTTCCAATTCCTTCAGTGGCTGGGGTGTTCTGATGTTTGATTTTGATATAGGCACCTTTGTATTTAATCCTGCAGTCCTTGCTTAGGCAGGACTCCCACTGTAGTCAATGCCTAAGGCATGCAAAATCAGATTCGCTTTTTGGACTCCAAGCTTTGTTTATTTCTGACGTGATGAAAGTCTTTCATATTGTGCAGCATTTCATTAGGTTGAATAAAGACACACGGAATTAAAATTAATCTAAAGCAAATGAACTAACAGCATAGGCACAGATACCATAGAGAGGATATGTCTTCAGCATTTTAATATATGACTACAGGTACAAGCAGGACTCCTTTCATTACTAGCACCCCACACACAAACACATACATACACACTTTCTTCCATGTAGTTGCACATCTACCTAAGACAACAAATGCATTCAATCCTGGTATACTATCTCAGCTTCCATTTACAAACTTGATTCAACCATATTTAGACATCAATATTGCAGGAGTATGAGGCAGAAGCATGATCCTAGAAAATTCATCTAAAAACAAGTTCATATATAACAAATCCCACAAAAACAGGCAGAGCACTTAAACGTACAGAAAGTATTTTACCTATTGGGTTAAAAGCAGAACTGCTGCTGAAACCCTTGCATGTGCGAGTTCTGATTTTGATCCCCCTCTCCTACATTTGTAGACATGCACTTTCCTTTGTACACAACAATTAGGAATGAATCTTAAATAAACAATTTCTGTTGTTGTATTTGGCTATTATCAACTGTATCAAAATGAATCTTAAATAAACAATTTCTGTTGTTGTATTTGGCTATTATCAACTGTATCAAAATGCAGAGAGGAAAAAGAAACCAAATTCCTGCTTTAAATAAATAATTTAGGATATTGATCTCAACACTGCATCAAGTTAGATTACATTCAAACTAGTGAGGCAGCCCTGTATAAACTTCCCATTATAGAATCCTTGCTATAAACAGGTTTCAGTCATTTAAAGTGCTGAAGGAGCCCTCATCAAATAGGGTTGGCTGATTATTATAATGTCACCTGCTGCTGCTGTTATTACTGATGTTGTATCAGCATTTACATTATAACCTCCTATTTTAGGTGCCTTATTTCTGAGCCGTGAAAAAAAAGGATCTAAACAGAAAGTTAGTGTCAAAAGATGAGCATTTTTGCATGTAGTTAAAATAATCAGTTCATACCTTTTAAGTATAATGGAGAATAATAATATAATATTACTGTTTATCATTCTATGAAGTAAAAGAAACAAAAATGGATCATTTCCCCTACTTAACTCCCTCATCCCAAAAAGCAGAACTTTTGTGGTTTTCAAAACCCGTCCTTTTGTTTATTCTGTTTGTATGTCATATCCCTTCCCCTTGAAAACTCTGCATCTCCCTTTACTGCAAATTATCTGCAGCAGAGCCAGTTTTTTGCTCTCTTTTTGTGAAGTCCCCTGACCCAATGGGGTATGATCATGGCTGCAGCTTCCAGTCACTCCTGTAACATAAATAAAAATATTTTTTTTAAAACCTACCCTTTGGAAATCATTAAATCTCTAAAATGATAAATGATCTTCATCATTTTAGAGATTTTGCAAATAAAAGACAGAAGCAGACATCTTTGAAAACAATATCTACTTCACATGCATCTTTTTTTTGTGTGCAAATGCTGTTTAAAATAGGTGAAATCCTAACCCAACGTTTTAAAATCTAAATGTAGGAAGAGCTCATCTTATTAATACACACAATCTGTTGGGTAAATACTGTATTTTGATTTTCTTCTTCAGACTTGTTTGCAGCATCTCTCATCATAGTTCCACAGAAGCTGTTCCAATCTACTAGGTCATTACCAAGGTAGAGCTTTATTTTTAGAGATCAATAAAATGCACATTGATATAGTAGACAATATTGGTTTCAGGGAACCAATCAGATCAACGATGTGCATTTTGAAAAGGTTTTGAATACCTAAAATATTTCTTTTCTTTTTTTTTTACAAGTTTAAAAATAGCTACATAATCTGTATTATAACAGTTCCTGAGGACAGACATTGAGTGCCCTCATGGTTGTTCTCTTTTTGCATTTTCCAAATCCAGCTATTTTGTAGCATGTTCTTCTGATATGCTGGTATTCCAATACCATTACAATGAAAGACAGATGAATCAGTATGGTGGACACCACTGAGGCTGCATCTAACCTAATGACTCTGGCATTAAAGAAGAGGATATTTAAGTGCAATAAATTTGTGAAACAAAAGCATAATATCAAACACATTTAGGGTTGTGAAGTGAAGCACAGCAATATTATTTATCCTTGGTCGAGGAGATTCAGCTACATTCACCATCTTGGCCAACTGTGCTCAAAGGAAGGAGTAAGCATTGGGTACATGATAGAAAAAGGGGAAAAAACACTTGCTTTAGGGAGCATAGTGTTTCAACCCCATGTAATGGGGCTTGTTTGAACCTCAAGCTCAGTGCTTGTCTGGTAATTTATTTTATTGTATTACTATAAATACTATATGACACTTTCTCAGCTGGCAGGATAACATTTCATTTTTTTGTGAGATAGATAATGTATTTGAAATGATAGAGTTTCATGTTTGCCCCTTTTTGCAACTCAGTGAAATAAAATGAACAAACATTCAAAATCATTTTCCTCTGCCTTTTCCTTTTCTATTTTCCTAGCTGTAATTTTTCAAAGCTGTAACAAAAACAAAAACCAGACATCTGGGATTATTTTTTGGTTTCTGATAGACAAAATAAAATGAAAATTTTAATTCAAAGTAAAATTAAAATTTTGATTTATAACAGAATTATTTTTTGTTTTCTTAGCCTTATTTTGAAAATTCCTATTAAAAGTTGTGTAAAAGACCTTTTTCTACAGAAATAAAAGATTCTTTTCAATAAACATTTCAAACCAGCTCCATTAACAATATTTTTGTGCTTTACTAAATACTTCCTCCATCAAAGCTTTCAGCTGGGAGCCATTTACCCTCCGTGGAATAGATAGCCAAATATTTGTTTCAAGGGTCTGTCCCTATCTTCACTGCACATGATCATGGGGTTTATACCACAGCTAGTTAGCATACATACAGACCTCCTCCTCAGGAAGTCTGGGTTCTGTTCCCAATGTCCCGTACATGCAATAAGTTGACAGCTAGACAATCTACTTGTCAACTAACTACACATTGTGGGGATTCAGAAATAAAACCCATAAAAAGACAAGCAATTCTTTGTGCTGTTTCACAACAGGAAATGTGCACATCTTGTGCACACCTGCAGCAGTACACATACAGGCTGGTTGTCACATCCCATAGGTAGCTAAATAGCACAATGACTGGTCTCTTAGAAGTGCAAAATAAAACAGACAATAACAACTAAAATGAAAATAGGTCCCAACATTTACTTTAGGGGATAACACACCAGTCCTAAAATTAGTCCACCTGTGCATATAGTACTATGGCTTATACCAATGTGCAGCTTCTCAAATGGTGCCTGGTCCACTGAAGTCAGTGGGAGCATAGAGTGCTCAACACCACAGAGATGGTAAGCCTTTAAGTGGCAATGTTTTAAAAAGAGTTGAAAGATACACCACCTCACTCACCAAGGGGATCTGAGGCTTTAATTCATTTTGAGTATAGCTTCACTAACATCCGTGAAGTTATACCACAGATGAAATTTGGTCTGGGGTGCTTTATTTTTTATGAATGGTCCCTTATGTCTAATTCACTATTTATGGAAACTGAATCAGAAAGTAATGACTGTTTCCCTTTGATATCCCGAATAATTAAAATGATTGAAGTTTGCTTGTGCTGTTACTGAGCCAGGATAACATCCAGTAATATAAAGAAAGCACAGTGATGAAATGCACACTGCAATTAAAACTATATGTGAAAACATGAAAATGGATTATTTAATTTGGGTTTTCATTGTTCTTTGTTCCTGTGGAGCTAACTCAGGGCATCAGTGATATTTTAAAAGCATGTTGCCACAGAATGCCCTGCACGTGGTGTTTGCTCGGCACCACTGCAACCTTGTCTGGTCTCTGAGAAAGTCCCCTGAAGCTAGACCAGGCTTGGCTTCTACAGCAAAGTGGGAGCTTGGACCCTACTGACTATAAGACCCAAGCCTTATGGTGTCTCACCTTCCCTGGTTCTCCATGGCCCTGATTTAAGGACCTAGCTCCCAGTTCTGCTTCTAAGTAGGCACGTCTACACGTGGCTATACAGCACCTTTGTTACTGCACTGTCATTTAGTACTTCCTCTTGCAGACGCATATATATATATTTTCCCTGCAGTTTACAATATCTCATATATGAAATGGACAAGAACAATACTATACTTACTTGAATACAAGGTGAGGTCTCTCCCCCTTCCATGGCAGGCCAGTAGTAGGTGCTCCTGCGCTGAGGCACCCACCTCACTGTGCCCAACCACCTTCCAGGCTCTGAGTGTCTCCCTGGGGGAACCTCACATCTGGCCGACCCCTTCCTGGAGCACACCCGCTAGCCTTGGGGTAACAGTGTCACCACCCAGGGTCTGGATCGATCCTGGCTCTGTGCCCCCTGGGAAACACAGGCTTAGTAGTCCTTGAGGGTACTCAGCCCACTTCAAGAACTTGGGGTGTGTCTTGCAGTCTGAAGCACAAATAGTGGTTTCCCTTAGCTGAACCAAGGGGACCCCAAGGGATAATCTAGGCCTTCTCTCAAAAAGTCTCCCACACTAAGTGCAAAGGAGAACTTTATTGGCTACAAGGAGTAGGTTTGGAATAGGGTACAGGGTAGAGCAATATCACAAAAATCCCATAGAGCAAACAGGGTGGCTGGGTAGCCTTTGATCATGCATCTGAGTTACTGCAAACTATATATTGAGTTAGATCTCAAGTAGCTTACTCACGAGTCTCATCCAGAGGTAGGTGGAGATTTCCTCTGGAGGCAGGCAGTTCATTGATCATGAGTTTCAAGAGAGAAAGCAAGTTTCAGATAGTCCAGCTTCTCTCTCTGTACTTTTTCATTATGGCTACTGCTCCTCCTCCTGGGCAGTCATTAACTTATGACCTCATTCACCTGGTCCAATGGACGCCAGCACCTGTTGGCTGCCAGTCAACCAATCTGAAATGCATCACTGGTTGCCAGGGAGACTGGCATTGCTCAGAACAAGCCCCTCACCCAGGTATGTGTTGCCAGTCACATAGGTTACCCCCTTCCCTCAGGAATGAATCCAGCTCAGGTTACAATTCAGGATTACCTAAAGAGCCCATGGGATGTCTGTCCTCTGCAGGGACCATGTTAACCAAATTGTCACATAGCTGATTTTTTGGGGAGAGACAGAGGTGGCATTTTGCCACACCCCCATTGGCATAGAGAAAAAAAAAGCCTCTTATCTTATAAGCATATACAAGGAAATCTCACTAAATACACTGTCTATCATTAAACCACTGCCAAAAGCAACATGTGCTCAGCAATGGAAACCAACTAGGAAGTTGATTAAATGTATTCAATGCTAAGTTTAACTATAAAACACATGGCTCACACCGGACAAACGTGCTGATGGAAAACTACCAAAAGGATAGGTTAGTGCAGCCCATCTGAAAAAGACATATGGTGGTGTCCATTAAGTGCAATCCCCTTCAATGCCAACTCTTTTCCAAGTTGCAGTGATCCATGACAGTTCACCCAGAATCCATCTGCAAGCCCCTCTCAGCCTGGTGGAGCCCTGTCCTCTATGAGGTGAAGCCAGACCAAGTTAAGTTGCATCTCATCTGCACATACTTTCTTGGAGCATCCTAGGACGTCTGACAAAAAACACCCAGTCCCAGACACAAGTGGGGACTGATTAGTAGATGTTTCCTTTGTGGGGGGTATCTTGAATATACATACATACCAAGCAGTGCTGAGCTGTGGGGTCACCACGGAGCGTGGGACCACACTAATCGTGTGTACCAAGCTGAGAGGGGGCATGACAGGGAGATTCTGGGTGAACTATGTGCAGTGTTGTGGCTCACCATGACTTGAAATGCTGTTGACTTTGGTGGGGCCTAGCATAGTGTGCAGTAAATCATGAGCTTTTTGGCTTTGGATGAATACTATGTATAGTTTATACAGGGCACAAAAACTGTGTACATCTGTCTGCAAAAGAACAGTAGGAGATCAGTATTAGGTTAGTTTCACTTTCCCCATCTAAAACATTCAGCATAAGTAAGAAAACATGGGAGGAGGGTTGTTGCTTTTTTTATGAGTATCTGCATATCCTTGTAAAATCTGGGATCCATTATGAAGACATATTGCTAGTAGAACAATCACTGTCCTTATATTAAAGAAAAAAATCTTGGTATATATTTCAGACAACAGATTTTGGAGCTGGAAAGATGCAACCTACTAGCTAGGGCTGTACAAAGCTTTGGGTGCTGATTTGATTTGGAGGAGATTCAGCCTGGTTCAGTGGCTGAATCTCTGAATCAAATCAGGGGACAGTTAAAAGGTCCAAATTGATTTGAACATCTGAATAGATTTGGAAAAGATTTGGAGAGCTTGGGTGATTTGGGCAGTCCCCACTGGCTGCAGCAGGGAGCTGGACCCAGACTCCATGCTGGCAAGTAGGGGGTGGGGGAGGGGATCATGGGGGTCCCCTGCTAGGCCCCATCCCCTGTCTTCTCCTCCAGGCCCCCTGAGCACTCCACCAACCCCCGCCTGCTATCCCAACCCTCCCCCATGGCTGCCCCACACGCCCCAGCTTCCAGTCCTTAAAAAAAACCCAAACCCCCCCCCCTCCAGACTCACTGGCTGCTACAGCAGCCTCATCAGGGCTTCTGGGAGCTCATGGAAGAGTCCCCCCCATGCAGCATGGGGCAGTGGGGATCACCCCCACACTGGGCAGGAGCCAGTGAGGCCAGGCTTTTTTTTTTTTTTTAAGGATTGGGAGCTGGGGTGGGTGGGGCAGCCATGCGGGGACTGGGAGAGCAGGCAGGGATCGGGGGGTCATGACAGGGCCCCCCACGTGGCATGGGACAACAAGGATCACCCCACCCTGCTTGGCAGCAGCCGGTGAATAGGGGCTTTTTTTCCCCAAAGAACCAAGAGGTAGGGCAGGCAGGGCAGCCATTGAGAGTGAGTGGGGGATGGGAATCTCTGTGTGATTCAGAGATTTGGCTGCTTTGGCAGCAGCCAAATCTCCAAATCAGATATGGCCATATCAATTTGGGATAGTGATTCGAATCACCAAATATAATCACTATCCCCCGAATCAGCCAAATCTGAATCTGAAGTGAATACTAGCCACTTTGCACAGGTCTAATACTGGCTCAGCAACAAGTTTTTGGCTATTATTTTTCCTACTATAGTACCCAGTACCTAAATCAGTGACTAGAATCCATTGTGGCATGGCTAGAATCTTGTTGGAAATTTGATGCTTCAGGAAGTACAAACCATTGTGCCAGGCACTATAGAAACAAAACAAAAAAAAATTCCCCATCCAAAGCTATTAAGATGCAAATATCTACATACAAAAGTATAGTAAGTGAGATTAAGTCATAGTTACCTCAATGAATGAAATGGATGGATGGATGGATGAACCCTCAAAGACACACCTGGCACTTAATCCTTCCTTCTCTGTAAACTGTGTTAAGGTTTACTGACTTAATCTATTTAACTTTAGGGAAAGTAGGGAATTTTTTTTTTCTCAAAACTCCCTTCACCCCTGAGACCCTCTCAGAAGTATTGAAAGATGCTCGAGCCTCCTTTTTTGCCCATATGTAACATTCCCAGCTCCCCCCTCCTTCATCAGAAAGCAGATGCTTCAAGTAACTTGGATTTTTTTTATATATATAAATCGCCTATGTTCCTCTACTGTGAATTTTCTCCCCGTGTTGCTTTCTGCAATGAGTCATGAAGCATAACCCACAAATGAGGGGCTCCCATTCATGCCAAAACAAAAAATAAAGCTCCCAGCCAGCAGAAGGCAGCATAGGACTGGTTCTATGAGAAGCCTTGACTTGACTGTCCTCTCCATTAGAACCCCGCCACCAACTCTGGGAAGTGGCCTGCTCTAATGGTTAAAAAATACTTTCAGTGCATAATGAGTTACATTTGTATGCTCCTTTTAATTTAGGTCCCCTTTACACATTACAGCTATTGCACAATGACCTGGTTAATTATGCAATTACCTTGAGACCAGCTGCATGTGCAAAGTAGCTATTACACATTAAAAAGCTCCAACCACCTATAGTTAGACCTCAAAAATGTGTACTAACATTATATGTAGTTGCTATCAAACTTTAATTTCAACATTTAGCAAAGTTTCCCTGTGGCTGGGAGCCTTGTCAGCTGACAGGGCTTGCAGTGATGGGGGCACACCTAGCATGAAACCCCTGCACCCAGGGGATTGCAACTGCCATGATCCTCAAGACTCAGTGGTGCATGAAATCCCCAGACCCACACAAGGCTCTTGGTCCTAGTTGTGCTTCATCTGTAGCCAGGACTGAGAGACCCTGCAGGTGATAGGGCTCTGGGTCCTGGCTGCATCTCATGCAGAGCCGGGACTGAGAGACCCTGTCAGCTGTGGGGACTCAGTCCTGGCTGCATGTGGCCCCTGCGGTTAGAAGCCCCCTCAGCAAAGGGTGTTCCCAGCCATGACAGCCTGATACTTGCCAATGGAGGGAGAGCCCAGGATCAGGCTCTCCCTGCGCCAGCAATAAGGTGCAATTGAATTTAATCTGGCATGGCAGGAGGTGTGACTGTATGGATCACACATTAGATCTAATAGCTCCTTTACCTACACATGTAAAGGGGCTTCAAAGATTCTGATCCCCAATGAATTTCCCAGCTCTGCTCAAAATAAGGGGCTAGAGTTATCTCTGGGTTAAATCAAAATGATAGAAAGCATGCTCAGATAGGAGAATAATAGCATAAAACACAGCATAGTCTGAAAAATGACTGTGACAGCTGGGAAAGAATCCTGACCAGGGAATGCACCGATTCAGAGCTCTGACCACAAGCAGGTGTTTCATAAAGCTGAATCCACAAGGGATGGAACAAGTGGAAGCCCATTTCTATCTTAAGGCCAATTTAGGAACCCGTTATCTTCTCAGGTTGCATGTGCTATTTTACTCTATTTAGGTATCAATCACTATGTTATCTAGTCATCTAGCTATGTGGTATAATGAATAGCTTGCGTGCTAGTGCAGACCAACTGAATTGTTTAATGATTATTTATATGAATACTTATGCTTTCAAATTCTACTTCTCTGAACCACAGCAAGGTGGGCTAGGCACAACAAGCTATGCTTACAAAGCATCTATGTATCTAAGCACACCAAATGACATCTCAAAATGCCTATATGAGTTAAGTGCCTATCTGACTGAACATCAATGAGACTCAGGTGCCTAGTTCATTTAGGGGATGGAGAAACAATTGTACGGAGTAACTATCATATAAATGTCAAAGGAAACTGATAGGAGCTGTTAGGATGCAACTGTTTCTTCTGCACCATCCTGTAGTGAGACAAGTGTCTCAAGCTTTAACCCTGCTTCATTTGAAGTTAGGGAGATTTAGCTCCTGTGTATTACTGCAGGATTCTGGATTTGAAATACCTGGATTAGATAGACTTTAACTTTCTCAGTTTTTCCCTCTTTAATTTGCTTTGCAGCAAAGATTCCTGTAGTGTGAGGAAACCCCCATTTGAGGTTTTTAACCTTCCCCTTCTCCTTTAGATTTGGTCTCATTTGAGACCCAGTTGTCTTTTTAATTCTTCACATCTAACTTGCAGCATCCTTTGATTTTAGATTCTGGTGCTTTCATTTAGAAAAACAATATTGATACTACACTAGTTCTTGGCAAAAATCACAACCTTTAAACACTGGATATATGTCTTCAGGTGTCTGTATGAAAAACCATCCTGCAGCGTGCAATGTGGGTAAAATCTCTACAGCGTTGGTGGTTGTAGCCATGTTGGTCTAAGGACATAGACAGACAAGGTTCTTTGAGTAAATGTGATATCTTTTATTAGACCAATGAAATAGTTGGAAAAATTGTTCCTTGCAAGCTTTCAGGCACAACCCCCCATCTTCAGGCATAGGGAGAATCTGCTGGTGTTATGTGTTCTCCATGGTGGAATAGAAGCTAATATGCAAAACGCAGGTCTGTGAAAATGCAAATGTGTAGAAGTGAGGATCAGAGACAATGGGAGACAATAGTTGTGACAGGTAGGGTGGCAGAGGAAAAGGGGAATGCTGACCTGGTGAAAAAAATGCAACTGGTAAAATGTAGAGGTTACCTGTGGTTATAAGATGGCAGGTAGGTTATAATGTACCATAAATCCAATGTCTTTATTTAGTCCATGATTTTTTGTATCCAGTAGATTTATGAAGTGAAGTTCATAGCTTGTCTATGAAAGGTATTTGGTAAATTCCCTTTGAGGATTAGAACTGAGAGATTAGACAGAGAGTGGTTGTCTTGTGAGAAATGTGCACCCACAGGTAATTGGGTATTTTTGTCTTTGATAGATTTTCAGTGTGCATTCATTCTAGTATGCAGTTGTTTGGTTTCTCCTGCATATTTTCTATCAGGGCATTTAGTGCACTGGAGGAGATTTATTACATTTGGAGATGCAGGTGTAAGATCCAGGAATGCTGATGGTTCTGTTGTGGGGTGTGGTTATTGTGGGACTGTTGGAGATGTGTTGGCAGATTTTAAATTTATTGTTCTGGCCTGGTCTGGATCCATTTGGCGTACTTTGGGTCATAAGAAATTTGCTTCTGGTGACGAGGCTGGCGAGGTTTGATGCTTGTTTAAAAGCTAGGATGGGTAGTTCTGGGAAGATCTCTTTAAGAATTGGGTCTTCTTCTAGTATGGGTTGCAATTGTTTGAGGATTTTCTATACAGTATAAGTTTCAGGGAGGGATGGTATGTCATAACTAACGACATGATATTCATGGGGATTTTCTTTTTGTACTGCAGCAATTCTTCATGTGCTATCTGAGTGGATCTTTCAACAGTGCAATCGCTCTCTCTGGAAGCATTTCCCTGTTGGGTGAAAGCCCTTTTGATATTTGTGAGGTGATGATCACAGGTATTCTCCTCAGTGCAGATTTGGTGGTATTGGAGGGTTTGGCTATATTACAGCTTTCTTGGTGTGTTTATGGTGATTGCTGGTTCTGGGTAGATATCTATGTTGGTCCATGGGTTTCTCATATACGGTGGTTTGTATTTTATCATTCTGGATCTTGATCATAGTGTCTAAAAAGGAAATGTTGGGGCTGGAGTATTCAAGAGATAGTCTGATGGAGGGGTGATGATTATTGATTTCCATCACAAATATAATCACAGACTGCAGATTTTCAGTCCAAATGATGAAGATGGCATCTATATATCTTAGGTATAAGCAAGGGTTTGATGGTGCAGTTTTTGAGGAATTCTTCCAGGTAGCTCATAAAAAGTCTGGCATATTGTGGGGCTGTTTTGGTGTCCATAGCTGTGTCTGTGGTCTGAAGGAAGTGTTGGTTATTGAAAGTGAAGTTGTTGTGTATGAGGATAAAGTGTATATGTTCAGTAATATCTTCAGGTCTGTACTCTGAGTTGTAATCTTGCTCTTGTAGATACGTAAGGCAGGCTTGTATGCCATTCTGGTATGGGATGTTACTATATAAACTGGTAACATGCATGGTGGCTAGGAAGGTGTTGCTGAGCAGGTGGTCTATGTTTTTAAGTTTTTGTAGAAAGCTTGTTGTGTCTTGAACAAAACTCACACTTTGGGTGACAAGAAGCTTCAGGATGGTTTCAATGAAACTAATATTTCCTCAGTTAGGGTTCCATGGCTGGATATTAAAGGTTTGCCTGGGTTCCTTTGTCTGTGGATCTTGTGCATTCTGTGTATTGGCTTCTGTTCCACCATGGAGAACACATAACAACAGCAGACTCTCCCTATGCCTGACAAAGGGTGTTTGTGCTTGAAAGCCAGAAAGCTTGCAAAGAACAATTTTTCCAACTATTTAGTTGGTCTAATAAAAGATATCACATTTTAACCAAAGAACCTTGTCTGCCAAAGATCTCTACGCTGCGTTTGTGGAAGGGTTTTAAATTCTGCTTCTATGAGAAGGGAAGATGCCATGTAGCCTAAAAGACAGGTTATGGAGAAACCTAAACAATTACTAAGCCCTTTGGGCAGTCAACTCTGCAGCATTATAGTTGCTTCTGGGTCCGTTAGATCAGTAGGTTGCTGTCCACATGTGCAGGCACCATGTCCTAGTAGGTCATTTGCATGTAGAGAATATGCAAAGAATTCTTAGTCACTAGAAAAAAAATTTCTGCACAAATGAGATCTATACTCAAGTTAAATTTATAGCTATTTTGGCAGAAGAAGAAAAGGGATGAGTTGGATCAGCTATAATTATGTCAAATGAAAGGGTAGCCTTTTAGCATAGATCAATCCAGACCTTCATTAAAGTTTAGATAAGTTTACATAAAAAAATCAAAATTACTTGGTTTTTGCTAACTGTTCAACAGAGAAAGGAAACCTTTCCTATAAACATCTTACTTCTCACTAATTCTTCTGTTTTCTTCCTACTCAGCAATCCTGACTATCCCTAACCAAAGTGTGGTCCAAAAACAAGATGGTCACCACCTGATCCAACTCTTTATTCCTTTCACTGAGTTTTCTCTTTCCTTTCCACCCTTACATCTTCCTCTGTTCTTTTAGTGTAATGAAAGCTCCTGCAACTGAGGTGTCATTTTGCACTTTTGAGTCTTCAAGCAGTGCTGGGATTCTGTGTTATTCCCAAATCTCCCAGAAATCACTCCACTGGTTGGAAGAAAGGCAGTGACAACTGGAACCGTGGCTGATATATGGACTGTAAAGCTCTGCTGATGGAAAGGAAAATAATATTTGTCTCCTTGCTAGCTGGATGAAAGGGATGAAAAGGACAAATGGATGGCTGCAAATGAGATTAGGTCTAAAGGAGAAGGGAGAGCATATGAAAAACTTCAAATAGTTCAGTTAAGGTTCTGAAAAAGAAGCCTGAGGTTCTCATCTAGTCCTCAGAACCACTCATTTCATGGCTGAGGTTAGGGATTTAACAATCTGGCTTTGGTTTTTGTGCCCAGAAATTTCTGGGGCAAATAACTATGGGCACCATTTTCACCTGCAGTTAAATGTAGGCATGATCAACATCATAAGGATCCCTAAGGGTCTAACTGCACTCGGAAATAAACTTAGATAGTCAAGTGACCTTAATTGTGCCAGCTAATAACTGCAGGTGCAATCTCTTCCCTGGTAGCTATTTGCTTTGGGATAAAGCTGTAGGCATGGAAAGTGAAGCCTTGCTTAAAGCTGTACTAAAATGTTCCCATGCATATTTTCCTACGGCAATGTATGCACTGATGTCAAAGTCATGTAAGGGGCACAGAGGAAACATTTCCCATATGGTTATTTATATACCCATTTTGCTGTAACATATGGTGCAGTTTAATATGCACATCTTAGCTTTAATTTTTTAATTATTTTTTTTTTAATTTGGAGACCAGATACATGAGCACAAATTAAAAATACATTTTTAAATAAAGGTGCTGAAAAAACAGGAGTTTGTAAAGAACACCTGCTGGAGAAGCACGGTAAATGTGGGTAGGGATATGGATAGCTTAACTACGGTAGCAGCTTCCAACAGCAAACATATGGTGCTATTCCAAAAGAAAACAACTTTTTATGGCAGAGTATGCTAACAGGCGCAGACTTTAGACAGCATGGATCAATGCATCCTGCAGGAATGAAGTGTCTATTTTGTAAAATATCAGTATTGTATTCAGTATCACTAACTGATAATCACCAGGCAGGTTAGGAAATTCCCTGCAGGACAGGTGGACTTTTAAGGCTCCACAATTGTATCAGTGCCAGACTTGCTACAAAAGAAAAAAAATAAAAAGCATATCTTTCTTAATATCAAAGGTGTGTCAATGCCATCTAAAGGAAATGGCATCTAAGCAGATAAGGCAGTTCATCAGCTGCTTATTCACATGACAGACAAACCCAGAGGCAACTCCAAACCACGAACAAAACTGCCTGAGGAGACTGCCAAGAAGCCAGCTGCTGCTACTGGAATATCTTCCAAAGCTTGGCATCTGGGTCCTGTTACCACTATCCAAAAAATAAATTGAGAGCTGCACCACAATTCCAAGAGAGCTGCAGTTTCATTTTTGTTGTTGCTAAAAACCCTTGAAATACACAATTCATCATACATGTGACACTACTGATAATACATATATCTACTGATATTACAGTACTGATATTATAATCAATCTACATAAAGATACTACTGATATCCAATATACTTTATAGGCCTAAGGCATTTGTACTATTTCTCATATTTATTTCTGAAGTTTAAGTGTATTAAATAACACACTCATCCATGCTCATCCCTGCCCCTGTGCCTGCACAGCCAAAGCAGTTAGATTATGTGGGGATTTACTAATACAGGTAGGACGGACTTCACAATGACAATCTTCAGATAGGCCACAGGACTGCAACCTAGCAGTTTTGCAATATTTATTTCAGCCCATATGCAGGAGCAGCTGTTTCTTCCCCCTCTTCCCCCTGCCATGTTTGATTTTGAACCATCGGATCTGTGTATTGCTCGCATGCCACTTTACACGCTCTACTTCACAGCCTCTGTGTTCACACTCTCCAGTACAGCCCCAGTTCACGTTCACAACAGACCCTGAAACCAGGCCAATGTTCACTTGATGGAATTAGGACAGAAATCATGGCTGGTCAAAAAACTTTTTAACTAGGACACTGGGTTTTCAATAAGATCATATATTCAATAAAAAAGGACATTTAATTGGCGGGGAGCACTGAAAACTAAAAGGGTTTCAGATGAACACCAAAATATTACATAGTTTGGATATACTGCTGTGGTGCCTCATGGGAGCCATAGTTCTGCTGCATCAATACCCATAAGAGCTGTAATAGAAAATTCATTACAAACTGAAAGTTTGCTTTCTGTGCGGGTCCACTCTCACACTCTTTTTTCTGCTATAACCCATATGGAGTGCACACTAGGGCCCTGGAGTTTGACCATGCCTTATATAATCCCTCTCCAGAAAAGTGTTTTTCAAAGCTGAAAGAGTGAATTCTTGCTAGCAGATCAAGGATAAATTACAAACCATGTACATATTTATTAATTAGATGAACTCTCAAGGGGCCATCATGGGAACACCCAAAGGACTTACCTTCAAGGCAAAGGAACTTGGAAAGAAATCACTCCCAGAAAGGAAATCCCTATCAAATAAAATACTTCCCATTTTGCATCATGGCTTTCACTGGTACTGCATGTCACAAAACACTCAAAGGGAAGGAGAGATGAGTTGGACAGAAATATCTGACATTCCCCTAGGCTTATCAGTGTAGGCAGCCAATACTGAGATCTCTGCTTGGAGCACATTCTTTCTGAAGCTTGTTTCTACAGATGACTTCAGGTGAAGCCTGTCATGTTTGAGGGTTGATGGGTGACCTGGTATTAAGTTTTACAGATGCCCTCTATGGCCAGAATGCAATAGTAAAATATGCTACATTGGCTCAGACACCTTTTGGAACCAGATATCAACAGCTGCTGAAGCTTCAGTAATGTAGAATTTGATCCACCTGGCTATAGAGTCCTTAGAAAGCTTTCAAGCATAGGCATTTAGGATGAGAGGAAAATGTTTTCCTATACTGTTTTGTGTCAGTAATTTAAATTTTCATTCCTCCTCTTGCACCCAACAGGTGCCATTTTTTCTTGGGGTTTTTGGTCCTATATCCAATGAACAAAATTGAGGAAAAATCATTTCCTGTGATGTATGGGAGGAAGTGTTAACCTTAGCTACAAATGACCCTAGAGTTTGGAATACAATCTTGTTCTCATGTAAAGTACACTAGAGACTTAACTCTAAAGTCAGATTTTTTTTAGCCACCAGATCACAAACTATGAGCATTGTCTCATGAAAACAAAATGCACAGGCTGTTAAATTCAGTAGATTTGAGCAGATGAGTAATAAGAACCTGTAGTGGGAGAGAGGAAAAGATTCAACTGTTGGATTGAATAGATGGGCTGCCCTAACAAACCGTGATAATATCAAGTGATGTACTAGGAATTTGGAAGAGCTGGCACAAAAATGTTAAAGCTACTGTATTTACCTGACCCTGAATTTAAGACAACCCCCCAATAGCAGTAGGAGCTGGCACCATTGCCATATTCCATGCCCCAGGCTGGAGCAGGGATGGAGCATGCTGGTACCAGATCAAAGGCAGGCATCTGGGGTGGGGTGGTGGACAAGGGCTGCCTGGTGAGACACTGGGGAAGGGGAAGAAGAAGGGGAAGAGATAGGGGAAGGACAAAGGCTGCAGGGGAGGACAGAGGCCACAGGGAGGGGGAATGGAAGAAGGGGGACAGAGGTCCAGGCTGCAGGTGTCCGGTAATGGTGGCATGGGGAGGAGGGGAATGCAGCAGCTGAGGTTCTGGCCCTGCTCTCAGGCCAGGGCTGGAGCTGGAGCAGCTGTCTGCTCCACCTTCCCACCTGCCCGCACTGTCCTGGGCACTGCATCATATTCAATTCCAAGACAAGGAACTTTTTTTCCTGTGTTAAATGAGGATAAAACCTTTGTCTTGGAATTGAGTAATAAGGTAATTAGTATGGAGACATAATTGTGAAAAATCTTTTAATAAGTCTAAGTAGTCCAATAAGAGTCACAAAGAGTTAGGGCACCTGATTTCCTAGTGTTACTCTATCTTGATATCCGTAGACTTTTTTCCCCTCACAATTTTGTATGCCTCTTATTTTTTCCCCTCTTATTTTGTATGCTGAGTGCTCATCACCGTAAAGTGAGCAAGAAGCCTGTATTACCTCTCATAGAAGAAATGATGCAAATGTCTCTGCACTATATTTTCAAAACATACTACAGGATATTCTATATCAGGGTAGTG
Source organism: Crocodylus porosus (assembly GCF_001723895.1). Taxonomy (NCBI): domain Eukaryota; kingdom Metazoa; phylum Chordata; order Crocodylia; family Crocodylidae; genus Crocodylus; species Crocodylus porosus. The sequence goes on along the minus strand of NW_017728943.1, from coordinate 49,390,298 downwards.
AGTCTGTTATTATTTATAAAGAAGAAAATCCTAAAAAACATGAGAACATCTCTTTATCCTCTTTTTAGCTTTGAGTCATTCTCTCTAGTTGAAGAAGACAGAAGCTCCTTAGGCTATATGTGAATTACAGTACATGTTTCTAGGGATGTTAGTTCTGCATGTGGTTGTTCAGCTGGATGTAGCCCACCATCCTAAGAGCATGGGCCATTGAAGTCCAGACTGTGATAGGTGGATTCTTCTATTAAACAGATTTCCCGTTTCCAACAAATAAGAGCTGCCTCTTCCACATCTCTTGGAAAATGTTTCATGATCTTCACGAGGAATCACTAAAATGCTCTAATGAATAGTCTGGTTTATGAAATGATATGTAGGCAACAAATTCCAGACCAGTCTATGAGCTCTAGGAAATACTGAATGAGTGCAATACACATCCTGAACCTCAGAGATTTAGTACCTAGATTTTGTTGATTCTTTCCTGTATCTCCTTGTCTCTCCTGCATCAGCGATAATAGTGCTTGTGGGGAACTTCAACAATACATTCCAGAAGGGGATCCCCTAAGTCTACAATGAACCCTAAGAGTCAGTGGCTTTAGGTACATTGAAGCTAATTCTCAGTTCCTAAAGATAGTACTTTAGGGCTAATTTAGGCAACCAAGAATGCTCTTTTCTCCTGATTTTTAGAGCTTGGGAAAAGATTTCAAGTGAGCCTTTTAAAGTATATAGTTCTCAAAACTTCACTGTGGAGTCTGATGGGAGGAAGAACAGTGATTAATTGTAGTTTGCTGTCTTGCATGCTAAAATAGTAATTTTCAAATTTAAATCTGTTGTATATTTTTGTAAGAGTGTAATTTATACCCTCCCTCCTGTGACTTTTCAAGTTAAGGCACAATTTAAATATAATTCCATGCAATATTAGATTAGGGGAAAGCAAACCTTTTCCATTGAATATTCAAGCAAAGAAAGTGTTTTAGAATGCCATAAATCATGCTTGTCAAAGCCTTCAAAGGAATCATTTTGTACAGTTACCTTGTCTATTATTTAGAAAGCACAGACGTTGAACAATATAATTCAGCTGTGCTGTGTGTATCTGATTTACATACAGTTGTCTCTCTTTAATCTAGACTTTCATAAAAGGAATATAATTAGCGATTTTCAATTTAACTTCAAAATTGTTGAATTTTATTTTGATTAACTTATAATTGCAGTGCACGTGCATATTTAGAGCTATTTGGACTCCAACACAAAGATGAGTCTGTGGATTTGTTGGTAACTAATGAACCATATGAATTGAGAGGTGCTGAACTACTATATTCAAGACATATAACACACCATGAAATTGCTGGCACTTTAACTTAGTTCTATTTCTTTTCCTACGTACTTCTGTGAAAATCTAACTGAAATTCTATACCAACCTCACAGGCTTGTGCTTGACTAATTCATAATGGTTAATCAAACAGGTGAAGCGGGGCTGGAAGGGACCTCCAGAGGTCATCTAGTCCAACCCCTTGCCTGAGGCAGAATCATCCTTATCCAAACTATTCCATACAAACCATAATAAACTCTACATAAGACTACTATCAACCCTGACACAAGACAGACCTCACGCTCTAACCTACCACAGGTAAAGCAGATGAACCAGGGCAGCCAATGTCCTGCTTCTATGAAATGTTGTCAATATATGTTAAAAAAATCCTAGGTGAAGGGCCATACTCCCCACTACAGAGGAAAGCAAAACCTCCACAGTCTGGACCAATCTGAAGGGTAAAATTCCTTCCTGACCCCAAATATGGCGATAGGTCAGACACTGAGCAGAGGGCAAAACCCTCCAGTCAGGAATCTCCAGTCTGGATCCCAGCAGAAGCATTGACCCTACAGTCCCCACCCAGGCTTGGCTGTAACTAACACCCAATGACTCTGAGGAAGACTTAAAAACACCCTGACACATTTAGCAGAAAGTTGTGGAGACCGGGGAAAAGAACCAGCAAAGCCCAGAAGCATGGAAAATACCTAGATCATGTTGACCAGTAGCTGTCCAACCACTTCTTGAGCACTTCCAGTGATGGCGAGTCCACAGCTTCTCTAGGAAGTCTATTTCACTGCCTCACTGTTCTGACAGTGAAGACATTTTTTCCAGATATTTAATCTAAATGTACTTTGCTGCCATTGGTCTGTGTCCTCTTCTATGTAGCAATAGAGAGAAAATGTGCTTTCCCACTTCTTTATGGCAGCCCTTCAGGTATGTGAAGTATCTGAAGAAGGGATCATAAAGGATCATACGGATTTATTTCTTTGAATTCCTACAGTTATGACATGCTGTAACAGCACACTCATTCATAATCTGTTAGTTTTAAGGATGCTTCATCTTGGTAAATTATATATGACCCATATTTCCAAAAGGACTGTTTTCAGCAAAGATGTTTTATTTCAAGTGAGTGATAATAATAAGCATCACATCAGATGTGTCAGATACAAACTGAATTTACTATTTTAATGACACTACATTATTTACTGAAATCCAACAGAAAAATATTGAAAGTGTGTGGGTCTGGTATGTTAATTCAGCTCATCACCTAGAGTTGAAAGTTCTACGTTTTAAAGACTTAAGAGCTGGTAAATCATTCTGATTTCCTGAATCATTTTAATTTAAGAAGCATCACTATGCTTAAAAGAAATAAAAAATTGCGAAAGGTATGGGAAAAATCCCCACTTGATCTGAAATTTCATATTGCAAGGTTAGTTATTCAGCTCTTCAGTAAATTATAACAACTGACACCAAAAGGCAAACATGAGAACCTGTTTGCGCATAAAGGCATTTGATTTGTTGTCAAAGGTGAAGAGGCTAAATGAAATATGAGATGCATCTGGTTATCAGAACTATAGCCGCCCTGGGAAATAATGAAGTATAATACCTTATCGGTTGCACAGCTTAGTTTTAAGAGCTGTTGTGGGGTGTATGTGCTGGAGGGGAATAGTAGCATTAACAGTTGTGGCTACAGGTCAGGCATTGCCATCTTGCTGTTCAGGAGTATGGCTCTAAGAGGCAAGGTTAAAAAATTCTGCGTAAAATGTTCAGAAGTATCTTAGGATCCTATACTCTAAAGCTGCTATTGCAGCTTCTGTAGAACTACTTGTACTCTCCTTAAACCTAAGTAGTTCAAGCAGTGGTAACAGGTTAGCTTTGCAGGGAACGCAGTGCATACTACGTCTGAAGAGCTCTGGGCAAGGTCTCAACAGCTGAAGTTTGTGGTGCCATGGACTCTGCTATTAGGAGCATCCAAGCTACTCTGTTTAATGCTAGCTCAGACACAGTATGAACTTAGCCTAAGATGTCATTGTCCTAAGTCTCAAGTATTACAGGTTCCTAAGGCAAAACTCTGTGGAATTTAGACATCTAAGCCATTTAGATGCTTAGAAAATGTTATGCTGTAGGTGACATTTTTAAAGATGCTTAGGCACCTAAGGATAAAGACAGGCAAGTTGCAATGCAGTGCTGTGCATAGCTGGCTTCAAACAAGCAGTATAGCAGGGCCATAGACCCCTGAGAGTCTATAAGTGCCTACAGTTTCACTTGGAAAATGACTTAATCTGTTTCTGAGCAAGCCCCAAACTGGTGGCTTTTTGGCAGGGCTGAGCATCTTAGTAGCTCTCTCATTTTAAGGGCTGTTTGAGAGTCACAAAATAGGCATTCTTCCAAGCCTGACTTACAGAGAAGGGTGGTAATTCAGACATGCCTTTGTGCTCAGCATTTCCTACTGACTGTCTCTATGCAAGCCTGTGTTTGGCATGTAGTTTTTGTGGATCAGTTTTCAAAGGCACTTAACACTCCCCTGTGACAGCATAGGGGATCTGGGGTTTAATTCCATTTCCTTTAATCATGTTGCTAGGGCCAGACACCTGATTTTTAGGTGAGTTGCCTAAGGTGCATGTGCCTAAAACTTCCCTCTGGATTTCACTATCCATGCTTTTGAAAATCCTACTAGGCACCTATCTGGGTCTTTAGGTGTTAAGTTCCTTTCAAAAACTGGCTGTCAGTTGCTAAAGTAAAAGGTTTACATTGGTTTCTTTGCCCCTATTCGAGTGTTCTTCCATATGATTAAAGCTAAATCCTCCTGCCAGAGCCTGCTTAAACTTAGGGTTCATAAAAATATTTCTGAAAAGGAATACTTTGGAAAGACAAGATTGAGCCAAGCAGCAAATTCTGTCCCTTGTTACATATGCTTAGTGTGCTTATTATACGTAAATGCTATTCTATAATATTAATATCCTCAGTATATTTTTTTCCAGGAACTATGGATAAACATTTTCAAAGTACAGCTTAATACAGCCTACATTTGTGCCTAATGACATCACCTTTCTAAACAGCTTTAAAAAAGGCATTTTCATTTAGCTGGAAAAACAAATTAATTTGCCAGTCAATTAATCCTCCTTTCTGTGAATCCACATTCCATTGGGGCATGAGGTTTACCAGCGCACAAGGGAAAAGATCTGTGGGAGCCATTTGTTGTAAAGCTGGCAGTGTAACACTGCCCAAAAGGAAATGTAAGCACCTGCACATGCCCAGAAGAAAGATGGCACTTCTCTGCAGCATGGGTTGTTCCAAGGCATTTTAGGGATGTTTCAATAAAACAAGAGACCCTCCTACTCAAATTTAAAAGATTGTGTAATGACTGTCTATGAAACTATCTGTGCTCACTCAGATAGATGACTTGTCCACATAGACAACTGGATGAACAACTATTCCACCTCATTTTTATATACTTTTTTTTATTTTTGTGAACACAAGAGATCGTTTCTTGGGCTCCTGAATGCAGGTGCATATTCTTTGTCATTGCAGCATATATTTGCTTAGATTTGGATGAGATAATGAAAGGTCCTTCAAGGATTTACATTCTCCCAAGAAGAGATTAAAGGCAATTTAAATAGGTTTCTTCACAATGTGCAAACATTCCTTGAAAAATACTGAAGAAAAAGGGAATTTTTCCCTGTCCTTACATCAAAAAGCAGTAAGAGGAGGTCAACTACTGATAATACAAAGACTACTGTCTACTTCGAAGTTAATTTGCATATTAATACACTCTGAAGTAATGGGTGACAAGAGAAACAGTGTTGAGAACTTCATTGCCTTCTGATCTTAGGAACTTTCTTGCTAGTGATAATTAGCTCAAAATATTCTACAGGGATCTTGAGATACAATATTAAACTACAATGGCTTCTCTGCTGTGAATGGCAGTTGTTCAATGCAACTGGGAGACTCATGCCTGTACAGTTCCAACCTGCTTTTTGTTTCAATTTGATTAACATAGTGGTTGCCAGTAAAAACTAACTTATACATTAGCATAGATTTATAGATAGCTAAAGGGGGTTTCTCTGTAAAACGTGTAAATCATTTCTATTTAGGCAACCCTAGTGGCTACAGACATTTTAAGCAGCACAGCTGCTGCTGGTGCTAGAACCTTTAGCTCTTTCTTATGTGAACATTCATAATATCCTCTTGGTTGGAAGGGAAAAGTTGGTCACTTTTTTTTTTGTTTTGCACTCAGTGAGTAACATAAGCCAAGCAATGCAGAGAGCAGCTGCTTTTTACAAATGAATGTCTAATTGTGAAATAGTTAGATCTTACCTGTCCCGATTTCCTTAGCATTTCCTTTTTTGGCTAGAATAGAGGGGTTGTCCTTGCATTTTATTTAAACTGTCTTTTTATTTTATTTAGGTGGGTTCCCAAGATTTAAAGAAATTTTACTCACAGTGAGCTACTCAAATAGCGTAACTTTTAATAACAATGGCTAGTCTTACAGCACCTCTTATCCTAAAGGATCCTAAGGTGCTGACACATCAGTTATGGCGTAAATAAGAATGGCGTTATCTGCCCTGAAACATAGTAGCTTTCTTTCTGCTCTTCTGCATCATCCTGAAATGTGCTTATGTGTAACTGCATGTCTCCCAGGTTTCAGATGGAGTGTGTATGGTTTACCCCTAAAGTAACTAATTCAGTATAGTAGTCAAAACACTCTCAAGTAAGTAAGTTTTTTGTATATTCAAAAGCCAAGTTGCCCTAAGACTTGCCTAGCTTACACTAAAGAACCTGGCTCCTAACTGGAATTAAGATAGACCTAAGGATGTGCTAACACCAAAACATTTCTCAGCATGAATCATGGACTTGAAGTGGTTGTATATAGAGAACTTTGTGTGCACACAACAGTGCTAGACATCAGTGGTGCACTGCCCAGACACAGGTGTTCGCAGGATCGGGGCCATAAATAGGATAAAGAAAATGTTAACTCTCTAGAACTTAGAGTGAATTTAAAAAGCCAAGTAGTGAGTCTATATCCCATAAATATTCGCTATTGTAATTTTGTGGCTTCTCCCATTCATTTCATGCTAGTCCTAAAAACCCCTGAAATTTGATCCATTTATGTTGTATTTACCCTACGACAAACAACTGACCCAGGCAATCATAATACACACACACACATATATATACACAAACACATATATCTTTAAAAAATATCTACAAATGTTATTATTCTTGACTAGGTCTTCTCTTTTCAGAATATTCATTACAATGCTGAGGCAGTATTTTCTACAAGCCTATAGACACATTAGAATCCTATTTTTTCAGCAGAAAGGTTGATAAGCATCTATTATTATTCCTAGTGGTGATATTAGAACTACAAGGTAATATTTGGATTTAGTAAACCAGAATGAGATTTCGGAAATCCCCAAATATGGGGGCAATTCAGTCATGTATATTGGGCTAAACACGGCCCATGGGCCAAATCTGGCCCACCAACAGATTCAATCTGGTCTGTGGGCAGGCACCCAGTAACTCATTGGATCTGACCCATGGATGGCTGGTGGCTCCAGCTCTGGCCACCGCATGGTGTCAGATGACCAGGAAGTCAGAGCTGTTTCTGCTGTGCCAGGTGCATTGGTGGGACTGCTTCAGCAGTATCAGCTGTGGACCTGGGTGTGGGCTTCCATTGCAGCAGGCGGTTGGCAGCATCAGCTGTGGATGCTACCAGCAGGCTCAGGAACCCTACTGCAGAACCTGCCAATGGTGTCCACAGCTAATGTCGCTGTCCTCATGGCACAGTGGAAGTTCCTACCTGGAGCCCTGACCCAGAACCTGCAAGCAGCATCATGTGTGAACTCACGCAGGAGCTTCCCATGGTGCTGGGTGGTGGTGGCATCAGCTGTCGACACTGTCAGTACATTCTGTGTCAGGGTGCTGGAACCTGCTAGCTGTCTCTACAGCTGACATTGCTGCCTTCCCACCACAGTGGAAGTCCCTGTCTGGGTCTACAGCTAAGCATTGGGGTACTTGGCAAACTACAGCTCTGGTCGGCTTCTGGAGGGAGGGAGGGGGACAAAGAGACAAGAGAGAGAGATGGATGTGGCCCTCAACAGGTCACCAAAACTCATTAAGTGGCCCTCCAACTGAAATAGCTGCCTACCTCTGGGCTAATCCCTAACTGAAACTTCCCTGCCTGCAAGGGGAGTTCAGTTTTATAAACTGCTCTCACTTCTTGCCAGGTAAAGTCTATGCATTAATAATGAAAATTTTCAAAGAGAACATTTTGAAAGATGATAACTGCACCCAACTGGTCACACTCATTACTATAATAGGGAAATACCTTCAGGTCCTAAGTTGTTTCACTAATTTGGATAGCATAAGCTCTCTTGATCACTTCTCAAGATTCCCCTCACTTTCCTTTTTCTCTATGGCCATGAGGGGTGAAAAAATATTTGTGTAACCAAAGCTATGATTTCTCACACTATCATTGACATTACATTTTTTATTTTATCTATTCATTTTGTACCTTTTACCTGAAGTGCTGGAATAGACTAATCAAAGGACGCAGCAATAAAACAAACTGAACCAAAAAACAACAAAGCAACAATGAAAACTGGCCTCTTGGAGCGAGATGTAAGTGAGTTTTACTGTACTCTGTAAATGTCTTAAGGAAAGGTTCACATTGTGTAAATTCTAATACAGTGATCAGTCACTCTCCCTCCTCCCCACTCCCTCCTTACCATCCAGTGACACTTTCTGGGCCTCTGGAGGTCAATCACATAAAACCCCTTTTTCTTGTTTGTCCTTACGAAAACATTTTTTTTTTTTTTTTGGTTCTAGTGCATTTATTTTGGACATCTGCTAGAAATGTAATTTTTGACCTGAACTAGGAATAAAGCTACATTTACAGTGATCCAGAAACTTGTTAACAGCATGATATGTTTCAAGAACAGCAGGTTTTATATGCTACACTCAAGCCTACTGAAACACAATGCCAGCCATGGCAAAAGATATTTAATGCCTGTGACATTCCATTTAAATTTATATTTACTTAGCTGCTGAAGAGAGTTGGTTTCACATATTATTTTTTAAATGTTAGTGTTTAGCAAATCCTTTTTCCTTTTTTTTTTTTGTTAATAAGTCATGGTAGCTAGGAAATATTTGATAAAGCAGTAAGTCTACTGTATCTCATACCAGAAAGAATAATAATAAAATAAAGCCAAAAGCCAAACAAATCATTAAGTTGTACTACACTGAAAAGAAAATATGGCTTGGCTCTCATTTCCATATGATTTCCTTGCAAAGACAGCAAGTGCTCCAGGGCGTAGATATCATAAATAAAGCACTAGATGAGAAACAGAAAGGTATCCCCTGTATTCCCTGTAATGAGTTTTGTAGAAGCAACTGAGGTCATCCACATTTTTAGCTGTTATGTTTACTAGGCTGTTTATGGGGAAAAAAAAAATCAGAAATCTTACATATTGTCCTTAGGAAATAAGTCCACACAACTATGGAAGCTTGTGCATTATGTATTTTACACAAACTCACATTTTTGTTTTAGCCTTATGGGGAAAAAAAAATCTTATAATGATTTATGTTTAAAAAGTGAAATTCAAATATCCTGTATGCTGATGACTCAAGAGTAGTGAGTACCACTTGGTACAACTAAGCAAGGTCAGAGTTACTTTTGTTTCCTGAATCTCATTCTAGATAATCAGTGCACTTCTATAAATGATAGCTATTTTCCAGTCACAATGTCAGAATGTCTAATGACATTTAAAAAATTTAAAGTATTTTAATTACTTTAAAACAGATATGTAGTTGCCCATTACCATCTTTCTCTGCTTAGCTTTCTTTCTTTCTATGATTAATAACTTGCATTTATTTCATAACAGATTTTTTCAGCAGTCTTTCCCCTCCCAACTTTTCTTTCTCTTGCCGTCTTCGCTCTTTTGCTCTCTTGTACTCTATCTTTTCCCTTCCTGTCTCCTCCTCCTACCCATTTTCACTCTCACTTCTAATGATCTAACTTTTCCTATTTATATTTATTTTCTACTTCAAATAGTTATAGACTCAGTTCTTTAGAATAAAAAAATGGTGAAGCAAAGCCTTGAACACATTAATTTAATTAACACTCACAATACTTGTAAGTTAGGTATTATTACAGGAGCTGAAAGGTTGCCACTTCACAAGAATGACTAAAGAATCACTGCAGAGCCAGGATTCAAACTCATTCAGTCTTTTTCACCACACTTGTGCTCAGAGGTTAGACAATATGGCTAAGTACAGACATTCAAAAAGCTACTGGTGGAAAGCACTCTATCGTACTTCACTTAAAAAGTTATAAGTAATGTGGTCCAACTGAACAGACGTGCACTGTTCCAGGGGTGGGGGTGGGGAGCTTGATGCCTGCCTGCAGGAGGGGGGTGTTCCTGCATGCCTCCCAAGAGTCTGCCAGTGTACATGCCCCCCCCCGCCCAAGGCCTGCTCCCACCTGCCAGCTGGGGATTGTCAGCAACCTCTGGGCGGGGAGGATGGGGAAGAGAGCCTCTACTGTCATGTGGAACTGGCCCAACCCCCCTATTAGACCCTAGCCAGCAAGTTTCCCCAAGTTGCCAGCAGCAGCAGTGCAAGTTCCCTCTGCCACTTTTTACTGTGTTGGGAATTCTGCTGGGAGGGGTGTGGAAAATAGCTCAGCCCTTCCCCCACAAAGACCCATGCTGTGGTGGGGGGGCTGCCCAGCAGGGGGGCTCCTTTTCTACCAGCCCATCTGCCAGAGTTCCCAGCATAGTGAAAAATAGCACAGGCAACTTGCGTTGTGTTGGCTGCAGGTGGGAGAAGGAAGCTTCCCCTGCCATGAGGGCAACCTCACACCTTGCTGCCTAGGGTCTGGCTGGGGAGGGCCAGGACCACACAGCAGAGGAGACTCAATCCCTCTGGCCCTAGTTTCCAGTGCAGAGAAATGCTGGGCCTGCCCCTCCTGCAGCTGCTGGCTGCTTCTGTCATAAGGCTTGGGTAGGGATGAATGGAGCCCCACACTGAGGGGACCTGGCCCCCAAAGACCCCAGAATGGCTTAAAATTGACAAAGGACAGAAAGCAGAGAAAGAAAAGAAAGTGGAATTCTTTGGGCTAAGATACAAGGGGAGGGAAGGGCAAGCAGACGGAAGAAGAACAAGGATGAAAGCTATCAGGACCCTCTCTGAGGTAACTGCATTAAAAAGGTGCTGTTCCCATCAGGTATTTTGGCTACCAAAATGTGTTGGATTATCAGTTCTCTCTAAACTAGAGAAGAGGTCAAACTAGAGGCGGATGCTAGAGGCCTAGCCTTCTTCATGCCGATGCTCCAGTGAAGTAATTTCATACCATCTGTGGATCTTGCCAAAAATATATCTCAATTATATATAGATTAGGATCACATGAACCATTGCACTGGGAAAAATTAAGCTTCTCTTTTGCTGGAGAAAAAAATCACATCCCAGCCTTAGACAAATCTAAATATAAATAAGTAAAATAGGAATAAATAAGTACAATTCTATTTTAAATTATGAATGTAATGGGAACAAGTAATTTGAAGAAAAGCATTGTGAACCTAATTTTTTAATTAAAAAAAAAGTCTTACCACATTTTTGCAGCTATTTATAACTGCCAATTTATTTGGGGTTATTCTGGAGGCAAATTATTTGAGCAATCAGGTAGAAAATATTGAAGAAAATAATGAACAAATAGCAAAAAAAAAATATACAAAGAGACGCTAAGAAACAGGTCAGCAGGATCTATCTACAGTGAGTGTCTATTTAATAACAAACAACTTGCTGAAGAGCAAATGATAATAGGCAGCTCTGCCAAGAAGCATCCCTAATTTGGAGAATGACTATTACCTACACAACAATTAAAAGTACTAGAACACTAGTTGGCCAGGAGGCAGTATTTAAATTACTGACATCATGACCTGAATTTTTACAGGGTAGCTACAGACATATGTACCCTGGATTAAGTTAAGTGAGACCTAGGGATCAGTTGTAAGAGGAGTTAAAAGTTTACTGAAACACCTGATCATTGATCTTTCAAAAACCACTGCTTCAGTTATAGCTGTGTTATTCGTAGACTCATGTATATAGTAATACTCTAGGATCCCTGAAGGTCCTTCCAATATCCCCACACAATATCATAAATGAAGCTCTTCAAATAACTAAGAATTCAATCTACCCAGGAGAAGCTTTCAAAGAATAAACATTTTATATATAATGTTTATTCTGCACAAGATTATGGTGCAAATCTTGCCATTTCTTCTCTGTATAGGTCTTATGGTGGTATAACTGGTACAGCTAGGGGAAGACATGGTTGCCATGTAGAGTGACTACTGTAAACCCCTACTAATAGACCTACATGGAAGTGATGACTGTGTGGTAGTCACTTTGTACTTCAAATTGAGGCAGGCCTATGATTTGGCAGCTGCTATCCTATTTAGGATCCATTCTGCCCACCCCATATCAGGAGGGGGATAGAAAAAATGCCCTAAACATAGTCTATCTTATTTCATCTGCCTGGGAAACTGTGTCAAATGGGATTATTCTATCTGCAGTCCACATCAAATAAAAGAAGTTGGAACATGTGCACTGATGGACATCCCTAACAGTGACCGACTGAAGCAAAGGACAGCACTCGTGGCCAAAGAACTTGCTTGATGTGATACTGATGTTGCTGTACCTAGAGAGACCAGATGTGCAGGAGAGAGGCAGCTCACATGGTATCATTCATTTCCATTATTCTTTGGAAAGGAACGCTCCCCCCCCAAGATGCAACTACAGTGTTGGTTTTGGTGACAGATGCCAGAGTGTCCTGCTGGTTCCAACAACAGTCTAACAGTCTCATGAGCTTTTGTCTCCAACTGACCAACAGACAACATGCAACAGTCATCAGTGCATATGCCCCAACCCTTGATGCAAATGAACCAAAAGAACAATACTATTCTAAACTCAACCAAATGCTGTCATCTGTTCTCAAAGAAGTTAAGATAATCCTTGGATATTCTACTATTAGAGTGGGCAGGGATTCTGAACTATGGAAAGGAAGGGGTGGGGAAGTCAATTCCAATGGCTTTTTCTCCTAAGCAGTTGTTCAGAACATGATCCCATCACCAAAAACTCCTTATTCTGCCAGCGACAAATGGAAGACATCATGGATTCACCCCAGTTCAGAACACAGTCCTGATTGACTATATCATCATGTGTGCCCAGGACCACTGCAATATCTATGTCACTAGAGGAATAACCACCTCAGGTGATTGCTGGCCAGATCATCCTCTGATATGGTCTATCATATCCATTTGCATTGCCACAAAATGATATAAACAAAAGAATTGATCAAGGAAGAGGTTCAATATCAAGTGCTTGGAAGATCTTGCTAAAATGACCATTTCTAGTAGTGCCTTAGTGAGAAACTCTCTGACTTCCCTGATAATCCTGACATCATTGATCACTGGGAGAGCCTCAAGAAAGGCATCCATGAGGTGTGCAAAGAACCCTAGACTTCTCCACAAAGAAACATTGGGACTGATTCAATGAGAACGATAGGGAAATTGAAGTTCTCATTGACAGAAAAAGGAAAGTCTTCAAAGCTTGAAAGAATGACATCAACTCTGAATAGAAGCAAGACACTTATTGCCACATTAAAGCTGAGACACAGAGGAATATTTGAGAATAAAAGAACAAGTGGTGGAAGGACAAAGCAAAAGTGATTCAAGTTTGCTGACAGCCATGACACGCATAATTCTTCAATGTAAACAAAATTACATATGAGACAAACAGAAGGACCCATCACTCTGAAGTCTAAGGATGGAATAACACTCTACAAAGACACCTCTATCATCAACGCATGGTGGAAAGAACACTTGAAAGAGCTCCTGAACCAAGATTCTAACGCTGAAGATAACACTATCAAAACCATTCTATAACACCTCATTGAGGACTAACTTGAAAATCCATCAACTTATCAAGAGACTTTGAAAGGCATTAAGCAGATGAAAAACCACAAAGCATGTGGTCCAGCTAGAGTCAAGCTGAAATTTATAAGCAAGGGGGAAAGAAAATCTCTCACCAGCTGCACATTTTTATTTTGAAAATATGGAGAGACAAACAGACTCCCAGTGACCCAAGAGATGCCAAAATTGTTACCATATTCAGGAAAGGAGACTGAACAGCTTGCAGCAATTGTTGTGGTCTTGCACTCCTGTCCATAGCTGGGAAAATCCTCACCTGCACTCTCTTCAATAAACTCCCCTTCCTCATTCTACCCAAGTCCCAGTGTGGTTCAGACTACTGAGAGGTACAACAGATATGATTTTGTTGCTAGGCAGCTGCAGAAGAAGTGCCATGAGCAACACTGAATTCTTTATATGGCCTTCATTGACCTAAGGCCTTTGATTCAGAGAGAGGCTCTATGGAAAATCCTAATGAGATTTTGATGCCTGTTAAAATTTACTACTTCCATCAGAGTCCTTCATGAGGTGACAGCAACTGTCCTAAGCAATGGCTCAGAAATGGTCCCCTTCATTATTAGAACCAGAATCAAGTAAGGATATGTGACTGCACCAACACTTTTCCATATATATTCTACATATCATTGCTGACAGGCTTCTATCTGGAGTCAGCATCCAGTATCACATGGATAGGAATCTCTTTACCATCAGGTGGTTACATTCCAAATCCAGGATAACCAACACTTCTATTACTGATCTTCAATACATTGATGACTGTGTGATGTGTGCCCACTGAAGACCTTCAGATAACTATTGATTGCTTCTGTGAAGCATATGAAATGGTTTGGACCTACTGAACTTTGGTCAAACTTTGGGTAATTTGGTCATCACGCAAGATGACAAAGCTAACATGTTTAACAATTTCTTTGCCTCTGTCTTCCTAAGTAGGGACCAGAACAGTCACCTCCCTACTGGGCCCCCCTCAGGCCTCAGGGGTGGCACACCTGGGCCAAGGGTTAGTGAGGAACTAGTTAGGGAACTTCTGGAGGGACTGGACATATTCAAGTCAGCCGGTCCAGATGATCTCCACCCTAGAGTTCTAAAGGAATTGGCTGAGGTCATTGCAGGACCCCTGGC